>NC_084760.1:108098366-108707116 GCF_028858725.1 Colius striatus
CTCCATTGTGTGCTGATGAAACAATGCAGTATGAGGTTGATACATCAAATTTCAGTGGTCAAAAGAGCTTTCTTCCAATACCTGTGTATTCACGGTGTTTGTGAATGTGTAAAATATGACAATGCTTGTACTCAAGGGTTAAAATTTAGCTTACTAAAATTAAGTATAATGAGTAACCTTTCAGTAACACTAGTAAATTGAAAAACCCTGAAAAATGAAAATTAGTAAAAGTAAAAAGAGTTTTATATATAATGCTTATAAGATTAGTTTGTTAGTTGAATCTATTTTACTAAATTACATTTTTATTGAAGAACTCTCACATACATGCAGTCATTTAAATCCTTTCTTAAAATGAGACATTTATTTTTAAATTATATAAACTATGTGATCTTTAATTTGTATTTAAAGAGAAATTATCTTCTGGGGACTTATCCTACTTGAAATGTAAAAGTTTAAGTTAACTATATTGTAATGGAAAGATATTATATTTTTATTGATATATTATGTTTCTTCAGAAACAACTGTTACTTGTTAAGTTGGTGTTTCCCAAACATGTTAAAGTTTTATCAATCAAGAATACTGTTCACCACTGAGTTCCTTTATGCCTTTATGTATAGTGAGCAATGACAATTTTTTCAGTGTCAGAATAAGTGTTCATTATCTTAAAGTACAAGGAAGAATATGGACATAACCTATGAGGCCTTATATCAGCAAAACAACTCAAGACTTGTATTTGTTTGCACAAGAAGAGAATATGACTTTGCAACACATTTTACCATGGCAACTAATGGCATTAAAATATCCTGCAAGCTATGCAGAAGAGAAAATCTAACTGCCAACTTAATAAAACAAACAACCAAAAACCAAAACCGCAAAAAATGTCTGAAATTAGTTGCAGTGTAATTTAGGCAATCTCTTGTGTATTTGAAAATACACAATCATTGTTTATTCCCAGTTACCATAAACTGAATGGTCAAAAATTCACCCATAGTTAGAGTTCATTAATTCAAATATTGGAGTGTTAACTCAATTTATACTTGTATGATTGTCTAAGACAATTGTAACTTGAATCTGTTAAAATTATATCACTCTCTGGTAATTTTAACTAAGTCTGACTAAATTAAGATCTTTTTATAGCAGAAAAATAGTTAGTTTACTTATCCTGTATGCTTGCTTCCAGTCTGCTACAGACTGCCATTTTTCCTTTCACCTAACTAATGCCAAGACATGTGTTTTCCTACACACTCCCTTATCTTTTCATTCTCCATGCTTTTTCATAAGCTACTATCTGCTTTTTCATACCTGAAACATATTTTAGGTCTTGTTTCAACTGCAAAATCCAGAGCCCAGGAAGCCATTGATCGTAGAGGTTGTGCCAGTAACACCCTCAGGAAAAATCTGGTGCAGTCTACCTTCTTATTTCCACTCTAGATAAAAAGAAAGCCATTTGGAGGATTCCTACATCTTCTCAAAGCAAAGTTAATATGATTCTTCTCAACTTCACACTATACCTGAGGAGGAGCCACTTTTCTCTGTTTCCAGGCAGGATTGTCATGCAAAGGGACCGAGAGCCACTTGGCTCAAAGGTCTGCATGCTTCAAAGCTTTCTTAGAAATACAGGTCTTGGATGTCTCTGTTACAGCTTTCAGATGCCTACTTCATTGAAACCAGTAGTTCTGGTTTCAGCCCATTCAAGTCTATCACAGTATTTTGGTACTTTCACTATGCCCCCAAATTTAACATCAAATACTTCTGCATATTGGAAGTAAGAGCCAAACACAAAAGATTTTCACAATGCTCTCAGGAGTTCCATGACAGGTTAGGTTGATTGCAACTTTTTTTCCTGACTAATCATATTTTTTAATGCCTGAAATGTTTTTAACACAGAAGATTATGTTTAAGCTAGAGTACATGGAAGAATACTTGGAAAGCCCCATAGAAATGTTAAAGATTGTTCAATGAGCAAGAAAGAAAGGCATGAAAAAGTTTCATAGAGACATGAATTCCTGACTAAATGAGGCTAAATGTTTGGTATGTCTGGAACGCTTAATATCTAATACACTGGTTAGGGAAACATCTTATATCATGAACATCTTTATTACAGTAAATGACCTTTCTCCAGATTCTGGGAGAATTATGTACAACAAAAGTAAGGTTCAATGTTTATATCTCTATTTATATTCCTAACATTATTATAGTGCATGTATTTAGAAGTAAAAGTGTATACTGATTTTTTTTTTATCATACAGTGCAGACACTTCATGTTCTCTCTATCCAAGGAACATTCAAGGCTTTGTCTGTATATCTACTGGGAAACTCAGTGATGTTGGTTTATCATACTCAGTGCGCATGTGGCAGAAATGCATTCAGAGACCCAGTGTTCAATAACATGCACAGTTGGCTCATATGCTCTTGCTCTTTTTTAACATTGATAATACACATACATATATTATGGGTCCAATATCAAATATGGATGTTTTAATGAGATGTCTAAATCTCAAATATGAAGGCTCAAATCAGTGTTCAGATACACAGAGTGGGCATTTACACATCTAAGTGCCTATAAAAGTACCCAAATGGGTAATTTGGATAACCTACAAAGATGACCATATTTGAAAGTTAGGCTGACTTCCCGGCATTTTTGGCAACATGTTGCACAGCAATTCTGGCAAAAATACAGGTTTTTAATTCAACTGCAGTAAGGGCTTTTTTATTGTTTGCTTGTAAAAAACAAAAAATCAAAATTTGCAGTTCTGGAAATAGATTTTACTCACTTTTAATTTCAATGGTTTTAATTAGGTACTGAGATACCGACTGCTGCCTGAAGTCCAGTATTCTCTTGAAAAGGCAATTCTAGTGTCTATAGGCATATATTGAGGTTTGTCATATTTTAGTCTGAAGAATCATAAAATGTACCATCACATGGTGCTGCAAGTTCAGCTAAATAATCTCTCTGTTTTATAGACCCTTAAATTGTAAGTGATGTTCCGTGTTGCACATTGTGAGTACAGCTATGAAACAATATATGTAACATTTTTCTAATTCTCTACAGAATCTGAGTAGAAATCTAAAAGCCCAGTAACCTCAGTGGAACAAGAGTACCATAAAAGCATCTGCCAGACAACTGTAGTCAAAGTAGATGCATTAAGATTATCCACCACTTTGGAATATTTACGAAAGTAATGTAAGCCATTTTAAAAAGGTCTCCCAACTTGATTATTTTATAAGAAAGCAAAATCTTTTTTGGCTTTGAAGTCTAAAGCTTTTCCTCTTTCCTAAAATAAAGAAAATGATTCAAAATAGAATAATCCAAAGCCAAAACAGGAAGCATAAAGAAAGTCTTATAGTTTCTAGTGAAATGTATCTTCTTGCTTCCATTTTATTTATAAAAGCAGAAATACTTGCTCTATGGTAGTTAGTCCTTGATTTAGCTAGATTTCAGCTACTTTTAAAGCAAATCTGAGTCAATGTACCTTTTTGGGGCTCGACATTTTTAACACAAGCCATCGATTTATTACTGCAAGCTATTGTTCCAAGCTTTGATTTTAGTCCCAATGAAGTAGTTATGTTCTTGACAGAGGTTATTGCAGTTTTCCCCATATCATAAGAGGATAAAATATATTAATCCTCTCCACAAACCTTGCCTATACCAGAACAGTGTATTTCACTGATTCTATCTTGTCAGTCTAATAGACATTTGTAAGATAAATCCTCCATCTCAGATTTTGCATGTTTTTCTGTCCTATGTTCTATGTGGTCTTTATCAGGTTCCAGGTGTTTTCATCTCTCATTTACAAGATCATGTCAAGCCTTTGTAAGAAAATGCTGCCTTTATCATTTATTTTGCTCTAGATGGTATTTTCTTTTCAATTTTGAAGTCATTCTCTCCCAATTCTAGAAACAGATCCATTTTGTTAAATGCATTGCATTTCCTTCTTTATCACACACTACAAATGCACAGTTTCTAAAACATTTGTCATCTCTTTGACTTTCAACCTTCTTTTTTACGTCAGTTACACTTACTCATATCACAGGGAAGATTGTGAGCTGTACATAATGTAGATTTTTCCTTATCCCATATTTGTAAATTTTCATGCAAACTAAAATAAAAATCATAACACAGAGAATGGTGACATAGATGTGAAAGCTTTAAGTGAATCAAACTCTGATAGCCAGATTTCTGTGTGCTAAAGTATAGTGCTTCTGTGTCACCTTCCCTACAGTTTCTGTTTGCATAAAGTGTGTCTCATTCAAATATTATTACAATTTACCTTTTTTGCTTCCAGTGTTAAGCCGGAAAAAGAATCAAGTTGACAGGAAAAAATACTTTGCTTTTCAAACCAAGATTCTTCTGTTCATAAAATGGAATATACCGTCCTGTGCTCATTTGCAACCTCAGCTTCTTGCCAAGGTTTTTATAAGTAAGTAATTTAATAACTCTGGAAAACACTGGATTTTGTCTGACTTTGGCATGTTCCTAAGGCATCTGCATACAAAGCCTTATTTTCACTTCTCCTTTATCCTTTAGTTTATAAGATAATACAAGTTCATTGATACAAGTCTTCATCACTTTCACAAATCTTAAAGGCCCTTGTACCTCTTTGAAGTGAATAGAGCCAGGCAGCATCAGTTTGTGATGCAGTCTTGTCAGATGGGGCAAGCTACACAGGATCATGCCTCATCAGCACCTAAATAGGAGTGCTCCCACAGCATACATATATGAGTTCTTAGTGCCATGGTGAGTAAAGAGCCAAGATCTTCAGTTGTCTTCAACAAGGATAGCAATATCCTTTCTGCTGAATGACCCCGTCCTCCCACTTATGGACATTAATGTTCCCATGACACTTCACAGAAGTCATCTACAATTTCCATCCCAGGTTATGAGCTCTAGCCATTTCAGTGCTCCTGAAGGAGGAGCTTTAAGGTAGGTGTATACTTTCAGCTAAAATAAAGATGTCTTTTAATATACTACATTTCTGAATGTCATATCTGCTTTAGGAATTCTCTTCCTCTTTGTCTTCTGATCATAAGACAAAGTAACACACCACAGTGAGGAACAACGACATATGCAAATATTTGACCTAAGGAAAGTATTCATGTTGCAGCAAAATGTCCTCAAATCTCTCAGATGTTCCTCTTTTCAGTCAAACAGTTAGGCAAAAATAACCTTGAATGAGTTCAGTTAATTACAATACAACTATGATGAATGTTCACATTATGAAGACAGAATTAGTAAATTAGAATTATTTCTGTCTAAAACACAGATTTTCTGTAAAACATTATTTCTTAATTTTTCCACAAATACTATTAAACAGAAAAAAGCCACTTGCTTTTCCAGAGAACTCACTATCTCTTTTTCTTTGATTTCAGTTGTGTTCTGTATATGCACATATACATGTAAATATATACAGGTCAAAATCAGAGCAAGCATCTGCAGATTTTTTGCGTTTAGTCCATTCTGTCCATGTGGTCCATGAAAGCCTTCAGAAACAAATTGACTGAGGAAATATTACATTTAAGTCTGCCCTCTATGTTCAAAGGGGATTCTATGCAGTTTTGAATAGTGCTTCTCAAAAGCCTCGCTGAAATTCTTTCAGAAAAATATTCTGCCGTACTTTAAGCTCTTTTCACTCAACTAAGCTGTTAATAATGGTACCCTGTACTCTAATTTCCTGATATAAAATCTAATCTTCTGCTGCAAGAATGCTATATCAGAGATGATCAAATAACTTGTCATACTGATACCTTTCCTCTGTATAGCTCATCACAAGGTAACATCAGACTAAAATTCCACATCATAATTAATAATTGGAATGAATCACTTAAATCTTTTTTGCACATTGCAAGTCAAGGCTTACGTTTGTTGATACTTATTTCACCTAGTAAAACACATTGCATGTAAATATTATTCTCCACTGCATGTAATGTCAATTATAGTGACATTGCTCTGTGTTTTTTCATAACTTCAGTGCATGCTAAAGCTACTTTGAAAGATATTATTTTCTACTATATTTTAAGTTGTAACTAAAATCATTTACTCATAATCAGACATGAGCAAATAATTTTCACCTCCTCCAACTACATATTTGTTAAAATGTGTTGACTATAGCCAAATAATATTAAGTTTCCATTTCTACCTGTTCTGCATACTAAGTGGTGTCTCAGGTGCTTCTGGAAACTAGAAACCCTGCTTTAAGGTAAGTTTTGCAACATGGACGCCTTGATCAAACAAAAGTACATACATAAGCTGCAGATATGTACTCCGAACTCCATACAATGACAAATTAAGTAGATGTTTTGGTCTTTTTTAAAATTGATTAACATTTAAAATAGGTTTATTTAAAACTTAGATGGACCAATTAAAATTCAGTGCCATATTATATGACTTTCACCTTATAAATGTGGACTTTACATACTCTCAGATGTAGGGAATGAAACCTCCTAGTAAGTTTACTGCAATAGATTTAAATAAACATAATGGAAAAAAAATGAAGCAATTGTTCAGTCCAGGCATCACTTTCATCTAGTCCTTGTTTCAGACTCAAAGGGAACTGCAAACAGAAATGCAGAAAGATCTATATAACTAACTGTGAACTAGCATAAGAAATACACAGTAACATGTTCACAAACAAAATATTCTCTAATATGTTATAGTCCGGTATAGAATTAGAGAAAACAATTTGATAATTCTAGGCCCACTGCATTGTAGTCACAGATCTCACATTTGCAACTCCAAATACCTCTAATCTTCCAGTTTGCTTTGTTATATTCTTTCCTCTACATTCACTACCGTTTGTCATAACAGAAAGGAGAAAGGTAAATATTGTTAAGGAAAGCAAAATTCTAAACATAGATACTGTTTCTAGCATTATGGAACACTTCCCTTCTGTCAAAATTTGCTGTAGCAGAATGCTAGATTGGTGTTTAAAAAAAACAAAACAAAACAAGGAGAATAAAGCACCAGAGAAATGTCTTCCCCTTATACAAAAATCACAGCTTGCATCTCTCTCTGTGGTTCATACGTTTTCCTCTCCTCACAGGCCATTTCTTTTTCCCATTCTACCTCATAATCTGCAGAAACAGAGAGTAGAAGAGAAAGGACATTTTGCAGAGCAGGATTACAGGATTACCACAGTTGTCTTTGTGACTGTAAAACCTCCTGAACAATCTGTGAAGTTTTCCCCCTTACCAAAATGCTATTTTGTCACATTACTCTGAATACAGCTGTCGCTCAAATATTTTCTATAAATATGGTCACTACCTTTGTGAAGGCTTGTAGTGGTTGTGCCTGGGCCAGGTTTTTGGTACTGAGGGGTGCTACAGGAGTAGGTCCTTTATTCAAAGATCTACTAGAAGCTTCTTCTGTAGCTTAATAGAGCTTGATGCCAGTCAGTTCTAAGGTGGACCCACTGCTGACCCAGGTTGGCCAATTAGTGGTTGAGGTAACATCTCTGTGAATGATGTTTTTAAGAAGGAGAAGAATTTGCTGCGCAGTTGCTAAACTGCAGCAGCAACAGGGAGTGAGAATGTGAAAATATCTCTGCAGACGCCAAGGTCAGTGGAGAAGGAAGGGGAGGAGGGTGCTTAGGGCCTGAAGGAAAGATTCCCCTGTGACCTGTGGTGAGGACCATGGTGAGGACCATGTGGGAAGCCCGTGTTGGAGCAAGTTCCTGGCAGGACCTGGGAACCCATGGGGAGAGAGGAACCCACACCAGAGTAGGTTTGCTGTCAGGACTTGTGATCCTGTGAGGGATTCAGGTTGGAGTAGTCTGTACCTGAAGGACTGCTATCCTCGTGGCTGACCCATGTTGGGGCAGGGTATGAGGAGCTGCACCCATGGGAAGTCCTCATGCTGGAGCAGTTAGTAAGGAACTGCAGCCCATGGGAAGGACTCATGTTGTAGAAGTTCATGAGGGACTATCTTCCGTGGGAAGGACCCCTGACTGTAGCAGTGGGAAGTGTGAGGAAGCCTCCCACTGAGAAGAAGCAGCTGTAATGAACTGACCACAACACCCATCCCCTATCCCCTGTGCCTCTTATGGAAAAGAAGGAGAGTCCTGGGAGGAGGGAGAGGTGGCACGAGGTGTTTTAAGATTTGGTTTTATTTCTCATGTCCCTGTTCTTATAGTTTATTAATAAATCAAACCATTTCTCCCAAAGATGAGTCTGGTTTGCCCGTGACACTAATTGCTGAGTGATCTCCCTGTCCTTATCTTGACACACAAACCTCTTGTCATTTTCTTTTTCTCTCCTCTGTCCAGTTTAGGAGGGGTAGTGATATTACAACTTGTTGGGCACCTGGCACCCAACCAGGGCTAAACCACCATAAGGCTTTGCAAGCAAATATTAAATTGCCTCTAGCAAAAAAGATTAGCTTTTGTTTCTGCATTCCTTAAATGTGGCTGTGGCAGGAAATGGGGAAATAGAGCAGAAAAACAGGCTAGAAGAGAATAAGCAGAGAATAGTGTAATTGGGTATGAAACCAAGGGGGAAAAAAAAGACAACACGTGGAAAAGGAACTGAAGGATAATGAAGGATGTAAAGAGTAAGGAACAGAAAACTGGGAGGCAAGGAAGAAGAGACATGACAACTGGAATGAAGGAGAATAAGCAAGCGTCCAAAAATATTCCATATCCAAGATTTATCAGAGAGAAGTGGATAGGTAGACTTTTTAAATGTTATTTCTAGATTTTTTGACAGCCAGAGGGACTTTTGACTTTCAAGTCAATTTAACACTAAAGTTAGCATTACTAGAAGGGGAAGTTAGCATTACTAGAAGGGGAGGCTCAGAAAGTCCAAATAGCATCAAAGAGCAAGATTCAACACTTCCTTTTATACACAAAGCCATTATGAATGAAAACTGGGAAGTACAGAAAAATTCAAAAGCAAATGTATAGTGAAATCAATATTAAGACTAAGAAAGTTCTGTACAAAACACATTATAGGCTGAAAAATCAATTTGAAATTTTTGAAATTTCAAATACACTGTAATGAAATATTGCAAAGAAATGGAAGAATACTCTCAACCATGGAAGTGTGAAATATCTCCTTTATATATATGAAGAGATACAGTATTATAATAACTGAGAAATACTGACTTTATCAACTACCATGAGGAAGGCAATAAAATACCTCTATACCATATCTAGAAATATTACAGAGACTGGTAAATACGGGGTTAGAGAGTATTATATGAAATCCCAACAGAGAAAGATAAGCAAAATTGCTTGGACTGGAAAAAAACTATGCACTTTATTAACTGACAGTAGGAAAATTGTGAAATACAGTAGTAGACATACAGAAATACCATGAACTGAAAGCCACACAGAATGTAAACTTGCTTTCACTCATTCTGAAGCGATTCAGTTCAAGAGAGTGGAGTTAATTCTGGATCCACTCAGTGGTAAACCAAAGAAAAATTTATCTCTTCAAATATATATTTTTAGTCTTTGAAAAACAACAAAAACAGTTTTGGGTGCTAAAAATACCTGCTAAGCATACAACTGAGTTCATTTTTGAAATAGTAAATTTTGATGGCTTCTCCGTGAATCTTCCTCTGACAGACAGACTGCAAAAACTCTGTAGAGAAGCTGAAATTATTTCAAATAGCAATTGTTTTGCTCAAGGAAAAGTTACTCTTGTAGATCAAACACAGACTTTGTGAAACTGTTTTGTACAATCCCTACAATGAATTAAAGTGTTGTATTTTGCTGCAGTGCAAATGGAAGTGATAATAAATAGTTTTCCAGTCCTAGCTAGGAAACAATATGTGCATTTAATGGAGATGAATTTTTGTGACTATTCTATACACTGGATTTGAACTCTGGTTGTTCTTCTATCAAGACAGAAATATGCAGTGAAAAAAAAATAGTAATTTGGAGGCCCTATTGTGAACTCTTGCAACTTTTATTGAGAGCTTTGTGCTGTGTGGTGATTTTCCTACATCTCATTCCCTGAATTAAAGGTAATATGTGAAAATCTGTTTTCTTTTTGCTTTAAAAAAAATCCTTGTCTTTATTGTGATACAAAATGCCTTAAGTACAAATTCTAATACATAAAAAGCAGAGTCAAATATTAAAAAAATCCAAATATATTCTTTTTACAATCTCATAATTTTGAGGGAATAGATTAATAATTATCCTGAGTGACTATTTTTGTTGTCATGCTTTCCTTTGCTCAGCAGGTTCCAAAAATTCTTACTTAGAGAACTTCTTATGGTCAATAACTGGATTCAAATTATAAACACTTGTGGGAGAGGAAGTTACTAGTTTCTATAACACTCCCTATATATAAATAATGTGATCTACCCTCTATGTATTTTGTCTATTGTGTTGCATCATCTAATCATGGGAAAATAACACAAAAGAATAAGTGGCAAAAACATCTTGCTCACAGTACAATTTCTAGCTAGATATAGTCAAATCTATTTGACCTTCAAGAAGGCCAAAGTTCAGTGTCAGGCACACTTTCCTTAACGCCACATTTTTTATAGAGATATATTGTAGGTATAGTTCAGTTCTTCAACCAGACTAAAGGATAGATGTGACTCTAAAGGCAACAATGTTCACTTGAATACATAGGAGTCTTAACACAAACCATAAAATTCAACTGCATTTGAAAATACTTTTTTTTTTTTCCATATTCATGAGAGCTTTACAGAACAGAAAGAAACAGGTTTGATCTGGACAAAGGGGAAAAGATTTTCCAAAGAGAGAAGTGATATCAGTAAATTAACAGAGAAAATAGCTTTTTCAGGAGCTAACAGAAGAAACACACACACACACAAAAGAGAAAGATGAGAAGAAAGCTGCAAGAAACAGTGCAATCAATGCTTAAATTAAAATGTAGTTTATCAAAAATTACTTCCCAATGTCAATGGTGGTAACAGACCTCAAGTCTCCCAGGAGCACTCACATGCATATTTTTTCCTCACCCAAAGGAATAAAGTGGCTTTCAGAAAGAAATTGCCTGGCACAGGCAGTAACACGTTGTTTGTCACCTGAAGCATTTCTTCTCAGGCATAGTAACACAATACACCAAGGTTTCTCAGAGAATACATCTTGTGGTAGAGCTCAGGAGTAAATAGCTGCATGCTAGCTAGATACGGAAAAATAGAAGCATGTGATAAAGACTAGCAGGAGGTGGGAAATTTCCACCTCAATCTCTACAGCAGGAGGGGAAAGAAGATGTAAAGAAAGATGGTGAGTTCACCTGGATGTGGGAGCTCTTCACTCTGCTGTTTCTCCTGAGTGCAGACAAATGCCCAAGTCCTTACTGCTCAGCCTCCTTCCTGCAGTTTCTCAGCAAGCTCAGTAACAACTGTGCCATCACAGGGTGAAACTGCTGTATATTGCAGTGTAGGAGAATTGAAGAGCAGAAGATGAAGGCTCAGGTCCCTGCTTCACAGTATTTTAGTTGCAACAAAGTGGAACAGCTCCCCTGAAGGAGAAAGAAACCCAGGAAAAAAATCATGTCCTGAGAAAATCAGGACATGGAACAGATATTTGAAAGGTCAAGAGCTGAGTCTCCAGCGTGAACCAGGCCAGGTGGTTTTGATGAACTCCATTGTCATATCAGTATTGACTAGTTTTCTAACTTTTGCTGTTATTTCTACTCTGAGTCTGAAAAATCTTTCTCCAAAAGGTGGTATGAAAGAGAAAGTTTCTTCTGAAAGTTTTGGGTTTCATTAATCATTTTTCTATGATGAAATGCCATATTGTCATAAAATTCCTGGCTAGTGGTGATACTATTGCCTAGCATATCTGTCAGACAGCCCTCCTAATTAAGCTATTTTTGTACAAAATTCTGGATATAGTTTGTGAATCACAAAGTTTATGACTCCAGTTCCATATCACTATGGGGAAATTCTCCCAGAGGGAAATCATAATGCTGTGCTCCACAACCCAAAATTGTTATATAAAGCATCTACTCTTCTATATTGGACTGTCTTACTATCCTAGCAGCCTTTCAGTTCCTCAAAAAATGGTAGATGTCTTTGTATGAAGAGAGAGGCAGTTGATCAAAGCTCTGAATGTGCTGCTGGACCACAGTTAGAAATATTTGTGTCAAACTTCAGAAAAGGAAAAGGTAAAATGGAAAGTAAGGAAATATGCACAACAGATGTAAAACCATATCAAAACACCATGTCAGTACTGCCAAGAGGGATTGAACTGTTCCCTGATTTCTATGTCATTTTCGCTCCATTAACAAAATCATTTTTAGTCAAAACTGAAGCACAGTTTTGCAAGAAGATCCTTCTAAAACTCATGCAGTACTACTAAATCAGAATGAAAGTCACAGCCATATCTGCTTACAGCCTCCTCATTTTCATCCCACAGTAACATAACAATTTTCACCATCAAAGTGAGAGAAGAGTGTGGATGAAACTAATGTTATGCTCCAACTCTGACACATCAACAGGAACAAACTTTGGTTTGACATAACACCAGCTTCCCTAGACTTAATTCTTGTCTCAGGTTTGATCCTTCTTCCAGAGTACTAACAATAGTTTTATAGTAGTATTATTATTATTGCCATTACCATTACTGTCTTTCCCTCTGTAACTCATTTATAGGGTCTCCTTCAGCCCCTGTATAGGTCACCCATGTATTTGATCACAATTGTTTAAGATTTATGGGACCAATACTTTTTTTTCCCCCTATTGTTTCTTTTTTAAGGATGGTATACACCTCAAAGTTTGTGGAAGAAGAAAACTACTTAAAAAGACCTGTGGAGAGATATGTCTGTACAGTTTTTGTTTATTGCTAAATCTTGTTGAGTTCTGTTTAGCTGTCCAGCCATGTCTATGCCTAGCACAGTGGAAGTAACAAGATCTTTTACCACGTTGTGACTGAATACTTTTAAAGAATTGATCAGAATCAAAAAACCCACTTCACTAGTAGTCATTTCTTTCTGGGTTTACTATCTATTTCAAATCCTATTCTTTTGGACAGAATAGCACAATTTAAAGCTAATAATCTGAGATACTAAACTGATCACACAGAAAACTTGTCCTTGAAAATACTTTTCATATAACTTCAATTGAACCTCTTATCTCCTCTTCCTAACAGAGCTACTGGGTCAGAGGGAAGTCATGAGAGCAACTTATTCAAAAGGGAACACAACATTTGGCAATCAATGGTATGTGCTAAGGGTTGACACTCACTGAGGAGGAGAAAAATACTGTAGACGGGTAATCTCAACATGGATTTCCAAGTAGCTATGTATAATGATTTACTGAAACTGTTCATAGGAAGATAATGACATATGATGCCTAGCTTCCAATTAAAGTGCTTGAAATCTATTGCCTGAAAACTTTAACTTTTAAATAAACAAACAAACATAATCAATTGTGGGAACCTGAAATTATGTACTCAGCAGACTTTCAGATGTTCAGAATCTCAGAGAACCTCTTTAATAAAGAAATAATGGAAGTTACTAGTGAAGACAGAGGACTCAAATCAAGCTCTATAGCTGCCAGTTTCAGCCATTGTGCTTTCTTTCTGTTGTAATAAGTTTACTTTTCAAATATGTGTATGTCATTTCAGTTCTATAGCTGAAAAAAAAAACCACCAAACCCTCACATATTCACAGAAAGCTATCTGTGAGTAAAAGCAGTCTTGAGCTGTGTGTTTGGATATACACAATATATTAAATTATGTCAATATAGCTTTTTTTTTGCCACTGTAGCAGATATTTGTGATGAGAACAGCAGGTGTCATTCCATGGTGCATCAAAAGTTATATCGCATTTTTAAGGATCTCTGTTACTATTTGCTCTCATTATAAGGAAAAACCTATTTTCTACAACCCTTGCTATTGATATGCAGTTGCTGAAACTGTTGCAAGTATATGACAAATCTTAGAAAATTTTAAGAATGGAAGAAACACTTAATTTCAGAGCTGGAGTTTAAAACTCCTTAGAGCTGGAGGAAAAATTTCCTGGAAGTCTATCTTCCATCAAATTGGCACTAAACCTTTGTTCTAAGGTCATTGTCTGGACACTAAGTTCTCACACATATGAGTTTCTCTGGATTTGGATCTGTATAAAGCTAATAATGTTAACAACATCTGCCATCCATTTACCTTTTAATTTCGTACAGATTTGACTTCTGTACACCTTTTCAAAGAAACATAAATTGACACCTTTTATTCAATACGTTGAGGTATCAGCTTTTGCTTTCAGATTTTATATCTACAATTAACCTTATTTTGAAAGAAAATAAATGAGATTAATACAAACAGGTGTTAGTTGAAGGCTTTAAAGTTATCGTGAAAACAGGGTATTATCACAATTTCAGGAACTCATCCATAAATGCTACCTAATTTTCTCCTGCCAGCTGATTTTAACTCAATTTTTTGTATTGCCTGTCTCAGAAGAGCAAAGTGAAACCTAAAATCTTGGCTGCTTTCAGATGCCACTACAATAATGAAATTCATAGTCTATGTATTTTTAGAGAATCATCAGAGGCCATAAAATTTAAGAGGCAGCTTGGGCCTCTTTTTGACTTTGCACCGAATTGATGTGCCTATTCAGTGCCATTGTAGTGGTGGTACCAGGAGAATTTTGGCAGCTTTGACTGAGAGGGGGTGTTTTTTTTTTTAATTTGGTGCTCACTCCTCAGTGAATCTCAGGGGCAGGAGTGGGATGCAGATTCACATAGACTGCAGCCGTATATATTTGTACATGTACTTGCAAATTTAAAATCCCAAAGTCTTGCAACATTACACATAAAGCTTACTTCACAAATTCCCCTAATGTGTGTTCTGATGTAAACCCCAGCTGCTGCAGAGTATAAACCAATCACGTTCCTTCCTCAGTACAGTCAACACTATTTAATGCTATACAGGAGACATTACTTCTCCTACGTCATCTTCCTCCCTGCAGCACTATATTTCTATAGACCTAGTGTAATTGGAGACTTTTAGCTATAATTTTTGTTTATGCAGATTCCTTCATTCTGTGCAATGTAACTTCTGCAGTACAGTCCTCTAGACCTTGTAAGCTTGCCTCCCATAGCTGATGCCACTTAGCCTGCTGCAAATTGATGTGGATGGCTCTCTTGCTTTGGAGACTGAACATTTTCACCTTCACAGTACACTCAGCTTTCACTGGCCTGGGGCTTAGGAACCTGAGATACATTCTTAACAAGGAAATTTCACTTTGCATTGCAACATGCTGTAATCATACCAGTGGACTGAAATTTCAAGTATCCTGGAAAATTCCACCTTGTCACTCTTCAGAGGGCAATGGTTCCAAGAATTAGCACATTTCCCTCATCCCCACTTCATATTAACACTTGAAACTAAGTACAGATTCTAGCTCAACTGATGAAAGTCAAACAAGTCAGGTACAGCAGTAGCTTGTGCATGTTTTCTGTTATTATATTAATTGTATGCATAGTATTCGATCATATTCACACACCCCTTTGTCACTGCTGAATGCTTATCAATGTTAACAGCATGACAAAAATGACAAAAGCCAGGAAATTCAATGATAGGAGTAGAACTTTGTCTTCTGTGGAGAAAAAACACAGACTGTGACTTGTGTTGTTTTTTCAGCCTCTTGGATTTTCTGTCAGTTGATGTTACAATCTTGTAAGCTATGTTTTTTATCTGTGAATTCCTTTGATTCTTCTCTCAATGACAATTTACAAAAAGTGTTCATTTCCAGTGAAAAAACAATACAATTCAATGCTTTGAGAGACATTAAGGCAGAATGATGAGGCAATTTATATGTCTGGTAGCTACTCCAGGGTGCTTTATGACCTCTTGGCTAAGATATGTATTTCTCATTGACCTAGGATCAGTTATTGACCCCTTGACCCACAAGTGTTTTTTTTGTACATAGTTGACATCGATGCAGTATAAATTACTGAAACTGCTCCCCAAAGGATTTGTAGATGGTGTAATTCCTTTCAATATCTAGATGCCAGCTATCGGGGGAAATTCATGTGAGAGTTAGAAAACATGAGGTTAATTGAAATTAGCCATCAACTAAAAAAGGAATCTGGAAGGAATTTTGAAATTCCATTAAGTATGAAAATAATATTTATTCCTATGCAAGAGACAGAAATTAATCTCAGATAAAGAGCTGTCACTGCATTTCTATTTTTCATTTCTCTTCTTGCCTTTGTTTTCCTTCAACATCCTTGCCATATCCTGGCAATTATTTCTGTGCTGCTTTCCAATACTTTCCACCTTTCTTTGGTGGTGGATTCTTTGCAGTGTCTCCTGAAGACTTTTGTTTTGACAGTCTTCTCCAATAGCTTTCTAAGATGTGTGCTTCTAGCTATTTAGTGAGTAAAAAAAATGCCCCAGTCTTCTGTTGGGCAAGAAGCTTGATTTACTGTCTTCCATGTGCATATAAATGTAGACTTGCCTTTCTAAAGCAACATTGAAATTTGTGCATTACGCTTAAAGTTTACATCAAGATCCATGACAGTTGAAAGGCAATGGTATGAAAATGCTTGTGATGATAGATTTGCGTGGCATTAACCTCTGAGAGAGAAGGAATTGATATTCAATAGAGTTCTGCCACTAGCTTTGCTTCTGAAACAAAGACCTAAATTCCTCATGGAGTCTCATGTCCAAGAGCACCCACAGACAACACATTTTCCTTTATAACACTCACTCCAAGAAGACATCTGTGGACCACAATGATCTACTGTCTTTCCTCTTTCTAGCTTTTAAATTACATCAGGTGAGACTGAAAGAAAAAAAAAATAAACACTTTTCCTTAACATTATGTTTCCACATTATCAACTGCTGTAAATACCACTGGGATACTCCTCAGTCGGCAAAGAAAAGAAAAGATAATCCATGAAATTTTCTCTCTTTTAACATGCAATCCAAGCAATCAAAATATTACAGCTATTTGAGGAACAGCAGGAGTAACAAACTCACTACAGTCAACAGGGTTTTCACAAGGGCTTGGGTGCCAGTATGCCAGGCACCTCATGCTCATTCAGTGGGAAAGCAATCTGCTGTGACACTGAAAACCTCCATTCTCTATAATTACAAGAAATTTATCTGCACTGCCATATCATGTTTTTAACACAAACTCAAGACCACATTTTATATTATTACTCCCTTTGTATTTACTAATGGTGTAGTTCACAATTAACAGATGTGGAAGACAAAACAGGTGGGACAAGATGCAATTACAGGCGGGAGGCATTTTTCTGAGTGCGAAAAAGAACAGGCATTACAACTAACAATGAATTGGGATACCATAACATTAAAAGCAGGGATGGTATAAACACCAACAATGCATTAATGCTTTCTTGACATAATCTTTGAATAGTGTATGGTTGAGGAAAACATGCCTCTGGGATTTCTGATAGGAAGGGAACGACAAATAAAGTTCAAACAAAATTGTACTGAGATACCCTAAAACTATCTTTAATCATGTTAAGGTTGTTAAAGTATTTTTAGACTGTTTACTGAAGGCAACTTAATGGAGATTTTCACTGTTATATAGAGCTATCTTCCCTTTTCGTTATCATATTGCCTTTTTCCTCATCTGCTCTATACCGTACTGTCAATTCTCCATTCATCCTTTTATGTCATCTTCTCTATCTCTCACTATATATACATTCTAATTTTTCTCCTACTCAGTAACCTAACTCTTTGTTTCCATCTTTTGTTCCATTTATCTTTCTGATGGCTGACATGATAGAATTTGACAAGACTGGCATAATCCACAATGGAATTCATCTTAATATCATAAAAAAAAAATCAAGTGAAAAATACTTTCCCAGAATACTTTAATGCAATATTTTAAACAATGTTTTACTCTGAAGGCATAAAGTTTAAGGTATAGAAGGTCATACATTTAGTCTCAAATTACTTTAATAATTAATACCATAAACAGATAGAAAGTGTCACAGTATCACAAACATGAGTAATGGTTTGTGTTACAAATAATTATTCCTTTCAGCACAAGCATTCAGGACAGTTTAACTCAAGTGGGGTTTCTTGTCTGCCCTGCTGTTTTCCATCCTTCAGTCACAATATACTTGCTCTGGTGTTACAGCATTTGACACCTTGTATCCAAGCTACCTTTGCCTGTATGCTAAGGTGGGAAACTTCTTGTCAACATTTGTGTGACTGACCTACCCTTTCATGATCTTGAATCAAAATTTTCTGATTACTTAAATCAAAAGTTTTGGAGCTACATAGAATTCAACAGTGCTTCTGAACTGATGAATGGATCAGTATAGTGGGAAGCTATTTGTGACATTGCAAATTACATGAGACCAAATTTTTCTGGTATTAGCTTTTGAGCTTGGGTTTATGAAGCCCTCAAAGCTGATCTCTTCTGTATGTTTTCTTACAAAGTGAGTCAGGGGACATGAAATCTGTGCAAACATTTTGGTAATGTCAATATGTACTTCCCAAGCTGCCAAGGCAATGCTGGTAGTTTGGAGGCAAAAAGCATTGAACAGAAAGATTTCAGTCTAAGAAAAACATTTCATTTAGATATAGAAAGTGTGATTATTTTAATTTTTGTGCACTAGTGATTGAATGTGTGAAAATCTGTATTCATTATTATCCACAAACCCACTGACAATAAAAAACTAAGTAATGTAACTCTTCTCATAATAGACTATCAGACAGTTGTATTTCCACTTGTCCTCCTGATTTTCTCAGGATCAAACCTGACATAAAGTAAATTGCAATTGTCAGAAATCAGTTGTTGTGAGAGGGTTTTGCTGGGCTTTGAAGGGTGCAGAACCATGAGTCTGCAGTTCTAAAAGCCAATCCAGTGCCCTACATGAGACAACAGTTTCCAAAACAGCTTTCACTTGAAAAAGTAATAGAACAATACCCTATCCCACAGCTCATCAAAGCACATGCTGTCTGAAATTCAAATGCATCATTAATATCTACCAAATTCCATTGAAATTGTTAGTACTTAAGTTCACATCTACCCATTTTCAGAAATAAAGCTTAACTTTTTGCTGAAGTTCTGTAACAGTTGTTGTCACAAAGCCATTACATCTTCTACTCAACTAAATAAAATAGATATGCCTAGATATGATAGATATTTTATGATCAATATTAATATTGTTATAATGAATATTATTATTAAATAGCCCCACAATTGTCAAATCTCCTTAAACATATTTGTCTATGACAAAGAAGAACATAGATTTTGTAGACAATTTCTTTTCTATTCAAAACAATCATTTTATAATCTTTTTTATTAATGATCTCTCACAAATCAATGTGTTCTGATAACCAGAAGAATCAGGTTGGCAATAATGAAATTCCAACAAAAAAGATGCTGTTCAACTTCAGTCTTATCTTATTTCTGAGCAACTTTCATAAAGGCACAACAGATATATGACCCATAAGGAAAATTACATCCAAGAAGCTAAAAAGGATTTAAAAATATTTCCAGCTCCTGAGCACCATCCAACATGTAACTATAAATATAACTGTCAAATTATAATAATTTTATAACAATGTCTTTTTTATTGCTATTCTTCTGACAAACTTCTCACTTATCACTCAGTTCTCAAAACCTTATCTTTAATTTTCTGGATTCAAGTGTTAAAAGAGGTTGTAAACAATGGATATCTGTTGTAATCCTTCAAGACAGTAGCACCACTTTAGTCATGCCTCAGTTCTGTGATTTGTGAGTTTAAATAAAACCTTTTAACATTATTTGAATACATCAAGTTGATTTTTTTTTTTCCAGTTAAATTGCTACCCAACTTGCTGAATCTCAAGTCGCTCCCATTTTTATAGGAACCATGCCAGGGTATTACAGATAAAATGGCTAAATTGGTTCTGGAGGGGACCATAAGCTGTTTAAAATAAGATTACATTTATTTTTTCAAACATCTTGTTTGTATGTATGTATGCATGATTTAGAATGATGGTATTCTGTAATTTAACTGTATGATTTTGTGCCTGCTGAACTTTAGAACATTCATGAAAATTAGCTGTCTGTTTCTCTTGTTCCTCTGATGAATGAAATTTCAATAAGTATTGTCTTAGTCCCTTTTTTCTTGCCTAGTGCTTTCATGCTAACCATTTTCAATCGTGGTCTACTGTCTTATTTTTCCTATTTAATTCTTCTATTTGCATGCATTTTATGTCCTTTCCTGCAACACTCTCTTTCTTAATCTCTGCATTATAGTGCCTATTTCTCTTCCCCTACCTATTTGCTGTGTGATATCTGTTAAAACACCCTTAACCTTTATCCCGTTTGTATCAGCATCTCCACAAACTGCTGTAATGCACATTCAAAAATTGCAAAGCGAAGCATAGCTCCCAAGGAGCAGAGGGTAGGTATTTGGAATGGAAAACAGACTCAACACTGTGATTCTGGTTCACCTCTGAAAATTACCTGCTGGTGGAGATTTTCTTTTGTATATCACTGTGCATGTTTCTTTTTTACATCACTTTGTCTTGTTTGAGGAGAAGCAGGACAGCCTCCTTGTCTTCTCAGCTTTAAAGACAAACAAGATCAGGTTAACACCTCTTATAGTACAAATGCAATAGCATCTGCCAGAATTACACTGCATTACATCTGTGTTTAACTTGGAAACTGCATTTATCTACAGAAATTTTAGGCCAGATAAGCCATGAAATAGGAAATGGTGAAATCAGGGACAATAACTAGTAATCTTGTTCTTCCTGCCTAGCATTATAATGTTGAAAATATTGTGGTTACAGGTAGCAAAAACATGATTTTAACAGCAAGGGAGAAAATAGCCCCTCTCTCTAAGTCTTCTTAACTTTCTGATCCACAAAATTGTGGGTATGATAATCTGATCTTTAGAATGAAAAGGAGGAAAAAATGCCCTTCCAAAACAGTTGAAGAATTCCTCTAGTGGTGGTAACCAGTTATTTGACATACAAGCAGATTTCCCCCCTGCTATAATTACATACTGAAGATACATAATTAACGAGTCTGTAAACTGATGTCTCAGCTGAAGATCACACTCACTGAATTCATATCCTTTTTTTGATATACAGTTTATATGAGGACCTTGATATGCATTCTGCTAATTCAATATACACACATTTTCTTCTCAAGCATTTTATTTTAGAATTAATGACTGTAAATTCAATTCCCTGAGTAACTAAAGATTTTTTTAAAACAACAACTTCCCTAGACTGAGTTGCATAAGTTGCATAAGCTTGTGTGAATCAGCTTACCTGTCCCAAAAAATTTACTAATGCAGATGACAAAAAAATCCCCATAGGTATTGATAAATAAGGAAACAGATAAACCCATAGCCATCAATAAGTAAGAAAACAAAAAATCAAACAAACAAACAAACCCAACCAGAATTAAGCTGTGTATAGGTTCTGATCACTAATTCTTTCCATATTGCCACTTACTTTCTAATGAAAAGGATGAATTCAGCTGTTGGGATTGAATCATGCTTTTTTCCATATGGAATATTTTTCAGTTTCAAGCACCATTATTACTGCATTCCAGCAGCAACTCATGACATTGTAGTAAAAATAAGGTTTTTCCCCTTGGTAAAGCCTGGCTTTCTCATTCTTTGAGGTGAGTAGGACAATTTTGAGGCAAAGGTACTGGTCATCTGACATACCAGTGCAACAATAAAATTTATGATAACTTCAGTGGTTATTTTGGATCAAAACCTCAGGTGATATGTGGTCACTGGCTCAGTAACTCAGTGCTATCAAATTCACGTTAAAGATCAATTGGAAAAATATGGGTGTTACTGCTCACCCACTGATCATTTGAAAACCCTGCTGGCTTTGTGAAGGGTATTACATTAGGCATCAGACCACTCACTAAATTTTGCATTATCCCCACTTATACATTAGTAACATGAAGCAGAGACACTGTGAGGTATGAGGCAGGACTAAATTTGTGATAAAGCCAAGATCAGAGATCACATGTTTTGAATTCTTATGGAAAACTCATTGAAAAAAATCAACATCATTTCTGAATGAAATTGTTGACAAGATAACATTCTTGACTCATTAAGAGTTTCATTAAGATTGAGAGTATTAGGTAACACTGAAATGTGAGTGTTTTTTCCATGGAAGAATTCTATATCTACCTCTTATCCTTAGTTCCTGAACAAGGGGCTCACCTCAAAGAGTGAAAGCAGGTAGAAGGGGCCAAGAAGAGTGTGATGACTGCTGGAAGGGAGCAGCAATTACTAGAGGGCTGAACAACCCATAAAGGGCATATCAGCATGCAGATATGATATTCTGCCCCCTCCCTCTACCCCTCCCCCAGCTGCCACCTGCATTGGATTGTAATTGCTCTTGTGCCTCAACAGTGAAATGTGTATCTAGACAGTGGCAACCTCGTCCTAAGAACCAGATTTTTTCACCTTACTCAGGAATATTTTAAAAATAATTACTTAGAATTAATTAAAAATTATTTTGAACTAAAGCACACATCAAAAAGATCACATCTTTACCAAAACACTTGCATGTTATCATGCTAGACCCCGGGTTTCTGCTGGAAGATGTTTCAATACAAAAACATAGGTCTCAACAGCTATTCTGTCTAAACATCTCCTTTCATGTTTTTTACATTGCCTAGTCACTCTGTTTTGAATTACTGTATTTATATATATAGTAAGATATGCATATTTCAAAGTACCTATTCATCTCTCAAAAGCATCAGAAAACCCTGACCTCCTTCACCTAATCCTCATCTATACAGATAAATGTCATTGGTAGTAAGATCAGTTAGTAGAACAGTATCTGAAGAGTAAAGGACATATTTTAAAACAAAATTGCACAGAGTATACCAACAAAAGTTTACTCCAAGTAGGTTTGCTATTGGTTGTAGTTACAACTAGTAATGTCATAAAAGCATTAAGACTTGTTTCTAAGACCTCTGTCTCACTACCTGGCAGGATATGAAGATACAAAATAGACACCTTATGGCATTAACAAGTCTTAACTTTTAGAAGTCACTTGAGAGGCATCATACACCGCAGTGTCAGGAGAGTCTTTGACCTCTTATGACTGTGAAGTCAATAACTTTTTTTACTTCTCCACTCCCTGGGATGCAGCCTCAGAGGGGGCAGCAGACGCATACCTCGACAGTGACTTAGACAATAAATCAGGAGAATAGGCTTCTCATAGCCTACTCATAGCCAGCACATCATGTCTGCACGCTCTCTGTCCCTCTGGCCATCTCTAAGTCATTCATTCTTGTCCTTAAACTGGTGTGTTGCTATGGATAAGTATGTCAGATGGCATTTTAAATGAGGTCAATGCAGAGCAAACTATGAAGCCACTTCTAGACTATGTAAAGTGCATTCCTCCCTCAGCAATCATACAGTGGAGTTATGTGAGTAGGCTAACTTTTGCCTCCTAAACACATCTAGAGCTCTGAGGAAACTCTGTCATATGTCCTGTTCCCTCTCAGAAACACTTATGTGTTCTCAGTCAGTGAAGACCATTTATAAAGGAAATTTAGCATCAGGGAAATGCAGAGTTGATTGTGCCCAAAAAGATGCTGTGGATTGTAGTAAAAGAACTGTAGGTATAGTACAGAATCACATGCATGAGTGTCAGCCAGACTTAATGTCTCTCCAGTATTAATAGCAACAACACATCAGAAGAAATTTTGTACAAGCTCTCTTCCTTGGTTGCTCATTCTACACTAAATCATCTCTGACAGAGCATATAGTACACTAGGAGCAACATAAAAAAACCCCAAAAACCTAAGTGATTGCAACTCAATTCTGTGATGAACTTAAATCTTGACAGAGTATTCACACTGAGCTGTTAAACTATTTCACAAATCAAAAAAGGGTAGGGATTGCTGGAGTCATTTATTAAGGCTGGAAACAGAAACCCATTTGACCATTTTTCACTCCTTGACTATTCTTTTATGCTGATTTTGTATATATATGTGTGCTCCAGGATATATATGTGTTTTCTTAGGATCTTTCTCTCGGCTGTCTTGTGAGTAATCCAATATTTCATACACTTACTGATGATTACCGTTAATGTAGCTCATTAAATGGCAGACTTATCTTACAGGATTTCCAGTATTCTTTGGGCAAATAGCTTACTTTTCGTTGAGTTTTAGGGTATGAGAAATGGATTTGTTCAAAGAGACCAGAAGATCTTTAACCTTTGACAGTGTAGCAAATCTTTTATTCTCAAATTACTCAGCAGGCATGGCTTTCTTAATACTTCCACCTGGTACTCCATAACATGCTGGATAGATGTGAGGAGCATCTTCACTTTGAACTTGATTGCTTCGTCCTGTTTCAATGTGCTCAGCGGCAAACAGCTTGTAGTTTCACTAAACTTTTCAGTGAACTTCAAAGTGAAAAATACTCAGGCATACTTTATGTAGCAGTGAAACCTGTAGGTCTGATCAGCATTTGCAGCAGAACTTTGTTGGCAACTGATCCCATGACCTTTTGGGGGTCTAAGAAACATTGTGAAATATCACTGGTGCGATAACTCCATGCATAACATAATGACAGAAAGTGAGAAAATCAGTAATGCTTGTGTGAACTAAACTGAGTTTTTCACAGCTCAAACAATCCATAAACCTTTCTCTTCAATGTTTAAGAACTTTTCACCCCTTTAGTAAACTAAAGGCTCAAAATGGAAGAAATTGAGTTCCTTCTCTTTCTGTCTTCATGTTTTTACACCTATGTGCTCTGCCAAAACATTTTTGCACTAAGAGATATAATCCTGAACTCTTTAACACTCTCTGCCCACCCCATATCTCTGCCTACATTTCCATCTTGTTTTCTCTTCACAGTCAATGTAGTAGATCAAATGAGTGATCCTTTTATCTGTAATTGTCTAAGAAAATATTGATTCTTTCATTGGGCATAACTGTGATATTTATTTATGTGAGTGTAAGAGTGTGTGTGTGTACTACATATATGTGTCTGTCTTGTATATGCCTGTGTATAGGTTGTTGCATATTCTTTGTGCATAATCTTTGCTGTTTCTCTGAAATCACCAGCATTTTCATAGCACAGTTCAATGACTCAGATATATCTTAGCATTGACTCCCTTCTGATATAGCAAGTCAAGGACAGTCAGCTACTTGTCTCAATTGCTGATCTCCCTGTCACAGTGCATCTAAACTAAGGGAGGAGTAACTAGAGAGAAAACAGATGAAAGTGGGATGGATGAGCCCTACTGCTTAAAAGTCAGCAATCCCTTCAATCAAATGTGTCTACTTTATCAGTTTATTTTAAACTATTGTAACAGGAGAGTTGATATCTGTGTCTTCATCAAATGCAGTGATCTTAGTCAGTGTGTGAGAATCCCCATCTCCAACAGGATCCACCTGGGTTGCACGTTCTCAGCATAAAACTTTTAGGGTTGAAGCAGGGATGGGAGCAGAGCTGGGTAGAGGGAGGAGAGGCGAGGCAGCATCTTTTCTTCTGCTATGTGTTAGGAACCAAACACAGAGGAGATTCAGAAAATTAGAGGAAGCAAACAAAGGTTACCACAGCCCTTCACTCAGATGGTAACTGGAAATGAGCCAACACAGAGAGATTTATTCTTGTGCATAATCCCTCCTGTATTGCAAGGCATCTCTGTAAAGGATCAAAGGATAATTGCCAGTATCTGTTAATCTTAAAACAACAAAATGATCTGTAACTATCACATTCTGCTTTCAGCTTTGACCTCTCTAATCTCTATCTCTCTTTCACCAGCTGTTTGTTGGACGTTGTTGAGTCTCAACTAAATCTCTGGGCTAGTTGAGACAGGAGGATGCCTGTTGGTCATTTACTAGCAGAAAATGATAAATGGCAGAGTAGTGATGCTCATGTACTGACCAGAATCATTTAGGTAGCACCAGCCAGCAAAAGTTCATCTCAGCTTCAGCAACATTAATTGGTTGTTATTAATCTCACAATAAAGAGCAGAGGATAGTGGCAAGGGATAGAAACACTTTCCTAAAAATAAAAGTGAAATTTAAAAAGTCATGTTTGCAAAATAATAGCCATCAATACAATCAGACCAAAGATTAACTTGCCTTGGGATTTTTTTCTTCACATTTTCTCCTCATTTATTTTAACAATAACTATTTAGGACTGAACATAGAATTGTAAACATATGAACTTTGGTCTTTCTCAGGGTCTGATGAGTTTTCCTGTTATAAAAAAAGCTGCTTGGCGTTTTCCAGCTCAAAGGAAATGCAAAGGAAATTCTGGGCTGCACTGGACAGCCTGGTCATATGAACACTTAATTCCTGACACTCTTCGCTTATTGCCTTGAGAGGTGGCTCTGAGCTCTTCCTCAGATACTGACAGAACTCATTTATAAAAATGCACAGCTGGGATGGATGTTTTGATTGTCTTCTTATGCCAAGCAACTTGTTCCTATGTAAATTATTTTTTTGGATGTGTCTTCCCTGCCTGTTTTCAATCCTTCAGGCTTTATAAGAATTTAGAGGATTTTTTCCTTGTCCTGGTTGGTATTTAGTCATCCTGTTCCTCAGCCAGGGAAGTATGAGTCTCAAAGCTGGTGAGTAAGAATGTAAAAGAGAAACAATTTTCTGGAGAGAGGCACAGGAGAGGTAAAAAGCTGCAGCTACTGGCAGAGTCAAGGGCTGTGCCCTGGGGAGATGTCTGAGAGGTCCTAGCTCTCACCAACAGCATCACAGACTGTAGAGCCCAGGCTCCAAATATATCATCTTCTGGCCTGCTGTGCCACTGTGTTCCCCTTTCAATACCAGCAGGACTCAGAGCCTCTAAAATGAACCCTGTATCCTGTGGCACATAGCAGTTATGATGTACCTCTTTATTGCATCCTAAGTGAAGTTCCCTATAAAGAAATATTGATTGAAGAAAAAACTCATAAGGATCAATGGTTTATGTTCCAGCTGTGTTTTATGTTACAATAACAGCTCTTTGGAGAGTTGGTGCTGAGCGAGTGCAAAGTAATACCAGTAATTCCCTTCCTCTTGTATCATCCTGAACCAAATTCTTCACTGTTCTCACCGTTGACTCATGGACAGAAATAGCTACTGTGGTCTCATGGGATACTGTAAAAAAAAAAAAGAGGAGCGAGGTAGGGGGTGGAAAATGAAAATGAAAACTGCTCCAAAGAACAAATTGTGCAGATTTAAGTGCTGGGGTATGCTGAGGAAGGTTGTGCCATTCTGTCCCCAGGCATCCGAATACAAAATTCAGTAGCTTGTAGCTAGAAGACTAGTGACCTAACTCTTCATTGCATGGCAGAAGCTGCAGAGGGATGCATGCTTGGGTAGCAGTGGGAACCCAAAACTCCATTACTCTGAGCATGACATCCTTATCAAACAGAGCATCTCTGCTATACATCTGTAAGTGTTTTTACAGTAGGAGTGACTTTCTCTATTGTAATTATGTGAGTACAGAGCTAGCAATGAGTTCATAAAGGGATTTAACTTGTTTGTATACACTGTTAAATGTCTGTATAAAAGGTGCATGGTCTTTTCTATCCAGGGAAAAATAAGATTTTTTTCCTTCAGCAAGAAACAATTTTCTTTCAAAAATCTTGTCTTCTTTCCCAAACACTTCTCAGCTCAGTCTCTGCTCAGTCCCTCCTAGAACCTTGTCTCTTCCTGAGATCTCCTTTTCCATGTCATCTCCTGTTCAGACGAGTGTCCTCTGCCCCAAACAGTGCTTTTCATTCTCACACACCTCTAGTTGCTGTCTCTTGGCTAGTGAAAGAAGTCCCACTGTGAGTCTTCCCCATCTTCTCACCTTCTATACAGTGCAGGCATGCCCTACCAGTACACTCACCAGCTTTTTCTGCGAGCTAGCTACATTTCTGATGATCATACCAAGCCTCTTCTATATCTTATCATGTATACACACAGTCTCATTACCTCATTTGGGCCAAGAGACACCATAAGGTGTCCAGGCACAGAAGGTTTAAAGAAAACCTCAATATGCCTGGTGAAGCAAGTCCAAAGTCTCTAAAGGATCTTGATGTCTTTTGAGAGAGTGATCCTTCAGATCCAGAGTGATGGAAAGACTTTAGTCTGCCCTATGTATTCTGTAGAGATGATTATTACTTTTACACTGAATACATTCACAAAAAACCACACAATTTAAACACACTTTTTAAATGAGTCAAGGATTTATAGACTACTGCTTGAGAGAGCTTCAAAAGTGGGAAAAAGCAGGACTGTTTTTAATGTAAAGCCACTGCTACCTTGTAAGAAAACACTTTTGTATTCATATAAAGTATTTAGTAGGTGTGAGGTTTTATAAATTGTTTAGTCCTGCAGCCTTTAAAAAAAACCAAGAAAAACCCCAGGTTACTTTGAATGCATTAGCAAGTATCCTGTGGAATATTTCACATAAAAGGAAATAGAAGATGTATAAATGTAAACAGGCTAATTGTATGCAGATATAAATTATGCATGTTGGTCTTATGAAAAAGCATCCCTGATTTGCAGGGGTCTTACTCAGCAGCTTTGTGTCTTGTCTAAGGGGATATTTAGTATGGCTGTGATGTGCAAAATTTTGGTTTAAAAAACTCTTTGAATTCTGCAGAAGAAAAGTACAGCACAACTGTGATAAGACTGCAGTGTTCAGAGCAGGAGGGTTTCATTTTATTTTATTTTATTCTATTGGCTGTTCTGCTCATTAGCCCTGTTAAGACACGTGTGTGGCTGCCCACAGATACAGTGCCAAGCAAAAGATTGTGTTAAGACTTAACGTTTGCAAAGGGATTAGGGTTATTTTGATGTTTCTTAACAGGGATATGTAAAATATTCTCAAAGTCACAAACCTTTTCATGGTTGAAGCATTTCTGATTAGTCCCAGACATAAGCAGCCTGGCCTGCAGAGGTGCAGAGCGGCTGCAGTTCCCACAAGCTGCCCTGGGGACTGCATAGGGGCCAGCACCTCTGAGGAGACAGACTAATTGGGACAAATACTAGAAGTGATTGAAACGAGTCCCAGCCCAGACAAAAACTATGTCACTCACCATCTTTCCCCCCCCAGTCCTGTAGAGTCCCTCTTCTCCAAATAATAACAGCAGCAAATTTGTGCTCAAGTTGCAATATTCATGCTGAGGGATCTTTCATAGCAAGAGTAGGATTGTGTATCCCTTGGACACCTCCTGTGGATATGACTCACACCCACGTTCTCTGTGTTTCTGGCATGGATTAGTGAAACGATGCTGAAAATGAAGCTACAAGCAAGAAGGCTAATGGAAAGAAGTTGGTGGAAACACAAAGTGACACAGCTGAGGTGGAATCAAAACTCAAGGAGTTCACTGCAGTCAAGTCAGAATGACCCAGTAATTTTCATCCTAAATTTCTAAAAGAATTGGCACATGTGATCAAAAGGTCTGCAGCTATGATTTTTAATGAAGCTATCAAGCTTGTAGTATTAGGGAACAGTAAGTGTGGTAGGAGAAAACATACTGATCCAGGCTATGACAGCCTCATTGATTTGCTCAGTCCAGCTTGGGAAAGGTCTATTAAATAGAAGATGCAAAGATTCTCCAGTGTTGACAGTATGAAAGCATTGAGACAAGGCATAAATACAGGGAAAGAAATTATTTCTCTTGGAAAAAATGTCACAAAACAAAATCCACTCTTCATTACCACTTCTGGTAAAACAGATGCACAGGGAATGGTTCAGTAACAAAGCACCAACAGCTTCTGACAGTGTGTGGTGGTACACAGCTTCATTAAGAGGAGCTACTATAGGTATTCCAGCCATGCAGACATATGATGTTGCTATTTCAGAAAGCTGAAGGGAAAAAAAACCGAAAGAGAGCTATTTCCAACTCGTTGTCTATTGCTTCTTCTGCTACATTGTGCAACAGGGCAAGAGGCACAGCTTGCATATTCACCTGCCATGATAAATTACATCAATTTCAGTCCCTCAAGACGGAGCTACTGGTGCAGAGAGCCACTAAACACTACCAGTTGCTTTATGACACTACAGATATAAGACAGAAAAAAGCACACTGTGCAAGTGAAATATAACCCTACAGCTTGGGACAGACTGGACATAAATGTGAGAGGGAAAGCAGGATATTTTCTTCACTCATACATTGTAAATAAGTTCTCATCATGATGTGTCCTTTGCTAAGAATCTGTACTCTACTAGCTCAAACTAGAATAAGCCTTAAAGACAGCCATTGCCATCTCTGACCCTGTCAGCTTTTCTGTCTCCAGCAACGGCCAGTACCAGCTGCTCTAAAAGAGAATGAAAAAAGTCTGCAGCCAGCAGCTATTCAATAACAGGCCCTTAGGGGAAGTTTCTTCCCAAGCCTCATTAAAAGTTGGCTTCATTCTTAAATTCCTGCTAAACTTCTCATATTCTCTTCTGGCCTCTTCATCTGGTGTCTGCACTGTGGACTGGGCTTTCCATCGAGGATTTTTTTTGGCTGACCCCAGTTCCTCCAGTGCCCACACTCATGGCTGGCTCTGGCAGCAAGTAGAAGTTGTGCCCCTTTCTTGCTTTGAGTGACTGGTGGGGACAGTCACCACCGTGCAGATTGTGGCTTCTCTGCTTAAATGCAAGCAAAAGAGGATTTCCCTTACCTGCTTCCTATTGACTGCTATCAGCACTTTTGTTTTGGCCAGGAGAGAGGGTAGGGAGACTTCTTCTTGGGGTTTGAAGTGGGGGTGCATTTTCAAAGCTTTTCTCAGACTCTATCTAAAGCATTCTGTTGTGTAGAAAAGGGAGTGAGTGCATGTCACCAACTACCAGTCTACTATACCTTTCACAGAAGAGTGCACCTGAGCATTCATGAGACAGAAAGAGCACTCATATAGGGTGAACCATAAATTGTTAGCGAATTAAGGCCCTAAGGGTTGTTTAAATATTGCAGTAATCATCTTGTCAGGCAAAGTCCCACATTCTGCTAAGATTAATCTGACATTCATCAGGAATGGCACAATAGAAGGTTATTTAATTTGGATCACACTGGACTGGAAAACTGGCAGGAAGACAGAAATGATCCAAATTGGAAACAATCTGCAGAGAGCAAGCCAGTCAAGAATAGCAGAGAGGGGGGAAAAAACTGTGTGTGTTTATTAGACATTAATTACAGTGTATACATACATACATAAACTTAAATGTGTACACATAAAAACACAGGGCAGTAGAAACTTAATAGCATTCGGTATTGGTCTAACTTCAGTATCAACTCTTTGGAATTAATTTCAGGCTTAAATGAGAGTAGACTGGGAGTGCTGTCCATGGCTTTTGAAACACCTTTCTCAGTACTTCTCATTTTTTTCCTTGCTCCCTTACATTACTGAAACAGTCCCAAATACTTTACATATAATCTAGAGTAAACAATGGCCATTAAGTAAATTACTCTCAGAACAGAAGTTCTCTCTTGATAGTATATTGTTAATCACTGAGTATTTAAGTAGTGTAAGAAATGTGTCTCCTCTTCGGCAACTTCACTTATAAATCCTTTCTATAGCTTTCCCAGCTATTATAGATTTTTTTCCCATATTGCTGTAGTCTTCCTATGTGTTCAAAATGATGACAAATCTGATAAGAGTTGGATGAACATTAATACACTTCAACCCTGGGAAAAGAAAAAATAAAAACACATTCCACTGGGTCATTGCTGAGTTTTACTGAGTAAGTTACTTAGCTTATTAAACTTGTCAAACAGCAAATACAAATAAAATGATGGTTTATCTCACTGATTATTCAGCTGCTGCACACTGGGGTGGGTAAGTGCATGAGTGAAACATTTGTCACTGTTCATGAAATGCCTGTATTCTGCTTTCCCTTCTTTCTTTACCATTACCATGGAATGAAATGTCCCCCTCTGGTGCCCCCCACCCCCATGAAGAGGTAGAGTTCTTTAGAGAAGACAAGTTTTAAACAAAATGTAATGTATTGATTGTTCAACTCTGCTGTATTTATAAGCCAGCAAATACAGGACTTTGAATACCAGGTTTCAGTATAATCAATGTGAATCAGATGCACATTACCAAATTGAAGACATTTTATATGTGCATTATGTCAGATCGTGAATCAGATTTGTGTAAACTGAAATCCTGGAATACAAAACCATTTGCAATTTTAACTACAGCCACATCAGCATATAATTATGTTACATATCAAACAGCAATACAATGAAGCAAACTATCACATTGGGAGACCTTTGCTGCTTTCAGGACATCAACAGAGCCAGGTTTATATGGCACATTACTGCTAGTTCATCTATACCCATCTGAGTAAATCGGTTGGCAGAGAGGAGCAGATTACCACTAATGGCTCTATTATGGAAAGAAGCTGCAACCATTAGCTACTTTACATATGGACAAAAGAGAATTTAATTGATGGCCCATAGCCCAGCAGACAGAGAGAAATGATGATTTTCACCTTAATGCCAGGCATTAAAAATTCACAGGTCTGTGGAAGAAAGAGATGTTCATCCAGTCTCATTCTGCTTGTGGGTCATTTTAAGCATAACTTGAGAAAAGAAAAGCAGCACAAGGGGAATTGTTCTGCTTTGAGAAAGCTTGAGTCCTCTGGGAAAGAAAATTCACAAGTTGCAGTGTTACGATGTTAAAAAATCAAGACCATTACCCTCTTATTTTCCTTAGCTACAATTTTTTGTTCCCAAATAGTATCCAAGCATTCAGCAAAACTAATGAGAGGGAAGAAGGAGAATATTTGGAGACATATTACATCATAGTAAGAATACAATTTATTTTCTATATTTAAATAAAAATCTGTATTGATGTATTCATGCATAGCATTTACTTCATTCAGCATATATGATGGACTTGTGTGTATTTGTATGTCTTTGTTTTTTCATTTACACATATGCAAAAAGTCATTTCACTGCAATGTTTTATCCAGTATTTGTATTATTCTGGTAGGGGTAGTTTTACCTTCCATACTCAACTGAGAAGCTTTTTCTTATTCCTCTCCTCCTAGAAGACCCCTACAGACTTCACTGTGTCTAGGGTATCTGCAGTTCTCACCTCATCAGCTACAAAATGATGAAGTGTGAAGTTACAGGGGATTCCAAACTAGATGTCACAGGAGAGGCACTCACCCTGGGATGTGTCCCAGATTTTGATGCTGTGGCTCCTCTCCTTCCTTCTCCCTATTTTCTCTTACTCCACTGGAGGATTTTTCTTGTAGAGGCAAGGGCTTCTTGGGCTACAGTACTTTCTAAGATCTTCTAAGTTGACCTCCTCTCTCCAGACTGAAATCACTGCGGGTTATTAATAAACATGGAGATTTTTATGGTAGTAACTAAAGACCACAGTGGCATAGAAGACTACATGCTCTGCAGAGTAGAGATTATCCAAACAGAAAACAGAGTTGCTGTGCTGCAGAAAGAGACAAACATAAGAGACTTGTGTACAGTGGTAGGAACTTTTTACAGCCCCAATTTATGTAACAGGTTAATGTTAATGTCGTTTCTGTAATTTATGTTTTATATGAGCAGAGAGGGAATTGTAAGAATATATGAGCCTTGTCTCTTTCACTCTCAGATAGATTTTGCCAGGATGAAAATCTCCATCCAGGTTGGTCTGTATACAAAAATTGACTTATCAGGCCAGAACTTAAGAGCAGATGGCTTTTTGAATTGGAGAGGCAATAATAGAAATAAGATCTAAAGCAATGCTGGAAGACACTGCTTACGGTTGTAAAAAACAGACAAGGTAAAAAAGGAAGAGAAAGTGTCTGTGTAGTATCAGGCATAGTATTGGATGGATTTTTTGAAACATGCACAGCATGTATATGGTAAGACATTAATCCAATCTCCAATGTCCTCGGAGAGGAAGACCTGAGTGAAGCAGAGGGGTGGTAAGCCTTTCAAAGTAACTTCAGAAGGCACCGCCTGTGGACATTACAGAAAGGTAAGGGGAAGAGATGAGGTGGAGAAAAGAAAGATACCAACAGACTTTTTCAATTTGTTTTTCTTTCCCAATGTTTTACCATGACAGTAGATCCTGGGAGCAGAAATTTTCTTATACAGTCCATAGTGTTGACAGACCAAAAGCAGGTAACAGTGGCTGTTAGCCAGCTTTGTTGCCAGCTCTTCCAAGAACCCAGAACAGTTTCTAGCACTGTGTAGGCTATGGTCATGATCCAGCACAGGTCTGTGGCAAAAGTAGTGCCTGGAGCCTCCACAGTGCAGCTTGAGGGAATTCAGTATCCCCTGTACTCCACTCCTAACAAATGTTGGCAAATAGATCCTCTGGGTATAGTTTTGTAGGATGGTTCTGCAGGGTTTTTTGCAGTGAACCTCTAGAGTCAGAAACCAGACTTTTCTCTGTTCCTTTTAATTCATTCTGGTCCTTTTCCAGTAAGAAAGGATTTAGAGCAAGATGAAGATTTCACCTCAGAAGTAATAAAAATGGTACGTATTCCTTTTAGGTAGCCAGCTTTTGCTAACCCCGATCAGTTGCAGTGGAGACTGAGATGGCAGCTGAGATAATCATTACCTTTGTCAGAATTATTTCTCTACTCAAGTTGATGTGTACACAGACAAGTAATAGCTGGGTAGATATTAGCATGACAGGATCAAATATCTACCATTCACTCAGACTTTTGGGTAAGGAAGGCCACATCCACATTGAATCCAGCAAGAATCAGGTACAGATGGAAGTGGGGAGTTTGTTCCTTTCTAAAGAACCAAGGCATGCATGAAAAGTGACTCTGTGTATTCATTTTAAAAACACTGATGTCTCTGGGGATTTTTGAGATGTTAGCATCGGAAACAGGAAGCCTGGAGAGAACAGCCAGCAATAACAAGGGGCAATAACCATGTGTCCTTCTCCTTCCACTCTTCCTTTCTTCTCCTAAATAAAGCATCTGATCAAAGGCTCTTACAGAAATGCTAATGAAGCCTCATTTTATTATTTCCACGGAACCCAGCATCAAGGGGGAGGGATAGATGGGCAAGAAGGGCAAATCTGCACTTGTTAGATGATGTAGGATGGTAAGTTTGTTCTGAGAGCAGTGCTGGGAAAATGTCTGCCACAAGTCCATACACCCTGTTCAAGTTTTAAACTTCAAGACTTGTCTTTTGCATGTTTTCTCAAAGCAAAATTCATTCAGGACATAATAGACCTAGCTGGGAGCTACTACTAAAATAATTGTAAGAAAAACAAAACTGAAGAAGTTTCAGTCACTCCAGTCAAAAGGAGAATATTCTCACACAAAAAAAATGTTAGCTGACATTATATTCCTACTGTAAGGAAGACAGATGCAGTTTCATTTGTATTATTTTAATTCTTTCCCCTTAGTCTTTAATGCTGCCGTGAACAAGAGTGAAAGTCACCTGTGTTCTTAATGAAAATGCTAAAGGACAAGGATTTCCCTTATTATACCCAAGGCTCTAGTTCTCGGAATGTGTAAAAATTTTCTGCACGTTTCAGCATAGGCTTGCAAGAAGCCCTCCTGAAGTGTTTAAGACTAAAAAGGCACACAAGGAAGAGGTAGTAGGATTAGAATTTCTGCATTAGCTGGAAAAAAAGAAACCTTTTGAGGGTATGTGAAATTGCTAAAATATTCTGTATTCTTGTTCATTTGTCTTTTTAATAATAAGGGCATAGAACTGGAATTAACTTTTTCTGGCTTGATAGCAAAGTTATGCAGGTTAGTGGACCTGCTTCTGCAGGGGAGTTGGACTAGATGATCTTTAAAGGTCCCTTCCAACTCCTACCATTCTGTGATTCTGTGATTAAACTGAAAAACATTAATGCATTCCTATAGTCAGTCAATGGACTGTTTGTGTTACCATTCTTTGATGTGACGCTATACTGTTTATCTCTCTCCAATACTTAGTCTCTAGCGATATCAGCTGATTACCTCTATCTAGCTAGAGTAGTTCAGTTACTTATTCCTCTGATTTAATTGTTTTTTCCCTCATCCAAAATATACGTTCAAATGATATTTCATCCAAAATGAAATTAATTTTTCACTCTTAGATATTACAAAAAGAGCTACATTGAAAAGTAGTTAAGAAGATATCAGCATGAATTCTGTTGAAGTCAATATTGGTTTTAGATTAAAATTTCATAACTGTGTCCAGCATTGAATTATACAACATTGCATAATATGGTTTTAAATTGTCTATTACAGGTTTCTTTAAAGTATATAAAGATAGCTAGTGATTAAAGGCTTTTTGTTCAAGTCTCCCGTTGGCTTAGAAAACTATGAAAAAGTAAGCATGTTCAATAAACATTACATGATTAGTCTGAGAATGTAATGCTAGTAGATATTTCTGAAGCAAAATTCATACTGAGTTTTTGCAGGAATCAGCTCACACACAAATATTCTCATACTTATTGTATGAGTTTTAGAAAGCTCTATACTCAACAAGGTTATCTCTAATCAGGGAGCTGGGATAAAACTTTCATACCCAGTGTCTCATTCCATGCCATGTCCACTGCTTTCTTTCCTTTAGAAAGGAAAAGAATTCTTTCCTTTAGAAAGCTGCAGTGTTCTGAGCAGACCAAGGCAAAGCTAGCTGCTTCAGCATGGAGCAGGAAGGCACATCTCTTCCTTATGAACAACACAAGACTCATTTCTGATCAACTTCTCAGATCTCATTCACTGAAGTAGGTTATACCAGTTCCATGGTTTTATTCCATGAATATATACAACTTAGGGTTTTCTGGGGAAAAAAAATGCTCAATGAGCTTTGTACAAGAAAACCTGACTGCAGAAGGAGCTCAGACTTCCTTGAACAATGATCACCTTTACAACTTCAGTGACTTGCCTTCACCACAGCTGAAGGAAAATTCAAGCTATCATCATTATTTTTAAGTGTTCCTGTTTAAATAGGCAATCTGCACAAGAGTATGGGGTTCCTGAAAACACAGGATCTCCCATTGCTGCAGGCTTCCTTTCCAAGGACACTAGAGAACTCCTGACAAGGTACGTTTATCCCCTATATCCTGACAGCTGATGGTACCAACTCTCAAATCCCTTCTAGAAGACGGAGATCTCCAAGCTTGCCTGGATCCCAAAAACTAAGTCTTTGTGTATAACACTGCCTTATGCAAACCCTTTACCTTTGGGAAAATTAAAAAAAAGGCATGCCAATTTGTCAGATCTGTTGAATTAATGTGTTAAAAATAAAAATGGTTAAAACTGGAAAAAGTGTGTTACTTCCAAAACAGCAAGGGTAAATTCCTGATTACAACCCAGGAAAGAGCTCACCAGAAGAGTATACAAGCAAGGGAATACAATTCTACAGGCACCTCTAGCATCAGTCCCTTGTTCTCATCGTCTCCTAGAACTTGCTGTTTCTTGTTTCAATGTCTCCACAGTTGGGTTCTTCTGGGTGTTACTGAATGTAAAAGAAGGTTTTCATTGTCATAATTCCTTTCAAAATCAGTGCACTTCTCTGTGATCAGTGCATTTTACTGTGATGTACCTTGAATCAGCTGCTTCACATCTGTGTGAATGTGAAATCCCTAAAGTCTCTCCAATATTGTTCCCTTTTATACAAAGACAAGGTCTTAGAAGAGCCAATTTCCCCATTAATGTTTGCTTTTCCTCTTGACAATCAAAGAAGCTGTGGTTATCAACTAATGTTGTATGAGTTTTTTTAGTAAAACTGTGAGGTTTGGGTTTTTTTCCTGTGTGTGAAGAAGATTCAGCAGAGATTCACACACAACATGTTAAAATCCATTGTTAGTTTGAGGTTTAGTCACACCTAAATTGACTGAATGCCACAACTCCTAACATAATGCTAAAAAATAGAGGTTTTTCTGTCTGCCTTGTTTTAAAATTAAAAGATATGTGAAAAGCTGTAATGTTCTTTAAACATAGATTGTACAAAAATTGAAAGTGAGCTTTTTTAACAAAATAGGCATTTATCCTACATCCTTAGGATAAAAGTGTCCAAAACAAATTGAGGAGAAGTTAGACATAAAGACATCTTTATATCCCATCCTCTCAAAGCATCTAAGGAGCCCCTGATAATTTAGGCAGATTGTTTGTAACTCAAGTGCTGATCAAAAAGAAATTATAGAACATATGCTTACAGGAACGAACTATCAGGATTGACAGTGTAAGTAGGAAGTATATTAGCTGCAGACAATAAAAGCAGTGTTTTGGAACTTCATTAAACCATTGTAATGCTACCAGGATTAACTCACTGCAATTACATGTAATCCATTGTCAAAGGAAAAAGAAAACTGAAATAATTCAGTTCAGTTTCCAATCTGTTAGATAAAGATGGCATTGCAAGATGAGCATTGTTTCATGAATCAGTTTTAAATGTTCTGGGTACTGTTTAAAATATGTAGAACAAAATAATTTAGTACCCTCATCCTGTAGACACCTGAAGGAACGGAAAACATCAGCCTATATATTTATCTGTAACAGTTGGGTTTGACTGTGTTTTCATGCTTTTGTTTTCCTGGGATATCAACAACAGCTGTGCATACAGGTCTTAGTGATTTTGTGGAGCATCTTTTCCTCACAGATGAAAAGATACTAACACCTCCTTGCACATAGTGTCTTTTTAAACTGTCATAGATGCTTGATTAACCCTTGTTCAGAGAAAAAAAACCTTCATGCTCTGCTCCTCATTTCTGTGGAAGCTAGCTCTCTGCTTCATCTCCTTTTTTATTAACCCTTATCTTACCATGAAAAAGATAGAGCTTTTTGCACTTCTGGAACTCTCAAATGTTATTCTATATTTGCATACTATGAGAAAGATTTCATGCATGATTGAGCCTGTTTACATTTTTTTAATCTGGTTCAAACAGCTCAGATTTTATAGATGTCTCTGACTCAGTTAGAAGAGGTTGCTTTTCTCTGCACAATTAAGGCTTTCTCAGTAGCCAGAAGTACCAAAAGAATGAAAGGGAAAACGGAGGGAGCTCCAAAGGACAGATTTCTGCTTAAACAATTGAGTTAAATTTCATTCAGAGGTACCATATAAATGAAAACAAAATCAAACTTTCTCTATCTTTGCTTCTTTATTACATATCACAAAATCACAGATTAACAAAATGGTAGGGGTTGGAAGGGACCTCTAAATATCATCTAGTCCAATCCCCATGCTCAAGCAGGTCCACCTAGATCAAGTTTCTCAGTAATGTGTCCAGAAGGGTTCTGAAAGTCTCCACAGCCTCCCTGGGCATCTTGTTCCAGTGCTTCGTCACCCTTATTGTAAAGAATTTTTCTTAGGTTTAAGTAAAACTTTTTCTGTTCCAGCTTTTGTCCATTACCTCTAGTCCTATCACTGGACTAGGGACACTACAGGAAAAAAGTGTTGTCCCATCCTCTTGACATACATCTTTTAAATACTTGTAAGTATTAATGAGGTTTCCCCACTCTGTCCCCTCATCCAGGTCATTAATGAAGATGAAGAACCAATCTCTATGGCACTCCACTGGCCACAGGCCTCTAACTCAATTCTGTGCCATTGATCTCCACCCTCTGGGCTCTGTCATTCAGCCAGTTCTCGACCCACCACACTGTCCACTCATCCAAGCCATACTGCCTGAGCTTTTTGACAAGGATGTTATGGGAGACAGTATCAAAAGCCTTGTTGAAGTTAAGGTAGACAACATCCACTGCTCTCTCCCCATTTAATCAGCTAGTTATACCATCATAAAAGGTGATCAGGTTGGCCAAGTAGGATTTTCCCTTGATGAATCTGTGATGAGTCCCCTGATAACCATCTTTTCCTTCTTGTGTTTTGAGATGGCATCCAGGATGAGTTGTTCCATCACCCTTCCAGGGATGGCGGTGAGGCTGACCGGCCCATAGTTTCCTGGGTCGTCCTTCCTGCCCTTTTTGAAGGCTGGAGTGACACTGGCCTTTCTCCAGTCCTCAGGCACCTCGCCTGTCCTCCGTGATTGTTCAAAAATAATGAAGAGTGGCTTAGCAGTAACATCAGCCAGCTCCCTCAGCACTCTTGGATGCATCCCATCAGGTCCCCTTAACTTATGGGTGTTTAGCTTGCCCAACAGGTCTTTAACATCATCCTCATCAACTAAGGGAAAGTATTCTGTTTTCCAGACTGTCTCACTATCCTCCAGGGACTGGGCTTCCTGAGGTACCTTGGCAGTGGAGACTGAGGCAGGGAATACCGAGGTAAAGACATTCAGTTGTCCTACCTTCCCTGCACCCTCTGTCACCAGGACATCTTTGTTCATCAGCATGCCCACATTCTTCCTAACCTTCCTTTTGCTGCTAACGTATTTGAAAAAGCCCTTCTTGTTTTCCTTTACTTCCCTTGTCAGTTTTAATTCCAAAACTGCTTTGGCCTTAAGATCTTATCTCTTAATATCCCTGAATATTTGCTATTTTTTATTTCACATATTTTGTTTGGGGCCTTTATTTTTTATTTGCAGAATTTAGAGTTACAATTCACATTGCTTGTAACAGTTCGGTTTGATTTGATTTGGTTTGGTTGCTCATAGAAAGACCAGGAGAAGAATCAATCTTGTTATGGCAGCAAAAATCAAAAAGATAATAGAAACACTGTTTGACTGAAACACTCTAATGTATCTAAACATATTGTGGAAAATAATTATTTTTATTGAGACTAAAGAAAAGTATTTTTTCCTTTGACAACTAGCATCTTCTATAGAGGAAAGCTCACTATTATCTACCAAATATTTTCAATTCTATTATCATCGCAATTCTAAAAATATTTATACAAAATATATTTCAGCCATAAACAATGACATACTGAAAGTGTCCCAGGTTAACCAAAATCACAGAAGGCCAAAACAAAACATTGTCTGTCTGTACTGATGAAATCACAAAGCTATTTTGTTTCCCCTTCTTAAACCAAACACACTAATTCAACAGCTTTACCTAAAAAGCCTTGTGAGAAAACATTCTTTTGTTTAAGATTTAAAATCCATAGAGCTTTTAAGAGCAAATGAAGATTGTGCCAAATGCTGTACAAATGACATACGTACAGTGGAACATTGATCCTTGCTCAGTCATATCTCTGTACAAATAAACAATAAGTAGAGATGAAGCCTTCAAAGAGTTCCCTAACAAAACCAAGAAATGTCTGATTTTATATTCCCAATATTTCTAAGTGCATCAATTAAATAAAATAAACTTAGACAGAGTAAGATAATGTTCCCTAGCCTTTTTTTTGCATCAAGAAGAAGCAGAAAGGGCAAAATTCCAGTTTTGCATCCCATCGTGAGTCATCTTGAAGAGTGCATGTCTTTCCACAGACTCAGCTCCTGTTCATTTAATTAAGAAGGACAGATGCTCAACATCTGGAGATAATAAGATCTGATTTCTTACCCATGTTGCACTGGTGGAAACTTAAGGCATCAGATTTGGAGTTACAGAAAGTTTGAAGTGGATATTTAAGCCAGTTGAGCTCCTGAAGCAAATCATATGAGGTGATGCCTAAAAGAGCAATATGAGAAGAAACCTTCATTTCACTTAAATGATATATTTCCATTTTTCATAGCTGTATGCAATCAGACAGCCTGGTCCATCCTTTATATCTTCCCCATCTTCTATGACTGCTCTATGTTGTATTTGTTGGCATAGGGCAGACAAAACTAACTTGTTAACTGACCTTTTGCTGTTGCTCTTTTGGTGTATCTCATACTTTCATACACAGTTCATGGCAGATTGAGGGAAAAAAAAAGATGAAAACTTCATATATTCCCAGAGAATACATTAATAAAATTAATAAAAGAAGCATCATGCTGACGAAAGTATGTTTACCATCCTTTGGATGTGAGCTTAGGCAACATCAAGTCCCGTATTGTAGTCATCTTGTGGTGTTGTGTAGCCCTCACACTGCCACATTGAACTTCCTTCCATGGTATCCCTGAGGAAAATCTGCTGCTGGTTATCCTCACAGGGACTTGTAACACTCTCTTCTCTGGTAATGTTCCCTAGTTCCCCGTGTGGACTCAATTATATATGGAACAGTGACTAATTCAGTGTTTCTAGTGAAATTCAGAAAAATCACAAACTCTGAAGAGATTATAGATATTGTAAAACAAAGATGTACTGTAGATAGCTGTTTAGCTTCCATATAGTAAAATATATTGAACAAATATTGCAGAATATTACAGAAGACATTTAACCACAGGGTGTTATTTACAACAAGTTACTGGCAATAGCTTTTGTGGGACTGTACAACATTTTGAAAAAGAGATAACTAACTTTATTCAGACAACTTTTTTTCACTATTGTATAAAGCTAAGCCAAGAAGAAAGCATTTTATAAAATATGCACATAGTCCATTCTCTCCTGTAGACACTTTTTTCCATTTTGGTGTAAAAACAAGATTATGGAAACAGTGCTGGGAAAAAAAAAATAAACCAAACCTGTTATTTCCAGCCTAAATAGTAGTCAGGTCTCTGGGCCAGTGATTATCTGAATCGCTCCTCCTACTGTGAATACAAAGCTTTTCCTTTAAAGAGGGAGACTAGGACCACAGCAGGTACCAGGAAAAGCGTTTTGTATCTCCTCAAGGTCAACATAAAACGGAGGCTGTGGGAAGGTTATGGCTTTCAAGATTATTTCCACAGATAGACCAGCATGATGAGTCCAGAGGAAAAAGAAATGTCTCAGCCCTTTTGGAACAGATCTTGCTGCAAAATTAAGACAAGCATAATTAGCACAGATTTGTCTGCTGACAGTATTAAGGTCATGGATTTTAATTGAAATTTCCTTCCACTGCTGGTAATTTCAATTCAATCTGAGATTTGGGAGGTGGAGTTTTCTGGGTAGCAAGCATAGTCCAGTATTAGAATGAGACCTGGGAACGTCATGGATCAAATTTCAGCTTTTACCCTTTCTGGATTATGGACTGTTCTTCATAAAGAAGGGAAATTGTGGGGTTATGTATTTTATTTAATATTCTTCCTATTTCTGACAATTGCAGATTTGTTTTGCTCAAACCAGGTACTTTAAAGGGCAGCTTGTCCAGATCAATTTCAGTGCATTATATCCATTTAGATTTTAAGCATTAACTGTTATTCCTATTGAGAAAAGTTTATTCTTTAAATTTCTCAAATTCAATTAATGAAAAGCACTTTGCTACCGAAACTTAAAATGTCCCCGCTTGGCAAAAGAGCAGTGACAATTTGTAAGCAGCTAAGATATGAAATTTGTTTTGCTAGAGCAAATTATAATGTATTTGGTGAATAAAAAGGAGCAAGACAAAAAAAGACAAATAACTTTTCTGGAAAAGCCTGAAATATGATAGATGTATCAAAAAGTTTTGAAACAAAAACTATTTATATAGGAAAGCTACTTAACCCAAATTATATGTCTTTGAAACAGTAAAATTAATGGCATCAGAAAGAAGAATAAAGAGATTAACAATTTTTGTACAGGTAAAATTTTTAATCTGAACAGTGGGAAAATTGGAAGAAGTTCTGAAAGAAAAAAAATCCTTAATGTCAATATATTTTTTCATGAAGGCTAGTGTTTGAGACTTATTCTCAAATTTCAGCTTTATTCTTAGAAAAAGAGAGCTTTGCCCACTCCATGCCCCCCATGCAAGATCAGCTGTACTTGAACCATTCACAACACTTTATCTAACCTGTTACTGGAAGCTATCACAAGAGGGAAATCCCACATTCTCCCTTAAGCAATCCATTTGAAGGCCTTTCTTCATAAATACAATTTCCCCCCTGTATTAATTATTATTCTATTAATAAGTAATATTTTTATAATTTTTAACTTTTGTGCAATTTCATTTCTCCTTGTCCTACTCAGAGAGGAGATAAAATATTGCTTATTCTTCCTTACAATAAGATCTTTTGCACATGTCAATCTGATTGTCCTCAGAGAGACTCTTCTTTTCTAGATTATTTGAACCCCTGCTTTTATTTTTTTTCCCAAGGTCACAAGGTTTTGTAGTTTTTAGGTTTATTATGCTTTATCACTTTTTTTATTACTAAAACCTGTGCCCTCTGTTATTTCACAAATATTCTCACACAAGCTGCCTTTCTGCAATGAACGGCTGATAAGTTCTTTGAAGGTAGGGTAGGATATGCTTGACAGGCTGTTTGTCACCATACCAGTTTTCCAAAAGATACTTGAGTATTTAATGTCTTCCATCAACACCAAGTCCTGAATCGCACCTGATCTCCCAGGCTGGGTGTTCAATGGCAGACTTCAGCATCGGCTCACTCCTTCCAACCTTCTGTCACTGCCCAGAGATTTCAACGGGTCTGTCATCTCTTCCATTTTGGAGGTCAGAGCATATGTGCCTGACTATGACACTGTCAGATTTGTAATAACACACTAAGCCAGTACCAGGGGGGACCAGAATTTGTCAGATCTAGCTGCAGCATTGATGCCAGCCAGGTTTGAGATTGTATCAACGTAAGTCAAAATAGAGTGCATCTTATTTGCTGCATTACTGCTTTCCATCTTCCAGCTCCCTGATACCACACTGCTTGCCATGTTTATGTGACTCCTTTATGTACCTTTGTGCACCAAAAGCTGTTACTCTGAAGTAATTTATGTAACACCTCTTTCACAACCTCACAAAGTAACTCATTAAGTGGGAGTCATGGTGCCTTGCACTTGGATCATTTTTCGGAGTTGTGTGCATCTGTGTAATGTACTCCTTTCCAGCACTGTTAAACTGCGCTTAGCCATCACAATGGTGCTTATTCCAGGTCACCTTATTGTACAATTCAGGTTTTTTTGATATTGATAAAGCTCAAATTACGTAAATATTTAAGCAGGAGTAGTTTAACAGCACTTCTTTCTTCATTATAATCATATAGAAACAAGAGCTTTATCTTTCTTCCCTCCTGCTTAGCTCACTAAAACCATACATTTCAGTGCACTGAAAAATTGCAAAATGTCTTTATTCTCCTTAAAGATACCACACTAATGTGTGTGATCTGTAAGCGGGTTCATGTCCCTGCTGGTTTGTGTAGTTGCACAGTAAAGCCTTGATCTTCCTTCAAAGGGGTGTTGATTTAGAGACGGTACCACACTTTCTTCTAAGGCCCTGTTCACACAGAACAGAACCCAGGCAGGATCTGCTGAAGTCTGGCAGGATTGTGTTAAAGGGCTGACAGAAGAGATCCCATCAAACAAGCAGATTTTATTTAAAGAACTAATCAATTCCAAATATTTTTACTGCAACTTTTCTGAGCACAAAGGCCTTTTGCCCTTTAAAACAGGGTGTATGACATAAATTGAACATCTCCCTTTCCACAATGAGAGTATTTCTTTTTTAAAAATAAGATCATTTGTAAAAGAGTCTTGTTCAGTCATTTATAAATAGTCACCTCTGTAAACCAAGAAATAACCTTGTTTAAAAAAGTACAGATGTTGTTGTTCTGTTGTCACCCGCTGGTAATTGAAAATGTGTTTCTGTCAATCCCTCCTAAGATAGAATGTAATTCTTTCTAAGATCTTGATCTTAAATTGGTAAAAAAAAAAAAAAAAAAAAGAAAAAAGTCAGTGATAAAGAAGCCAGAAGTTGCTACTTGTTTTTTGCACTGGTGATATTGCTGCTGCCCTTTCTTGTAATCTAAGACATTATTCTTACTGGCTCCTGGAAGGCTGCATTACAGTCCTATTTTTTCATTGTTTTTTTCTCCTGAATTGGTATTGAACAATGCTTTGTACTGAAACACAAGACCCACATCACAAAACAAACAAACAAAACGCCAAAACACCAAAAACCATACGGGGCCAAATCTTGAAGCCTTGTCTTAGCTTTAAGCTTTGTCATTACTCATACTAATTAAAAAAGGATTTTACCTAAGTAGATCAGAAACAGAATTAAGAAAAGCTCTGTAATTAAGGAAGGGCTTCATAGTTATAGTAAAAATAAAATCCTTATTTCTTCACTTATGCTTCACAGAGTTAATCTGATTTTTCTTCATCGGCTCTTGTGGAATAAAATAATGAGTATTCCTCACACTATCTGATTGATCTACTGTCCTGAGAAAACAAACAGACCTGTAAAAAGATGAGTTGTGGCAGCACTAAGAAATGCAACTTTGTAGCTTGTGGACTTCAGATATCTCATGCCTGATGAGACACAGGAAAGGTGGCATTGTAGGCATGGCCATTTGCATTCAGTTGTGTCCATATGTCCCTTGTGGACCATCGTTAATCAGCTCAGGTAACAATAAAGATAGTTTATTCACAGAAAAACCCCATAGATCCCAAACAGCTATATAACACCTTATAAAAATAGCAGTTCCTTTCTTTGGTGTAAATATGGACTCTCCTCTCCAGGCACATTCCACTTGAGTTACAGACAGCATCTAACAGGCAATCACATAGTTCAATCCAAAAGTAAGAGAGGGGAAGCTATCAGAGGGATCACAGTTAAACTGCATTAGTTAGAGAAGCTGAGATTCATTGCTAAAAACTTGTCCTGAAAGGTCTGGTTTTGCTGGAAAATTTGTGGTATGTGATACATTATCCAAGTTATGAATTCTTGCCTAATAAAATCATTGTTTCAGTTATTTTTGTTTCTATACGACCATAACCTCTGCCTTTTTTTTCTCCCACTTGCCTTTCTCTGCTCACACACATTCTAATTTTTTTCAGGATATTTAACTCTTTGCTAAAAATTTTTCTTAGATGGTAGTGCAGGTTACAGTCACTCCCAAAATACTCCAACACTCTTGGAAAGTTTTCCCCTCACAAAATACATGACATCAGTTGACTGAGGCATAGTTTGCTGTCTCTCTTCAGAGTATTATGCAGGTAATGAAAGTTTCTCCATAATTCTACCAGAGTATTTCACTTATGTGAAAAGTCTGCCTCTGGGTCACAAGGGCAATGCAATTCATTCAGTATCACTCATTCCATGCTAGTTCTCTCTCTGCTGGGAGTGTAAAGGGGCTAACTACAATCTGAAGGAAGATTTTTGATGTGGACACACATCCTTTATGCTCTAGACTAGGACCAATGGTTCATATCCATTAGGCCAGCAAAAGAAAGCAATCAGGTGGCAATGATTTTCAATCACTACTGGTTCAGGGTTAGATTCAAACAAGTGACCTGGAGGTGAAATGTTCCACATCCTATTACTGCTCCTCTAAATTATTCTTCCCCCACAGATGAGACTTGACACACATAAAAAAGTAGCTTGTGAGGAATTGCAATAGAAAAACTGAGACAGTAGTTCATAATAGATGTGGATTTTGTTAGCCCTTTATGCCTGAACAATATTGTTACAATACAATGATAGGGCAGAATTATTGATTGTATCTAGTGACTCATAACTGAGCAACCACACAGCATACCCAGTTTATGAACTAATTCAACTGCTTTACAGTGTATGGCAATTTATTTTTCTTTATATGAGGTAGCAGCTTATTAGAATGCCCATGTTTTGGAACTATTTAAAAATAAGAAATACCTGACAAAATCTGCTTCTTCAAAGTAGAATTTATTCATAATGTTTTTCTGTCCTTAGCCACTCCAGTAATGTACTGATAGCCAGAAACATTTTTCAGAAAATTAGCCTCTGAGATGCAACCAAACCTGAAGGGAATAAAAAAAAAATCTCGTGGAGGATTTTGTATTAGAAAAATAATGGAATAAAGTGATTTTTTAAAAAAAAATATATTCCCATTTAACAGGTACTTTTGGGGGATTTGGTTTAGTAAAAAAGATAGGGAAAACTTTACATAGTTTCCTTTGCTCAATAGATCATTATCTGCCTCATTGGAGAGGAAAATAAACATTAAATGTGAGATCCAAAGCAGAACAGACACTTCAAAGGACTTGTATCACTCTCCCATTTCGCTTTCTATCTGGCTTTCTGATGCTATGAGCCATTTAGCAGCTCTCTCGAGGGCTCACCCTCTCCAGTCCAGCAGCCTCAACTCCTGTTCAGGCACACAAACACCAAAGGTGTCACCAGTACCAGATCATGAAAGACTGGTCCAGCTTCAAACAGGAGCCAGTAGCTTTGTGTTCGTCCAGACTTGAAATAGTTTGAATCTCTGAGGATCTCAGTGGAGCAACTTTTTGCAGATTTCTGAGTTTTTTATGCTCGCCTAACAGCTAAATAGAACTTTTACTTAGTGTAGCTTTTTGTTTCCAGAAAGTGGGCGATCACAAGAAAAAAGAAGTGAAGATCTGGCAAAGGGTTTTTTCTCTTGAGTTTCCATCTCAGGTGAATAGCTCAGTACAGCAAAGAGAAGGCACACAATGGAGCTGGAGGAGCAAAAGTACTCTGCTCTAAAAATATGTGACAGTGAGTGATGCAAAAGCAGGTAGGCAGAGAAGGGAGTGCTAGTAACACTTTTGAGGATCAATCGAGTGCTCATCTTTGTGCTGTCACTTGAACTGTGGTGCCACTCTTACAGGACTTTAGACAACTGTTTGCTAAAGCGCTTATAAAACCCATCAGCTCCTCTTTGCAGGGATGCATGAAAAATAGCAAATAGGGGAAAAGTAAATTGCTTGTTCCACATAAGAAGGATTGTCTGAGTCTGGCATTAAATAAAACTTCCTTAGCACAATGTGAGATTGCTAATGCACTGAGAAACCAGGTGGGCTGTCAGAATTTAGATCCAGTCAGACTTTGAGGTGTACTGAGATCTTGGCTGTATAATTAAGTTAGAGGGAGTAGACTTCTTCATAGCGTTAACCATCCCATACATAATTTGCAGTTTGTCCTCTAGTACTTATTTAGAATGGGCTAAATCTTTTATCTCTCTACTGACTACAGAAGAAATCTAGACAGCTAACTTGGAATAGACAATTTTTCAATGACTTACACCAGGGAAGGTGGAACCAACCCATAATATCTTTCATATGACCAGTATCCTGCCAAAACTTATTTTACAGTATTAAATTTAAAGAGTAGAGGAGGAGAATTTTGCCAGTCAGGTTTGAAAGTAGACGGATGATTTGCAAGACAGAGACAAAAAATGCTGTTTCAGACTGAAGGTTACTCAGGGGAGAAGGCTGCATTCAACAGCAGCCAGATTGTATTCTGGAGGACAAAAATGGGCTTTTAAAATCTTATTCCATGTGTGCCTGGAAGTATGTCAGGCAAAAAAAAACCCCTAGCATTTTGACTGTGTTATTTGTGGTATCATTCTTTAAAAGCCAACATGGACACTGTGAGGGAGGGGAAGATGTTAACAGACAATTTAAAGAGATGCAGTGTTGCTGTGGAGAGGACATACTTTACCCTATGTAGCTGTACTCTCAGCTGACTCAGCAAGACACTCTGAGCTTTTTTTAGGCCCAGCTTGCAAAGATTCTGCAACCACTTCTTGGACAGATTCTCAGTTTACATCTGTCATCTGTAAGCTAAATTTAAGTTTGCCATAAACATATCATTGTTTGTCAGTCAAGTGCTGCCACTAGTAGGGCTTCTCCTAGTAGTATAGGATCTAAGGTTGTTATTCAGCATCACTGTTTATCAAGAATGAAATTAGTATGATTAAAGGATAGGAAAGGAAAAAATTGGGTAAAATGCACTGATTAATATACTTAGTCACTCAAGGGATAAAAATACCTAAATGTCCAGAAGGCAGCTATATTGCACCATTAGTTTAATTGCTTTACATATCAGAAAATTGTCATTTACTTAGTGGGGAAGTGTTTATATGTCAGAAGCAAGATACATCTTTGGCCAACAGCATGGAGAAAGAATAATGTAAGAAAGAGCCACAGGAAAGCAAACTGAGAATAACAAAGTAGATCAAGCTTTTGCAACTCAGAAGCTGTCTGCCAACTGCAAAAAAACTTTACCTTGAAACAACATTACATGGTGATGGTCCTTGATTTCTGGAAACACAAGCTTCACTCATGGCTACAGTCAGGAGGGAAAATGCACCAAAAGAAAGCCATCTGTCATACACTGGGTGGGAGACACTATTTAGACATTGTGCTCCCTACTCTACTCTTACTGAAGCATTGCAGAGTTCAACTGAGAGATTTTACCAACAGCTTTTGAATACCTCCAAGTTTTCCCCTCATAATCCCTCCACATAGTCTGATAGCCATCTTGACACTTCTGTGTCTGGCTGGAAAGATTTTTGTGGAGGGGGAAGGAGTTAAGTTTGACAACTTTCAGGCTTCATTCAGTTCAAAGATTAAACTATGGACAAATCTATGGACACTGTGGCTGAACCTGTCCCTGCGAATGTGTAGTATTGGTGTTGCCACTTGTAGTCAGCCAGCTTCAGAATGGTCTATTCAAATTTCCTTGATGAATCTGTTCAGGCAATACCTCAGAATGAGAGGTCAAAGTTAAATACTTGAAACCAAATCTAATTGCCTCTGTGCAGGGTGACTATCTGCCAGCACTGTCCATTTTTGGTCAGTCTTGGACATAGCCACACCATTTCTTTAAGTACCTAAGAGGAAATTGATGAAATATGCAGAAACAGGGGGATTATAACATACATTTAAGATGTTATACATCATATACTTGCCATTGACAGCTTTAATTTTCATGTCTGTGAATTTTGTGATCTTGTTCACCATAACCAGCATACAGATATATGAAGAGAAACTAATGTATGTTTATTTCCAATTGATGTACTATAGCTGGCTTAATATAATCCCATTAGAAGATTACATCACACACAAATGTGACATAAAATGAGCAAGTGGAAATACAGACCAGTTTTGTGTAATCCTATACAAGGATGTACTCTGTTAACCCCATTTTTTGTCAGTAGATACTGTGGAGTCTGTTGGAATACAACTGACATGAGGAATCAAAGGGGAAATTTTTAGGGTCAAGCGTTGAAATGTACTACACAACCATATCTTTGCTTAATGCTGGCTCACAGGGCTAGCAAAATATTTGCCAAGATCATGAGGTGCTCAGAACTTGACAGATCAAAAGCCTGTAAGTCCAGCCTCTCCCCTTCTCTGCCATGCTCCTTGCTGTGAGAAGAAAAATATTGGAAAGTTTTGAGAGGCTCCCCAGATTGACGTCTGCTGTTCAATACCCACCTAATGAGCTGCTTAACAACTGTTACCAAAATTAATGAGTCAAGTCACAGTTGCAATTACCATATTGCAGATCACACTATTGTATTAGATTACCATGGACTTCTATTTAGGAATATTTACACCATGATGACTGTTTAAAATGTGCACCAATGTTTCAGCAGATTGCATTGCCTCATAGCCCATATTTATGAGGCTAGGCAGGACTCAAAGGAGACTTATCATGAATTCTATGGTTCCAGCTTTCAGGGACTGATGAAGAGCCAGTCTTAATGTAAGAATATCCAACTATTGAAAAATGTATAAATGTTTAAAAAAACCCTTAATTGTGTGTATAAGCACAGACTCCAAAGGAGCAAGTCTCTGATGATGAAAATAAAGTTATCTAGGACAAGAAGCAAATGCTTCACTATCAGGATATATTAGTGCATAAATTACTCTGGTTTAACTCCTACTTTAGGACAAAAGTAGAATGCCTAAAGTACAATGCTCCAGGATTTTAGAATAACCAAACATATTTTCCTTATGTAGATCCGCAATTTCTCTGTGCAGAAAGATGCAAGAAATGGAGTTCTAAACAACATCATTCTATACAGTATCTTGAAAAGACTGTAAATTTAACTGGAGGAAGGCCTCCAGTTCCACTCTCTAGTAATGAAGAAATCTTCAAATGATGTAGAAAAAGTCAGAGTTCTTCTGCATTTTGGTCCAGGTCCTATTTATTTATCACTAGCAATGCTTCAGTAGGCAGTGATACGTATATCCGTGCCTCCTTGATTTGGTATCTGGCTCTGGGGTGTCAGCAGCAGCCCTTGAACAGTTCATTTTGTTACACTTGTTCAAGTGCCTAATATGTGTATATATATGTGTGTATGTGTGTATATACATGTGTGTGTGTATATATATATATATACATGTGTGTACATATACATTTGTGTGTGCATATATATACATATTAGGCACTTGAACAAGTGTAATAAAGCAAGCTTTTCAAGGGCTGCTGCTGACCCCCCAGAGCCAGATATCACATCAAGGAGGCACTGCCTAGAGCCTGTCCTCCATCTACCCAGTCCCATTCACTTGTCTGCAAGCTCCCAGCACCTCATCACATGTGTGGGAGAGGGCTTTCCCATGCTACTCCCATGCAGGTTGTTGTCAAGATGCCAAAACCAGGAGGTGCATATATTGTGTGAAGAATAACTTAGAGACTTGCAACAACTAAGTGTTTGGAGTACTTAACTTTGAATCTTACAAGGGCGGTTTCAGCCTTCCCCACCTCCTTCACCAAAGAGAGCTTGTTAGTACAGACAAATGAAGCAAGTCAATAACATCCACCCAGACAGGATATATCGAGCCAATTCAAGGGTAGGTGAATAGCAGCCGAAGTCTTGCCTGTGAAATACTACAGTTGTTGCAATTGTGCAATGAGTCATCAAGCCCCTTTTATTTACACTTTCATATAAGTGCTGGCAAACACTGATTTATGTTCTGAAAGCTGAGAAATGAGATATGGGCATGTTAAAGAAAGAAGCATGCACACACGCATGCACAGACCAGCAACTTATCTTCAGTTCATCCAGGAGAATTTTAAGCCATGCAAACCTGAAACAGATTGACCTTTTATTACTTCTGAATTGAGGACAGATTTCCCATTTAAAGGCTTGATGATATTGCCGGGCTTGTTTGCTTTTCATGATTTCAGAAGATGCCATGGTAACTTGGGCAATGAATTTGAGCTTAGGCTGTTTCATGTGCTGGATTATCAAGCTCAGAACTGTAGTTTGCAATTTTAATCAATCTGGTGTCTGGAAAATTATTGCATTTACCCTTGAAGAAAATTTATGAGAGACGAGTTATAAGGACAGATATTTGAGAACACGGTTCAGATTTCTGCCTGCTTTTGCCCATTGGAGAACATGGAGTTATTCTGGGAAGTGTGTGAATCCTGGCCTTTTTAGGGAGCTTGATAGATTAATATCTGAAGTTCAGCTGTAAAGAGCTGCTCTTCTGTCAAATTCATTCTATCAAGCATCCTTGAGTAGGATATCATCTCTGATTTTTCTAGGATAAATCTAATTATTTAGACACCTAGACAGAGACTTTTATCCATTTTCTCTCTACCTGTAGAATTGCTTGCATTAGTTGCCTAGTGCTTTAATAATCTATTGACCCGCTCAGAAGAAAGGCATGTTGGTGTTAAAGATCATTCATAGTGCAGTTATCAGACAGATCTGAGGCAGACACTTTCCATAAGGCAGGGTCGGGGCACACAGACATGTGCATGATGAAGTCAGTGTTTACCACTTTCTTTGTATTCTAGAAATGTGGAAAAGTATGAGAAAACATGCATTGAATTTTGCATTTGAAACCTTCACTGTCCAAATAACAACCCTTTCCTGACTGAGGAGCTTTCAGAGCACTCAGGAGACAAATCACATCTATTTCAAAGTATTATTTATTAAATCCCTATGAAGGGAGAGGAGAGAGGGAGGGAGGGACAGATGAGAGAAAAGAGAGGAAGGGAGAAAAGGAGGAAGGGAGAAAGGGAAGGACAGAGGAAGAAAGTAGGAGGAAGAAAGAAAAGAGGAGAGGGAGGAAGGAAGCAAGCAAACAAGCAAAAGTTCACACAACATACTAATCAATGTGTGTTATACTGTTTTTTCATCAGTTTCTCCACCATCACCACACAGAAGATGAGTTTTTTAATCATTTTTATATTAGGATTTGAATCTATTGATTGTGGCAGAGAAATATCTGGTGTTTTCCTGGGTGACAGCAAGTGCGCAATGAGATTTAAGAGTAGCAGATGCTTTAAAATACACCGTCTGTACAGATTCTACATGGCTGCCTCTCCTCCAGTTAAGAACTGTTTTTAAAAAAGTCACCTCTGGGTTTTTTTCTTATTTAGGGAGAAAATATTAATAATTATCTGACCAGTCACTCTGTGTCACTGAGTACAAGCAAATCTGGCATGTGAATCCTTATCCTTAATTTTATTTTTAGGCACCTAATTTTTTTTCCCATTTGGTGATATCTTCAGCTGAAATTGTAGGCTGCTGATCTCTTGTTTTTTTCTCCTGCAGTGAATGTAATTGGACACTCTTAACCATAGCACAACTGTTCTAAATGACACAGAAAGTAAATGAAGGCTGCTAAATTAAAGAGAAGTCTCTCCATAGATTTGTGATTAACTTGCAACTATAATAAGAAATTACATGAAAATAGAAATGAGTAGGAAAGGTTAACCAGCTAAGGCAGGAAATTATTTCAACAGCAGGGGGAAAAAAAAGAGATAGTCTTTTTACAGATACACTTCTGACATCAGCTGCTTCTCAAGAGCAATACACTAGAGCTAAGAAGAGGCTTGTAGGGCTAAAAGATACAGTTCTGATTAGAGATCAGTATTTGCATCCTGTTTCTCATCATCACCTTTCTACCAAGCTCTGAGTAAGCTCTGTACCTCAATTTCTCTTCCTTTTTATTTAGCCTATAAACTCATTGACAGTTTGTATTATGCTTACTTCTAGGATCTCTAGCCTGTAAGCTATGCATACAACTAGAAAACAGGTAAAGTTTTCTGTTCTCACACATGTCAGCCTTGTACTCACTTTGATAGTGATTGTTCAGTATGGCAAAATGTACCAAAGATGAAGTCTATATCCAGTCATTATGAACACAAAGTCATATTTGACTCCTAGGTAAAATATATGCTCACATATAGTTAAGAGTAATTCAGTTTTTCAGTAGAGACCTCCCATGTGAAAAAGGAGATAAGAAGTGAAACAAGTAATTATTTGAGAAGCAGAATTAATGAATCAAATCTCTTTCTTCGGTAGATCATCTGTATCTAATCAAAGGTCAGATTATTGGTCTTTCCACTGTCTCTCTTAATTTTCGCTAAATTTGTAGAAATAAAAGAATTTCTTCAACTTATTTATTTGTTAAATTCGCTTAAAAGCATTCAATAGATTCAAAATTTATCAGGAAACAACCTGCTATGAGCCAAAACACTCAGCCAGGGTGCTTGTAAAAGACTTGTTTTCTCAAGAAATCAGGTTACACACACCCTCTCCTCCACACACACTCATTATTTTCATTAACTTAGCCTGCACAGTTTGTAGCATACATTCCCAGATGAGCCAGTCAGCACAATACACAGTCAGTTCCTGCTGTATGTAGACAACAGTTCTAAAATGAAGAACAATTTATTTTAAGATTTTGGATATCTCCCTTTTATACCAAGGTGACCCATATAGACTGAGTTTATATCTACAGTAGCTCTACTTAAAGGGAAAACAATTGTTTCATATAGTAGTTTGCCCTATGAGCCTGGTCCTGTGCTTATCTCAGTTTGGGTCAGCTATCTTCTTTGCCTCAAGTGGTTTGGATTTCTTAAACCATTTCATGATGCAGTCTTTTAATAGCTTAATTATTTCTGCTCCTGTACTGTTCTCTCATCACAGCACTGGCAGTACAACATTCTCCTTTCCTGGGATGAATATAACCACGGTCAGTAACATGAATCCAAAACAAATGGTCATTGCCCTACAGTAAGTATTGGTTTACACATTCTACTTCAGCCAGTTACGTAAAGCCAGACAGCTACTCTTTACCCCTTACAGCCCCGATAAATGCAAGGAGGTCACAAAGCAATAACAAAGCAGTATTTGGCCTGTGTTAATGAGTACAATAGTGTTGACCTGAGGCCTGAAGAGATGTTGCTAGTATCCCCAGTTCTCTGTGGCTAAAAGGAAATATTTTTTAAAAGAACAAGCAATTTCATGTGATTTTAAAAATAGAAAAATGAAGTAAAAGCAGCCAGGAGATGGCTACTGTCTGTACAAAATAGTTTGCAGTGTCCTGAAATTTATTCTTCAGTTTTTGTATACCCAAGTTCTTATATCCTGTCAGAGAGATCAATATAAGCATCACTTTAAGAAAAATTGATTTCAATTATTTGCATTAGCGCAAATTAGGCATTAGGTTTCCCTCATGCATTACAGAGGAGAATCACAAGGTAGGGGTCATATCAAGGAGGGGAACAAATGTTTCATAAGTCTCTCCAGATCATAGCAGGATTTTTCTTGCACAGACACTGTTCCATTTCCTAACCTCCACCTTCTAATCACCACTTCATCTGGCACATGCATGAGGTCCTCCTAAGAAAAAATAGAGATCTTTTGACAAAAGACAGTACTGTAGTACTCAGGCATAAAATTGAAACAGAGGCCTCTGAGGCTGGGCTCAGACAAGAGGTTTTCTGTGGAACAGATGTGAAGACTGAACTCTTCTCACTGTAAATCAGACTTTGTAGCCAAACTGGAATCAATATAACCCTCACTCTACCAAGAAAATAATAGTGTCAGATTTGAAAACTTCAGCCTGTGGACCAACCTGGGGAGACCCAGCACTCCAGAGGTGTCTCACCAGGGATGAGTAGATGGGAAGAATCACCCCTCTCAAACTGATGTCAATGCATTTCATAAAGCATCTCAGGAAGGTAGGGGCCTTCTTTGTCACAAGGACACACTGTTTGCTCATGGTCAGCTTGTTGTTTATGGGGATCCTTAGATCTCTCTCTGCAGAAATGCTTTCCATCCAGTCAGTCTCCAGCCTGCATGGCTGCATGGGGCTATTCCTCCCTGAAAGCAGAACTTTGCAATTCCCTTTGTGGGGGGACTTCATGAGGTTCCTCTGTGCTCATTTCTCCAAACTATAGAGATCACTGAATGGTAGCACATCAATCTACTGTATCATTAACTCCTCCCACTTTTGTATCATCAGCAAACTAACTGAGAGTGCCAGATCATCAATGAAGATGTTAAACAGTACTGACTCGAATATCAGCCCCTGGGATATACCATAAGTGCCTTGCCTCCTACTGGACCTTGTGCTGTTGATTGAAACCTTTTGGGCTCAGCTCTTCAACCTTTTCTGCCTTCTTCACAGTCCACTTCTCTAATCCATATTTTGTCAGCTAGTCTACAAAATTGTTACCAGAGATAGTGTCAAAAGCCTTATCAAAGTTACAGTAAACAGCATCTATGGCTCTCCCCTCATTGATCGAGCTAGTCAACTCTTTGTAGCAGACTATCAGGTTGGTTAAGTGTGTGTTCCCCTTCATCATTCTATGCTGACTACTCCTAATTACCTTCTTGTCCTTCACATGATTGGAAATGATTCCCAGGACTAGCTGCTCCACCTTTTTTTCCCAGAAATTGAAATGAGGCTGACCAGCTTGTAGTTCCCCGGATCTTCATTCTTTCAATTCATCAACAGAGGACTGGCATTTTGTCTCCTTCGGTCTTCAGGAACCATTCCTAGTTACCACAGTCTATCATAGATAATAGAGTGACCTCTCAGTAATACCAACCAGATCTCTCGGGACTAGTGAGTGAAATCCATAAAGTCCTGTAAACTTGTGTGTGTCCAGTTTGTTTACATGCTTGTTAACCTGCTCTTTATCCAACAAGAGGATGTGTCTTCCTTGCTCCAGACTTCCTCCAGGATCCTGAAGGCGGGTCTCACCAGTAAAGACTGAGGTGAACACATCATTGAGGCAGTCATCACTGGACTGCAAAGCAGGCACTGTAAAGAGCTTTCTCCAAAGGAATGTCTATCACTGAATCACTGTTTATGACCATGTGTAGGATCAGGAAGATCTTGCTGTCTGTGTTAAACATTGATTACCTCAAGATACCACAGTAACCAGAAACATACTACAAAAGTGGTAACAAAGCCAAATAAAAAGAGCTTCTGAAGTATCTGAATGTAACATCTAGACAACATGAACGTATTCAGAAGGTTTTATTTGGCTTTAGGCCATTCAATTCACCTGTTAAAGCAGCTATCAGCCTCCAAAACTGCTTAGCAAACATGTTCCATTAGCATAGTAGGTATGCAAGAGAAGTAATACAAGTATAAAGGAACTGAAATAAAACCACACCAAATAAAAGCAACAGGCAGGAATATAGTATTCCTATATCAGGTTTGGAATGTTCCCTGTAGGAATCAGGGTCCCCCATGGAATTCCAAATCTGTAGGGAAGATCCCAGATGAATGGAAAATTGGAAAAAATCAGTTAAATCTGAGGACTTCAATACAGTGCAAGATGGACATTATATAAAAACAAAAGTAGATGGAAACCCCTGATTTTACCTCTACCAATTGCATCACTCCCTACTCAGATCAGATTAGCACATTAATGTAGGGGAGAATGCAATTCTTTGAATCATCTCAAAGCTTCTAAATTTTTTTTGCAGTCCCTCAGTCATCTTCTTGCTGTTCACAAGTATCCTATGCTTGTAGACTTCTCAAATGTTGTACCTCAGAGAAACTTGCCTGGCTCTTGGCTAGAGCATCTCTGCATTGCTAATGAGCAGAGTTTCTTCCATACAAGACAGTATACTCATCTGATTCTATTTCCTACCATCCATCCATTCAATCATATCCTGCTTTGAACTTTTGCCCTTTTTAACTCTTTATGCAGGCTTACAATCCTTAGACATAAAAATACATAGATATACTTACGTTTATCTACCACAGCCAGAGCAGCCTCAGGGATAGTGATTTAATGGTTCCTGTTCTGAGGAGAAAGTTGTTTATAAATATGGATGTAACTGGGCATACCAGTGGGAGGTTACTACACATTATCCCCAGGTGTGTCTCTAGGAGATACAATTCATTTAGTAAAGCATCCTTCTAAATATGTGTACACATACAGACACACACAAGCACCAGCCATTTAGATGGACACAAAACATCTATCTTTTCCATTTTTATGAAACGAAAAGTTGTTAGGATGGTCATAAATCCTGATTCATTTGATCTGGGCTGCTCTATTCCTTCCATAGGAATAAAAATAAACACAAAGAGGATCATTTTCTCCAAGAAACTTATTCCTTGTGAAATGGGAAGGCTACACCTTTGGAGATATGTCTGCCTAGACACTTCCATTGAGTTCTCATAGGTTTGCAGTGGGACTTGGTGGAACAGGACACCCTGGAAGTTCACCCAACCAAAACACCCAGTCCAATATGCAAAAGCAACAATAATAAGCAAAGAGTGCTGTTTTGTCACATAGGAATTTTTTTCTTGTTTTTTTTTTCTCTGAGACTACAGTTAGTATCTTCTACCAGGACTACAGCATTCCTCTAGGCTATATGTCAGAACTGGGAATGTTTCCATGCACCTAATCTATAAGACAGTGGGTAAAGATTATTCTGGTTGTTCCAGAGGGGATCTGATGGGATTGCAGACAGCAGGAGCAGCTATCACTGCAGAACATACACCTGATCCTGCAACTCTTGCTTAAGTGGGACACTTGTCGGTGTTCTAAAGGGCTTTGCTTCCTAGTGTAAAGTTGTGAATGCCACTGAGAAGTTAGATTAGACAAACAACACTGTGAAAACCGTATCTTCAAAGATAATCCATGGATGAGAAATCAGTTAGTGACATACCTTTAACATGATCTAAAATAACCAATCAAGTAAAGAGAGGAATAACCTTTTAAATTCATTAGATTTTGTAAGTATATGTACACATAATTAACCTCAAATTATGCAGCCAAGGAATAATGTAGATTGTAGATTTCAAAGTGAGAACAACTATAGCTAAAAGGGCAAGCAAATGATGCTTCGAGAAGGCAGATATATTCTCTTGATTTTCAGGTAAGTCGTCAGATCCAGATCAGCATGTTCTACTTCTTGTAACAATAGGGCACTGAAAAACAGCAGGACCATTACTTTACCTTTTGCTGTCCATATTGGAAATGCTCCTTCTCTGAGCTTCTGAGTCACTGACTTCATTGCTATTTATAAATAGTAGTTCCCAAGATGATGCAAGGGAGTTTACAGGCACTTGAAGTCAAGTCCCAATCATCTCATCTTTCTATTTGCATTTATAAAGGGCAAGGTTAAAATGTTCATAGAGAAAAAGGAGTAAATTGATGGGAAGTAATATTATTCTCTTTGGCAAAGGGTGACAGGCACATACAGATACAAATGAAAGGAAGCAAACCTGAAAAGATTTCTCAGATCCAAGGAGGATTAACACTTTTATAACACTTGTATATGAGGCAAAGGGGATGGGACAAACCACAGCTGTGGTGGAAAACACTGGCACATGAACAAACCACTGCCAAAGAAATCCCTTCTTTCTGGTAGGGGAATCCACAAGGGAGACAGTCAAGGAAGGATGAGGAGAAAAAAAAGCATGAAAAAGGGCCAAATAGAGAAGCTGAAGGAGTAAATAATAAGCAATACCATGGAGGTGACTGAAAACCAGTAGTTAGGAAAAACACACCCCCTGAAAGTGGCCTTTACTAATAAAGCAGCAAATCGCCAAGTATTTTTCTCAGTTTCACTTATGGGTTGACACCATGGTAGTGTTCTCATTCCTGGCTCAGCTGAGATGACCTCTGCTCAGTGATAAAAGGTTACTGACTCCACTGTCTCTTCTGTCTTGCAGAGTAAGAAGGATGGAGACTCCGTATGAGGTTTCAGATTCTTCCATACTACTAGAAAGCAATTTAAGACTTAAAAAAATGAAAAGAAAGGCAGAGGAGTTCTTCACTTCCCTCCTATCAGTTGCCCTGGTATCTAAATTATCTTCTAGGCTCTGTGCCCAAAATCTTTATGTGGTGCTATAGAAATGCACAGTAATCTTTCTTCACCTGAGAGTGAAAATTGGTGTTGGCATAAAGAGAAAAAACCCTCAAGGATTTACTGTACTCCAAGGACTTGATCAGCTGTAGCAATTTGTTCCATTATGACTAGATTCTGTATCACTGCAATATGCTGATGGTTATGTCTCTAAGATTAAAATCTGCTTTACATCAGTGTAAAGCTAGCACAAGGCAGATACAAAGATTTAGTTTTCATATCTATGTTGGTATCTAAAATGTTTCTGCATTTAAAAGATTTCTTGCAGTATGCTAGTATCTGTTTTCCCAATCTTCCAAATGATGCAGGCTTCCAGAAGATTTCTAGGGTCAGTCCTGTTTGTCTCCAGCCTTTCTCTCCAAAAGTAAGTGAAAGCAATTCTTGTAAAACTTTGATATTATCTGCATCCAAGACTAGCACAGGCAATAAGAGGGAGATCTGTCAAATGGCATGTTTATAGCATCTTGATCTGCACTCTGTAAGAATTCAGACACCTTAAAAAAATTTAAAATGAATCATTTAATAGCTTCATTTAGTCACCACTGTTTTTTAAAAGACCATTAGGAAGACTTGTCTACATTTTCTGTGGAGACTAGCAGGAGGGAAAGGGTGGATGCTTATCACCCACCACCTGGAGAGGCTAAAAGCATGAAAATACATCAAGTTTAGATGTAAATTTCTAGGGCTTTATTCCCTGTCAAAACAGAGCTTGAGCTCAATTATTCAAAGTCATGCCAAAGTTGACTAGCCACCTGCTAGACAATGAGCTAGAAGTGGAAGGAACTCCTGCAAAATAAGGTGATGGGGGAGGAAGTCATCCTTGAGAGGAAAGCAACAAAAAGAAGCATGAAGAGACTGTACTGAGAACTAAAGTTGTCCAATAAATTACCCTCAAAGACATGTATGAGACTTCAGCAAGGAAGAAACTACTAAGAAATAAGCCAAAATAGTTGATTATGGTTCTCCTCAGATTGGTGGTTTGACACTTGGATTTCATCAGCATTTCTGAAGATAGAAAAATAGCAGTAATGAATTTGTACCATCCTTCTTAGTTTCAGATGCTGTCATATTTCATGACTATTTCCTCCTTCACTAACAGTTTAAGTGAAACATAAACTACAAGTCCAAAATACCATGTAGTTAACTAATTTCTAAGAAACGGTATGTGTTTATATCTATGCAGCAGTTTCTCCTGAGTCCTTTTTCTACCTCATATTTTTCATTGAATCATTTATTATGCAAACAGTTCACTGGTGTGTGCTCATAACAGTTTCTAGATAGACTGACTGAGATTGTGATTATGAGAAAAGATAGTCAGCTGGTTTACGAATGTTATTTATTACTTGCAAATAATAAAAACATCATTCAGACTGTAGGCTCAGCACATCTGTATTTGTTAGTAGATATCTAGCATTCAGGTTCGTTGTTAAACAAAGAAATATGAGTACAAGCTGAACTCCCTAGTCCTATATAAGTAACTTCTGCGAATTAGAATTGAGGTAACAGGTGCAAGTACCTATTAACTAAGCTTAGTGTGCTATGGAGATAAAGTGCAATTCAAAAAGAAATGATTGATGATGAGAACAGCCTTTCCTTACTAGGTCATCCTGCAATACAGGAGAGCTGAAGTAGATATAACAGCAAACACAGTAACATCTTATCCACAATACAGAGAGAAGTACAACTCATTGTCAATACCAAATAAGTAGATGATACTCCCTGGCTGCTCTGCAATTTCTGTAGAAGCTCCTCTCTGGAAAATATAATGGCACCCAAAAAATAAACAAGTGCTAGGGATACTGAAGCAGTTCTGTAGCAAGTCCACTGAATGTCTTGAGGAGGACTCATATTTGAATTAATTTCCATAAAACTGATATTGTTTTTTCTGTTACTATTTATATTTCTGTAACACTTAGAAGTCTGACTAGGTCCCCATTTTAACAAACATCAACCAATTTTGCTTTTGTAAAAAAATGATCATGTTTAACACCTTTCTTGAAGGATGCAACATCTAGAGACAATTTGAATGTGAAAGATACACTTTTCAACAAAAAGAACAGTCAAAATGGTAGTTCTTAATAACAGTATTACCCAATGCGTGTTCTAGTCTCCACATTTTCCTCAGTCTGAAAGTGAATACCTGAAATAAATAGAGCATTTCTGTGATTGCTGGCTGCTTGAACTGCAAAAAGTTTAACCATTTAATAATTATATTAAAATTCATGGCCTAGAAAAAAAAAATATGTTTATCATGCACTGTAAAAGAGACTGAGTAAAATCAATTCTATAACAGTTTTTACTTTCTCTTTTGGCCTTCTTTACTTTCTTAGTATTTTTTCCCTTTCCTTGTTTCCCACTTAATTGCAATAAATGGTTCCTAAATGAGCACAAGTCTGAGATGATTGGATTCTATATCTGACTGGCGTTAATGCTGGCTAGACTTTGTGGGAAAGGATGCATCAGTGTTATGTATACATTTTATTTACATTTCTAGGTGAAGTAAGAAACAAAAAAATGTTTGAGCTTGTCTATAGTCTTTGCAATGGGTTCAACTGTGGTGGCATATGAGTATCCTGAGTCAATTTCAAGACTGCACAGTCCGCTTCCCTTTATCTTCATGAACTGTGTCTTAGTGGGATGAACAGCATGGTGATTTTTGCCACTTCTCACATTTCTAGATGAACCCTTTCTTCAATCAAAGATGATGAAGTGAAATGAAATTATGAAAGGCAGAAAACATAGAGCCCAAAGTGTGACCTAGGAATCTTAATTTTCCTCAATCATTGCTGTAACGGAATGCAAGTCTGCAGCAGCAGGGGTGAAATTATAGTACAAATTACCATGCTATGCCAGATAAATTATTCTCTGCTGCATGGTTATTAAGTGATAGATAAATAACTAACACTGCAGGACTGATTGACAAAATATAAGTGACCTGGAGCTAAGCAGGGCACCATGGAAATAACACTGCAGCGCCACTAATATTTTAACACTGAAATGAGATTTTCTGAAGCAGAAAAATCTTAAAATAGTACATGACTAAGCCAGCTACAAGTTAAATAGGTACTAAAAGCTCTTCAGCTGAGAACTCCTAGCTTCATGTCATGTCTCATGTAAATGTTTCTTAAATACAAAATTGAGTACTGGTGCATGTTCTCTGTCTGTGGAGGACACAAGACTAAGCTTTAGACTCCTGCTATGAGAGAGTGACAGGATTTTTCCCTTAAAATGGATGTTAGTAGATGGCTATCTTCTTTAACAATAGCTTCAAAGAGAATGTGGAACATGGCCTTAGAGGTTATTCAGTGTCCTCTAGGTTTAGAAGCAGAGCTAATAAAGAGAGAAAAGATTCAGACTATTGTCAGAGTGAACCTAAGAAGCCACATGAATTCTTTGGAGAATTATCTCCATTAATTCTACAGTTGCGACTTGTTACAGTTGGAATATTTCTGTTGTAGTAGAATAATTTATGTCTTGCTGCTTGTGATATCTTGAGTTTACTGAATGCTTTCTAACATCAATTGTGACACGTTTATGCAAAGGATGATGCTTGCTTTGAAATAAATCAGTTCTGCCCAGGTCATGCTTAGGAGAAACGAAAATTCTTATACAACCAAACATTAAGGGTACCACTCTCAGAACAGGATTTTCAACATAGCAAGCAAGCAGGATTAACAGCAAGGAAAAGAACACTAGCTTTTTAGAAACTGAATATCCATTTCACATTGGGCAAAAAAGCTGATGGGGAAAGAGACAACATCTCCCATGTTCTAGAGGGGAAATCATGACTGACTGCAGTCATGAAAGTGTATCATTGAACCAGAAAAAAAACACATCAAAAATCAAAAGTGGTGAAAATGCTGCATAGTCTTAACCCAGATTTTTATGGATTTGCTGTTGACTAGAAAAATTGTTTTGAAGCCTTTATATCGGGCTTTTCATCCATAATGTGCCAAAGAAGCAGCAAATTGTTCATCAGAATTTTTGTGAAGATGGAGTATGGGAAAGTGAATTACTGTGGAAACAGAGAGAAGCAACCCAGCCTTCAAGCCAGTGGCAGTTGAACAGAGGTCTCTGGCCTCGTGAAAGTATGCTGCACTTATGATCTGATACCTAGGTATGTGCTTTGAATGACATTCTGGCCCCAGGCCAAGTGAGGAAGTGTGACTAGTGTATAGCTATAAAGAGTGAGGAAATGAGCCAATATTTTGATACTGCTCTTTATTTCAGTGAAACACCTACTCTCTGAGGATCTTAGAATCACAGAATGGTAGGTTTTGGAAGGGACCTCTAAAGATCATCTAGTCCAACCAATCTGATAAAGCAGGTCGACTTCAATCAGGTCCCAGTGGAGTCTTCAGAGGAGATTTCACTACCTGAGCAGCCTGTGCCAATATCCCTCATCCTCCCAGGAAAGAAATTTTTCCTTAAGTGGAACTTTATGTGCTCAATTTTACATCTGTTACCCCTTGTGCTGTCACTAGAGACAACAGAAAAATCTACCAATCCATCCTCTTGATACACACCTTTCAAATAGCTGTAAGTGTTAATGAGATCCCTCCTCAGTTTCCTCCAAGCTAAACATCCCAAGGTCTCACATCCTTTCCTCATGCAAAAGATGTTCCAACTCCCTGATCACCTTGGTAGCCCTGCACTGGACTCTCTCTAGAAGTTCCCCTTCTCTCTTGAGCTGGGGAGCCCAGAACTGGACACAGTACTTCAGATGAGAACTCACCAGGGCAGAGGAGAGAGGGAGAAGAAACTCCCTCAACCTGCTGGCCACACTCTTCCGATTGTATCCCAGGATGTCATTGGCCTTCTTGGCCACAAGGCACATTGCTGGCTCTTGTTTAGTTTGTTATTAACCAGGACTTCCAGATCTCTCTCCGCAGAGCTGCTCTCCACCAGGTCAATCCCCAGCCTGTACTGGTGCAGGGGGTTGTTCCTTCATACATGCAGGACTCTGCACTTGTCCTTGTTGAACCTCATGAGGTTCCTCTCTGCCCAATTCTCAAGCCAGTCGAGATCCTGCTGAATGGCAGCACAGCCTCTGGGAAATCAGCCAGTCCTCCCAGTTTGGTGTCATCAGCCAACTTGCTGAGGCTACACTGTCCCATCATCCAGGTCATTGATGAAGATGTTGAACAAGTCTGGCCTCAGAACCAATCCTTGTGGAACTCCACTGGCCACAGGTCTCCAATTTAACTCAGCTCCATTGATCATCACCCTCTGGGCTTTGTCATTCAGTCAGCTCTTGACCCACTTCACCATCCACTCATTCAAGTTACACTGACTGAGCTTTTCAATGAGGATGTAATGGAAGACAGTGTCAAAAGACTTGCTGAAGTCAAGGTAGATGACATCCACAGCTCTCCTAAGTCTAGGGTCACAATCCTGCTCGTTATACTGCTTCTTCCATGCAGGACCACTGCAGTCTAGACTGTCTCCAACCTTTACATCCTGAACCAGATTTTCTTTGTTACCACAATGTCAAGCAGTAGGTGGTTGAGGTGGTTCCTCAGCCATCTGTGACAGGATGTTGTCATCTCTGCAGGAATCTCCTGCACTGTGTGTGCTTGGCTGAGTGGCTTTGCCAGCAAATATCAGGGTGGTTGAAGTCCCCCTTGAGGACCAGGGATTGTGATCATGAGGCAGCTCTCAGATGTTTGTAGAAGGCCTCATAAACTTCCTCTACCTGATCAGATGTAGTAAACTCCCACAGTAGTATCACCCACACTACCCTGCCCCTTAATGGTCACCCATAAACATTCAACCTGTCCCTCATTCCTTCCCAGGCAGAGCTCAATGCTCTCTAGTTGCTCCCTCATATAGAGAGCAAATTGAGCCCGTCCCTCGATATGTTATCCTATCTTTCCTAAATAGCACGTAGACCTCCATGGCTGTGTTCCAGTCATGGGAGGTGGCCCATCACATCTCAGTAACAGCAATGAGATCGTAGCCCTGCATCCTCACCCAAATCTCCAGCTCCTCCTGCTCATTTCCCAGGCTGTGTGCATTGGTGTATAGGTAACACAGTGGCTGGTTTGAGCAGACAAGTTTCCCTGAACGGCTGCAAGAGGATCCTCCCTGATCAGCCTCAGGATAATCAGGCTTCTGCCTCTTATCTTGGTATGTAGCTTAAAATATTTCGTAAAACAGCACTGACACGATGCTTAGAATGACACAGAAACATCTTTTGCCTTTCTTTTTGCATGTGTAACTACTCTCATCAAACAGTATATCATAGGTAAAGGGAAGTTACAAGAAGCTGAATAATAATTGCATAAGGAATGTGGATATTTAAAATCAAATTAAGTCTGTCTAATTAAGTACCCAGGTAATTTAATAGAGAACTCCAGCAGAAGTAAGGGATTCTTACTATAGATTAATAGTGAGCATCTCACTAGAGAAGGCTCCTGTGTGATGCTGCACACACAGTCATGGCCTCTAATCTTTTCCAAATGCAGACAAACTGAAGAAAAGAAAGTAGAGAGAAAGGCAGAAAAAAATGCAGGCAATTAAACAGACCCATCCACAAAATAATATGAAGATTCTAGATGTAGACAAGTAATCAAGGCAATCAATAGGAATCAAGCTGACAACCAAATTCAGACACACCTAGAAGGAAGTTGGACTGTGGGTAGAAGAAGCCACAAAAAGAAGTCAGCATAGCTAGTTTACTGTCTCCTTAACACAGAACAAAATGCTGGCAGGTGACAGTAAACACAAAGAGATTGAAGAAGATGGCTCTCTGGAGAAAGGCCCTTGTCAGAACTTTTAGAACACAAGAAAAAGAAAGGCAGATTTTTGTTTTCTTGTTTTCAAGTCAATTTTGAAACTGAGTGTAGCTCTGTAGGGAAGAGAATTGTTCCCTAGAGGAATTAGAGAAGTAGTAGAGTTCAAACAGAATGAAGAACGGAAGGGGAAATTGATTTTTCTTTCTCTAGAGAATTATTTTCAGTGGTTGGTGCTCTCTAGAATCAAGGCAGAAATTAAAACAAAACAAAACAAAAAAACCCATAAAACTTCTTCACCTCTAAATTCTTAAGTATTGGGGGAAAAAAGCAAAGCAAATGCTCAATCATTTGGCAGCGAGACTTCTAGAGTTTTAGACTAACCCTGTCTAATATTTCAGAACAAATCTGGGGGACACATAGGAATAGAAAATCTTTCAGGGAATGCTCCTTCTTTCAACTTCCTTGCCTCAACTTCCACCAGTTTTCTTATTTTCTCTCTGAACCCTATCTGTGCCCACAAATAAAATACTGCAAGGTCATGTAATCAGCTAGTATCCTAGGATGTGAATATTTTATGTAGCATAACAGGGCTGAATTAAGGCTAGATGGCATTTCCTGACCTTTAGAATGGAAGACACTTTTATAATAACCAGTGAGATCCCAATATAAAATATCCAGATATTAAACCCCAACCATTTAATACTTTCCCTTCAGATCTTTTTCTTACAGCAGCCATCCAGATGGTATTTTGTAGATCTGCCCTTAATTGGTAGTGGCATGAGGAGAAACACTGATCGTTCTGTAAAGTTTTGCATGCATAAGAAGATCACTGTTGTTCAGGTCTCCCGAGAGGGCAGGCATTTGCCTCCCTCATCCTCCTCCCTTCTTCGTATCCCACTCCCCAAATAAAATCTTCACAGGAAAAAAGAATCAGCTGAGAGCAAGTGGTTTTAAGCAAAGTAAATTATGTTTTCTGCTTTACTGGGCTATCTCCTGCCTTGTAGTATGGGAGAAATCCCAGAATTTGTATGCCAGACCCAGGGAGTTTCCATCAACCAGGGAGGAGAGCAAGTTGCTAAGAACAACAAGATGAAAGCTTAGGGGGCTAACATGAATTTAATGGGATGTATTGCACTCTAGAGTGTTGCCATGTTGGTTTAGTGCTGTTCTGGGCAGACAGTTCCAAAATCTCATTGAAGCAGCTTCTGCCATGAAAGTGATTCATAGTTGCTTTCTCTTGACACCAAAGGAGGAAGTGAAAGTGGAGCAAGAAAATGATGTTATTCCTTAAGTTCTCCTCAATTTCTTTTTCAACAAATCTTCAGTGTAGGTAGTCTTCCAGCCCAATTTCTACTTCCATTCATTGAAAGGAACTATAAGCAGGCTTGCAGAGGTGCTTTAATGGAAATACTCATTCTGAAGCTCCTACTGAACTGTACACCTCTTCAGTGATCTATGCATCTTAAGTGATATGCAAGCTTTTTTCTGAGTTGCCATACAGACTCAGTATGGACAATATATCCCATTTGTACAGTACAGGACTACTTATACTGAGCAGAATCTGTATGTTGTTGCTGAGTCTCTTGGGAAAGATGTCACTATTTGGGAAAGGACCAAACTCATTTTCTTTCCCCTGCAGCAGCAAGTCTCAGGAGGAGAACTGCACACTGGACCTTCTTTCACTATTCCCACAGGCGTATTCCCTGCAGACATGCCATTGGGAAGGCCTGGAAGTGCAGCCAGGATTATTATTTTTTTTTATTACAGTCCTTTGTTATGAAGGACTGCAGCAATGAGGAGGAGAGATAAGAAAAAGACAAAATTGAGATGGACCTTCTGTTCCAGGGCTGGGAAGTTAGCCTGCATGACTGCATGATATATGTACTGACTCAGTCTCTGTTTAAGAGAAAAATTTGTAATGCTGGGTGAAGAAAAAAATACTACTTTCTCTGAAAGCAGCAGTGGCTCAAAACACCAGAGACCTCAACAGCGGCTTTAGGACTGGGCTACAAGAGTTCTAGAGGACAAAACAAGTTATCCAAAGTTTCTCCTGGAAGTACATGGGGTAAATTAGCAGCTGTGATGCATTTTGAAGGTATGTTGTTAATTTTCACTCAAAAGAAGTAAAATCAGTCCTATGTCCAAGGGTCCACAGGAAGTTGTTCTTATGAAAAAAAAAACAAACCCACATCAGTCTTCTGTTCTCCAAAACACTTGGTATGTAGAGTCTGTCACCTGTACTCTTCAAAATGACTTGCAAATGTAATTTTCACAGCCCAACAGATGATGTTGTAATAATGTTATCCATCCAAGCACACATTTCCCATGCAACTAACTACTTCAGCTCTCCTACTTGCTTGTCAGAAAAGCTCACTGTGCTCGTGCTTGTTGACGCTTGCAACGGAATTTTATCATCCTTACTTGAGTCTCACAAAAGGGTGGAGTCTGAGAAACCTTTCCTTTTCCGGTAGGTGCTGGGAATTGCCTCCAGGGATGAATCTAAGTATGATAGAAATAAGTAGGTTCTTTCTCAGGTCTCAAGATTTCACTCTCATCTCTACTCTGAAGGTCCCTACCCAGCACCAGTGTTGTGTTTGGCCCAGCTGGCACAGCAGCACCACAACAGTCTCCCACTTGGTGCCTCCATTCCCTCCCACCCTCATTAGGATGGCAGAGGCCCAGTGAAATGGGAGTAAAAAGATAAGCAAGGTTGTTGTGGATTAAGAAAAGGGCAGGGAGGCTCGCTGCCAATTATGGCTCTGCGCAAAACAGACTCCAGTACTCAACTTAGAGAGGAAAGTAGGAAAGTTTATTCTACAAGAAACAGAATGGAATAAAAGCAAAAAAGGAGTGGGATGATGAGAAAATTACAACCAGCACTTTAAGATTTCCCTCTTCCATCCCTCCTTTTTTCCTGGGCCCAGCTCACTGCTCACAATATCTCTACATCCTCTCTCCTTCAACGGCTCAGGGGGACAGGGAGTGGGGGATGTGGTCAGTCTCTCACAGATGGGCTCTGACACTTCTCTCTTCTCAGATGAGGACGATCCTTTGCATTCTTCCCCTGCTCCAATAGAGGGTCCCTCCCCAGGGACACAGTCCTTAACGAACTTCTCTGGTGTGGGTTGTTCCCAGAAGCTGCAGCTTCTGTGGACACAGGGTCCCTCATACGGGACTCAGTCTTTAGTGAATATCTCTGGTGTGGGTTCTTTGCCATGGTTGCAGTTTCTGCAGATACAAGGACTCTCCCTCGGGACATGGCCTCTTCTGGGCATAAGTTTAATGAGTCTTTGGCACGGGTTTCTCCCCACAGTTACAGCTCCTGTGAATATGGGGTCCCTCCCACAGGACACAGCTTTTTCTGGCCAAAGTCACTGCCCCTGGCTTGGGTTTCTTAGCAAAATGAGTCTCTGCCCCTGACACAGTCATTATCAAAATAAGTGTCTGCCATTGATATGGAGTCTTTAACAAAATGCAAACAAATCTCAGCTCCACCAATCTTATCCGTAGAATGTAGGGGAGTCTCTGCTCCAGCACATCTCCTCCTCTCTTTCCTCACTGACCTTGGAGTCTGCATGGTTGTTTCTCTTACTCTTCCCACTCCTTGTACCACCACCAGCCAGAGAAGAAGAAAGAACAGAAGAAGGAAGAAATAGGAAGAACCCTCCTCTTCCAGCTTCTTCTTAAAAATTGATTGTGGAGGTGTCTAATTGGCTCAGCCCCAGAAGTGGGTCTGGCTCAGAGTTGGAGAGAGTTTCGAGCAACTTCTTACAGGAGCCATCTTTACAGCCCCTTCCCCCTTACCAGAAAAGGCTGTTGTGTCAAACCATGACAACCAGTCCAATTCTTCCCTACATACTGAAAGTCTTCCACACACTCTGAATGCTTCAAAACCAGAATGATCTAAACCCGAAATTTTTTTTCTGTGTATATCCCAAACATGGCAACATTTATGCTAATTGCATGAATATGAGATTTAATCTAGCACAATGTCTTAAAGAGATCATTAATTTAAGGGTTGTTTCCAGTATAGTACTTTTCTTGTATTAACAAAAGCTTCATGAAATATCTCTCTTTAAACAAAAGCATTTAGGCAGCCCAGGTATTTCTAGAAACTTATCCTGTTTGCTGTCTATTATCCTGCATTTCAAAACTGATCCTGACATTAGCGATTTATGAAGGTGCATTTTGTGGCCAAAGGTGTTGAGACTTGGAGGATTCAAGACAAATCCATGTCCAGGTCCCAACCTAGAAATGGGTCAGCTCTGAGCCCTCAGGAAACAGGTACACCCTGTGTGATCCAATTGACTGCAGTTCAACTCCAGGACTTGACATCTGCATTCAGGCTTCTCACCCCAAAATCCATTTACTTTAGAAGGTGGGATGTTAGGGAGGAGGGAGAAGAGCTATAAGAAACAAATGACTAACTGCAAGAGGCAGCAATTGGACTCAGCATGTTCTGCTAATACACACCTGATAAAAAGCATTTTTTTCTCCTCACTGCAAGCCACCAGTTTTATTAACATTGAACAATAATGTGGAATGACTGTGAGGGAAAAAATGTTTAAAATAATAAAAAGAAACCCTGTGGGTAAGCAAGATTGATTTTAATAAAAGCAATAGAAGAAATATATCTCTGGGACATTTTCTACCCCTCTCCCCTTTAATGGGTAAGATGTGCCAAGTCTGGCTTTGTCAGTCTTACCAGCAGGAAGCCAGTGACAAGTTGAGCAGCGTGGCTGACAGGGCTGAAGTCAAATCTCCAGGACAAACAGTGCAGTGCAGAATGGCCAATATCGCATTTATGTGAGGGAGAAGGGATGCACCAGAGCTATTCAGATACCATTACACACAGCAAAAATAAACCCTGAACCACCAACAACCCACAAACAAAACAGAATGACAGCTCTGCAAAAAAACACCAGTGAGAACTGAACTCCATCAGATTCAAATCATACTGAATTACAAAGAAAACTATCACTAGCAACAGGCGTGCATTACATCTCACAGTGTTTGAAGGGGGCAGATAGAGTTGCAAAGGGCTTATATTCTTGTAAAAATACAAGTCTTGGTGCCTTAGGATTACACCCAGGCTGAAAGTGATGGATCCAGTCCAACATGATACCTCACTGACATTGCATTCTTCAGTGACTGCATAGCTCCCTCTCCATGTTTAACTATTCAAAACGTACCAGGTAGTGGCAATGTCAATCCCAAATTAATTATTCACTCAAGTAACAGCTACATGGATGTGTAGCACATTAGATTCTCGCAGGATATGACATTTTTGCTGGTATGGTGAAAAAAAATCAACATTTGTGTTTAATACTTTGAAACTGTTTCTCTGCAACATGCTGTGCTAAGCTTTTTTTTTTTTTGCCTCCCACTTGTCTTTGGAAGCCATCTCCTCATGCAACTCACTCTTCAGGAAGGCAGCAAACTGCCTACTGAGCTATGAAGTCCTATTATTCATATGAATTTTCACTGTAGTTTTTATCAATATTCTGCAGCAACTTGTCTTATCTAACACACACTTTGTCAGGAAAAGAGAACCTGAAACCTTTCCCAAATTTTCATCTTGCAGGTTTGCCCACCCTCTTAGGCTTTAATGGTCTTTTGGACTATTGCAAATTGTTTGTACCAACTAAGTGCTTAATCATAGTACCTGTCACACAAGAAGAAATCTCTGAAGATTCTGTCCTCAAAGACAGTAAGTGGGAAAAGGATTCTCTGATATTGTACCTTGTGAAGATCTTATTTTTGAGAAATAAACACAAAGTGACAGCATGGATCCCCATTCTGGAGGACAACTGTGTTGTATCTGATCTGCCTAGTATGCTGGCCATTGGGATAATGGGATACTAAGGGCAGAGCTGAGTGAAAAGTGTTCAATGACAGTATATTAACTAAAAAAAAAAAACCAACAAAAAGACACCAAAAATGTAGAAAAGAAAAAAAAAGAAAAGAAAAACAAGAGAGAGTGACAAAGAGGAAGAAGAAGTAGCAACAGATTTGGAGCAGAAGATGGAGATAAGTCCTATTTGTAAATGTTGATCACATTTGGTGACTAGTCTCAGCCAAGAAAAATGAAAGAAGGTTTTTTTGGTAAGATTTCAAAACAAAAATCTGGGTTTCTGTTCTAAAATAGGACTTTTCTGTCAAAAAAGAGAGCTAAATAAGAAGACAATGAGAAAGGTCTAGCCTCAAATAGCAAATGGGAACACTTGGTGGTGTCAGGTTCAAAGTAATGTTTCAGATCAACATCTCCTCTCCCTCTTCCTTCATAGAATCATAGAATGATAGGGTTGGAAGGGACCTTTAGAGATCATCTAGTCCAGCCCCCCCGCAGAAGCAGGGTCACCTAGATCAGGTCGCATAGGAACATGTCCAGGTGGGTCTTAAGGACCTCCAAGGAAGGAGACTCCACAACCCTTCTGGGCAGCCTGTTCCACTGCTCCATCACCCTCACAGTAAAATAGCTTTTCCTTATATTTATGTGGAACTTTTTGTTTTCCAGTTTCATCCCATTACCCCTTGTCCTGTTGCTAGCTACTATAGAAAAAAGGGATGTCCCAACCTCCTGACACCCACCATTCAGATATTTGTAAATGTTAATAAGATCTCCCCTCAGTCTCTTCTTCTCCAGAATAAACAGTCCCAGTTCCTATGTTCATATGAAAGATGTTCCAGCCTGCCTTTACTTTAAATGTCACAGATACAATGTTCTGGTTTATTTTAAAACATGTTTCTTCTGTTCAGTTGTATAAATAAATAAATAAATGATCTGTTAGTCACAAAGCTCTGCTTAATGGAGCTAGAGCCAGGTCTCATAGAGTTTTTCCAAATGTACACCAAAGATGATGGTTGTGTGCACTTCCAAGTAATCCAGGGGTGAATTTACCTAGGGAAAAGGGAGGAAGAGTGAAAAACGAAGGAGGGGAAAGAAATTGCATTTCCTGGCCTTTCCTTGCATAGGTGACAGCCCAAGGCACATAGTCCACTGCCATATGACAGAGACTACTTTGTGAACTCCCATGTGATGCACCTGTAAGATGCCAATAGCATTGTCTATCTGGCAACAGCAGCTTTCACACTACTAATTTATGGCTTTCCCTCTCAACAGTAACTTTAAAGTTGTCAGAACAGGCTGTTCTACATATATGGCTGACATTGCAATTTATTGTATCCTACACATTATATCCAAGCATATGTCCCTATGTGAAATGCTGTTTTACTCATTCGGCATTCATGCATGGATGATTTCTTGTGCCTAAAGTATTTAATCTAATGTGCACTTTTGGTGTACACAAGTACAGGCACTAAAATTAAGGATTTAAAACACTAGACCAATATATTACATAAATGAAAATCTCTTTGGCACCCACAGATATAATATAGTATTGGGGCTTTCCGACCTTGAGTACAATTTCCATATACTCATAAAAAATTGATAGTGCTTCTCATTATCCATTCCCCTCTACTCAGCCCACCCATCCTCCTCTCCTGCATCACAGCCACCACCTCCAATTCCCCAGCCTTGTACATCAGCCTTATGGTCATTTCCAGAGGTCTCTGGGGCAACTCTGTCAGGCTCTGCAAGGAGACTGCTATACTCTGTAATCCTCAGGAGTGTATCTGGAAGCACACCTCTTCACTTTCAGTCAAGAAATCGACACACACTTGTTCCTAAATGTGAGATACAAAGAAAGGTTTCCACTGCTGCATATGTCTTTAAGTGGTTTGCAGTACAGCAATAGGTTTCTCAGAAACCTGCTTCTATGAGATATCAGTCAAGCAATAGCTCAGGTTCTAACTATCCTGTTGTTCAAGCACCAGCACAATAGTTCATCCCTAGTATTTTGAGGGGTTTATTATTCCTGTTTTTAAAAAGGCTTATCCATTCTATGATTGAATTAATAAGAGAAAAAGCTTTAACAGGGAATAATGTGTATCTAATTATTATGTACTATAGAACTTAGCTTTTATATTGCAATTTATATTGCAATTACCTTCTTTGTGATATAAAGCAGAACAATACAGAGGAAGAACTTCTTTATTAATGCCTAATAGCATGGTAATTTAAAATATTCGAGTTTCTTTAATAAGGTGCTGTATGAATGTTACCTAATTTGACAAGATTAATTATACAATTAATTTGAGACTGCTCTCAATTAAATTAGTAAAAATTCTTAAGAATACAGGAACCTAACATGAAGTGAGATACCTATTAAACAGGATATTAATTAGACAGAGATGAAATAATGCATGCTTTGTTAATATAAAGGGCATTGAGGAGTTGGTAAAGATGTATTATTTCATTACTTTAATAAAATAAAGGTAGTCTAGGCACAAAACAATTTCAGAGAATCTTTCAGAAGCCTATGTAATAGAAGGCAATGTTAGTTCTGCTACAAGGACCAAGGTGCCTGATTCTCACCTGAACTTACTCCAAGTTGTTTCATCCTGTAGAACTATTATGATGTCATAGCAGAGTAAGTTCATGTCAGTCCCAGTGGATCAGTGGGAGCTGGAGTTGGAAGTGAGATTAGAAAATGTGCTCCAATGATTTGTATAAAAACATTAAAAAAGAATGATGCAACAAGGCATCATCGATTCATAAAATGAGACAGAGTTGATTTCAGAACAATAGTAGAAGGGAACAGGGCAAATGGCAGGATCACAATTGTGGATTTTAAAAGAGACGACTTTGCTCAGGGACTTTCTTGGATGGGAACACTACCCAAGAGAAGAAGGATCCACCAGAGGTGGTTGATTTTCAAGGCTAAACTCCAAGATCTAGAATGGTTCATTCTGCTCTGTGAAGCAAAAGTGGTAGGAAGTCTACATGGATGAACAAGTTGCTCCTGACAAAACTCCAACATAGAAAGGAAGTGTACAAGAGATTAACAGTGGTCAGGCAACCCAGGACGAATAAAGACACTGTCCAAGTGTGCAGCAGTGAGGTTAGGAAAGCCAAAGCCTACTGGGAGCTCAATCTAGCAAAGGACATGAAGTTCAACAAGGAAAGCTGCTTACGGGTACAAGAACAGTAAAAAGAAGACTAAGGAAAATGTGGGTCTGAATGGGAGTAAGGATCTTTACAAAAAAGTCATGTAGAAGAGCCAGGTCATCATGACCTCTGCATCTTTATTTTTAGTGGTAAGACCAGCCTTCAATATTCTAAGTACTGGAAATCAGGAGGAAAGTCTGGATCAAGGAAAACTTTGTGAAGGAGATAGGGAACACCTAAGCAAACTAAATGTACACAGTTCCCTGGGACCTGATGAGAGGCACCCACAAATTCTCAGGGAGCTGACTAGTGTCATTGTGAGTCCAGACTCAATTATCTTTAAAACATTGGAGGTTTCTATCTTAAATGACAGGCAGCAGTGGATGCTACCTTTTCCAAGGCTGAACCGCTTTTCTTCCATTCTAAAAGGTGGCACATATGATATATCTCAGACATGTGGTTTCACAAACTCTTGCTGAGTTTGATACTTTAGATATCTGTTTAGGAGATCATGTTTCATAACCTCAAAGTGTCTATACTTGTGTAGAAAAGGAGCCTAGAATGACTAGCTCAGATGAATTTCATCCCAAGGATCTCAGATAAAATTTGATAGTTCATTTCATCTGGGAAGTAGAATACACAGTATCACTGATGTGACCAATGAGAATGAAACCTACAATTGCAGCTTTCAAATATTTGGAAGTTATCTACAGAGTGAGCTTTGTTGAGATATTCTACAAATAAACTGTAAGAAAAAATTAAATTAAAACAGGCATTCTAAGAACAGGAAGAGTCTTAATTATTAGATAGATAACTTCTTCCTGTGAACTCCTACCTTCTCTGTTTCAAACGCAGTCAGGCAGTTGAATCCACCCAAAATAGTATTAGTTTGTACTGGTACTATTAATAGTATATTACGTGGTCACTCATTCAGATTGAGCCCTTATGTCATGTAAGATGCATTCAACCTACTGCATTCCAGTCTTAAAAGCAATGAGAATTTATTTTTGAAAGTAAGAATTTTTCTGTATCTTAGCAAAGCAGTTGTGCTACTACATGATTTGCTGCACTGGTTAGATAGATAGCTGGTCAATCGTCACAGCTTCAGCCTTTCTCATATGACACCTAGAAAATACAGAGGAATTATGGGAAAGGCAGACATTTCCTCGCATAGAGTGCTGGCAATTCCCATTCCTATTGGTGTCTGTTGAGTACCCAGATACAAAAGTCAGCTGAGCTTAGTGCTCCTAAGAAGTGTCTTCTAAACTGTATTCTGCAAAGATCCTTCTCTTTGATCTGACTGCAAGATACCTTGAGTACATGATTGAAAACAGCATGGCTAGAGGCAAATGTTCAAACCAATTGTTCTTCTGTGTCAGAACATGGGCAGAAGAGATGATACATTTGAAGGGTCCATTTTGAAATTTAATATCTCAACATTTTAACAACAGAGGGTAAGAATCCAAGATTTTCTAGCTTCTTGAAGCAGTAAGACCTATTTATGCAACTCCAAAAGAAAGCCACGAAAGCATAGACAAAGACAGGAAGCATTTATGAGACTTTTCAATTTTCCAGGGACTTGTCCACCTTGATCATCTTTTTCTGGCTCCATAGGTCAAAGATTTTGCATGAAAACATATGTGTTTGTTTTATTTTGACTTGAAATGGCAAAATAATCTAGCTATGTACCAATGACAGCCACAGTCTTTGCTTATTCTGCTTCTTGTGTAAAACACTGGACTAAACTTTTCTGCTCATTCAGGTGAAGGTGTGGGACAAAGCAGAAAGCTAGTGTGCCCAGATTCCCACCAGCAGAACAAGAAAACAACCAGAAGTTTGTTTTAACATTGTCAGTCAGAGCAAGAGGCAGTTCTAAACTAAATGAGAACTCTCCAGCCATTACTGAACCATGGGAATGGGGAATGTGCCTCGAAAGAGCCCAGTTAAATGACTTACCCTTCTGGTAAATCTTTCAGTTTTCACATAGTACCACAAAAGTCCCGCTTATTCACCTTCCTCCAGTTCAGTAAAGGTCAAGTGGCTACAAGCCCAAGTCAAGTGGCTAAAACCTGCAATCTGTTCATGCCTACATTTCTACAATTTAACTTTACATTTGGTTCAAACAGCTGTCACTTCAGAGAAATGTATTAAAAGAATTAGACAGTATCTCCAACTACAGTCTGAAAAGTATTGCAATTACCACTGCAGAACTCATCTTCCTACTCTGACATGTGTAGTTAATGCAGTGCAGGCCAAAATCTTCCAGAATGTTTCTTCATAAATATCCTGCACTACTTATTTTCAAAACAGAGATTTTGCTTGAGAGGAAACTTCCACTTGGGAACACGTTGCCAGTCAGTTTAGCAACATGTCCCTCAATCTCAAGCATGTGCTGGTCTCCAAGGGCAGCATTTTGAGACTATCTGTCAAAACAGCAGCGTCCCATTCAAGAGACAAAGTGTTAAAGTAATCTCATGGCTTTCACAGAGTTATGTTCAAACTAGGACTTGTAATGAAGCTTACTGATCAAGGTTATCAAGTCAAGTAGTCAACAGCATTGAACCCTTTTATTAGCTCTTCTTGGTAATTACAAATTATTCTCCATTAGACAGTATGCTAATTCTTAGACTCCTACAAGGAGCTTAATCAATTGAGTGCATTTTATTATTTTCTAGTCTAAACATCATGGACTCATCATACAAAGTATCCAATAACGCTAAATGATTCTAGATAGGTAAACTGATGTTAAACCAATCAGAAATGTTATTTGAATGTATTAGTTTTCCTGTGTTATTTAGCCAGCACAATGAGAACAACAGAAACAAAATACACCCAAGAGGTGAAGTGCGAAATGAGTAAAGAATGAGGCTCTGAAGTTACTGTACAGAAAATGAAGAAAAATGTGTGATTAACTTTCAGGATGGAGAGAGCAGGAAAGGCATATCTGTAGCATGCATTCTCCTTTGTCACATTATTGCTAATTTGAACCTGTATAGGAATGTTAACCATGAGGAACACTTCTGTATCAGAAGCTGGCTTCTATATTATCATTATCATCTTGCAGTCGTAGAAACAGATCCAACAAAGTTACCTAATACCTCTCCAAAAGCAGGCAACTTAATTCAGACCACTGATCCTGAAAATGCTGTCCAACATTCACCTAAATCTTACCCTCTCCTTTTCTCTCCTCTCCCTCTAAACCCTGCAAATGACCTAATGCTTTTCCCTCAGAATATCTGTTACAAAAATAGTCTTAAGTCCAGAAGGCTGGCTCCTACCTAACCGCTTTCTGACAGATGTAGTAATCCTCCCTTTAAGTTACCTCTTCATTGTATGGCTGGCATAGTACACTTGTGTAGCTCCTCATTGGAGCAAGCAGATGATAGGTGTTATTGTGAACCACAGCTGAAAGCATTTTCCACAACCCTGGTGGCATGATAAAAAAGCATTGTGTTGAAACCCTTCTGGAGTTCTTATTAGCCTCCTGAAAAAAGTCTGCTCAGTCTTTAAAAAGAAAAAAACCAAACCAACTTACAAACCTTTATAGGTCCAAGAAAAGAGGATATTTGTTTAAATAGTGTGTAATAGTAGTGTGCAGTAGTTCACCTTTCCCTTTTTGCCTGCATTAGCACAGCCTTTGAAGCGTCAAGCATTTTGGCATAAGTAGATGTGGCCTTAAAAAACAAATTTCCCACACAGGAAAAGACTCATTCTAGGTGACCAGAGTCAGCTGCCCCTCTGGGAAAGCATGCCCTTTAATTTAAGCTAAGGCTACTTTTAGCTGCTGTATGTGCAATTTAAGACTGTGTTTGCCTTGAAGTGAGCTGCAACATGTTCTTTTAACTGGGTAATGGATCAGGGTAGGGATTCTTCCACTGCCACGATGTGGCTCTAAATAGAACTGAAAGAACTGCCGTATGGGATCAGACCAGAGGTTCATTTAACTTAATATCCTGTCTCCAACACCTGCCACTAACTGCTGCCTGGTGAAAGACTATAAAAGCCACAGTAGAAAGGACTGATTCTCTCCTCTGTGGATTGGCCCAGCTCCTGGCAATCGGCAGCTTAAAAGCACTGTTGAAATTAACTAACAAAGTTGCCTCTGACACATGTATTTCAGATCCAGAGACCTCTTCCAAAGTTGTTTCCACCTGTAACACTTATCAAGTAGCAAACTAACTTCTCCATCCTCATTGCCGACTTGAGAGGAGATGGAGAAAAAGTAAAATAGTGCTGATAATCCCATCACCCATCATTCAACAGAGGCTGTCTTGTACAGGCGGAGATGTAAAGTGGTAAAAGCAGGGCAGGCAAATATAAATGTTTAGATAATAAGAGAAATACACATAACTCACTAGAAATGTCTATAAAATATACAGCAAGTGCTTCTATTATTGCCTGTTATTTGAATTTTTGTATTCTGAAGTTTTGTAGAGAAGAATCTTTTTCTAATCAATTCGTTTTGCTATCTTTTCTCTTGCTATTTTGAATGCTCATAGCTTAAGAACTTTATATTAATTCTGTTTTAATATGGACTAAAGTTATTAAAGAATAGTTTTTGCAATACAGACAAAGCAATAAACGCAAATGGTCCCAGATTTGCCCAGAAATTCCTGTTTAAAGCCATTTTAGTTTGCTTTCTTGAATAACAAAGTATAAACAGCACTGTAAGAATCAATCCTGCACACCCTTGTCACACCACTGGCTTAACAATCTTTGTTGGCCAGAGATCCTTAAGAGGAGTTTCTACTTTCTCTGCACTGACACGCATAATACATCCAGCCAAAGGCTCACTACGCAGACAATAATGCACCATAGCATCATTGTTATTTTCTTATTTACTTACGGAATACCAAGCTTGATACAACACTAAACAAAACGGACACGGTCCTGCCCCAAGGAGTAGCTATACTTTCAGATCTACCAACTCTGATGCTACAAAACAATTTCAGCCTCTATAGCTCCCTTGAACTTTTTTGGTTCTACTTCAGATGGTGACAAATTCCTGCAAAAATATCTGTGCCAATATGAGACAGTATTATTTATTATTCTACAGCTATCTGTAACTGTCCTTTTGCTGGCAAAGGCTGGCTGAACGTTTCTCATTGAGTTCAGTGCAAAAGTGAGCTGTAAAACCCATGCTGGGAAACTGGCCAGGCACGGGTAGTGAAGGTAAAAGACAGGCCTGAGATTGCATAGGTTATTTAGCTCAAGTGGTTTCCACAGAAGTGTATGAAAAAAAATCATTAACTAGGGAGAAGATGTGCACTACCTTTTCCAGAAGCAACTTATTTTGAGACTTAAACCACTGTAATTTTCAGCAAATGGATTCCACCCAGGCTACTGAAAAAACCTAAAACACTTCAAAAGTTAAGTTTACTTTTAGGAGAGAACTGAGGACTGCTTCTGGTTGATAAGGAGTAATACAAATTACAAGCAGTACCTAAAGCTGGAGCAGATGTCTCCTAGATTTCTCTCTGAAATAGAGACATCTCTCTCTCTCCTCTCCACATGATGAGTGTTCACAAAAGAGTAGAGCCAGTGGTGAGGACAAGACTCAGCCTCTCTGATTGCCTCAACTTCTCCCTTTCTGTCCGCCTTTAGGATACAGCACAGACACTCAGAAATAATCTGCAGCACTGCTCTGGGAAAACATGTCCTGTGGATTCCATGAAAGTGTGAGTCAAGGGCTGAAGGTGAGGAAGATGAAGCTCTCTTTTTATCCCCTAGAAATCCACACCTGCCAGGGCAAATTGACCTGAATCAGGTTCAGGTGAAGGAGCAGGCTGGCTGCAAAATATATATATCACAGAAGGAATGCATTGAATTGCACATGAGCTTCATCACTTAGGGCATGAACATTTCTACCTTCAAAGTAAGTAGTTAAATGTACAAAGAGTAATAGCTCTTCTTTGGGTATTTTTTGGCTACAGAAAACTAAAAGCAGCATAGGGTTTTATAGTTTAGAAAGCAAATGTTGAGAGATAGACATCAGCTAAATATTAATATCTACATTTTTCTTCTCTCCTAAGAATGTGTTTTCTCTCATAGAGTGCATTCAGTTAAATGAATGAGTCAGAATGGAATTCAGTTCTATCGACCATGATCATGAAGACAAGGGACTGAGTGCATCATAATTAGCCAGTAAGATTTCATTTAAAATGTTGCAGATAACCCTTGAGGATGAGGGCATGAGGACTCCTGGCTTTGGTGTCCATCTTTACAGGCTGTTGCTGAGTTTTATCAAGCTGCACGACATTATCTATGCAGAGCTGTGCAAGATAGACCTGGGGCTATAATGAAGTTTTGGTTGTCAGTAAGATGCGCAAAACATCAAGAAACCCTCTTGATGATAGTTTTTCCTCTCCCAAGTAAAATTCCTGATGGATATCAAATACCAGGTGGAATATTGTGAAGAACAATGATATTTATACTAATGATAACTCTGGAGATAGTTTTATTTTCAAATAATAAAGATTAAATCCTGTGAATCTGAAGAAAGGTATGATCTTTGCCTTTATTTTTTTCTTGGAAGTCTTCTTAATAACAGTGATGTTTTGGACACCAGCTCTTCTCTTTGTCCTACAGAAAAATGTGAACACCATTCTCTTACAGCTATGGCAGTCTAACCTGCTGCGCATTGAGGGGGGAACCCATTCCTGAAATTAAGAAAATAGAGTTTATCCTCCAGCACTGAGAAAAGAAGGGCCACTCTGCCACATGACTCCACCTTGCCCTTTGTACAATTATAGACATTTTTTCAGTCTGCTTTTAGCCCCGTGACAGTGGTTTGCACTACCAATAAAATATGGGTGCATCTGTTATGCTCACTATCTCCTCACACCACTGGGAGGTGGATAGTCATTAATGTCCCTGGCTAAGACAGGGGAAAAAACACAACGAATGTAGAGCATCAAATTGTGTAACTCTTGGCTTTTCATCCCATTTTTATGTTAGGAAGCCATGACACTGCTTTTTACATACAATTGCAATTTTTCTTTTTTTCTGGTTATTCATGATTATTTGGAGAATGCTGCTTTAGGCAGTCAATAGCAATTACACTTAGTGAAAGGAACATACAATACAAATTAGAGCAATATAGATTTTCCCCCCTGTTACTTTAATGTTTAGTTACCCTGTTAGATTTAAACGGAGTACATAATGTTTAATAAATTGCTTTCACTAAAACCCATTAACTGACACTTAGAAATAGCATTTTAATCCAAAGGAGTGTAGCAAAACATTACTGCAATTAATAAGTATGTTGGAAGAGTGAAAAATCCACTCTAAAACAAAGTGTATCCATGGTGGTGGGTTGTTTATATCCAATACTTAAAAACATCCTGAAAACTGAGGCGAAGAGCCTTAGCCTGCAAAAGGCATAGAGTTACTCCTATTTACACTCAGTGAGGGCTTGGTCCTGTGGCTTAAACTCATATTTCATAGACTTGGCAAAACTCACTGGTTTGCTTATCACTAGATAGAGGTTGAAGAAACGATTCAGAGCAAAGACTTTATGGAGCCACATGCCAGCTGACAGAGGGACTGGAAAAACTGTATCATGGATTGTGATCACAGTTACTCCTACCCTTCTTCCTCTTCTTCTCATCTGTACCTCTTCCCAGCAAAGGTAACATCTCCTTCCTGCATCTTGTTTCTTCCCTCTCCGTTTAGCAAGCAACAGGACTGATGATACCATGTGTCCTATGCAGAGGACACTTGAACCAGGACTTTCTGATGCAATTGAGTCCTAACAAGCAGGCTTCTCTGAGATGAACCTTTTTCCTGTTTGACTTTTTTTTTTCATGGTAACCTCTCTGGCTGGCCACTAATTTACCTTTATTTAAAAAACAAAACAAAACAAAACACTTTTTAAAAGATGCAATGATTGTGATGAAAAGCTTAGGGGGCTGGGGCTCTTCAGCTTAGAGAAGAGGAGACTGGGTGGTGATCTCATTAATGTTTACAAGTACATAAAGGGCAACTGTCAGGAGGATGGAGCCATGCTCTTCTCAGTGATGGCAAATGACAGGACAAGGGGTAATGGGTATAAGTTGGAACATAAGAGGTTCCAAAGAAATAAAAGGAAGAATTTCTTCACTGCTCCAATGGGTTGTGGAGTCCCCTTTTCTGGAGACATTCAAAACCCACCTGGATGAGTTTCTGTGTGACCTAATCTAGGTGGTCCTGCTCTGTCAGGGGAGGTGGACTAGATGATCTTTTGAGGTCCCTTCCAGCCCTTGAGATGCTGTGATTCTGTCAATTAAAATTCCTTTTCTTCTATGACTGGTACAAATAAACATTTTTCTGGCTTCACACAGACTTCAAGTACTCATTTTGCTAATAGCTGTACATGATGCTTTGTTTGCTGGTAGGTGGGATAAAGGTTTCTAGTAGGTATAGCTAAAGCTCATATATTTTACCGATAGTTTAATCTTTTGTAATGTGTGCAGGGTTAAATGTGTTGCTCTCCTTCATCATCATTCTGAAAGCGGCATCAAGTGTCAGCCCTACAGGACAAGCTTCTGTACCAACACTCTTATTTGTCCCATAACACAAAGCTTTGGTACCCCCAGTTCCCTCTACTACCCAAAATCCTATCTTAAACCAGAGACCAGAAGCTCAGTGGCTGTCTAATACATTTGTCCTTCCCATTTCCTGAGCTTTTACCTGTTTGTCCAAAACATGTTGCTTATTGGGCAGACCTCTTTAGATCATAGAATCATAGAATCATAGAATCATAGAATCATAGAATCATAGAATCATAGAATCACAGAATGGTAGGGGTTGGAAGGGACCTCTAAACATCATCTAGTCCAGCCCCCCTGCCAAAGCAAGTCAACCTAGATCAGGTCACACAGGAACATGTCCACGCAGGTTTTGAAGATATCCAGAGAAGGACACCCCACATTCTCCCTGGGCAGCCTGTGCCAGGGCTCCCTCACCTGAACAGTAAAATAGCTTTTCCTTATATTTAAGTGGAACTTTTTGTGTTCCAGCTTCATCCCATTACCCCTTGTCCTGTCACTACATACAACAGAAAAAAGGGATGTCCCAACCTCCTGACACTCACCCTTTAGATATTTGTAAATGTTAATCAGATCCCCCCTCAGTCTCCTCTTATCCAGACTAAACAGCCCCAGTTCCTGCAGCCTTTCCTCATAAGGAAGATGCTCCAGTCCCCTGATCATCATGATGACCCTGTGCTGGACTCTTTCCAGAAGCTCCGTGCCCCTCTTGAACTGGGGAGCCCAGAACTGGACACAGGACTCCAGATGAGGCCTCACCAGGGCAGAGTAGAGGGGGAGAAGAACCTCCCTTGACCTGCTGGCCACATTCTTATTGATGCATCCCAGGATGTCATTGACCTTCTTGGCCACAAGGGCACATTGCTGGCTCATATTCAGTTTATTATCAACCAGGACTCCCAGGTCTCTCTCTACAGAGCTGCTCTCCAGTAGTTGTACTCTTATTTTGTAGTAACCCTCAAATGTTAACAAGAGCATAGCTTTTCTTCATCTGTTTTCCTTCTTCTTAGTTGTTTTTCTTTTTCTTCCTTTCACTTAGTTGAATATACCCAGTACAGCATATATTATTCAAATTTATTATAAAGCAACTCCATATCCATACATATATCATTCTTTGGCTACGACTGAGGAAACGTCTTTGTTTAAACAGCAACACAAGGAGATATTTGTAGTCTGTGACTTCCATACTAAAAGTACGTGCAGCGCCAGTGCCTGGAATTTGAGAAAACTTTTCTACTGAGAGTATCTGCTGAAATAATGTCTGAATATTGCTTGCCAAGAAATACGGATAAGGACTTCTTTTTAAATAAAAACACGATAATCAGATTTCATTTCAGAAATTCTCATCTGTAATGTAAACTCAATATTTTAGCAGAAGCACATTCTATATAATTTTATATGGCATCGATAAAGACGCTATTTTTCAATGCAAAGATTCATCCATCATTCCATTTCTCCTGAGAATTTTTTTTATGAATGTGCTGGAAGTACTAACAAAATATAAGACTGTCTCATTATGATCAGGTGGAGGAAGAAAGATAATACAGTTCATGTTTTATTAATGCACAAAAAGTTCTTGAGTCTGTATCCTGTAAACAAGTCTGTCGTGGAATGTTAATACCTGGGATATTTTGTGAATCCCCAAAATCATGTGGGAAGACTTGGTGGTACTTATAAACATAATGATGACTAACAATCATTCTATTTGCACTTGTGCTTGTGTCAGTGTTTGTACTAATTAAAAAAGCCACCAAATAAGTAGTGATTTCTCCAATAGCTGAGATGACTATCTTCATGATTTTCTGATGGAGAACAAGCATCTGCCTGTTCAGATGGAACAGTTAGGAACAGATCATGATCTAGTTATACCTGTCCACCATGATGTTGGTTGAAAGATTTTAGATTATCTGTGCTTGAACAGTTTTTATTAATTGTTTTTAAGGGCTAATGGAGATATTTACCCAGAACAATGGTTCTTATACCCTCAGGAGGCAGCCCATCTCTACTAAAACTTTATCCTTCCTCTAAAAATCAAGTCTCATCTCCTGAGTAATTTCACATTTGTACCATTAGCCATTTAATTTAAAGCATGGAACTTTATATAGCAACTAATCTCTATGTGGCCTGGCAGAGTCAGTGGATTGTCATAGATAATTGTCTGATTTGGACAGTATTCAAGCTAGTGGCCTTCTGTATCCAAGATAATCTCTCTTCAGAATATACTGTGCACTCTTTTAAAGGTATCATGGAAAGACCATCAGCATTAGCAATTTTGCTGAAGAGTAATATTTAATAATGGACTAACAGGCCATTAGTTGAATTGCCTACCTCTGTCATTTCAGCATGGCTAAAATAGGAATTTCCCTCTCAGTCTTCCAGAATGTAAGAGGTTTGTAATCAAGTATTTGTGTAAATATGAAGGCATATAGGTAGTCATGATTTATCTGCTTTCCAGATAAATAAAATGTTTAATTAGTGTCAGTAAGCTTCTTGTACAAACAAAAGGTACTCCCTGGCTATACCTACACTCCATAGAACTCCTTTCAATCCAGACAGACCTGTGCTGATAGTGAACAGCACATGTTTATCCAGCCTGCAGCTTGCAAAGCACACACAATAGCTGTGGGCAAATACTGGTTTTGATGACTTGATTTTATGCTCATGCATTTCTCCAGAAAAGATAATGTAAAACTTGGTCTCTGTCCAAAAGAGTGTTCATCTTTTTGTTCTAGGACTGAACAGCAGCCCAGTCCATAACTAGGGTTCTTGGTCACATTTGCACACATCAGTAATAACAATGCAACAAAGCCACCCCACTATTCTTGCACTTACATAGAAATACCTTCTGGTCTTGGTATGTTTTGCCATTGTTTTTTTAATATTTTCATGGTTTTTAGCAAAGGATCATTAATCCTCAACTCCTAATCAGTGCAGACATTAAGATGCAATACGTACAATTTCCTTGGTTTTGTAAGTGTGTTTGTCTGTGTATTATTTTGAAATTGTTGTCATTACTTATGGAAACAGGTATTTTGTATGCCCCACCTTTGTTAGATATGGATCTAGGAGTCCACAGTCCATCATTTAATATTTTCCATGTATATAGATCATTGATTTCAAAGAACAACACTGACTCCATCTTGTGCCCTGTACTCGTAATCTGTAACAAAGTGACATTAAAAACATGGATTCAAAATGCTCAGCAAAACAGGTTTCTTAAGAAGGTAGTTTAATCACTGCAAATTTCTACAGACCCAAGGCATTATCTGACATTCAGCCAAATTGCAGTTAACTATTAGACCATTTTTCAGTTTTACTGAGCTCATTTCAATCTGAGCTAAGCAAGGAGTGACTGACAACAATACTAATTCCCACAGTCTCAGTATTACTGCTCTTGTGCTGCATTAGCAAGGGACCAGCACAGCTCCTGATAGCATCAGTGCATCTACCTGCAGCTTCTCCAACACAAATGATTGACATGAAGTTTCTCAAATACATAGGCAAAGCTGACAAGACCAGAATCTGGCTGTTCCTGAAATGACAGAGTGGTACGGGAGGGAGTAGATGTGGGGAAAGACTTTGAAAAGCCAGAATGGCTGTTCCTGCTAGAGAGGGTAGAGAGCAGATCAGGAGGCATCCCCAGCTGTGGTTCTAGCCCTAGCCACAGCCAGCCACTACCAGCCCCATGTCCTTGAGGACAGCAGGGGTCTCCCTGGACCTCACAGATCTACTCTAGGAAATAAAGACCATTTCAGCTGCCTGTGGTGGGTAATGTCACACTACAGAACTCCAAGCCTGTCAAAGGCATAGAATGACTGGGAAAGAAAGCATCCACACCCCACTCATATCCTCATTGGGTGTGCTTTGAGGGCCAGCTGGGTGCAAATCTCAGTTCATAAAACTGTGCACTCTCTCCCCTACCACTGTCCTTGTATTTACTCCCATATCTGCTGCTTCTTGAGTCAGGAACACAAAGGCTAGAGCAGAAAAAGAAGCAGCATTCCCCCACAGACTGCTCCTTGCTGGGAGGAAAGCTTGTATTGTGAGGGAAATAGCACATGGATTTGCTTTTGGAGACAAGGCATTCCTCCTAACCAAAATCTTTTTCATCCTCTCCTCACTTCATTTAGGGTGGACACCCTCTCAGGTCTTTTTAATGCTGGCAATTTTGAAAAGTATCCATCTTTCAAACCTCAGTCTAACCACCTATAATTGCTTGGCAGACATAATGACAGGGGTGAGTCCTGAGGAGGAGTAGGAAGTAGGAGAGAGAAATGACATTACAGTTGGGCTCAAGCAGGTTTTTGATAGCGCTGAACTGAGTCTGTGCTGTTTCCATTTGCTATGTGGGATTTTGATGATGTAATTCAGCCAACATCAGTATGATCCAAAATGGAATGATAATTCCAAATATCTGGTTTCCCTTCCAGTGTTTTGGGTTGACCTGAGGGAGCAAGTACTGCTGATAATCTTGGCCACATGGCAGGCTGTGAAAGTCTGACTCACTTTAGGATGAGGAAAGACATGAAAAACCTGGAGAATGTGATGTCTGACCAAATCAATGGAAGAGGGACAGTTTTGTCATACAGTGTATATTTGTAGAGGTTTTTTTCCCACTGGCTTTCGCTTATAAGGTTTTGTCTGTCAATCATATATCAGGAATAAAAGCCATAGAACAGGTGAAAAAGTAATCAAAATCTGTTGACAGACTTGGGGTTTTGTCATTTAAAAATAAATAAATAAAAATAATAGGTTTGTGGAAAGACACTTCAATAAACTGTTCATATCTTCTTTATTGGTGGCTTGGAGATTCCACTTAGGCAGAGACAAAGCAGCTCTGCAGCAACATTCAAATTGACTAATTGAACCAGCTCAATAGAGTACAAAATGTGAGAAGCTTTCTTAATATATAAAATCCAAAGAGTCTTTCTAGTGTCCAAACAAATAAGTTTCCCTCTAATTAAGCTTTTTTTTTCTCCCGTGGTAGAAAATTCATGTGCCTTCATCTCACCATTCCAGCCACACTGAATATTCCAAGGAGATATCTGAGAACTGGAAAAGAAGTGAGAGAAATTTTCTGAAGACACGACTCTGGGCTTTATAGCTGTATTATGTCTTCTCCCAAGCCAAGCATCAGTTCTGCTGAGGGTATTTGTGACCTGTTGGGTGTCCTGAGAAGTGCAGATACTATAACAGCGTATTTCTAGGAAATCGTTCATGAGCAGATATTGATGCAGTGATATATGATTCCCTATAACAGTGGCACTGAACTGACTTGCAAAAGTCTTGAGAATCTCAGACCCTTCGATGCCCCTGTTTCACAGTGCATAATCACCAGAGCTCTGCTATTTAGAGGAGATCTACTTTACAGGTAACTAAATGCAAAGCAGAGCAGTGGGGCTTAAGTCTGGTTCTCCTATGTCTCTGATGACTGCATTAAACTTGGGACTAGAAAGCTAGTTTGTTTAAAGGTTTGAATGCTTAACAATTTAAGAGTTTCAGCTGTAGAGAGCCTCAGCTCAGACCCCCAACAATTTGATCCTCCTGACACTGACCTGAAATGTGAAAAACTCAGATCCAAGTGTCTGTTCAGAAGGCTGGGAGCAAATAGGCACTCCTGAAAATGGATGAAAAGAGGAGAAACACAGACCTGTGTATCCTGGGGAAAGTGTCAGCTGAAAGAAATAGCTTAGATGTGAGGAGATGTATGCAGTAAATGAGAGAAGTGGTTCTCAAGCAAGTTTCCTGCTGGCATAGCAGGGGTAAGTCTTAAGAGATATGAAAGGCTATAAGTGGTAGCACTTGCAGAGAACTGGATTGATGATAAAGTCAGATCTTTTAGGATTTATTTCCAGCAAGTCAAGTAAAAATCTATATGAATTTATCTGGTGTGGTTATGAAGGTCAGCCCTCAGAGGGTACACAGTCCTAAGTAATTATAAGAAATAACACAAGTAATGAAGAGATATCCCAACTTCTGTGAGCTGTCTATGCAACAAGAATATCAGGGCATGTACAATATACCTTGTCTGTGCCCATATGTCCTAAAATAAGCATTGAGTTGTCAAAAGTAGTTCTTCCTCACTAGCTTCCTTAGAACATTAATTCTGCACCTTTACCCTTGGCTTGATGCCACTTCCTCAGCAGTTACCTTTTTACCTAATGGCCTGTTTATTGCTACAGGCTACATTTGTTAGTGTTTAGTCAAAGAATGTATGTCTCGACTATAAATGTAGTGCACCAACAGGCAGGCTCTTAAAGTGCCACATTCATGTTCAAACAGGCAGATGCTGAAAGGATTTCTATAATGTCTTAAATAGATGGCATCAAGTAGGCAGTCTGAAAGCTCACTAAAAATTATAGTTCTCATTCACTTCCAAAAGCAAGACTACATTCAGAAACAGAACCTTTGAGGACACAAAGAGAATTTAACCAGGAGAGTGCTTAAAATCTGTCCAAGATATATAACAGTTAAGGCATCCTGCAGGGCACAGTGGCAAGGGCAGCTGGATGGGAGTTTGGCCTTACGCCGTGAGCTGGCAACGCAAGCCGCCTGCGTTTTAGTGTGAACATTCTAACTCTTTTTCATGCCACTTCCCAGAAATTTTCTTACAGGCTTAAAATGCACATATATTTTCAGAGTGGGTTTCTTGTTCTCTTTCCAGACACTCAATCCCTGGCTGCTCCTTTTGCCTCATGGGATCTTTCTGTATTCTTGTCTCATCAGTGTGCACACAAAAATATTTATACCAATCCACTTTTTCAGAACAAATGTCCCTCTGCTGTAGCCAGGACGAGCCCTCCTTCTCCAGGTGGTGTGCTCCAGTAGTCACTTTTCTGGGATGCCGAGAGGAACTGATGGCAGAGGAGCACATATGAAGAAGGAACGTGGCTGTGAAGTTTAAAGTTCACCAGCCACCACATGCCATAGATATCAGAACAAATCTCCCTCTACCTTTTCTGCTCTACCAGAAATAAAGTCTAGAGACAGAATGCCAGTCTCCTATCCATTTCGTTGCCTTCTGCTGTGACTCAAGGACAAATGTCTGCCTTTTAAGCAGCAGGAAAAAATCGACAAAGGGAGAAAGTTTATCTACCTTTAAAATAACTTTAGCACAAGTAGGCAGATATAGCTAGGTAGCACTTGAACGTTTCAAACTGTCAGAAATTTCCACATTCTGGGGTTTGTTTTCATTTCAAATTCCCAGTGGAAAAATAAGATTATGACACAACATTGTAAGAAAATGAAGAATCATGATTTCAGGTAAATCACAGCTATTCTATTTCATTGAAAGAAAATTATTGTGTCTGGATTTTGATCATTTCAGTTTCCCATTATGAACACATAAGAGGGAGCTGTAATAATAAATGTGGTTTGCTCTATTATAAATGATATGTTGAATTTAATCAGATTTTTTTCACAAACCAATATAGTGGTTTGTCCCAGTAAGATCACCCTCCAATGCTCAGACCATAGAAGTTCTTTCATGAAAACAAAATCATAATTGATATTTTTCACATGAAAAAATTCCATTTTTCCAAAAGAGACTCTTCCAATACAAAACTAAGTTATTGGAGAAATTGTTATCAATTCTTGGGTTAAAATCTGCAGGCATGACTCAAAGCCCCAGTGAATCAATGGGCAGAGGGAGTGCTGATCACCTGGTGGCTGCACTGCTACCAGTGGTGCACAACCCTGCTGGAAACCAGGTCATTCCCGTGATTAAACTCATTTACAATACTTCGAACAAGAGAGTTGCTCTGAAAGGATCACAGCAATATTGACTGAAAAGTCAATGAGATGGTAGGGAAATTAACGTTGCACACTTGATACACTTAGAAATGCTGTTAGCTGGAAAGTCAGCTAATCCTACAGAACGGAGGCATGAAGACAGTGTGAATTACGAGAAAAGAAAGCATTCAACAAGGTGAATGAGTAACTCCAGCTGCCTCTGGATTGTGTGTGATGCACAGATGCTGAGGCAGTTTGGCCATGAGCCCCAAATTTTCTGTATGATTTCTGTGAGTGGAACAAACTGCACAACTGGAGCACTCACCATTTAAAAACAAATAATCGGGGTGATCATTGATTGCTCTCAGGTTTACCTGGCACTGCTGCGCTTTTCTCTGATCTTCTGATGTATCTCATAGCAGATGTGTATCTAGACAACAACTCTGCACAAATACAAAGCTAGGAATTGAGAAGCTGATTCATCTTCTGGTTTGTTTTTCTTTTTCTTTCATCCTTTTCCTTTTCTTTTTTCCTTCTTTCTGTTTTATTTTCTTCTTTTAGAACGGGAAATCCTTCTTGGGAAGAGCTATTTCACAGCTGTCTACTGTTTTTGAGGTGAGTTTATAACTGATATCAGGAGATGTGTGGGATCTAATTTATCAACAGATCAGAAAAAACTGTAACCAAACAATATAATAGCCAATTCATTCTCCATCAGAAGAAACAATTTCAAGACTGAAAAAATCCTTTCAGTCATTTTAAATACAGCTCAGTGACAGAAGCAAAAGTAAAGATATAGAGCTTTCAGTGAATACCTCAGATCTAATTTCTGGTGTATGAGGAAGGATATTATCTTTATGAAATGACTGCATGCACACACAGTGAATTGTAGTTGTCTTGCATAGTGAGTTTGATCCAAAGTGGATCCCCCTCAGTTTATTTGCACGTCAGCTGTCAATACTTTGTCTTTGGAGCAGCTCCTCTCACCTTGTACTTTTCCAGCCTTCTCTCTTGCCTCTGCAGCACAATTACTCTTGTGTCAAGGCAGTCAACAGGCTGAGCTGCTGTGATTTTTTCCTGAGCCTCAATGTTCTCTCCCTTTCTGACATTCTTAGCATGAATAGGTGCGCAAAGATAATTACTCTAATCCATCTAGCAAAACACCGAACTTATACATTTGAAGCTAATTAGATAAACTTCAAAATGGGTCATTTTTCAGCTCCTCAGCCTCTCCCTGCTTATGAGCATTACCCCTGAGGGGACTCTTTCTCAATCAGGTAGACATTTCTTGGAATGAGATCTAATGAATCCCTTTACCTCCTGAACTGAAAAACTCTTTTCATTGAGACTTAAGCAACTGAGGACAAATTCAGGCATGGTAGAAGCAAGAACTCTTCCCAAGGCAACAGTACTGCTTCTTTCTGCCTAGATTAGATTTGACCCACTCTTCTGACTGAAGGCCAAAATCTTTGTGTGAACAAAAGTGTTGAAGGATGCTTTCTTCTCTGGTAAAGAAAAGTAAAGTCAAACTATAGCAATCAGTTCCCGTTACTGACGTTAGTGGCCCATACAGATAAGATCTTTCAAATGAATAGTAAATAGCCTTGCCAGAAATGGGTCTATTCTCTGAATCCTGGAATGGGATTAAATTTCTCAAGTTGCAGAGCCTTTTTTCCCCCAGATTTTTCAAAATGTTTCAGTCTGATGCTGTTACACTGTTTTGTGCTCTTTCAATGTGAAGTGATATTTTGTAGGTTTAAAAAATTAAGAAACAGTATTTAAAATAGATATATTATTTTTATTTTTCCATCCATGGAAGTTGGCCACAATGTTTTTATCCATTTTCAATTGAAGTCACATTCCTGAAAGCCCTTGCCAATTGCCCAGTAAGAAACAATTCCAATCCCTGCAGAACATGCTGCTTAACTCAGAGAGACCAACAAAAGGCAGCAGGGGAAACAGAAGCACTGACTTGCAGCAGGTTGAACAAAATGAAACAGCAATCCAGTGACAAATCTAGGATTCAGCTGAAATATTTAAATCACTTAGAGTCATGCTTCTCCTTTTACATCAGTAGCATTACAACAGAGATGAATACCACTGTAGACTTTCAGATTTTTGACAAAGAGTGCTTGAGTATAGTGCATTTTGGGATATCAGGGGAGAAAAAAAGAGAGACATTAAGGGAAATAGAGAAAAAGACAAAACAGGCATAACTGTGAAGCATTGCTCATAACAAATGTAGCTGGTGAAGTAGTCACACACCTGTGCTGCTCTGTTTCCAAGCTTTTGTGGCCTCTGCCAACTTAAAAGAACAGACAATGAAACTGCTTTATAAAAATCTATTTGTTAATGCCAATGTGGTGCTAAGCACATTTCCAAAGCACAAAACAGGAATCTTACTTTATTAGTTAAGATGGAATATGTAATATACCTTGGCTCAAGACCCTTTGGATAGAGCAGACTTATTTTTTTTTCTGCCAGACCTTCCTACATGTCTGAAGCAGAAGAGAGGAAATGCTGGCCCTGAATGGCGTTGTGCTGAGATCAGAGCTTTGAGGCTCTTGGCTGGACTGCAGCTGAGCCAGCCTTGCTGCTGCTATGAGGACTGCACAGAAATGGATTTGCCATAAAGTTATGGGTGTGAGGCAAAAAATAAATCATTGAACCAGTAAAAACGACATAGGCCTTTTTTCTTCTCTCACTCCAGAAGAAAAATGTAACACACGCCAGCTGTGTGTGACCCACTGAGGCTCTTTTGTTCCCTGAGACAAGAACACAGACGAGCTTCCCATACTGCTTCCCCCATCTCTTTTTCCTGTTCTGCCACTGTAATTTTAGAGGTGGAAGCAGATGAAAAAGGTTTTTCTACTGTAACACAAGGTCTTTTCTTTTATTGCCTGCCACAAGTGTAATGCCGTGTTATTTTTTTGTCCTGCTTACTTCCAGAATGAGCTCTGATGGAGCTCCCTAATGATAACAAACCATCACTGCAGTAATATTGATACCTGTTGTAATCACTGGCATTCTGGCTTTTCAATTTTCACTGTTTGCCTTGGATCAAGTAGTGCTGTGCTAATGCAACAGAAGGTCACCAGATGAAGGGGCTGATAACAGAGAGGGACTGTTCTACTTAACATGCATGGAGGATTATGCTTTTCAGTCGTCCTCAAGCTAATCTTTCAAGTTGTCCTTTTTTGACTTTCTCAGTTTAATCAGTTTAATCTCATCTTCCCTCTTTTCTGATTACAAGGATTTTCTGTAGAAACCTTGCCTTCACAATAAGGACCACGTGGCAATTTATTCTTATATTGATTTCAACATCTCTTTTCCACTACCAGGTCTCTGATGCAAGGGGGAGGATGGGAGCCAGAGGGGAAGTAGTGGGTCCCTCTAGTGCCTCCTGTCTAGCAAATCCTCACACTTTTGTTATCTGAGAATCTGAATACTATTTTGATGCACTTGAAGTAAAAAAAATGGCAGCCAGATTGGAAAGACTCGTCTGTGATTAAAAGTTAGTGCAGACAGTGAGTCTGATAAAGCACAATCTCAAGATGAGCCAAATCTGTGGCATTGGTAATCAGACTTCAGGCCACATTTTCCAAGGGGCTTTTTCATGGTTGCCATCATAACTACTTATTCAGCAGAATAAGTACAGCACAGGTGGGGATACCAGAGGCAAGGCTCAGGGAGTTAGGCAGAGTGACCAGTCTGCACAGGCAGATTTGTGCATGTCATGTTCATACACATGAATTTGGTACGGAGATTTGACTGCACAGGAAAATTTCTCGTGTGTTCTTGTATATTTTCTCCAAGACAGGAGGAATTCCCATAACTATTGAATTTTCCACGTAGGAGGGATGAAGAATGCTTAGCATTGGATTTACATTTTACCTATTTATATCTGCAATGCACAGTAAGAATAGAGAAAAGAAAGCAAGGAACAATATGCTTTTCCACCATACACACCACTTAACACTTGAGTCGGGATGCTGAGGCTGCTGTAGCCAAGAATAGGCAAGAAATAATCTGACCCTGTCCAAGAAGCAATCAAAAGTTCCAAGAGATTATTACCACCTTGCTATTACAACAAATAAGGGAGTAATTGTCCCACTCATTTGGTTTCTTCTTTAGACACCAATTCTTCATTACATCTTCATAGTCTCTCATTCCACAGACATCTGAAATGTTTATCTGTAGCCTCCCCCTCCCCCTGACACACACTTCTTGACCTGTGAGTAACACCACAGCAGCAAGGTGGGATCTAATGGAATGGGCTGCTGTATCTGTTTAGTCCTGTAAATCTCCTCTATTTTTCTTATGAGTAATGAAGAATTTTGCCTTCTCTTCAGGGTTCCTGGAGATAATGATATACCATAGCTAGTGGAGGTGAACATCTGTTTTAAGAACTGTGAACTTACAGAGACCATTTGTCTATCTGATCTTCCTTTCTTGTTTTTCAGTGTGCCCTATCCATTTCTCTGTTAATTAAATAGACGTGAAATCACTAAACCACTGGGTCGAAGAAACAATTAAACAACAACTGAAATAAAAAAGTGGGAAGGAAGAGAGTCTCTTTTCTTTTTTTCCTCTCAGCTGATTCCACTTGGTAGAAATTGCCCTGCTTTTCAAATGTGCACTTTCTATTCCTTTCATGGAAGGAAGACTTGGATTCATGAGGGCGTAGCCACCTAAAGACAATATGGTGGACTTAACCCAAGGGAACAATGCATCCCATTAATCTGCAAAGGCAGACTGTAAATGCACTTGAACTGATTGATACTTAATCGATGCAACTGGCATGTATGTGCACATACCCCAAAAAACAGAGTAAGGGAAAGAAACAAGAACTTATTAGGAGTCCTCTTTTCCTTTTTATTACTACCCACAGCTACAGGTAATATTAATAAAGGCTTTTGTAAGATGAAAAAATAATAAGTGTAAAGCTACTGTCATTGGCCTCTGCACATGCTGTCTGAGGAGAAAAGATAATCCCTCTCCTGGACTGCCCAGTGCCCTGCAGCAGCCTGGAGCTGGGAAGCTTGGGAGCTATGGAACATGTCAGGGTGAGGAATTACCACTGAAGTTCCCCAAGCTTACCTTGTTGCCTCTTTTGCACACAAACGTGGGGGCAATCTCACTCTCCCCTGGAAGCTCAGTAGGGAAATGCACCTCACTGTACCCTGCCCTCTGCTCTTTGCTGCACAGGAGGAAGAGCAGCAGGCACAGCAGGGTTCCACAGGAACGGCAGCAGAGTAGGAAGGTGGAAACTACAAAGACTGATGAGAGACGATGGGCTACTGCATTGCAGAGAAGGGAAAAAGCAGAAACACAAGGAGGCTCTGGTCCCTGAAGATGAGAGCACAGACCAGGGTTGCTCTCCACAGTGGAGAGCAAGAAAGGTATTTTTGTTTCAGCAACTGTATTCGTCTTTAAACACCACTGAACGACATAGGATGCCTCTGCAGAAAGTTGAAAATCACCCCCTTTCAGGAAGTTAAAAATCATCTTTTCATAAAGCACACATCACCTTCTCCTACAGGCTTGAGAAAAGGGAAGATTGCTAGAATACAGGTTCTTTGGCAACCCAATACTCATATGACTAGAATATTGTCTATGTGAAGTTACATTCCACAAAATCGCAAACTTCTTTGCTAAAAAAGTGCAGTCCCACACTGTTAACAAGACTGTCACAACAGCAAAATTTAAAAAGTTGGGTTTTTTTTGTTTTGTTCTACCTCATTCTCACTACTGCCACCACCACTCCTTATCATTCGCACACAAAAAATGTTAACTCTATGTTTCCAGAAGCCTCTTCATTAAGTTGTTCCTTGTAAATATGACAGATTATTTCTTGAGGCTTCTGACTGAATTATTTTTACCTCCCCAATATTATCTAATGTGTGGAGCCTGCAGTCACAATCTATGAAATTAATAGTACTTGTTACAGTTCTTGTAAGTAATCTTATCACGTTAATATAGCAGAAACTTACCCGATGGAGAAATACAACTCATGAGACTAAGTTCTTGCAAAATATTATCCCCCTGAAAAAGGGTGTCAGCACTGTTAAAAAAAAAAAGAGCAAAGGGAAAATTGCAGCTCTACAGTTCTTAGTGTTTGGACTTTCCTGTTGGATGTGGCAAGGGTGTAGCAATCTTCACTTTTCTACTTCCACAGCACAGCTAAGCTGTCTCTTATCTGGAAAAAATCAGTTCTCACAATGTGTCCTACAACCTATAAATTCAAAAGTAGTGTTTTGCACTTGGAGCCTGGAAGGGAAGGTGGAAGTGGCAAGAGCACACAATGTACCTTTTGGGCAGCAAGGACATAGTAGATGTATAGAACACAGTTTGGAAGGGAGACAAGAGGAGAAAACAAGGTGCAGCAGTCATAGCAGAAACAACCCACTTCTGTTCTTTCCAGACTACTACTATCACATCCTCAGTTGCCTGGCAGATGTCCTCAGTATGTGAACACTACCTACACAGTTTTCCGGTCAGATCTTTGTCTTTTCAGTTGAGATCTCCCCTTCTATTAGGCTTAAAGGATCAGGAGAAGTTCTACGTAAGGCTACAGCAGCTAGAAACCAGCAGGTGCCGTCAGAAGGCAATGTCCACAGCAATGGGAGAGGCAAGAGCAGAGAGGGCTGAGGGCAAACAGCAGCACTGCAGTTTTGGAAGGGAAAGAAGCAGGGAACTTCTTTATCATTGAGCACCAACTAGTTCTTTCCAGAAAACTGGATTACAAATAATCCTGTCTGTAAAATTACTATTAAAAAAAAAAGCAGCTGACCTCAGTTCATCTCTCACTTTTGAGGAGAAAAAGAGCCTGGAAGACTTCATCCAATCTGGATTTTCAAGTGAAATCAGCTTTGTGGGTTGGTTTATGCCCTCACAGTATTGGCAAATGAAGGCACTATCACATAACACAAAGCCATACACTTTTCCCTAGTTGCCCTAATTGTATTCTTCTATTAAATGATCATCATGCAAATGCTGAAAGGGGAAGAACTTGCATTGTAATGGAAAACCTCTCCCTGTAATCTATTTATTGAGGCTTTTCCAATTATTTTTCTATTAAAAAAAAAAAAAGTAAGAAATATGAGTACAAAGAAACTACAGAGAAAAGGCATTTGTGATTGGATTAGTGAATCCAGAACAAAATCATCAATGGATGTCTTTATTATTAAAATAGAGTAGCAATTTTGGCTGAATGATTAGCCAAAGTTTCAAAGCCTTGCAGAGTTGTTCCTATTAGCATAAGAAATCAGCAAGGTAAGTCAATTTTACTCTTGGCATAACCTTAAAATAATCTTGTTTACTCATCCCACCCCCCCCACCCCCCCCACCAAAAAGGGAGGAAAAATTTCACCCATGGCCTGTTTTCCTGCATGCAATAAAAGCAAAAGCATCAGCAAAGATTTTTACTCTCCTTCAGGAATTCCCAGATCTGCCACCCTTGAGAGTTCAACATCCAAATCCTACTGACCAACTTGCTACCTCTCCACAGTACATGGCTAATTCTTCTTGCAAGACTTCCATTGTCTCATTAGCAGGCTTCAGTCAAGAACCTCTGTGTTTACTGTAATGGGTCACTCACACTATTGCCTAAGCTCTGATAATCTGTAGCTCCTCATGACACTGGCTCTTCAGCAGGGAAGTCTGAAGGACATCACAGGCTCACTCACATCTGCAGTTCGGGGAAGTGAGGAGGGTCAGAGATCACTTAGCAAGCCATCTTGGGCTGTTTTCAACTTGAGAAGGATACAGAAGCTGCCAATAGAAGAGCTGATTTACTGCAGGCTTTGCCTGGACACTATCAAGTCCTTCCCTCCTGAACAGAATGGTGTCACAGTTTGCTTGTCCCATAGCACATCAACCATGGTACCGGGCCAAGTATTTCACCTGGGAGCTGGGGATGTCTCTGAGGTCAGTGGATCAGTTACGTTTTACATTAAAATCTCCAGCCAGGTGGTGCTGCCCCTCTGTTCTTCCAAGGATCTTTTTCCTCATGGCTTGCATTGTTTCACTAACATATCCCAGAGGATGTTTGCTAAATTTTCATTTCTAATAACATGGATAAGGCATAAGATTTATACAGGCTCTGTCTTTTAGCTTTCCTCCTTCCCATTCATTTATTTGTTTTCTTTCTCGTTCCTGTAGTAAGATCACCACATAAAACGTCTTCTTCTACAGCGCAGCATCTGGGTGTAACCTTTTACTCTGATTTGTCATTTCATTCCCATATTAACTGTGTTATGAAGACCCATCAATTCCATTTATTGAACATCTTTAAAATCTGTGATTGGTTAATGACTGAGGCAACTAAAACTCTGGTGCATGCCTTGGTTCTTTCTCAGCTCGAATATTTAAATGGGTTTCTTGCTGGTCTTAATGCACTTATTCTATCTAAATTGCAATTTGTGCAGTCATTTGCCTGGCCTGATTTCTTTCTGATTTTTGTGAGTTTGTTTGGTTTTTTTGCATGTTTCACATTTTCATTGTGAAACTCTGTTGCTTGGGGCACTCCTGTTTTGTTATTCTTATTTTGCATATTCTGTTTAAGATTTTGACACAGATCTTGTTTATTTAAGCCATTTTCTTATAGGGTCTGGGGAGAAAGCTGTTGTATGAGGACAGAGTGTGGTCTAACATCATGAGACCCTTGTCTCCTGAACTGGTCTAAGGTTTGTCTGTTGCTTCTCATACCGTCCTGACAGTTACCCACAGATTTCATCTAAGAACATAAGTTGAAGGGCTAAGCTATTTCATGTGATTGTCCCTTGCAGCAAGATGTAACCTGACATAGTTCACAAAAGTGTAGTTTAACATTTCAAATATGTCCAGAGGTAACAGTCATTTTGCAGCAGGTGATACCAAGTGTCTGATGAATGTTGCAGAATACATACTGAGAAATCCTGTTGCTGGTACAAATCTGGTGGGTCTTTATTTCCTGCTCCACTCTTTTGCAGGCATTCCTTGTGACAGATATATTAAACCGTATCTCCCCATTACAACAACAGTACTTTTCCATCACCTTTAACTATGTCAGATGCAGCATGCAGCTCAAGCTCACCTCCATTTACCTGATGCATTACTGTCATTTTGAAGGGCAGATGTTCTTACATTCTATGCCTCAACAAGCTCGGCTCTCTTCTATTGCTTCAGAGAGATGTGGCTTCAAGAGGTACTGCTTGTATGTGACACACTGACTGGATCTGTACTCCACACTGCCACACGCACAGATGCTTCCCCTAAACTGCTGTAGTTTGTCACCATTCGGCTCCAACACATCCACTGTACGTTGGTTTTACGGCTCTACTCGGGATTGTTAGTGCAATATTCTGGAGTATTTATCTGTTCATTTGTAAGCGAAATACTCATCATGTACTGCTATCTGGAGACCAGCAATTCCAGTTCACAAGATTTCAAACTTGTTTCTATACTGTAACGGAGTGAAAAGCCAATCTTTTGAGAGGCTTCACAGAGTCATATTTTGCAAAATTCTTGACTTGCAGAATAAAGAAATCCCCAGACTTTGGCTTGGAAAACCGGAGATTTTTACACCCTTGAGACACAAAAGGATCTTGGCCCTCGGAATTGCTCTTCTTCACACCTTTCTTTGAATGGGCACCACTCCGTTAAGCATTTCTGGGAGAAGGAAAAAACACATCTGATGAAAATCCAAATAAGATCCATCCAGCCCTCCTCATGCTCTTTGCACCAAATCTCCAGACTCCAGCTTTTCACAACACCCTTCAAAATAAGTTTACCATACAGTCTGCTCTTCAGCTTCCTTGTTTGCTTTCCACCATGAGCAACTTGTTAAGTGGGCAACAGAAGGGTCATAAATCTTGAAGAGACCTGATAAAACTTTTAAGAAAGTTCCTATCTCCCCACCCCAGCAGAAAGTGTGATGTGGGACACATGGTTACTCTGGTAACGTCACACCATCCCTCCAGCAACTGTAGCGGCAAGGTGTCAGCACAGCACGCCTCGGTGGCTTCACCATCTTTAGATGCAGAGAAGGAGACAGCAATATTATCTCCAGTAATTCTCACCTCTCCTGGCACAAAGGCCCTCTGGGGGTACACACAGCTTGAAGGCTGGCCTCTTGCTTCTTCCTACAAGAGGAAAGAAAATCTTTAGGATTTTTTTTTTCTTAGACCTCTAAACAGAGTTTACACTTTTATTTCTGAAACACCAAAGAAGGAAGGCTTTAAATAATACATTTCCTGGGTGCTTGTGTGCAAGTGTTGGGGATGGATGAACTCATTTGAACCACAGAGCAATTGGAAAAGTAGTATTCAAACAGCACACCTGAAGTCATCTGTGAAACCACTCTTCCTCTACAAAAAAAAAAAGCCACTGAAGAGCATGAGAGGTGCCTCAGGAAGGGAATCACTACCACTGACAGCTTCCCATCTCAGTGCAATGCTCCAGGACCCAGTGACAGACACAGCTCCTGGCAAAGGGGAAACAGCTACCTTCTCCCAGTCCCTTCTTGAAAACAAAGAAGAAAATACCAGTGTGTTTAAAACAGACAAGACCACAGCAGCCCTTTGACCAGTCATTGGCAAGCAATTCATGAGCTATAGGTAATGTATTTTGAAGAATTTGAGGAGAAAGTCATCAGTCTGTGGAATTGTTATATTTATAATTGCAGTAATAACCTGAAGAAGACTATTCACAATATTTTTCTTTTTTACTCATTACAAACAAAAGATACAGCGTCTGTGGGTCTTGGCACAAATTGAGATGAAAGATGAGAGTTTAGTGAAAGTAGTGTTACATCATTCTTATAGATGCAAAAGTAAAAGACTTTCTTACATGATCATATGGAAGGAAACAAGATCCTTTGCTCCCAGGCTAGAACTTGAAGTTTACTTTTTCGTAAATCCTTGGGACTTCATAGCCTGTTCAGGCATCAGAGAAAACAATTAAATGGGAAAAAAAATATCCTTTCTTGTTGTTCTCAATGGGAATCCTTGGTGCTAGCCATTCTGAAACAATATCCTTCATACGCTGATTTCAGAGCATTTACACCTTGACAGAGTTTTGTTCTTCAACTATGTCAACTCTTCCTACAGTGGATGGAAAACTGAATGAGCTGTAATTCATTTTCTCAACTACAAATCAGAAATGAACAGATGAAAAAAATTCACAGACTAACTTCATCAGTAATGAAGTTTCTGATGCTTTACAGCATTCTGGGACAATGTGGACATATGAGTCTTTTCCAGAACCACAAGAAAAATTAAACTTCATTTCAGAATCTTACTGAATATAGTAGAGTGTCTGCAGCTTGAGCATAACAATGCTAACCAAACCAACCATACCCGTTTCCTCCTCACCTGTTACTATAATGAATGTTATCACCATAGAGGAAAAAAATCAGAATCTGACACTCTGGAGTGAGATTTCTCTGTGATTTTCAGAAGAAATCCCACTCAATGATCAAATGCCTTTCTGTTGAGATTGAGGTTAGTAGGTTACTCTGTTAAAATTTGTATTTTGCTTTGATTAAAGCAATTAAATAAACTTCCTTATATCAGAACACAGAAAATAGCTTCCCATCTTCAAAATCCACCTCATCTTTGTAGTGTTGCAGATTACATTTATTCAAGCCTTCTGACAAAAAAAAAAAAACAAACACAGAAGTGAGACCTTGATTTTGAGAATGTTTAAATATGTAACTTACCTGAGAGATGTAAAACACTAACAACATCCAGTTTCACATTAATAGTAGTTGGCTTTGGCTTCTGCTTCTGGCCGTTGTACACATTTCTTAGATGAATACCACCATTTGTCTATGTATAAAATGTCTTTAATAGAATAATGTTTAAGAGACTTATTACAAATAACAGAAGTAACTTTTAGTGAGGTGATGTTAAGGCAGAAAAATTGTCCTTAGAATCTGAAGAGCGCTCAGATTTTTTTTGGCAATTGTGGAGGTAAAATAATGGGTTTTGTTTTCTGCTTGTTACTCTCTCTACCTTAAACACTGTTTGGAATTAAAAATCTAGTATCTTTCATGCTTTCTTAAAAGCCAAACAAGATATAATTCTTAGATGAGGCATTTATGACTATTACTACCATTTGGGAAGCAATAGTTTCCCACTTCTGTGTTTTGAGATTTTTGGGGGGAACTAGTTTCTCTTAGTTTCATTAAATTTGTTTCAGTTAATAGTAACCAAGAACTTGGCTTAGCTTTGCAGTTTCAAAATTTGGAGTATCTTCTTATAATGTGCTTTTTAAATCAGTCCTTTCCCACTTTCAGTCTGTCTATCTGAAAATGATCATCTCAAGATCAAGAGAATGATTAGAAAACTGGGAATTCTCAACATAATTTTAACATAAAAGTTCATTTTTTCACTATTGTTTCATGGCAGCTTTTCATAAGGTATACAAGGACTAATCAGAACTGCAAACCCACTCTATATAAAAAAAACAGTGGGTTTCAATTCCAATGGACATTGGCCAGATTCCATCTTAAGAAGATTTTTCCTGCATTTAAAATTACATTTAGAAGAGTGAAAAATATTCCAACAATCAAGAGGGTTCAATAAAAAGAGCCCAAACATCTTACATGGTAGGTTACAAACACAAGAAAAATAGCAGAGATTTGGTTAATGCCAAACTCCAGTTATGTGACCTCATAGCAAAAGCAGGTCTCAGATCTCTTCTATAACCACAGCAAAGATTTATCTGTAACTGAAATATATTCTAGAGTGGAAGACCTAGCCATTATCATTAGTTTTTTCTTCCTTTTAGTGGAAAAGAGGACTAAAGCATGCATGTGCCCGCATGTGGAAAGTGCAGAGTGTCTTGTTTTTTCCACCTGAGAAAAAGCTGGAAAAGCAGGTCTTCTTGGCCCTCTCCTCTTCTCTTGAGGGAAATCGTTGGCAGCCATGAGAACCAGCTGAGAACCACTCTCCCTTAATGTGGTGGAGATCAGGACTTATTCACTGGTTTTGTCCCTGTGAGAACAGATTCAGCAATAAGCATCTGAAAGCTATCACTATGGTGCAGAGCTTATGGAGATGTTTCACAGGTGCATTTTCAAGGCTGAGGAATAAAATTGGTTTTAATAAGCCAAACACAAAAAGGCTTAAATATGACTTTAGTGATGCATAAGACTTCAGCAGTCCCCTGCCCAAGGGTATCTTTCTCTCTATGTGTAGTATATGTAGTCACCAGGCTAGATTTTAATTACATGAGCCATGGGCAAAACTAAGTCTGCTTTCTAGTATCATTTTGATGTGGTATTCCCTGTATCTCTAGGAAATTAAGGTTCCTGCTATGCTCATCCTCTCTCGAGCATTAAACAGCAAGTGTCATTGCCAAAGACAAGAGGTATGCTCTATAATGGTAGTGGGAAAGAAGCTGACTTACCTCCATTTCAGCAAATTATTTAAATCCCCTACACACCTCCAGTAACTCTCAGAGATAAAACTTACCATTTGTGCCATGACAATTAAAAGGCATTAACCCCAGGACATACTAGACACCAGTTGCCAAAATGCTTTCCTATTAATTAATGCATCCCTTAGTTCAGCTTTTCAGTTCTTTTCCTGAATGTAAAACCTGCAGTACCACAGAACAGGATGAATTTTCTGCTGCAGCTGCAGCACTCAAGTCTGTCATGAACTCTCTGCCTCTTAGCTCAGAGTCATACCACCACAGCTCTCTGAAATGACCAGATATAATTGGGTTCAGTGGAGTTCAAAGCTATGCTCCAGCTTCCTCATCAAAGTCCATTGATTCAGTGCCAGCCAAAGCACATTGAAATGCTGAGAGAGTGGGAGGGAAGTTGTGAGCAAAGCACATTCAGGTCTGTTGTGTTAGATGCCAGTATGTAGTACACAATCAGCTCTTGACTGAGCTTTCAAGAACTCAGGTGTGGGCTCCTGGAGAAGACTTTATCTCCTGCAAAATACATCTCACTTTTGTTAAGATACTTTATCTATTTCATGGCTTGATACTTCTGACACTCATGTACATATTATCATTTTATTTTTAAATGTCAGGACTTTCTCCTGAGATTGTTTTTCGGTTTTTTTGGACATGATTAAACAAACCATCCCTGAAAAATTTGCAGTCATTAACTTTGTGAACAGCAGCTCAAGTGAGAGTTGGTCTAAAAAAAACGTACAAGGTATTCATCTGCACCAAGACTCACTTAAATAGTTCTTTCCCACAAAAAGGGGGAGTGGGGGGGAAAGGAAATTCTGTTGTTGTTAGTATGAGATCGTGAAGTGCCAATATAGATAAGTACAGCAAGATTAAGGATCTTTTGTCTAGATAGTCAAGAAACTCAAATCTCTGCCCTCATTCCTTCTGCATTCTCCACTCCTTCACATTCACTCCTGTAAGCTCCAGGCCAGTACTAATAACTGCCCAGATAACACTGTAATGGGAGAGCTGTTTGGCTCACATTGCTCTCAGTGGCATCTCCCAGCTTGTGAAGGCATGTGCTGAGGTTCACTAGCAATCTTATTCTGGGAAGAAGACCTACTTGCTGCCGCAACTAGAACTAAGGGAGCCGGAGGCAGCAGTAGAGCAAACTTACCTGGCAAGGTCTTCAGAGAAAGATATGAAGAATATCCTATATAATGTAACACATTCTAATGATATCGGTCTTTCTGCAGGCTGTAATTGAGAATTAATTTCTGATGAACAGAACGTGATGAAAGGTCTGAGTGCCCAGAAGTCCCTCTGGTTTTCTCCAAATACACCAGCTGTACACAACTGAGAATGCATGTCCTGTGCACATAGTTCCAAACAGTACAATTTCATACAAAATACTGTTTCTTTTCACAAAACACCTCACCAGCAACTGTGCTTTTCCTTAAAAACACTGGTTAGACATACTTACACACAGATAAAGAATGCAGCTTAGTCATTGTTGTTGCTGTATATAGTTCATTGCTTTTGTGCAGAAATTTTATGTGTCTCTTCCTGACACACATACCCAGTCATTCGGTCATTTGTTTTGTCTTGAATATTTCAGCATTAGAAAAGGTGCCTTTCAAAAAAAAATAAACTCCCACTGCAGTGCAAGACAAAGTAAAGTCATTTTGGCATTTGTTTAATGTCACGTTTATGTTATTTTCTATTCTGCAAAGTCAGAGTGTAGAGTCAAAAGCTCTGGGCAGAGATATGTGCTCAGTACCTGTAGGCTTTGTACAAATTATAGAGTCACATGTGAAAATCATAGAATCATATCCAATCTTTTATCATACTACTTCTAGTCCTTGAGTTAGTCTGGATGTCTTAGTCCAGTTCATTGCTGTGTGTTAAATTGATGGATACGGCACTGTATTATTTTTTGTTTCAGATAAGTTTGTTTCTTTGATATTTTATAAGAATGAAGACATCTGTTTTGTTACTTTCAGATGAACATGAAGGAGTTTCATGTGGTTTTATGAAAGTCAGAAGAATCTTTTTCAGTTATATGTCTCCTCTAGAAGGCTTATAAGTCTCCCTAAAGAAATCTCTTTATATCTGGCCTGCAACGAGGAACACAGAGCTGTACCCGAAACAAATTGGATGAAGCATATTTATTAATGCCTATTAGTTTTGAACCAGGTCACTTACCAAATGGTTTTCCCTATGGCAGTACAGGTGAGCCATTCTGACATGTATTTTTTCTGCAGTAATTGTTTTTAAAAAATTTGTTCTCAGTCAACCTGAAACAATTTATGAGCAGTATAGCTTGAAAGAAATTGGAGGTCTGACCAAAAAGAGTGCTAGCTGACTGACATCACCCTCTTAGCAAAGGTCCAACTTCATGTTCACACCCTTCCCTCTCACATCCGTTGTCAAACAGGTTATTCACCGCAGGTCTCCTAGGAGAATGGTCTAACCAGACGAAAATGCAACAAAGTTATTTGTGTAGCTACTGGGTAAAAAAAGGAGTGAAAACAATGTGTGTGAAAGGAAACGTTTCTTCTGAGACACAATTATTTTCTCCTTTTTTTTTTTTTTTTAATTTTACTGAAGAAAAAGAGCTCTTCCAATTGAACTGATCTTTTTTATATATTCTCTGCTCAGTAGCCCGACCAAAAAAATCTGTTATTTCCACTATGCTACTTTTAACCTTTCTATTTCATTCAAACTAGGTTTACACAATCTGCTTTCTAAAGAGCCATGGCATCAGGATCTGTAGAACAGCCAGGGTCAAAATTTCACTACTTTTGAATACACCTACAATACACAGAGATTTGCATAATAGGCCCTAATGCCTCCTTCAGAATCATTATGGGCTATTGAGTAAATAATGTGTCTATTGAAAAAGGTTGAAATACCCATTTAGTTGATAGACTCTATTGACTCCTAATAAGAAGCTATTAGAGTTGAATAAATATTATGCATTTTAAAACTTGCCTAAATACATTCCATTTCCACATATTTTCATATTTACACAATGGACGGTAAAGAACATGTTGTATCTGCTCACAGACAGCTCCAAAAGAGAGCTTCCCTTTTTGTAGGTTGTTTTTTTCCTTAACTTTGCAAGTGCTAAGGTAGGTTGCATTTGGGTGGTTGTTTTGGTTTTGATGAGACTGACATGAAGGAACAAAATCAAAGCAAGCAAGAAAATTAAACTACACAAGTTGGTACTTGAATATAATTAAGCTTTATGTTTTCAAAGAGTTAGCATAGGATTTAGCCATGCTCTCCTGGGCTTATATGGGGGATAGCACAAAACATTCTTTACACTCAATTGTTTAAATATGCAAATACCAAATACGTAGGAAAGAATAAGCATAGTTGGGCAATGTGCAAAATGCATTTTTGTATTTATTCAGCCTTAAATGTTTTCTTGAGAGCTGGAAGAATCTGTGAAGTTAAGCATACTTTGATAATTATCCATATATACATTTTATTTTTTGCTAATCCATAGCAATTCCGAAGAAACTGTAACTAGCTGTGCCTGTTCAGAATAAAAAAATCAGACTCCAAATATGCCTTACACTGTCTTGCATATCTCAGAGTTTCAGATCTTGGATCCTAGATCACACATTCTGGTACTCTGTTTGCTGCCACATGGACATAAAAATTATCCAGGACTCAAAGCTGGTACAATAGTATCTCCTGGACGTGTTTAGTTTAAGTAAAAGAAGCCAGGGAAGTAGCTGCTGCCATTTTGCTCAAGCAGACAGTTCAACTATTTGTTCAACAGCCAGTACCTCCTCTCTTTCACTCCTTAAGGCCTGAACAGTCACAGGCAGTGACATAAGCATTCACTTTATAAGTTTTAACACCAGTTGCCTTCATGTTCTCCAGCAATCACAGGCTCTATCTTTACTGTTTTATGTTGCTTTCAAAGGGTTCACACATTTATGTACATTCCTGGACCTCACCAGGAAAACTTAACAGCAGTTTCCAGCAGAAGTTGAAGCTGGAGGCTGTTCTTCATGGCCCATATGTGCCTCACAGGAGTCTGACACAACTGTACACAAGGGCTGTACACAGACCTGTGGAGCTTGTTTCCAGAGGTCGAGCTCAGTCAGTTGCAGGTCTGACCATATAGTCATTGACTGTGTCTACTCTACTATTACGTCTTCACAAGCTCAGTTTTTCAAAAGGTTGCTGCAACTATATAGTGCTGTGATAGTGTTATGCAAATTGTTTTCTCAGTTTATTTAATTTGATGTTGGCAAGAATGGAGGGTTAATGGCCTTGGCACAAACACATCTTGCTGCTATTTCCCAGTCAGTTCCTTGAATATCTGAACACTAGAAAGTCTTCTGAAGTCTAACAATGGCAAAGAAACTCAGAAAGGTCTAAGTTAGGTATTAGCCCAATTTGATTGTGGACTAAAGATGCTGAGACCTCCAAACTGTAATAGATTTGTCCTGTGTTAGACACATCTCATTTTGTTGTTGAACTCATTTTTTTCTCTTCAATCTACTACTATCTTTCACATTTTAGTCACCCTGTGCCTATTGCAGAAAGTGTGGTTGACAAGCTCTTCTCCTTTCTCCCCTTCCTTCAGCCTTCTTCTCACACATGTCTTTACCCAGTGAGCATGAAACCATCTCTGTTGGGGACAGAGGTCTTCAAGAGCACCAGCTTGTGAAGAAACCATGATGCAGAGATTATTTCTATATCCTCACGTCCTGTATGTGCTAAATAATTCTTTCTGTGCCCGAGGTGTACCAAACTGCCAGTGAGAATGACTCCTAATGAACTGGAAATGTCTCCACAGATGCCCCATAGCACTAGAGGTGCAGCATGGTTCTACATCTCACCTCCATCTGCAAATCCCTTGTCTTCCCACAGACACTTTCTAGCTGTCAGGAAGGCAGAGATAACAAGTGCATCCTGTGTCCTTCTGGGGGTAGGTTATGTTTCAGTGTTTCACAGACAGAACACCAGTCTGTCCTTTCTTATATTTCTAACTGACTGGTGAGAAGCAGAAGTTAGAGAACTGAATGAAAAAGAACAAGCTAGGGGAGATAATAGATAATTAAGTTATCACCCTTATTTACTTTAATTTTTAATTGTAGCAGAATGATATCTATATTCTCAATGGTTTACATAAGTCTCTCTATTTCTGTCTTCCATTGTCTCTGAATAAACTTGAGGGCACCATCTGACCACTACTTACGGATGCTTATGGTTTGACTAGCATTTGAGCAGCCTCTGCAACAGTAGGAGCACTGGAAAGTATAGAAGCCAAATAATGCTAATAGGGCAAACAGAATGTAATTGCTTATGTGTGCTGGTTATATCCTGAAACAAATTGTTTCTTAATGCTGAGGTCAGACAGGGTTTAATTAGGAGAAATACAATTGGTGTAAAATTTTGCAGCAGGCTGCTTGTTTGGTGTCATGCCAAGTCAACATCAAGCCTTTCCAAATGGAAATTTTCATTAGAGGCCATTGGCAGCTTGGTTAGGCTGAGTTTCAACTTTTTCAAGTCTCCTGGTAACATGAACCTGAAGCTCAGCATATCTGCTTCCTAATAACAGGCTGTCCGTATTGCAACTGTTCTCACACATGCACACAGCTTCTACATATGTAGTAACATGTGTGCTCAAGATCTACAATGGCTGCTTTCTTCTGGCCTGAAGCTGTCAAGATCTGCAAGTAGAAAGGACTTAACAGCTTTAAGATTATAGATAAATGACATTTCATTTTTGTATTGTTTTCATATCAAAGATAGAGAAAAAAGCCTTTGGATCTCATCAGAGGAAGGGAAATTTCTAAGCTCTTTTTTTTCTGAGTTGGGAGTCTTTTCCTGTTCTGTTTGGATCAGTCTATGCAATATTCTCAAGGCTTCTTACTGATGCTCCAAGCACTGATTGTCGTTGCTTACACTGGTTATCACAGATCCAGTACTTGTGCTGTCAAGATTAAGGTTGTATCAGCATTTCCTTTATAGACCCTGCTGTTCAAAAGAATAATGTTTAACTTGACCACAAAAATTAGCTTCAGAGTGGGGTTTTTTTTCTCTTTCTCTAATTTTTTAAGTTGACTTGATACTCATAAAAACTACGGGATGGGTATTCTGGCTTATAGCAAGCAGGTATTGAAGGCTTCTTCCACTCCTTAACATACCTCAGTCTTCATTTGTGTCTTCTCTTCTTATTCCTATTTTGACATTGAGAACACTGATGAATAGTCCACAAAGTGAGTGTGACCTGGTGCATGTCATGGGCTCTAAAGTTGAGCTACCAGAGATATATACTACAAAAAATGCTGTCAGCAAAAGGCAGGAGTAGTAGAGGATTTGTGGCTACTGAGAAAGCTGGCTGAGGTAGCAGGTGAGCTGGCAGAGAAGGAGGAAGGACTGTGAGCCAAACTGCCACTGCAAATAAGACAAGCCAGGTTATAGGAGGGAGAAACTGCTGGGAAGAGAGTGGCAGAGACCCAAGTAGATAGTCATTGTACAGCAATTTGTTAAAGTAAACAGGAGCCATTTCATTTCAGTATCTCCCTGTTCTGGTTCAGACTATACTCCAATCAGCATTTACAGAATCACCTCCTCCCTGAAGGTGACATTTTCTCAATGGCTTTTTAGCCAACTGTCTGTGCTTGATTCCCCTATTTTGTCTCCCCCCTTCTGTTCTTAGTATCTTTCGAGAGAGCAGGACATTGTGCACTCTTTCTTCTCTACTGTCTGTGGGCTTGCTGATGAGAGCTGACACTGTTCTCCTTCACCCTAGCACCAATGCTGCTGCATTTACCTGTCAGATGAACCCTTATCCCCAGCCTTCTGTATCTACCTGGTTGCTGTTCATTCGCATGGCTCATAGTATCAATGACAGTTAACCATATTCTCTTTAGGTAAGTAAGTGTGAGGGGAGAATAACATAGAAAACCAGTTGTGTTGCCATACTTCATCTCTGCCCACATGTTCCAGTTAAGGTCCAGTCCTTATAGCAGGAAAAAAAAAGCCATTCGGGTTTAGCAAGATAAGAACATAAATAGGCTAATACCCACTGCACATGCGTGATCGTTCACATTACAGTGCCTTGAAATATTTGTGCTATGAAAGTTATCAAAAATCTCTGCACAGAGATTTTGAGATTTAACCAGATTTTGTAAAGTTTAGGGAGGGGAATAATTTTTTTATATAGAATAATAGGATCCTTTTTTGAAGTGGTTCTTTTTTTTCCAAGAACAAGATCATAGACAGTTCTTAATAGCTGTTTGCAGCAGCTCTTTGGTGACTGTCCTCCCTTTATAGTTTCACTTTCAGGGCTGTCTTGAAAGGAGAGGAAGATTCCTTGTTTCATATGAGAAGGACTCTCAGCATTATTCAGTAATGGTAGCAAGATATATTTCCTAATCTGATGGTTTTCCTGTCTTGTGTACCTGAACCTGAAGCAGTTTTTATGAGAAGCAAAAAAGCAAAATGATGGCATGCTTGTAGCTTTATCTCTCATTAGTGCAGACAAGTGGCTGTATCTGCCTCCCCTATCAATTCTTCCAGAGTCCAGACATTGATGTCACTTGTTACAATTTTCTTCTATTCCCAAACTAGAATTAGTTTTAAAAGAAAGATGCATATGTTGGACAACCAGTAAAGAATTTTAACATAAGTAAATAGAGAGTTCGTAGGTATGCTGCATAGTTTTTTTCCTGTCTTGTCTTTGCATGCAAATCTAGGGCATGGTTCCTGGTGCCAGCTGGTTGTAAGGCTTTTCCCAAGCTATGGCACTGATGTCTTGAACTGGCACAGACTTTACAGTTTCAGATCCCTGGTTGGAGGGACACTGCCAGGTCAAAAATGAGATGCGGATGGTGGTCTGTGCTGTGTCTTGGCAGCCCAGCCCAGAGCTGCTGTATTGTGCTGAGAAAACCACTACACATGTCAATTCAAAGATCACCTTCACAAACACCCTGATAAAGCCACCTGCTCCCCTACTCCCATAGGGTCCACTCTCCTTTAACTCTTCTGGGGTTGACTGGCTGCTTGGCTTCCCCTGGGCAGAGGGAAGGCAGCATCATTTTTTCCTTCATCAAAGAAATAAACGAACAACAAGGTAGAAGAGAGAAGCATCTTGACTACATTTGCTTGAAGTTTTTTTGAGGTTTAGTTTCTTGCTTTATTAAACATATTTTTGGGCATGTGTGACTACAGCTGTATGTATCAAGCTCTGGTTCTGGCACTACAAAAGAGGATCAGGTGGTGAGGTGGGGGTTGGAGGAGTAAATATAGTTTCTGCCATGTGATCATCTCTCTGTTTTTAAAGCCTCCAGCCTTTTTCTGAATTACCCCATGGGTAGCTTAGTAACAGATATGATGATCCATTCTTTAGTGCACTTAAAAAAACTAGAAAATACGCTGGCATTCTGGAAAGAAACAAACAAAACTAATGAGCTGAAGGTGTTGTCATGGAAGTGTTACTTACAAGCATGGAAGGGGCAGCTACCCTTCACTGAGCTCTGCTGAACAGCCAGGGCATAAAGCAGTGCTTCCCATCACGTACAGCCAGGAGGATACGAGCTCTGTAAATGCTGTTTGTACAGATGACGAGTCCCCTGCCAAAGAGGGTGATCAGTGGACCAGGGGCAGAGACATTAACACACTGAAAGACACATTGTTGGATGATCACTTGTACTGGCCATTGCCATGTAGAAGACACTTCAGAGGCAAGCTTGGCAGAGCTGGGAAGCACTGAGCCTCTCTATTTGCATGCAGTACAAGAAAGCAAGAAGTGCTTGTCTCCTGTTTGAAGGCAGCTACTGTTGCTTCACTGGGAGCTTTGGCCTTTTCAGTGGAGAACCCAGGAGACAGGCTGTCAAAACAGAAGTCTCTTGTTCAAACTACCAGTCTTAGGCAGTGGGGATAGTGGAAAAAAAAATTAAACAATTTTTTTTTTAAAAGCTCAGATCAGTCAAACCAAAAAGAGTTGTTGTTTCTTCATTGGTTTTTTGGTTTGGTTTGATTTTTTTTCTTTCTGAGATTGTTTAGCTATTTTTAGCTGGCTGGGTGCAGAAGCAAGAAGTGTAGAGTTCACTTGAGGCCTTGACAATAAGTTCATAATTCAGTTTTGCAAACAGGCAAACAAATAAAAGTTGACTTGCACAGCAGAGGTTTTAGATTTTCGCATTCTATTTCCCCTGTTTTGTACAAATCTTCCTGGAAATCTTGGTAGTAATTCTTACTAACTGCTGTGATACCTACTGTGTAGGGCAGAACTGATCAACTGCAGGGAATCCTTCCACTTTTGTGTCTTTTTCCTTTTTTCAATTGTGTCAAATTCCTCCTCCTTAATAATCCCCCTTATTCCCTCTGGAGCTGAGAGAAGATTTAATTGTGAAATTTGCATAGTAACTCAGCAAACAAACTCTCCAGCCTTGTGTAGACTTTTAGCCATTGCAGGCTGCATTCTAGTTATAAATCAGCTACTTCTCTATGCTCAGCCATGATGGCATTTCATACTCAGGAGACTGATGCAGAGAAATGATTGAGGGACAGTTCTTGTGGGAGCTTTTGCTTTTAGGGATGCTCTTTTACAATGTAGTTCCCTGCAAGGTTATTTTGAGAATGGATTGTGTTTGCCCTTTCTCCACAATTATCCATGTGATAAAATAATCCTGACACAAGTGACTTCTGTCTGGTAGACCTCCTGTAAATGTAGTAATTCTGAATACGATAAATAACTTAAATCCTATTGGGTGCAATGAAACACAGTCAACACAAAAGCACTTTCATTACTGCTGGATGACAATTAAATGGCTTGATTTTAAAAATGATTTGCAAGTATAGGGGTTTGCAGGGTTTCTGCAGAACATGGGAAAGGGGAGGCATTGTTGGAATGAACAGAAAGCTCTATCTTTTTCCAGGTTTCTAAATGCAGTCCACAATACCTCATGCTAACATTTAGAGCGATTTAAAATCCTGGCATAGTCTAGACAGTGATAGACTACAACATCACATTACTCTTGCAGTTGGATTACTAGGTTCAACTGTCCAGAGGTGTGGTGGCACAATTCAGTGGTACGGCTTTGATATTTCATATTTTGATGCTAAAACTATCCATAGTTCCCTCTGCATCTCTACCCTGCTCTACCGAATCTCTGTTTCCTGTGACAAACCAGCCTGACAGCCTACAATCTCAGTAACAAACTGGAAACTCCACAGTCAGCAGGTAGAAGTGTGTTGTACCAGAGATGTAGTAGCCTGGCTGAAGTTGTGTGGAGCTTCCATTTTTCATGGTAGCAAACTAAACTATTGCTAGTGTCATTTCTCCATGAAGCAAAAAGGTTGGACAGCCTTTATCCTTTGAATTTTTCAAAACCCAATCACATGAAGCCCTGAGCACCCTGGTCTGAGCTCATTGCAACCTTCAACTTGGCTACTTGGGGCTAATAAACTTTTATATACAAACGTTTCTGTAAATGGTTCATTCACTGATAGTCTGCTTCAACAGGGCATTTTAAAGCAGGTATTTCACTTCAGGAGGAAGTTCCCAATGTTTCAGATACAGATCACCTTCTTGAGTTTTGCAAGATGGTAGCCAAGCAGAGAAGTCTCCTAACAACATCCTAATAAATCTGCTACTCAGAAATAAGCGTAGAAAATCAGAAAAGTAACATAGCCTACTTCATTACCTGTGCTTAGTGCTGCAAGCACATCCAAGCTGACCATGATGAGAGCTGTCTGGTTACATTGCTCCCCCTCCCAACCACCAAGACTGTGCTGCGTCTGCTTCTAAGCACTGACCACATCTGTCCCCTCCTTTTGTTCAAAGCCTGTATTAAACAACAGGCAAATGCCTCTATCAGGGACTCGTGCTGATCTCCACTGAAGAAAGTAATACTAAAGTATATCCCGCAGAAGACACTTAGTGACTTCCCTTTCAAAAAGAACATCATCTGCCTAAATTGCTTGCAGCAAATAATGTACCACAGGGATGGAGCCTCTGCTTGCTCCTAGTAATATATGTCATCAACTAGCAGAAAAACCCCATGTGCCACTTCCAAAATGTATTGAGTGTCAAATCCAGCTCACACAGAAGTTGATAGGTATGACTGACTCAGCTGGCACTGTTTATTTTCAGTTGCATGGCTACTCAGCTATTTTTGCCAATTGGATATATTAATCGCAGGCTGTTTGAGGCAAACATGTGCCTGTAATTCTGAAACTTATGCTCCACAAACATCAGTGCCTTCAACTCACAGAGGAAAAGTTGCAGAAGTATGTTTGCAGAATGGAAAACTGCAGCTCAAGATCCATAAAGTGTTCTAGAGAAAGTCTGTTACAGGGAAAACATCAAGTATTCCTTAATTCACCCCTTCAAAATCTACAAGGTGATGTTGCTACTTGTGTTGTTCCTGATTGATAATAAGCTAAATATAAGCCAGCAATGTACCCTCGTGGCCAAGAAGGCCAATGGCATCCTGGGATGCATCAAGAAGAGTGTGGGCAGCAGGTCAAGGGAGATTCTGCTCCCACTCTACTCTGTCCTGATGAGGCCTCATCTGGAGTACTGTGTCCAGTTCTGGGCTCCCCAGTTCAAGAGGGACAGGGAACTTATGGAGAGAGTCCAGCATAGGGTCATTAAGATGATCAGGGGACTGGAGCACCTTCCTTATGAGGAAAGGCTGCAGGAACTGGGGCTCTTTAGTCTGGAGGAGACTGAGGGGGGATCTCATTAATATTTACAAATATCTAAAGGGTGGGTGTCAGGATGTTGGGACATCCCTTTTTTCTATAGTAGCTAGCAACAGGACAAGGGGTAATGGGATGGAGCTGGAACACAAAAAGTTCCACTTAAATATAAGAAAAAACAGTTCTACTGTTGAGGTGAGGGAGCCCTGGCACAGGCTGCCCAGAGGGGCTGTGGAGTCTCCTTCCTTGGATATCTTCAAGACCCGCCTGGACATGTTCCTATGTGACCTGATCTAGGTGAACCTGCTTCTGCAGGGGGGTTGGACTAGATGATCTCTAAAGGTCTCTTCCAACCCCTACCATTCTATGATTCTATGTGGTCTTTCACATAGGGTGCATGCTCTACCTCATTCTCCTAAAATTAGAATCTTAAGGCAGCCCTGTTATAGTGAAATCATGCTGGATAGTGATCTACCTGGTATTTCTCCTACAGTTGGCTATGTTTTCAGAGGGCTTACAGAATTCAACTGCTCTCAGTGGTTTAAAAGTAATTCCTGATATATGCAATGTGACGTAGTTGTGGGAACCTTGTGTACTTACAATTCTGAACTGTGACAACTGCCTTGCCTTTACTCCATCATTACACCGGTACATTTTTTGTAGTTGATTGGGTGGGAGAGGAATACAGTCCTGTATTGATCTTCTCTTAAATCCTCCCATTTTATATCTCTTACTCCCACCCACTGACAAAGAGAACAACGTAGTTATGTTCTCAACATCAACTGTCTCTACCAAGCTTATCATACTAAACTCTGTAACTACATTGATGCATTAAACATCAGTCAGGAGAGATATGAGGCCCTACTTAGCCTTGGAACATGTTGATGTTATCTGTAAGTCAAGCCATTCCCCAGGAGTTATTAAGTCAAATAGGGAATTTCATTGTTGAATGATTGGTTGTCTCATATTCTTATTCCCAAGGAAGAAGAAAAAATAGGTGTTTTTCCATGAGCTTAACAAGGCAGTTGTAACTGAGAGCAATCTACCAGTATTTCCTCACACTGAGGCAGTACTCTAAGGACTACAAGGAAGCTTAATTTCTTTGCACGTCTGAGCAAACATTTCCATGCACCATGACTTAAGAATAGTTGGGATCTTACAAGAGAAGTAACACAAGAATTCCACAAGAATTCCACAGTTGTGGGGTTCTGTTTCCTCATAAAAGCCATAATAAATTATCAGCCTAGGGCTGATCTTGCAAGGGCCATCCTGGTCTTAAGGGAACAGTTACCTGGGTGATAATCAGTGCTGAGACCCCAGTGCAATACAAAGAAATCTGAGGGCTATATGAACATTCAGCTGAAATTCCTTTATGCAGACAATTTTCCCTCCACTAGTCTTTTGAACTCCAAGAGAAGCATAAGCCCTGACTCAGGCAATGTGGAGTGTTTGCTCTGGCACCCAAGCCAGCAGATGTGACTACTTGGCATCTTTTCCCAAGACTTGAACCTCATGGTATGTCTATGCCAAATGTATCCAAATTATGCAAGAGTAATGGAAATTCGCCAGGCAGAGCAATGCTATGTTTTCCCAGATAAATGTTGCTCAGTTTAATTTTGAGGAACTGACTGATAAAAGCCTCAGTGATTACTTTATTTGCTTAACTGTCTTAATTCTGTGAGATCCAGTACTTCTGCTGACACAGAGAACATATAAAAAACATAAGAGAACAAGTACCTCAAAGATGCAAAAGAGGCCAAGCAAACCCCTCGGTGAAAGGTGAAGCACCCACCCAAGAAAAGGAGTTTCTTTCCTCTTTGGGAGATAAATTGGCTGCACAAAAAGACCACTAAGACTAGTTTACCATCTGACATGGTTCAAGTAACTCAAGCTTCCTGGTCACAATGAGTTGCTCATTTCAGTTTGCTGGGTTTTTTTTCTTGAATTCCAGGCAAAGCTCACCATGGGAAAATGCTGGTGATTAAGGTTATTTGCCTTTGGCAGCACCTGGAAGGTGAGATAGAAATGTAGTAAGTCATGCTACACAATATCTACAGAACATAACAAAGTAGAAAATGGAACTTATTTTGGATAAAACAGTGCATAGGATTAGCCAACTGAAAGACGTGTTAAAATGAAAAAATATATTGGTTGTCACCACCCTGCCCTTCTTTCGAACCAACTATTAGTTGCCTATAGCCATTATACCAGGATGAGACATTTTACTTCATATTTGAATAGTTCACATAAAAATACGGTCCAGTTTCTTGCTGTGGTCTCTGATCACTAACATGACTCCCAAAACCAGTAGGCGGCACTTGTCACTTTCAACAGCCAAAGGCACTTGTCACAACCTAACTCAATTTTATTCAACATGCTCATGACAATCACACACAGGGCAATCCAGGCATAGAGGCAGTGATATGTGCAGAGTGCTAGGCTTCAGCTCTGAAGTTGAGGAAAGCTGTAAATATCACAGGGATTCTGTCTGAGATGTAACAAAGCTATTGTCACCCAACCACAGTCTGATGAAACGTCTGGAGCATGCAAGGCCTTCTGTTGCCAGCTGCCTCATTCTACAGGGGTAAACACTATTGAAATAGGAGGAACACCTCAAGTAGCAGCAGGGGATTGCTCCTACACTATTAGTGCAATTGATCACTTCAGCAAATAGCCAGAAGTAGCCATTATGTCCCAAGTTACTTCCACTGCAGTAATCAAGCTCTTGTTAACAAATTTCAGCCATGAAGGAAATCCAAGAGAAACTGGCTTCTAACCCGGGACTTTACCTTCAGTAGAAGAACTGAGGAAGAGACATAGTGAAATGCAGAACTCCTGATATTTATTATCTAGGGGCAAATGGGAAATGGAACCATTTTCACAGCATTTCAAAAGCCTGTCTATGAACTGTTGGCCTAGAAGGAAAATCTTAGAAACTATTCACTGTAGATGTCTTACCTAACCACGGGTGTGACATGCAACAAGCCACATGTGTCCTTTGTGGCAGCTGTGCAGAAGGAACATGGAAGGCAAGCAAGGAGCTATTATTCTCCAAAGCCTCATATGAACAAGAGTTATGGCTGAGTGGTTAGTTCACAGTGAAAAACTTAATTAAAATGTTCTGGTTCAGCCGGCGAGACATGTGGCAGCGGTGAGGCTTGGTTTTTGCCACTGAGCAGCTGATCAGAGAGAGCAAGGGGTTCCTGAAGCAGGGAAAGTGGAGGAGCGGTGGGGAGACCTGCTGGGAGCCAGCAGCTCTCATGAGAGGATGGTTCTGCTGGGAGGCAGAGCTGAGGCCACCCCAGAGGGGGATTTAAATGGACCACAGGGAGTGTGAGTGACCAGGGCAGGCAAACAGGGCCTGGTGCATCTGTTTGTGCAGCAGTTGGCTCAGGCAAAGTGGGCAGGGAGGACAGGCAGGGAACAACCCACTACCTGCACAGAGAGTCACAACCCAGGGGAGTGTTCCAGTCTCAAGCCTGACAAGATGGTGAGCGCTCGACTGTGAGCTAAAGCCAGGGCTCAGAAATAGAATGCCCTGCAGAATATTGATGCATCCACCCAGATTAGCAAGGACGGTTCAGTGCAGGCAGGCTGCAAGGGGTATTTAGGTATATCTCCTGTTAAGGTCAGTGTGTGTGATAGGTGCTTGCAAGTCCAAGTCTCCCAAGGGCACTAGAATCTTTGTGAGAAGGCTGGCCAACTTAGTTAAGAGGGCTTTAAACTGAAGGACTTGGGGGGTGAGGTGCCGAAGGGCAAAGTATGTGCCATCTCCTCCAACAGGGAAGGAGCGGGAAATGCAGTGATGAGTGCTCCTCAGCCCCAGCACCAAGACAAGAAGCAGAAGGCTGACCACCCTGAGGGAGTGTCCAATGAGAGAGGATCCTCTTGCATCCATCCAGGGGAACCTGTCTGCTCGAGTAAGCTCCTGCATTGTCTGTACACCAATGTACACAGCCTGGGGAATAAGCAGACGGACGTGGAGTTGTGGAGAGGGCAGGGGGTTGCCTGGGCAAGGATGAGGAGTGGGTTGAATACTTATGGGTGACAGTTAAGGGGCAAGGTAGTGTGGGATGATACTATTGTGGGTGTTTGTTATAGGCTACCTGATAAGGAGGAGGAAGTGGATGAGTCCATCTACAAACAGCTGAGAGCTGCCTCACAGTCACAATCCCTGGTCTTCATGGAGGACTTCATTCACCCCGATATTTGCTGGCAAAGCCAGTTCAGGATCATGTGTGAAAGAAGCAGGGCACCAAGTAGTATTGCAACCCTGGATTTCAGGCAAGCTGACTTTGGCCTCTTCAAAGACCTGCTTGGAAGAATCTCATGGAATAGGATTCCAGACAGCAGGAGTGCCAAAGAAAGCTGGCTAATTTTAAGTGTCACTTCCTCCAAGCCCAAGTTTGTCATGTCCCCATAAGGAGAAAATCAGGAAAAGGAGGCAAATATCCTACATGGATTAAAAAAAGAACTACTGGAACTACTCAAGGAGAAGAAAGAAATCTATATAAGGTTGAAGAAAGGCCTGGTTGCTTGGGAAGAGTATATACCAGAGCACAAAAGGACAAAATCAGGAAGGCTAAAGCCTTTTGGCACTAAATCTGGCAAAGGAAGTACAAGAAAATAATAAGGGCTTTTTCAAATATATCAGCAGCAAAAGGAAGACTAGGGAGAATGTGAACTTGCTGCTGAACAGAGTGCCTTAGTGATGGAGGATGCAGAGCAGGCAGAACTAATGGATGCCTTCTTTGTCTCAGTCTTCATTGCCAAGGTCAGCCCTTGGGAATCCCAGTCCCTGGAGGACAGTGAGACAGTCTGGAGAAAGGAATACTTTCCCTCAAGGATGAAGTTAAAGACCTGTTGGGCAAGCTAAACACACATAAGTCAATGGGATCTGATGGGATGCGCTGATGAGTGCTGAGGAAACTGGTTAATGTTACTGCTAAGCCACTCTCCATTATGAGGTGAGGTACCTGAGGAATGGAGAAAGGCCAAAGTCACTCCAGTCTTCAAAAAAGGCAAGAAGGAGAATCGGGGAAACTACAGGCTGGTCAGCCTCACCTCCACCCCTGGAAAGGTGATGGAACAACTCATCCTGGATGCCATCTCAAAACACATGAAGGAAAAGATGGTTATCAGGGGGACTCAACACAGATTCACAGAGGGGAAATCCTGCTTGACCAACCTGAAAGTCTTCTGTGATTCTATGATTCTTTTTTTATCTGTAGACACTGATTCATTTGAAATTTTTGTCTGAGTTATGTGTTATCCACAGCAATTCGTGGCAAGATTAGTCAAAATAATGTTGAAACTCAGAATATCAGGCAGAGGTCGGATATTTCTTTTCCTTGATTAGCTAAATGAGACACTTTGAATCAAGTTTCTGCTTCAATTTTTAGGTTTTTGAAACAGAAAATGGCCTTGTGACAATACTATGTAATATTTACTTAAATGCCACAGTTTCAATAGTTAGTAGCAAATTCATTCAATAGACTATTTGTGACAGTTAGCAAAAAAAATGAATATTCAAACAAACTATTTAAATCATTTACACATAGCGTTATTTGAGGGTTAAATAATGTTTGTGTACTTGCAGACACAGTTGGCAGTTGCCTGCAGCAGACGGTACAGGACATAGTTTCAAGTCCAAGCTAAGACAGTGGCTTACAGATACAAGCTAAAACTAAATCATCTACTTCTTTCATGCAAATTAACACAATTGGAATTTTCAATACAGAACAACTTCAGTTACCTAATTCTATTTGTTTGTTTGTTTGTGAAACACAGAGGCCCAGCTACACAAATAAATCAGCAATGGTGAAACATAGAATGACATATACCTTGACCACATTCATCAGGAAAAAATGATCAGTGCTCCCAGCTCCTATGATGGACTGAGTTGCTTGTTTATTCTCTACAAGTGTTCCTCAGAAAAAAAAAATCAAGTTGTGCCAAGCCACTAAGCACACTGTAAACACGTAACAACACAAAATCTTATGCACAATAAAAGAAATATTGAAAATACACATCTAGTGTTAGGATGTTCTATATGGTTCAGTTGTTCAGCAAGTGTATTAAAATGTACTTTAAGATATTAGTTTGGTTACATCCAATCTCTACTTGACAATTATAAAGAATTTAAGGGGATTCAAAGTATTTTATATAGTACTTGTTATTCTTCTTGCAAAAGGGAAGAACATATTCCATTGAAGGGAAATTATAGAAAGGCGAGCTGCTCCATGTGACTGGGATAAGGAGTTAAGCAACATTTGTGTTTCATTTTGCTAATGAATTACAAACCTTCTCCTTAGTTAGAAACGTATGGATAAAGTAGATGCACACAATCTTTGCTTTTTTTACTGTAGTACAACAGGATGCATTGTAAGTTATTCCTACCAAGTGTCAAAACGAGTCCAAGTGACAGATTATGTATTTGCTTACCTACATTTAACACTGGCATCTCTCCATTCACTCACACTAGGCTAAATAAACTAAGGCTCTGGCTCCATATTCCCCCTTGTTTGATCTCACTCTGGATCAGTGATGCCAAACCACCAGCACTGGCAAACAGAGATCTGGGCTGGCAAGAATGACAATGAGCAAACAACACTTTCAAAACATGTTTGGCGCCAGATAGCAAAAAGCACCCTCCCTACTTCAGGAGCTCATTGCTAGAAAGGCTTTCTGCTCTGAAATCCACAGCTATCCCCCATATGTGTCTGGAAGGGCTGACATAAGATTTCTCTTCTGTGGACTCCTGAAAAAGAAATCCACAGTATTTATCTCAAACAGTGACATATAGGTGTTTCTTGATGACCTAGTTAATCCAAAACTGTGTTTAAGTATGAAAAAACTTAGGTCAGTAGTACATAAGAAGTAGACCTGAATCAGATAAAATTTTGAGGTCAACAAGTCACATTTCAAACCTTCCAGCTTTTCCTAGACTTCTTCAGGAGGACACAGTGAAACAAAATCAGGATGCAACAAAACAAAAGCACACCAAACCTAGACAGGGCATGTGTGAGAAAAGAAAAGAGGGAAAAAAAAGCACCTCTTCTCATTAAGCTGTCTGCTAAGGGAGGGTCCTGGATATTGGTGGCACTATCCTGCTCTCATGCCATGGTGCACGCTAGCCTGGCAGCATGAGAAACACTGGGCAGACCCTCCAGAGGCCACACAGGAAGCAACACGCTGTGACTAGATCTCTAGCACAAGATCTGCCCGGATCATGGCCATGTCCTCCTCCCTCACCCCTAGAGGGTCATAGGGGACAGTCTAGGCTGGCTGTCATGCTGGGGCTTGGGCTGTGTTCTGGCTGCTCAGCTGAGGCTTGGGGTCTAAATGAACAGAGTCGCTGACCAGTTTATGCCAGCTGGGAATCTGGATGGCCAAGCTGTTTCTTCTGAAATGACAACAATCCTCATTCTCTATCCCAACGGGATTTGAGAAGCAGTGAGGGGTGAGAGAGATGGAGTATTGGCTTAGCTGCTGGGCTAAAACAGCATGGACTATATCTGTTTTGCCAGCAATGTGCCCAGATGGTCAAGGCCAATGGCATCCTGACATGTATTAGAAATAGTGTGACCAGCGGGACTAAGGAAATTATTGTCTACTTGGTGCAGGTGATGCTGCACCACAAATACCGTGTTCAGTTTTAGGCTACAAGAAAGTAGTAAGTTTGCAGATGAAACCAAGCTGGGTCGAAGTATTCATCTGCTTGAGGGTAGGGAAACTCTACAGAGAGATCTAGATAGGCTGGATGGCTGGGCCAAGGCCAATGCCATGAGTTTCAATAAGGACAAATACAGGGTCCTGCACTTCGGCCACAAGAACCCCCGGCAGTGCTACAGCCTCGGGGAGGAGTGGCTGGAAAGCTGTGAGGCGGAGAGGGACCTGGGAGTGTTGACTGACAGCAGCTGAACAGGAGCCAGCAGTGTGCCCAGGGGGCCAAGAAGGCCAATGGCATCCTGGCCTGTATCAGGAACAGTCTTGTCAGCAGGAGTAGAGAGGCGATCATTCCCCTGTACTTGGCTTTGGTGAGGTCACACCTCGAATACTGTGTCCAGTTTTAGTAAAGGATTTGGAGCACACTTCATATGAGGAATGTCTGAGGATTCCAGGGCTGTTTAGCTTGAAGAAAAGAAAGCTCAGGGGAGATCTTTTTGCTCTCTACAACTACCTGAAAGGAAATTGTAGCGAGGCAGGGGTCCATCTGTTCTCCCTGGTAATGTGCAACAGAACAAGAGGAAATAGCTTGAAGTTCTGTCAAGGGAGGTTCAGGCTGGATATTAAGAGGAATTTCTTTACTGAAAGGGTTGTCAGGCATTGGAACGGGCTGCTCAGGGAGGTGGTGGAGTCACTGTCTCTGGAGGTGTTTAAGAGACAGTTGGATGTTGCACTTAGGGAAATGGTCTAGTGGTTGATAGGGCTGGGGCAAAGGCTACACTCAATGATCTCTTGATGGTCTCTTCCAGCTGAAACAATTCTGTGATTGTAAGAAGGACACTGAGGTGCTGGAGAGTGTACAGAGACAGGCAACAGAGCTGGTGAAGGGTCTGGAGAACAAGTCTTATGAGGAGTGGCTGGGGGAATTGGGAGTGTTGAACCTGAAAGAAGACTGTAGAGAAGTGGGGATCAGTCCCCTCTCCCAAGTAATGAGTGATAGGACAAGAGGAAATGTCCTTAAATTGTGCCAGGGGAGGTTTAAATTGGAGATTAGGAAGAACTTAACTGAGAGGGTTGTTAGACACTGGAACAGGAGTAATTTTCCCTGGAGATGTTTAAAATTCATATAGATGAAGTGCTGAGGGACACCGTTTAGTGGGCTTGGCAGTGTTACTTTAGTGGTTGGACTGAATGATCTTCAAGATCTTTTCCAACCAAAATATTTCTACGATTCTATACTTCAGCACCCCCATTCAACAGCCAGAGAGGACGTCCAGGCTGGGAGGCAGTGGCGTTCACAGATCCGTACTTGCCCCAGGCACGAACGCAAACCCCTACCCGCACGCAGGTCGCTGCCGGGTGCCGGGCTTGCACAGCGGGCACTCCTGCTCCGCGCCGAGCCGCGCCTCCCGCCGTCCCCACCAGAGGGCGTCACGACCCCGCGTTGTGCGGGCGGTGACGCGCCCCGCCCCGCCGCCGCCTCGCGGACCCCTGCCTGCCCCCCCGCCGGCTCCCCGCGCCTTTCGGCCGCTTCGCGCCCACGCTGGCCCGCCGGGCTCTGTTCCTTATGCCGCAGAGCATCGCCGCCCCCGCCCCCGCCGCCGCGGCCAGGGCAGCCTCCCTGCCAGGCCCGGTGCCCGGAGCCTTACCCCCAGCAGCCCGGCTCGCCCCCGCCTCCGGATCCCAACTGGCGCTCGGGGTCTGGATTTACACCTCTGTGCAATGTTTTGAGTCCAGCCTGGCGTTGCAGGCTGGTTAGGCTGCTTTGTGCACAGGCCAGTGCGTGCACATCCCACCTCCGCCGTAGTTTGGGGTGTGCGAGAACGTGATCTCTGTTAAACTTGCTTGCCAGATTAAGGGATGATACCCGGAGGGTTCTGTGTCTGCGAAGTGACCTCCACTTCTCATGAGGAAACTCACATATCAAAGAGTTTTCTGTGTAGGTTGCTTCTAGACCACAGCCCACCCTTTGGTTCTTGGGCAGCACTGCCTTTTTATTGAGCGCAGGAGCTAGCAAGTGGTGTGGTGGGGCACTGCTTGGGGGGGGGAAAAAAAAAGAGAGTTATAAATGTGAGTAATCTGAGCTGATTCTTTCAAAGTTCACACCCAACGAAGCTGCAGAGCAAAGCCAAGTAGATCGAGAGTGATGTTTCATAAGAATCAACTGGCTGTTGCAGAGCAAGAAGGGGGTAAAAGTGATCCCCTCAAGACAGATATCATTGCCAGAACATATTGGTAAGACTGCAAGTTACAAATTCAGCTGAAGCCAGAGAATTTGCCAAAGGAAAAAAGAAAGGAAAAAAAAAAAAAAGAGGAAAAAAAGACAGAAAACAGATACAAAACAACAAAAAGATGCCAGAATAAAATGAATCATAGGCCAGTACTGGAACACGCCACCATCCTTCACCATTCAGGATGATTTAAATGGATGGAAAAGAGATTAAGGTCTAATCCAGCAGTTGCTCTGTTTGAATTAATCTCATAGGAGTCAGTCAGGATATATATGTTTAAAGAGGTGGAGAGAGAGAAGAAAATAAGCAAGAAATTGCAGGATCAGGCCCTGAATATAATCTGGAGCGACTTGAAATACTTCTTGGAGCCATACCGGTTTTAAAAGCTGACTATGTGATCCAAACCCTTCCAGATATTTCAAACAGAAAAGGCAGCATTGCTAAATGTGCAGTTCTTTCTGAAATACTGAACCCTAAGTCTCCCTGCCAGTTTTTGGCTGCAGCAGAGGCAGTAGCCATTTCACTCACATTGGCTGGGGCCATCTCCAGCACTGCAGCGCCTTCCTTGGCTGTGATCTTGCTTTCAAATGCCACTGATTTTCTGGGACAGTCTCGACTATGAGGAGACCATCCCACTGGGTCTTGAGTTTCCTGAAAGCCTGAGTGATTAAAGAGATTCTTCCTCCTTTTGAGCTAAAACATTTTCCAGAGCTGCCTTCTCTTCCCCATGTAACACTATCAGTCTGAGGCAGGGCACTGAAATGTCTACACCAGCACTGCCAAAAACAGCCTTGCGTATTTCCAAGCAGTTATGCAGCCTTTAGTAAATCACCTAAGCGTGAGCAAACTGTGCTTCAGGCAGCACAGGAAAGAGAAATCCAATTGCTGGGGATGAGGAGTACCCAGGGAGGCTTGTGGAGACATACTGGAGGAGAAGATAAAGTGCTAGCCCCAGTCCTTAACACAATATCAGCAGCTTGTTTCTTCATGTGTGGGTGTTCTTTTACATGTGCAGGTGGATGTATCTGAGGCAGGAATCGGCTTACAAAAAGTCAGTCCTATAAATCACAACCTAAGAACTATGTACTCATTTTAGCAATTCTGACTATGAACAATGCCAGATTTACAGTTCTCCAGCAGCCCTCAGCATCTTCAGAAGGATGGGCAGCTCCTTGCAGAGTTGAGAGCACTCTCAAGGATATTGTAGTGTTTTTTAGAAAAACAATCAACGTGACAACATTGAGAGCTGAGCATAGTCCTGCTTCTTTTCCCAGCTAATGAAGTAACTGCCCTTATACTGGTGCATCAATACATAAAAAATACCATAGACCACAAACCCTGAGAGAAAGGAGTCTTTTGAGGAGTCACAGAAGTTCAGGTTACAGTACTTACCCATTTGCTGGGAACTGAGGGAAGGGAGTGAATGGGATCACATGAGGACAAAGTAAAATTACAAGATGAGAGTGGCTAGGAATATAAGTCTTTCCTTCCTGTGTCAGAAGCAGAGCAACAGATGGATGCTCCGGCCTTTGTACATGTAAAAAAAAAAGACATGAACACCAAATGGCAAAGCCACCTTTTCAAAGACTCGTAGCTCAGGGAAAATGAGTGAAAAATTCCAGTGGCCTCCAAGAGTAAATAGCTACCACTGAGCTATCTGAGCTGGGTGCATGCAATACACCCACCAACAGCACAGAGCAGGTGTTGGGACCTTTAGATACAGCCAGCCAGTGGTGAGAACAGAGTACGCTGGTAATATCCTTTGCAGGCAACAGGGGTTAGTTACAGCTGGGATGCCAGCTCTCCAGCGCCAGCCAAACACTGAGGCCTGGGTTTGCTCTTCAGTGTTATTTTAAGCGTGAAATCCCCCCACCTACCTTCAAACATCACTGTCTGCATTCTCATTTTTTCCAGGAAAATGTTGGCAATTGTATTACCCTACGAATATCAATTGTGCATTTGTGTCTGTTTCTGTACAGCTTGTGCACTGGAAATGTGTTTTGGATTCAGTTCAAATCCACTTCAGTGCCCCCAAAGAGATCTTCATTGTTATAAAGGCTTGCTGAGATTGTTTCCAGTTTATACACAACTGTTTCTAAACCCTGGGACCTGTGCTTTTGGTTGTCTGTCAGGGAAGAGTGGCAAAGATTAAAGAAGTGCACGCCTTTGGCTGCATACTTTAAAATAAAACAGCCGTGGTTTTCAGAAACCTCTTTTAAGGTGTAATAAATCCGAATTTCTAAATGCCCAAGGCTGTGTTTATCTAAAAGTATCTTGGGGGAGATTGCTATGTCTATTAATCTGTTTTCCTGTTTCCTTACCTCAGGGCTTAAAGGCTACATAAACCAACCAGCTAGAAGGCTGTTAGGGAAAGTCTCCGCAGACAAGCATCTCCCTCTGCTTTCTGTTCTTAAGCAACATGCTCCTGGTACAGGGAAATCATTAAAGAATATTATAAAGCACGAGCAGTAGATGAGGGTGATATGATAGGGACAAACCAGCATGATCTCTGTCTCAGAAGAAACCTCAAACCTGTTCAAGGCCTTTAAAACAGTTAACAAAATAGTGGATAAAGGACAACCAATGGCTATATTTTATTTAGACTTTCAAAAGGCTTTTGAGAAAGTTCTTGAGAAGAAGATATAAAGAAATCTTAGTAACCACAAGGTGAGAGGTAAAGTCCTGTGTGGATGGGGGGGGGGGAAGCCCACAGTTGAGAGTAGAAACAAAGAAACAAATGGTCCATCTGTGCATGGAAAAACGTTACAGGTAGGATGCCCAGTGGATTAAAAAAAAGATCTGTGCCTGGAATATTTATTCACGATTTGAAGTCCACAGTGAAGAGCAAAGGTGACAAAGTTTGTGTCATGCAAAATTAGGTAGGTGGGTCAAGTGGAGAAGCATGAGAAGTTGCAGAGGATGAAAAAAAATGAAGAAAACTGAGATAGTGGATGGAATTAAACACACACAACAGAATGATGTGTAGACAACACTACAAACTCCTTATGCACATGGGCTGGTTTTTAATTTCTTTTGAACATCCCAAAACACGTCAGGGACCAGTGCAGATAACTCAAGCAAACTGTCTCCTGACCATGCAGTGGTGACTGAGAAAGAAAGCATCAGTCTTTATGAGAAAGAGTTTAAAAAAAACCCAAAACAAACAATAAAGAAGATACTATGATCCTGTACTATCATATTAGTAGATTGCATGATCTGGTTGTGCCATGATGATTACGTTCAGTTTCAGTCCACCTTGCCCAGAGGAGAAACAAGAAAAACAGCTGTTGAAGAACCTAGTGAGGCTGGGTTTCTTTGGCTCTGCCCCTTATGCTCAGGTTCTCCAGGGACTGGAGAGATGTGGGCTCTGGCAGAGTCTTTTGTGAGCCAAAGGTAGCCAGGGCAGCTCACTTGCATATGGATTCACTGCTATCTAAAAGAGATGAGCTCATACCACAACATTTCCTGTCAGCAGGCCACTAACAGCTGCTTGGTTTGATTAAAATTCTGGGAAGTTAGTGTTATTTGAGACATTTTTGCTTCCAAACAGGTTAAAAATGACCAATTAGTTCAAAGGTTATTGGCCACAGTGAAGGGAGGAAGGCACATACTCACGCACGTATAAGGACAGTGGTTTCGAAGCTGAGCTGAAGAAAGCAACAATAAAAGTTCATTAAAAACAGCCAGAAAATTGAAGAGTGAAGTAAACTATAGCAGAAATACAACACACTTGGCCATATTGATACAATATATATCAGATAAATTTAATAAATATCTCTCTGGATTCTCTGCCTTTCCATTTCACACTATAAAATCTTCGGCACACATTTAAACTTGAGTTATGAAATGTATTTCATTGCACTATAATTGTGTTTATTGGGCTTTGACATCTATCTTTACTAAGAATTGACACTTAAAATCAATATTTATTTGGGGCCGACAGTTATCACAGGTTAGAGCTTTTCTCGGTCTCGGGCTTTTGGTCATTTTTAACAGAGCATCTGTGCTCTGCATCTGAGAAGGTAGGACCAAGAAGCATCCAAAATCAAGGCTTATTTAATGAAAATATACACTACTAGGACAAAACAGGTGTTACTAATCTCTGTGACTCAGTGCTGAGGAGAATTGCAAAAAAAAAAAGAAAAGGGGGAGAAGCAAAACTATTTTTGGTTACTGTATTTAAAGGTGAAAATGATAAGATAGATCAGACCTGTTATGGGACAGGTAACAACTTCAGTGATAGGTATAGCGTAACAACCAACATAGCAAGAACAGGAGAAAGACTCAGGATTGATCACTGAAGAATGAAGGTCATCTCATTTCAGCTATCTCAAAGCTAGGTATTAAAATGCCTCTCTAGTGAGAGACCCAAACCCATATCCAAGGGACCATCCTCTGGAGGTGCCTATGAATCCTACATTTCTTATATAATCTCCTCTGTCTGTTGACAGAGACACAACCTTCTCTGAAACAGGGTACCTGTAAGGATTCTGGCTGGGATGGAGTTGACTTTCTTTATAGTAGCCTATATGGTACTGTACTTTGGGTTTTTCTCTAAAACAGTGTTGATAACACACCAATGTTTTGACTATTGCTGAACAGTGCCTGCACAGCATCAAACTTTCTCTTTTCCCCACTCTCTCTCTACTTCCTGTAGCAAATAAGAGATGGACAGGAGATTGGGAGCAGACACAGCCATGAATTGGCCAAAGGGATGTTACATGCCATATAGCATCATTTCAGCAATGAAAACAGAGGCAGAGGAAGAAGTAGCATTTTGGCTTCCAAGGTGGCCAATGCTTGGAGACTGGCTGTTCTCCTTCTAGGGGATCGTAATTGAATGCTTATGGGTTTCCTTTACCAACTTACAAGTTTTCTCACTTTTGTTTTTCCTGTTCTGTCCCCTGTCCTGCTGGGGGGGGGGGGGGGGGGCAAGGGTGAATAAGCAACTATGTGGGAACCTGGCTGCCAAACAGGGTCAGCCCACCACAGAAGCAGGTATCCTATGTTACTAAACAAAAGAGCTACACATACAAAAGGCAAACCAAGGCAAACGTAAGTCTTATAAAATGGGAGTAAAACAACACCAACATGTGTACTTTCAAGCAAATCATAGAGAAATGAGAGTTAGGTTACCTCATATTCACACAATATGAGTGAACATTCAGACCACCTCAATAATACTTTGCTGATTCTAACAACCTCTGTATCAGACGATGCTTTGCCTATCCATCTCACATGCATGGTACACATTCCTGTCCAAAGTTATATCTATGAAGCAATATTTAGTGTGCTCCTGAGCAATCCATCTGAGTCCTGTGCCTGTGGCAATATCACAGGAAATGCCAGTGCACAGCACAGAAAATGTCAGCTTTCCATGAGGCAAGCAAAGAAATGCTATTCCTTTATGCTATAATATGATGCCTCGTGCAGTTTTCTTGAAGGTAGGTATTTCTTGGTTTATATTTGGCTTCCTGAAATTTTTGAAGCTGGAGCATACACTAACCTGCTCCCTAGAGCCATGGAACTTACTGGGATCAGTGTGGTGGGGGAAACTAATACTCCAACTTTGATCTGCTATGTAACCACAAGTAAGTCACCCCTCATCTCTCTGTACTTTATTTTCCTCTCCTTTCCTTCACCTATCTGCACTATTCATTTGGATGTAACACCTCGGTTTTTTAGCCATGATGGCAAAGAAGGCTGAGCTCTCTGATGTATTATGAAGTGAGACACACACAGGCAGTGTACTGTGGTGGCTGAAGGTCTGAGAGCTTTTGACCTCTTGCCCCATGGTCCTCTCTCTCCATGGCTAGAGGAGTCTATGACTGGGTATGTAGCTGGTATGTAGCTGTAGTATGGTTTGCCTCCACAGATTCTCCCAGTTTTACTTTCTTCCACAGTCTGAGATTAATATTATCTTCACACCATCATAACCTTGTTACCACTGAATTTTTCGCAAGCCCCCTAAGCCTCAGGAGTGGCAATCTGGTAACCATTGGCCTACTAGGATGCTCTCAGCCCCATCAGGTGTACTACATAATTATTGCTAGCTGTTAATGGAGATGACAGTCTGTTAATCAGTCACAGTCACACTTTCCATTTCTGCAGTGAGAGGTTCTGCAAAGTCTGGGCAAAAGCATGGGGGATAGTCTAGGGATTGGCAAGATGTTCTTAGCAGAAGTCTCTTCAATAAAGGTGAAAAATAACTTGCATTGACTTCAGACAAAAAGTCCAAAGAGAAGAAGAACGAGGAAGAGGGGGATTCCAGCCCCAGGAGCAGCCAAGCAGAGCGGCATGTCCCTGGCACCGGAGGAGTGGAGGACTTGCCTTCCGCAGGGATTATGCAGAGCTGCTGGAAGTGAAGCCTGAAAACTGGCAGAATGGAAGCTTGGAAACCGAGCCCTGGACTGAAGCGGGTAATTTACCTTATTTGAAATAAAAACAGCTTAACTTGAAGCCAGCCGGAAATTCAGCTGACTTGAAGCTGCAAGCAAAATTAGCATAACGCTCTGCAGGTTGAAACATGGGGAAAGCAGAATGAGGGATTGAGCCTTGACGGCTGGCAGCAGAAGGAAGCTGCTGCTGTTTCTACAGTCCTGTTCAAAATTATGCCTTAAAGCTAAAATTGTTGCAAGACCAAGCTAGAAGACCATAATAGTGCCTGCTGGCCTTAACTGCAACAGGCAAAAAAAGATGACTGCAGCAGAATCATCATTAAAAGGAATAAGAATATGACTAGCCCCCCAGATTGGTAGAGCATGGTAAGTATAAATGACAGACCAAAACATCTTAGCCAGGAGTCTGTCAATGTAAATCAATGTAGTTATGCCACTGACTTCCACAGTGAAGCTGGGCCATTTCATTCCATTAAGAATCCAAATCTTGAATGCAACTATGTATAGCCTATGTCTGCAAAGTGCACTGTGCTGGGTGGGGGCTGGAGAGGGAGAGGGGCATGGTCCACCATATCACATTGAAAGACCCAAGGTAGCAGTCGTGACTTAGCTTTGATATCAGAAGCCATTTAATCATAGTAGTAGCCAGACAGGCTAACTCAGCCATGTGAACTAATGTATCTTGCTACTGCTGTTAGACTAATTCCAGTCCCCAAGCTAATTCTTGTAGAGGTAGCTAGTAGAGTTAGCCTGTATAATTCAACACTACATTGCACTGGCAAACCCTTAAGGAGCATGGCTGCGTATGTGTGCAAGCAAGAGAGCACAGTTAAGTGATCCTGTACTCACAGACTTGTGTATATCTGGGAACTTTATTTGCCCATGTACTGACTAGTAAAGATACAGTTATTTTCCTAATGTTCACAAACCAGCTCCTGTGCCAGTTAGTGGCTTAATTTGAAAGACACGGTAGTTAATGTCACCAGCTATAATAAGGCAGCAAGGATTCTTCTGAGTATTTTGCCTGCACTTACATTAGCAGCAAAAAAGGTAACTTCTCCTTAATGTTTGAAAGAAAAAGTTCTTTCTCAAGCATGGAGATTTTGCACCAGAGCGCAAGGGTGCAACTCAGCATCATTGCACACAGGGTAAGATAGTGTTGCATCTGAACAGCATTGTTTTCTTACTGCAAGATAATATTTTTCAAAGGCCTGGAGTGGATTTCTTGGACAACAAATACCACAGGAGTCTTACAGAAAGTCTCTTAAAAAAAGTTCCCGAATGTGCATTTTCATACAGATTGAAGAGTAGTCACTATGTCATTAGTGTGCCATCTATCACTATTTTATTGAGTTAATCCAAGTTTTGATACAACATCCCAGTGTCTCAGGATCTCTTTTTTACAGGAACAAATGACTGGGTGGAATGTGTGATAAGCAAGTTCACCAGTGTTTGCAGTGAAGCATAAACATGAATGAGCCTAGACATGCTTGGAAGCCTGAGAAAGTATTAATAAAACTTGCTTAGTGTTTTTAGTGAAAGCATTTGGAGCAGTAATATCATAGAAGTCATCTCCAACTTGAAAACTAAGCACACATCCATGTTGAGTCAGCTGAAGAGAGCAGTGACAGCAAACACACATTTTCTAATGGAGGCATTTCTATGTGACTATCTGAAAAACAGGCCCTAGCTAAAATTTTGAAATGAGTTGTCTTCTATGTATCATGGATTCCACATCCATAAAAAGAGAAAAAAAATACACAGAGAGCTTTTTTAAAATTCTACTTTTTCAGGAAGAAATACTGTTACAGATATAAAAGTTTTTCCAGGCTTGCCCTGAGCACTGCTTGAAATAGACTGCATGGACAATATGCAGTCAAAACTGGCTGTCTCTAGGAGATATTCATCCTGTCTCTCCTTGGCAAGCTGGGTTTCCTGTCCAGTCCCACTGGATTTATTGCCTCATTGTGGTGGAAAAAAAAACGAGGCTAGTGGCAGACCATATATGAGTATGGAACAACCAAGATGAACTAAAGAAAGAAAAAAGAAAGTGGGTCTAATTACAAGTCAATTAAATATAAATCATTATGGGGATAAGAGGAAAGCAGCAGCATGCAGAAACCTGCAAGAAATACAGGTGTTCTCTGACTCTCCCTCCACCCTGTGGATTAGCAGAGCTGAGGAGTAGTGCACACACCAGCACTGTGAACAATCTTCACATCTGCTGGGTGGGATTTCCAGCCATCAGTGAGCACAAGGTAGATTAATGATGCAACAGCACTATTAAAGAACGCGGTGACAGGAGGCTGAGATCTTTTGGCCAGGTTGGTTTGTGCTTCCATTACAGCCTAGTAACACATAACTCTTTATGAGGGCATAAAATTGCTCTTTACTAATGTTTTTCTCATTCAAAGGTCAGCAAAGCCACAGTGAAAGTTAAAGAGGAGTGCATGGCTCTAATGGGACTGCTGAAAGCAGCCAGCCACCTTTAGAGAAGAGAGACTTGATTTGATATCTCGTAAGGGGTAGCCTGTGCCTGCTCCTCCATCCGCAGCACAGTCATCACCACCACAGGCCCTGAGCACTTGTGGCAGGAAGGATGGCAACTAGGGAGCTGCTTTTGCCATGGTGCAGATTTGCCCACCTCACACAAGGCTAACAAAAAAGCCATAACCCCTTCTTTATCCAGACCAGAGTACAGGCCAAAAGATGACAAGCCAGAGTCAAACAAAAGCACGCCAAGGTAACCAAGTCCCATTAGGAGTGGGAAATGGCCTCAGCTCATTCAAAAGAGTCACAAACCCAAAGCATGCTTTTTTCAGAGGCACCATTCCAGTTCTGATTCAAAGGCACAGGCAGCATAAAGCAACATGGCTCCACAGACAGTTCAGACCAAATCAGCTGCTGGTCAGCATGTTAAAAAACCCACTCAAATTGGCAGTCAGTCTGTGCTTCATTATTTGCTTCTTACCCATTTCTAGTGATTCTATACGAGCTCAGATAGGCGACAGTGCCATTGAGAATCTGCTGATTCAAATCCCTCCCTCCCCAGCAGAAAGCCAGTGGGAGGAAGGAAGAAAGAAACCCAACTCGACATTCTATTTTCCCCCCTTCAAATAAACCCTAAATTGCTTCTTTAATGCACTCGAGGTTTTGAGCAGGGTAGGAAGCTCTGATACAGAATGGGGCTACAATTTTGTTAAAGACAAGCTCTGCAGCAAGCCTGTGAACTCCAATAAATTTGTAACTCTGTTCCCAGTCAGAAACAGAACAATAGCCTCTCCTGTTTAATTGTGGATTGCAGCGAGTGGTTTCGTGCTCAAACCCTCTTGTAATGTAGTCCTCTCCTTTTAATCATCAAAGGTGATCTCTGCCAAAGCAGCTGACAGTTGCATTTGATCAAGTGTAATAGGAACAGTCAGATCTTCCAGGATCCTTGTAGTTACCCATTTTCCATGTGTAATTCCAGTCTATTTCATACAAGTTTAATATGACAACTGTATTACAAAATTAGAGGGAGGATTTGGGGTGAGATGACTCACTGGGTTTTTTTTGTTATAAAATCTGATCTCAAAATGAGAGCCATTTTCTATTCCCAGTCCTGCTACTGACCCCCTGTATGACCTTGAACAACCTTTGATGTCTAGATCCCTTCTTCTGCTTTGCCTGTCATTGTTATTTAGACTGTGGGCTGAGCAGGGCAGAGACTGCCTAATTTAGGGTCCCAGTGTAACAGCTAGCGCTGAGGAGTGTGCACCTGGACATTAACAGCACTCACATTTATGTATCAGTAGCTGCATAAATGTTTATATTTATCACTATCTGTATGTATGTATATGTATATTCTCATGCAAATGTGCTCCATAGCAGTCTTAAATTTGAGAATGAGTACTGTAGGGGTGGAGGATCCCAATTTTAAAGCCAAGAAAGAAGGCTCATCCTCCATCCTTCAATAGAATCGATCTTCAAATAGATTTGCTGGAAGAACTTCTTTTGGACTTTGCCCCGTGGTTTTCACTGTTCAGTTTACATTGGCCCTGGAAAATGAAAGCAAAAATATCTGTTGAGTGTGCCAGCTGCTCTCTAGACCCACCAGGGACCCTCAGAGGTGTCCATCCACTGCCCGGGTGCAGAACACAACCGCCATGCAAAGAGACCGTTCTTTATTTTATTACACTATGGGTCAGGAGAAGCATCAAATCACTCGCACTCGTGTCAGATGTCAGCGTTTGGGAAGGTGGTTGGTGGTGGGGAGGGGAAGGCGGAAGACAGTCAAAATGAAAATGGTTTCGTTAATTAATTGCAAGCACTGCTTGAAGGACCGGCACGTATATTTAATCAGTTGCCTAGTAACGAACGGTGTATGATGTGAATGCTATCAGCCCGCGGCGTGAGCAAGGGATGGTCCCTTTCTGGTTTTATCAGCCGCCAGCATGCGTACTCTGGGCATTGCATGCCCTTGTGCTCAGAAGGGCTGCTCTGCCACCTCACAAAAGCCGTGCAATGGCAAAGAGTCCCCCCCCCCGTTCTGGCTCTGTCATTTCTACTCCTCTCTGAGACATTTCAGAGGGAAGACTGTCTGTTCTTACAGGGAGTGACCTTTTCAATGGTGAATCAAATGACAAGAAAAATTACCCAGATCTCCCCTCCCCTCCACCCACCTTTTTTCCTTTATGAAGTTATCTACACACTGGGAATAGAGCACAGGCATTGCTTCTGCTCACGTTTTGTTACTGACACCAAAGTCACCATTAATGGTATATATCTTCCATAAAAACCTGTGCAGAGAAAACCAGAAAATCGTTGGCATTGGGGCAGAGGTAGAATTAATAAGAAAGCGAGTTTATTGGTTTCGGGTTGTTTTGGTTTTGGGTTTTTTTCAGTGACCTTAAAGAAAGAAGGGCAATGGATGGATAGATGCTGGATTGCAGCACATAAAACTAGCCCAAGACAAACTGTACAGTTCTGTTTCCTGTAGGTGAAAAAATAACTCATGACCTGACAGGCAACTGAACATTGAGTACTCCTTTGGTGCTAGTTTTAGGAGGGAATTTGACAACAAGAATTTGCTTGTAGTTTTCCACCACCCGTATGCCATTATGTTAGCTGGGCCTGATAATGCAAGGACACAAAAAATGCTCACATCTCCTATCTGTATTGCAAAAGAGAAATAAAAAAGGAACATCCATAAAATAAAAGATCCCATTTATGTTTTAACATGCCATGACAATGTTTGTGTGTCCTTATCAGGGCTTTCTCTCCTCCCTCCCCCCTCTCCTTTTGTAAATCCCACTGGATAAAAGACTACATCTTCCATAAAGAATTCCCACCAGAAATCTTTATAAATCCTCCATCAGTGAAATACTCTGCTGTCATGCTGAGCAGAAGCTAATCTAATTAAGACGGGATCTGCTAAATTTAATAGCCTGCTATGAATTTTTACGGACATCTGGTAACTGGAAGGTTGGAATGACTCTGACACATCAAACACACATTGTCCAAATGACCAGGATCGGGCTGATTATTTTCCCTTTTTCGGTCACTTGTAGCTGATGTGAGATGCAATCACCCCCTCAGGATACACCCATGTGACTTCATCTCAAATTAATGGGGGTTATGGTGCGTACATTTCTGGTTTGGAAAGCAGAACTAGGCCCCTGATGGTTCCTCTAATGTTGTTTTTTCCTGATTAATGAAGGATCAGGATATACATGCATTATTTTTCAGTGTTTACAAATACTGTGAACAGTATAGTAGGAGCTGACGCATCTATTAGCACATTTCTATATCTACAAGTTATGAGCCTGAACCTGATTGGCAGCTTTCCTCAGACTAAGCCATCATGTCCACTCGCTAAGCCCAGCAGAGACCAGAGATGTTCCACCATTTTAATCATCTTCCACCAGCCCAACAGTGAGCTGTTACTGGGGGAAGAAAGAGGATGGAGGTTAGGGTTGTTGAGGTTTTTGTTTATTAGGCTCCTAGTACAAAAACCAGTTGAAACCCTATATTTGTCCCCAAGAAATGGTGAACTGAGCTACTTCAAGGCTGGTCCCATCCCATGAGCCACTATTTTGAGAAGGAAGTACATTTACAGAAGTGCACGTCATTCTCCCCATCTTCATGAACCACAGTCTGAGAATCCCATGGTAATGAGCTCCTGGTAATTTTGTGGCTTACTAAGTCAGCAACAAGAAAATGCACAAACATTATTTCCACACGGCAGATTCCACTGGTGTTCAAGTCTCCCAGGCACCACTCTGAACTGTTTAGAGTAAAACCACAAATACACACACACATATGCATAGTTAACACTCATAGTCATGTAATTTTCAGATAGGGCAGACAGCACACAAGGCACGATTCCAAACCTTCCAGAATGGAAAATTTATGCTTTAAAACATGTATTTCCTTATTTATTGTCTTGGTAAGGAAACCATTTTTCTCTACCTCCCCTCAGCCATCTCTCCCCACATCCATAATAAAGGACTCAAGTAAATGCAGCAACACAGTGGGAGTTGTGTCAACCTGATGTGATGAGTTGGCACTTGAAAATTTAATCTCTTTACCATCCACCAGTATTAAATCTGTGTAGTGTGACTTTTAAACACGTGCCAAAAAGCAAGGAAGTTACAGTGCTGGCTTACAGATTACTTAGGCACTGGCTTCATTAAATGAGAGCAAACACATCTGGGGTCAGGTGGAGAAAACTGGGCTCCATATAAATAAAAAAGCCTCATTGAATTAATGTAAATGTTGTTGTAGTTAAGTTGGAATATCTGTAGTTAGAAGAGACAAGAAATCCAGCCGGTTCACAACTGGTACATGCACAGGACAGTCAGTGCAAATCAGCATGGTGCCAGTGAGGCTATGTTGACTTACTCCAGGCAGAGCTTTTGCAGGCAGCTCCCTGCCTCACCAAGCAGAAAGTTGGGCACTGCTGTGCTGTCTGAGGAAAAGGGCAGAATAGCAGGTCTTCCTCTTCACAGATTACCAAACCATTCACCTTTGTTCACATATTCCTAGGCACTCATTGCCCAGCACTATGAAAACTGAGTGTCTTCAAACTCACAAATTCAAAAGCCAGGGCCCAGTCTCCCTTTCTCCCACAGCACTGCACTGCTGCCTTCCAAACGTGGACCTCTGCACTCACAAAGGAACAACTTTACCCCACAGTTAGAACGTTTCCTACATTCTTGGCAAAACACAGTCTTGACCCGCTCTGAATTAACTATCTGAATGAACAGAAACATGTGGCCTGCAGAAAGATGTCTATGACTTTGTTACAGAGTGACAATGAATCAATTGTGTGGACCAGGCTAATGTCGGTTATCCTTTCTAGGGAAAACGTGAAATTAACTTATAGTGGTGTAATGTGATTCCAGAGATGAGGTATACATCTTGCCTGTAATGGCTTTTGATTATCAATGTCCATGTTTCTTGTTATTGTCCATTCAGAAAGAAATGAGAACGTTCAAAGGGCAGTAGAGGTGTACAAATGTTGTTCATTTTGTTGATGGTAAATAAAATGGAATTTTAAGTACCATAATCAAAGCATTAGCTAAAAAGAATGTGTAGTTTTTAGAGTTCATCTACGCACATTCTAAAAGCATCTTAAAGGACCTGAAAAATGCATAATATGAGAAAAAGTCATGTCCATGTCCTTCCTGTCAAGGAAGGAGGGGAGGGAGGGGAAAAAAGACTCGGGGGACTTCGTAAGAATATCTAGACAATTGAGGGAGCAGTTCCTACTTATGTTTCATGAAGATGCAGTGGAAATTTAAATTTGAACTCCATAGGTACATGTGCTTATTTGCTTCTTTAGACTCGCTTTTTGAAGAATCAAACCTTCCGCTTCATGGGCACCTAATTTAAAAGATGTGTATATTTCTGAAAGTGGATATGTACCATTTTGCTGAGGCAGTGACATCATTCTTTATGGGTGCTTCCCTGAGTGACGGGAACTGAAAATGGTGGCTAGTGGAAAGAAGGAACACTCACGTGCCCAGTGACTGCCATAGCCACCAATGACTGCCTGATATGTGTTGTTTCTCTACTTCTCTGAAATCAGGCAGCAAGTCAATTTGTTTCAACAAAGCAGTTTTCAAGATGTAGTCACCTCCAGGAGAAGTTCCTGGCAGTAAGACACAAAAAAAGGACATGCTATCTGGCCTGCTTAGGAAGTCAACTCTTGTCAGACATACCATCTTATGTACCAAAGTATTGTTCATGTCATTTCTGTTTTGCTTCTAGCTAGCTCAGGTGGTTCTTCAGGAAGTTGGGTTTTGAAGATTCTTCTCTGTAGGTACCATATTTCCTGCAGTCACTTTATGGAGACCCTAAGGGTTCAGCAGAATGTGATGCCCCGGTGAGGCACATGGAAGCTGGGTGCTGTGTCTGTTGTCATGGCAGTGTTACAGTACACTTGGATTTCAAACCCTTCATACAACTTTGTTCATTGATTTTACAAGAACCTCAAATTACTTAGTAGTTATACACTTCAAAGCTCTTCTGCTCAAGAGGCAAGTAACAGCAACCCAGGAGCTATTCCCACCAGCTACAACCAGCCAAACTCCTCATACCTAATTCTCCCCAGCACACACCCTGTCTCCACTCTGGAAAAGCTCAGGGTCTCCAATGCTATATATATATGTGTGTATAAATATTTACATGTGTACTCCACACTACACCTCCACATGCAAAACAAGATCATGTTCTGGTCTTCACTGTTAAAGATCTATTGACCACAAAAATGTGAACTAACAGGCATTGCTAATTTAATCACACAGTGGCCAACTCCTTTAATAAGAATGACTAGAAAATATAACAGATACAGAAAGTTTTACTTGTAAAACATCAAAGTCAGATGCAAGAATATTTAGATCCAATGCCTTCAAAATTATGTCTGTCTGGACTAAAATGTTAAACAACTCTTTCCACTGAGGATGACTGAAACAATCCCCTAAAAGAGACTCTTTACCTACAAAAACTCAAGATGAATTTTTGTGACATTAAATTTTATTTACAAATTTGTGCATCAAGAGGTGGATAGTAGTGACCTTTCCAGAGGCTTTCTTCACCTCAGACCAGCAAGTGAGAGGCATCAAGTACTCAGTTTCTGAGTGTGCTTACAGCTGGATGGGCAAACTAGACAATTTTGCAGTGATTCATGTCCAGATCACTAGCAACATACTAGAGATGTTCATTTACAGAGTGCAGAAATCCCATAAGTATCAGGAATCCTTGTGGAAGCTTGAACAGGCCACAGATGATAGCTATTACTGCAGACTATGTGTCTATACATCCAGGATATGAGAGTTGCTGCTGTAGTCATACCAGTGCAGCGATTTTCTCCAACCAGCGAGTTGGCACCTTACACAGGCATTTATCTTGACATAACTCAAATAAGACAGTGTTGCCCAGAGAGGAGCTCCACAAGGTTGTTCCTTCCACCCCACCAGTGGTTTAGTAAAGTGGAGATCAAAGGAAAGTTAAAAGTTGTGTGGGAGCCACAGCTTCTGCTAACAGCTTGAGAGACTTCTCTCGCTCCAGGGTGCAGGAGCTCATTTCATCACCCTGGTGCCACCTCAGATTCCAGCAAAAACTGATTTGTCAAAACTCTCCCCACCGTCCCCCCATCCCAACTTACAGCACATGCACTCTGCAAGGGCAAAACCTGTACATGAAAGCCTATCTACACACATTTGTTTGTTTGCCATCAGACACATTTGTGGGCACATGTACCTCAGAGTGGGTGTTTATGTCTCCTCATGAGCAGTGTTTCATGGGAGGGCTGAACAATCTGGCTGGAACAATCCACTAACACAGTTTCCTTGCCCCTAGGAGAAGCTGGGTAAATGTGCCCTCAGCAGCTTGCAGTGGGACTTTGGCCTTAAACCAATGAGTTATTTTCTTAGCTTCATGTATAGATTCTCTTCAGAAATCTGTATTCTCTTGGCTCTTCTCTGGGCTATTTTCTATTATAAAATGAGTGCCTTCTCGCAGCAGTTGGCTAAGGTGTATAGCAAGGCATAATACACATCAAGAGAAGACACATCAAGAGAATAAACAGCTCCTTCTTTTCTGCTACGCTTTAACCAGAAAACCCTCCAGGTCCCTGTGAGATCACAGAGACCCAGCCAACACCTCATCCTCCCATGCAAGGGGTCACCCACCCTTTCCCTAAGTGAGTGGCTGATGGAAGACGAGAACTCAGGCAGTGCTGAAGCATGCTGAGAAAGCTCTAGGCCACAAAAGCCCCTTCACTTCTTCTTTCTGACAGTTCTTTTCCCTCATCTGAAGTGTGACCCTAGGCCATGTGTATTGGCCGTTGCTCAAGTTTCTGCTCTGCCAAGTCTGAAGTTGTACAAGTTGCCCTTTCTACTCTGTGTTCTAATTCTGCTCCATATTACCCCAGAGACCTTTTAAGAGGCAGCCTGTCTTCAGCCTCTCAAACCTCTGTTCTAGGTTGGGAGTTTACAAAGGTCAAAGAAAATCTAAGCTGAAGTTAATGTGTTGCCTCAGTAGCCAGGAATCTTACTTTATTAGTAATGAAGCTAATGAAGGTGAATCTCAGCATACACTGTATGCACTGGCCTTGCACTTGAACCATGGGTTGGGGCAGGCTGCCCTGTGAGTCTGATGCTGAAAAGCCCACAGTTGCCAACATGGTGCCAGGGGAAGAAGGAACCTACAGATGCTATTAGAGAAACAATGTCACTGAGAGACAGGCCAGGAGCTCTGAGCTCAAAAATAGCCACAAATCCCATTGAAAAAGTTAAAATCCAGATAGGCCAATATGAAGAGCTCCAGCCAAAACTTGCACCTGCACACTGGTTAGGGCAATGGTGTGCATTAAACACTCACTTTCATCTCCATAGGAGACCGCAGATGTGTTGGCTTCAGTGTCCCTGAATGGAGTCAAAACCCTTTGAAGTTCCTTTGTGTTGAAGAGCAGCTGCAGGAAAGTGCAACTTAAAGCCCAAGCCTACCTAAACTAGTCGGAGCTTATATCTGGCAATGTCAACTCCAGGTGGCCAGTGGTAGGGATTTAGGATTTTACCCTGCTTGCACAGCAAAGAAGATGATGGAGCTGACACTGTATACACATAACAAGTGCAGCAGCATAACTAACCTACCATAAACAATTCACTTTTAAAAACCCACTGAAGACCAAAAGTTACTGTAGATTTTACTGCAAAAAAAAGTTAAGCATAGTGGCCAACTCAAGTTAAAGACTCTGGGTCTGCCTTGTCACTAGTTGGGACTCCAGTAACATGTATTCATGTCCTGCCCTAAATAAACATGACATCACACTAGAAAGGACAATTCCATCATTAGAAAGAGAGAATAAGGATGGGACTAGTCAGCACACTTGGTCACAGTCATGAAGGGGAACCCAGGAGCAATTGCAAACAGCTAAAACAAATGAAGTTAGGAGATCCTGCTTCCTAGTGCAAAAGGTCCATATTTAGGTCAGAAAGAGCCAGACTCAGCCTGATGTCGATCACATCCCCTAATCTAGACAAACCTCTGAGTGGTCCCTTTGAAGACATCTGCTTTACTGCCTTAGGACTCAGGGTCTGCTATTTTCTACATCAGATATAAAGTGCAAATGCATGGGAAGGCACAGCAGAATTTGAAAGTGGCCCAGAAGGAGGCTAGAAAAATGAAGAACTCGTTGTTTCTTTTTGATGAAAGGGAAAGAATGCTGAACGTAGGCTTCGTAGATAAACACTATATTAAATAAGCATATCCATTCTTAGCCCCTAAGCTAGCAGAGCACAGAAGCACATGCAAAATCAGAAATATTTGAGCAGTTCTGTTTATTTCAATGGAATTACTCCCATGCTTAAAGTTATGCACATGTTCAAATGTTCTGTTGTAGTCCAGTCTTAAAAACAGTCACTTTTTAATATCTTGTTAGTTGTCTGTAATTCTAGCATCCAAGCATGTTCCAGTGTTAATGTTGTGATTATAACAAATAAGAAACTGAATAGCATTTCAAGGGAAAAGACGGGTCACCCATTGCATGAAATAATTCCAATGAGATCATCATTACTAAACTATGTTGTCTTGACTCTTTAAGTTTGCTTTTCTTGATCAACATAAATACTCTTTTCTACTCATAGGGTAGAAAATAGTTGCACCATGAATAATTTTGTTTGCATTTCATTTGAATACTTCTACCAGTAACTAACAGTTAAACCTCACAAACAGTTTTCCCAAGAACCTAGGAAATCAGATCTGTGCTCTTGACTAAAAGCCAGTTTAAGTTAAAGCACTCCAAAGGTGCTGTCCGCAGTTTCAAATGGACACAACAGTTGCTATCCAAAGACTTGTTGACTTTTATATATCTAATGATTTGTTGATCTACACCAAAGCAATAAAGTATGAGTAGATAAAGCTCTTCCTATGTATGATGTGCAGGACTTATCGCTGTTTAATGGGTGTGCCTGGTGGACCTATACTGAAGTAACAAACAGTTTAAATTGGTTAAGATCATGCAACAGAAAATGCACAAGATTTGTTGTAATCATTCCAACTTCTTTTATATTTATTTACAATTACCTGCAATACTGTGATCCAAAAAGCTGGCGATTTTTAATATCAGTTCATTGTGAAATGAACAGAAGTTATGAAGATCAGCACAAGAAGAAAGAAGGAAATTTATAATGGGTTGCTGCAAGTAAAGAAGTTGATAGGTAGAGTTCTCTAGTCACTGTGTTTGAAAACTCCACAGCATACTGAGCCAAACCTCCTTTCCTCTTTGGAGGTTGCTCTGCAGGATTTATCCTGACACTTGCTGAACAGACTGCATGAAAGAGATGTCTTGTCGTGTTCTGCTGGTTATCATTCTTGCTTTTTTTTCTCTCTCTCAGAACGATTTCAGCAAAGACCATAAGCTTGTGACAGAGTGAATTTGTGATCTTATCCAATCATCTGGGCTGTTTGCAAAACTTCAGTAGGTGGCAGCGTTTTGTTGATAAATGTTTTGTTATCCAAGTGATCTCATTTAGTGCAACTGTTGCAATATTAATAAACTGAACTTATGATTGCATTTGCCAGGACTGAAAATATTGCCACACTATCTGGCATTTGCTCTTATCTGAACTGACAACAACATCCATTGTATTTATAAAAGGGGAAAAGTGTCTGTGTTTGTATGTGTTAGGGGCAGAGGGGAAAGGGAAAACGAGAGGAGAGGCAAAGGCAGTTTAAGATTAAAACACTGATGTCTTTGGCCACCTAATTTGTGATTGTAATAGATGAGCTTTCTGGCAATTCTGTTAAATTGTCACTGCTGCAGAATATATGACTCAAAAGAATGGTTAGTAGGTTATTCCCTCACCTCTAGCTCACCAGTTCATGTCAAGCCAATGTTGACAGCATCTAAAAGTTGTTACCACTAGGTAATTGTTTAGTGATCTGCATTCAATTCCTACTGGATAGATGAGCATGTCAGGGAACTAACCCATCACAACTGCTATTTAAGAAACCCAGAGTGTAAGAGACATTAAGACTGAACCCAAGAAAGAGTCCAGTAAGAATGAAGAGGGTAATTGCCTCTTTTCTGCCCTGTTGGAAGAAAAAATATTGTTGAACTTAACTCATTAATACAGCTCCTATATAGCTCTCTCTATATATATATATATACACACACACACACTCATGTGATTACTAAGCCTTAATAAAAATAGATAATTATTTTTATAGTTAAATTTTTGTATAACATATCTCCAATTCTCTCTCTTACAGAAGTAACTTTCTTAGTCCAAAGTCCAACACTCTGTTCTAAATATAAAGAACAACTTGTGCAGAAAAGGACTGTCCTCACAATCATCCACCTAATATGCAGTTACTTGAGGTTAAAAAAGAAAAATTAAAGTCTCTGACTCAGTTACACTCACAGAAAAGAAGATGAAAGTCATTGGTTTTATTACAGGCCCTTCAGATTAAAATTGACTTAAATACACCTGGCTTTGGGATAAATCCCACTGCCATTAAGATCTACCATGAAAGTGTCATTGACTTAAAGAGAAATTGGATCAGGCCTCCAAAGAACACATTTGGACTAATATAAATCCTCCAGAAATTAGATATGATAAATAGAGCAAAGGTGCCAAAAGATGCCTTATGACCATGTTTGCATATATTGACATAATTTTTATTATTCAGGAAATTCCTTAAGATTGAGCAATCAAGAAGGGAAAGACAGAATCAATGTTGCCAAATATCAAGGTGATTTAGACCTTGCAGAGGAAATTGCATAAAGATTAAAAGGTCTTTCAGCTTTATGAATGAAATAGAATTGAAAAGAAGGAAGAGACAGCTATGCTATGATAATGGCATTGAGATCAAACATCATTTAGGTATGGCTCAAAGCCTACATAAATATGTGCTCTCAACTTTCAATGCAGATTCCAGTGGTGATCCTAGGGGCAATAGTACAAATGACAGTGTGGGACTAAGATGTCAGAATAAAATTGCACATACAAGGTAGAAGTGAATCTCTGATGGCATTAATAGCAAATGTTTGTGACAGCTTTGTTTCCCATTATTTCATGGGCAGAGTCCAATAAATCCCAAACCATAGTCATTGGACCTATCCTACAACTGGCAGTCAAAAAGTTACCAAGGTTTGAAATACTCCAATTCTGAAGTGATAGTGAATGACAATACTTCTGTTTATAAAGGGAAAAGTAACAAGATTGCAAGGAAGTTAACAGTTATGCTCAATAGCTGCTAGGGGACCTAACTGAAATGATACTCACCCTTCTCACCTGCAAAGGAAATAAAATGCCAGACCATCAGTGGAACTGGGATGTCCATCTGGGTGGAAAGGTTAAAATGTTTAGAATCAAATCATTGTACCTTGATGTGATTGAAACCAAAGGAGAGCTAAGGGCTCACAAGGGGTTAGGATTTCATCTCAAGTGTTTCACTGCAAGGTGATGAATTTGTTACTTTTAATACACACCTAAGAGAGGATACCAGTGTGAACTCATGTGTTAATACAAATCCAGATTAAGAGTAGAGATTTCCAAGAGACATCTGATGGCATCTAATAAAAAAGGGTTGGAACTATGCCCGAGATGCAGACACAATCACTTACAACCACTACATATCCTGTCTCAGATAGCTGTGGTGGTGCCAGCCTCCATCAGTCACTCACTATACTTCTCAACACCTATCTCTGTAATTTCACTTACACTTTTTGTCATGGGCACAAAGCTGCATTCTTCTCTGTCTTCAAATCTGACCTTAGAAATGCTTCCTTTTAAATGAAACTTGGCCGCCTTTTGGCACTGCCACCTGAAGGCTCATGCCCTTTGTCACAGGAGGTGGGAGTGGAAGAAAGGGAACATTCATATTGCTTAGTTTTAAGCATCCAGCTTTAAGTCATCACCTTAGCAATCTGATTTCTCTCTTTAATCCATAATGAGAGACAGGATCTTTTGAGGGATGATTAGGAAGACTGTGAACTCCCTCCAGAGGAACCTTACTGCAAGGTCTGTCAATGCAGCTGTACTCATTACATTGGCGTATAAGTTAGTCTTCTAAATTTAAACAATGAACATTCGTCTGTTAACCACTGAATGCCTCATCTGTCAGTATTTAGTTCTACTTCAAGAATAAGCTCTTTGGGACAAACACTATCTTTTTATCTGTTTAGCATCCATCCCTATTGGATTGTTTAGTCTAGAGACAAGTAAGCATATGAGCCTCTACCTAAAAAGAGATTGTAACAAGATGGGTGTCATAGAATCACAGAATCTTAAGAGTTGAAAGGGACGTCAGAAGATCATCAGGTCCAACTCCCCTGCCAGAGCAGGAACACCTAGAGTAGATCATTCAGGAACTCATCCAGGTGGGTTTTGAATGTCTCCAGAGAAGGAGACTCCACAACCCATCTGGGCAGCCTGTGCCAGTGCTCCATCACCCTCACAGTGAAGCTATTCTTCCTTGCATTTCTTTGGAATCTCTTATGTTCCAGCTTGTACCTGTTGTCCTTTGTCCTATCATTGGACATCACTGAGAAGAGCCTGGCTCCATCCTCCTGACACCTACCCTTTACATATTTGTAAACATTTATGAGATCACCCCTCAGTCTCCTCTTCTCCAAGCTAAAGAGCCCCAGCTCCCTCAGCCTTTCATCCCAAGGGAGATACTCCTCTCCCTTAATCATCTTGATGGCCCTGCACTGAACTCTCTCCAGCAGCTCCCTGTCCTTCTTGAACTGAGGGGCCCAGAACTGGACACAATATTCCAGATGTGGTCTCACGAGGGCAGAGGGGGAGGAGAACCACTCTCAACCTACTGCCTACACCCTTTGTAACACACCCCAGGATGCCATTGACCTTCTTTACGATGAAGGCACATTCCTGGCTCATGCTTATCCTGCTGTCCACCCCAGGATCCCCAAGTCCCTTTCCCCTACACTACTCTCTAAGAGTTCATTCCCCAGCCTGTACTGGTACATGGGGTTATTCTTTCCCAGATGCAAGAGTCTACACTTGCCCTTGTTGAATTTCATTAGATTTCTTTCCCTGTCCAGGTCTCACTGAATGGCAGCACAGCCTTCTAGTGTGTCAGTCATTCCCTCCAGTTTAGTATCCTCAGCAAACTTGTTGACAGTGCCCTCTGTTCCCTCAGCAAGGTCATTAATGAACATATTGAACAGTACAAGTCCCAGCACTGACCCCTGAGTAACTCCACTAGACACAAGCCTCCAACTAAACCCTGCTCCATTGATCACAACTCTCTGCCTTCTTTCCTTCATCCAGTTAAAAATCCACCTCACTACCTGATCATCCAGCCCACGCTTTCTCAGTTTTGCTGTGAGGACACTGTGGGAGACAGTGTCAAATCCAGATAAACCACATCCACTGCACTACCACCTGCTTACATCTTCATAAAAAGCTATCAGGTTGATCAAACTTGACTTCCCCTTGGTAAAGCCATGTTGACTGCTCCTAATGACCCTCTTGTCCTTTAAATGTCTGCAGACAGCACCTAGGATATATTCTTCCATCACCTTTTCAGGGATGGAGGTGAGGCTGATTGGTCTGTAGCTACATTCCAGTTGCTTTCTCACATAAAGAGCAACTCCACCACCTCACTTTGTTGACCTGTCTTTCCTAAAAAGAACATAGCCATCCATGACCACATTCCAGTCACGTGAGCTGTTCCACCATGTCTCTGTAATTGCCACCAGATCATAACCCCTTGCCTGTATGCAGACTTCCAACTCCTCCTATTTATTCTCCATGCTGTGTGCGTTGGTGTACAGGCATTTGAAGGAGGAAGCCAAACATGTAGGATTCACCACCAACACTTGCTTGCTACCCTTAGGCTCAACTCTAGCTGGCCTGGTTTTATCCCCTTCCCCATCAAAACTAGTTCAAAGCTCTTTCTACAAGCCCTACTAACTCATTTGCAAGGATCCTTCTTTTTTGAGACAGATGAACTCCACCTGTCACCAGGCTTGGCATCATGAAAATTTCACCATGGTCAAAAAACCCAAAGTTGTGTTGGTGGCATCAGTCTCTGAGCCACCTGTTAATCAGATGAGTTTTCCTTATTTGTTCAGCATTCCCCCATGCCATGAGAGGTATCAAGGAGAACGCTACTTGTACCCCATCTAGCATTCTCCCCAGTGCCCTGAAGTCCTTTTTAATAGCTTTTGAACTTCTCTCTGTAACCTCATCAAAACCAATCAGTACCAACCTGCATTACCAATAGCAGTGTCAATGTCTTTTCCCAAGTAACAAGCTATAGGATGCGAGGAAACAACCTCAAGTTGCAACAGGGTAGGTTTAGATTGGATACTAGGAAAAAATTATTCACTGAAAGGGTTGTCAAGTATTGAAAGAAGCTTCCCAGGGAAGGAGTTGAGTCACCATGCCTGGAGATATTTAAAAGACATATAGATGTGATACTTTGGGACACAGTTCAGTGGTGAGCTTGGCACTGCTAGGTTAATGGTTGGACTTGTTCTCAAAGGTGTTTTCAATCTATGACTCTATTGGTGCTAGACCATGCCAAGAGGTAAGGAGGTATGTGCCTACTTCCAGATTACCTCATCTGCATCCAGCCCCAAGAGTACAGACTCTCACCAGGCACAGGAGGATGTTAGCTCACTGCTGCCAGTAACGGAGTTGTTCTGTTACTCTGCTCCTGAACCCCCAGTATTGTAGTACCATAAATTATAATAAATAACATTAATCTAGGACAGGAGTAGAACTCTTCTGTTGACATAACTATGTTTAATGACTGGGTTAACCAGCTTCAGCCTTCTACTGGTGTAGGGTCCTTGGTCTATAAAAAGAGATTGTGTGGCTGCAGCATTAAACATAAAGGAACACATACAGGGAAAAAATCCTTATAATCTGAGATAAGAAAGGACTTTGTAGTTGCTGGGCCAGAATGAACAATGAAATGTAAAGAAGCTGCAGACACCTCAGCATAGAGTCAAGAACCTAAAAGATATAAAAGTCAAAATTAAATCCAAGTAATTGAAATATATGATATAAATATACATTGTATTCAAAGGAATATAAAACCAGAAATTCCTGAAAACATTAAACAGCACAGTGATGGAAGAGATCATGTTGATAATAACTGAACGTGCAATAACAGGTTTGGATTCCCAGTCTGCAAGGCACTTAAACCTGTGTTGGTTTTTTTTTTCCTATTGAAATCAATGGAAATGGTTTTCATCAAGTGCCTTGTTTCTGTTAAAATGCCTCATATTCATGATATAATGATAAAAGTGATCGGTTAAAGCCTGGTTCAACAGATCCTTGTTGCACAGACAATTATAGGTACTGTGAAAAGAGATTTCTCCTTCATTAAGACATTCATGGTCATGGGTATTTATTTGCCTCTATTAGTTGGAGAGTTAATATTCAACATGAACACTTTGGAATTGAAATACTTTCTCTCTGCAACAAGGTGATTACTTGTGTAAATATATAGTGTCTGAATATAGAAGTTAATGCGCACATAGGTTTCAGAGAAGAGCACAGCACTTAAATGGGAAAATGATGCCCTGAGTGAGGAAGAACATGGTATCCATAGACGGCCTCTAAAAAATGTACCAGCCAGGCCAGACATTGAATCATAGAATCGTAGAATCATAGAATTGTGGTGTTGGAAGGAGCCTCTAAAGATCATTGAGTCCAACCCCACTTCTAAAGTAGGTCCACCTAGATCAGGTCACTCAGATATGTGTCCAGGAGAGTTTTGAAAACTTCCAGAGAAGGAGTCTCTACACCCTCCCTGGGCAGCCTGTGCCAGGGCTCCCTCACCCTTATAAACAAAAAAGTTTTTCCTGAAGTTTAAGTGGAACATTTTGCGTTCCAGCTTTTGTCCATTACCCCTAGTCCTATCATTAGACACTACAGAAGAAAGTGTTGCCCTGTCGTCTTGACATACATCTTTTAAGTATTAATGAAGATCCCCCTCAGTCTCCTCCAGGCTGAGCAGTCCCAGATCCCGCAGACATCTTCAAGATGTGGGGACATGCAATGCTTTCTATGCCTTAGAGTAAAAATAAGGTACTCCCAGCTTGCTCTGATTCAGTGCTTTTGCTAACCACAGCTTTAATCATAGCCAGATGAGAAGACTAGTGCTTACTATACCACACAGCTGCTGGAGTCTGAGCAGAAGCCAGTGCATTGGTCAGCTATCTTTCCTGTGATCTTCCTGAGAATCTTCGAGATCTCCTGCTGCCTTGCTTGCACAAGGAGGAAAAAGTTGCCTTTATTTTATTTCACCTGCACCTGTAACATTCATCAGAGCCTAAGACAGGTGAAGCTGAGGCAGTATCTATCTACCTTGTTCAGTGTACAAAGGCAGTCACTTGGAAGAAACCAACACACACTTTTGAAATAGAGGGCTAGACCTCAGCTAAAGTAACATAAAAATCTGATTAGCTCCACAGAAGCTGGAATTATCATCATCTCTCAGCAGTGATGCAGTTCTGAGTCTGGCCCATGATGCACTGAGTACCCAAGCTAACTTCTGTCTCTATATCAGGGTATGAATACTGAAAAGATTTTACAAAGCTTCCAAATAACAGAAGAGCAAAGAGTGCTTGGTAGATAAGCAGAAAAAGAAGAGTTTGCCACAGTCTTCATTTTGAAATTTCTAATCCAGGTCATGAAGGACCAGGCTAAAACTCACATACATGTTAAGTATGCAATGCCCTAAGGTGTGTGTCAACAATACGTGTAAGTGCTTACTGACTAATCTCTTGAAAAGGAATGGAAGCTGAGGAAAGCTGTGTGGCTCAGAGAGAGAAATGCAAATCAGATCGACCCCATAATGAAAAACATTCTTATTAAACTGTGTTTTATCTTGGAGCAGTCCTTCTTTTAGGAACACATCCAAGCAGAGATAAAGGCATCTTACCATACTCATTAAACTGTGCATGGTTTGATGCAATCAGACTCAGATCATTTGCATATGGATCAGTTTAATCTAGTTCTTCCTGTCTCACACCTATTGTTAATCATGCTTAGACTCCCTCCCCCCTTCCTAATACTCATTCCCCCTCCTCCTCTATTCCTTTGATTCAAGTAGATAAATGAACAGACATAAGGACATCGACATCTTTCTGAGTGATCATCTGCCTTGTATGCTCAGAATGTCCCATGTTTTGCTGATTATTTCCTGGTTGGCATTCCATATGGTCTTGATAGTCTCTGTCTTGGCTGATTTAGGAAGACTGAGGAAGACAGAGGAAGAATATTGACTCAGACTGTAAACCCCAGCCTATGTTTACCTCTAGCCACAAATTAAGTGAGATTTGAGTTCTTAACGTCTTCAGCATCATTAGAAAATATCTCTCTCAGTAGCAACAGTCCAGTAGTAACTGAACAGAATAACTCCTTTTCTTTCAGGGGCTGAGTATTATTTCTGCATTTAGTCACTAGTGGTGATAGCTGCTTTTACATAATCAATCTACAGTGATAGGGTAACCTTTTTTTTTTTTTGCAAGAGTAGATATTTTTATCTCTATGAGGCAATAGTTTTTGGGTCTTTTAATAGTATTGCTACAACTCTGTAAGTCTGAGTTTGTGGTGCTTTTTCAGAGAATGGTTACAAACACAGGTTGAATGACTTTGCCTCAGATTTATTGTCATGAATCCTCAATCTAAGCTTTGTTTTTTACTGGAGGGTTTTCATTTCATTGTTCAGGATATTCTGTCCAGCATCATCACTATTACGGCCTTGGGGAGGTAATAGGCTTTATGATTGTGTGAGGAATATGAGAGCAACAGATTGGGCAGTTTACACAAAATGTCTGACATGGTGATTTTTCTACTCAAGGTTGATGCTGTGCAAGTCTGCAAAAATGTTCATATACCTGTATTAAAAACAAGCTCTTTGTTTTCAGTTATTGTGTTGTAGTCTGTCCGTAGCTTTCATATAAAGCCAGCTTTTCACACAACCAAACCAAACAGCTCATGTTTCACTCTCTTCCTGCAACTAGAATAATATGTGCTCTGGAAAATGAAGGTCAGGCTCCCAGGAGACTTGCCTTTCAGTGGCATAGCTTTTTCTTTGGCATAAGGACAGTGCCATAAGTGCTGTTGGATCTGGCATTCATTCAACCAACGTCACACAAAGTGAGCCTGATCTTTTCTTTGTAACAATGGTGACCTAAGTGAATTCCCCCAGTCCAGATGCATTTTGTCATAGACATGAAGTGGATGTAAACAGCACAGATACCGAGGGACTGAGTGGAGGAGAGCATCCAGATTTTATGTTCTCCAGTATAACTCCCCAGGTGGTGTGTATGTATTTCGACTAAGACTACTTTGATTCCAAAAATACATCCTTAATGGCCCTCCCAGTCTGTGGTACGAAGGAAAGTATGGGCTGGTGAGATGTCTGCAAAATGGGACAGATGTAGACAGCTAATAGAGATGAACATACACGTCTCATGCATTAATATTCAAATTCATGTCTGCTGATTAAATTTCAGTTTAGGATGATGCATTATTTATATTAGAAGTCCTTTTATAGTATCTTGTGGGTAAGGAAGTCACAGCTCACGAAGTGGAGAAGGATGAGTGCTCCTTAGCAAGGGGCAGTCTCTACTGTATCTTCCTAGCATTTAGCATATTGGGCTGTGAGCTCACTGAGCACCCTCAGACACTGCTGTAATTCCAGACAATACGAGAAACAAGACTTAATCTCCAACAACATTTTCCACAGGACACGGAGAACTTCATTAATTCTGGCTGCTTTTCTGGAAACAGGAAGGCATTAAAAATTCATTCTAAAATTGTCAACTGAAGAATTTTAAACCTTGGGGTGGGGATGAGGGTGAGGGTGGTGTATATACAATTTTATTTCCTGGGAAGGACTAAGGACCAGGTCATCAGGATTTTAGACAAGCTTGGTGCAATTGCCTCTGTTAAAATTTTGTGCCTAGAACTACAACAGTCTGTCGTTTTCACCCCTGTCTGAAGCACAAGAAAGATTCTTTTTAACAGAACTTGGAGATTTCAGCTATCTGAATCCAGTGATTCACTGTCAGCAAGAATGTAAAGATGATTGTTGCTCCAATAAGCCCTTTTCTGCTGCTAAGGTGGCAGTTTTAGGTTCCTTGTCATGACATAAGTGAAAACAGCGGCAAAAAAGGCTGATCTGAGGTTTAACAAACTTCAGAACTATTTGCTAATTTGGAGTAATTGATTTTGTTTCAGTCTTCATGTTCCTTTTAATTCAGTTTCTTTTCAGTGCGTAGTTTTTTAGAGAGTAGAGATGAGGAGAGGAGAGGAAGTGAATTTCTCTCCTCTGGCACCATATTAATGAAGCAATATCCCTACACTAGCCTCCATCCCTGGAACTAGTGTGGTGCCTGGAAGCAATAGGCTGCTGTCCCTCTATGAGACAAACATGAGACAGAAAAGAGACATATAAGGATGCCAGTGAGCTTCACAGATTTTTGCTAAAAAGAGAGGAAAGCTAAGACTGCAGTACCTTGACCTTGCTTCAGATGTTTATGGGAGTATGCATATGTATATGTATATGTATATGTATATGTATATGTATTTATATGCATGCTCATGGGTGCTGACTGACTTGTGATGCTTTCCTTTTTAGCCTGTCTCAAGCCTGCTCTCCGATATGTGGGCCTTGTTCCCTTGCTTCCCAGACAAGTGAATCTCTCATCCAGTTCCATTGGCTATTTCTTCATTCCATTTGATGCCAGGACACTAGTAATAGTCACAACAGGACTGCTCTTTGTACTCAGTCTTGTCTCAGGCTGCCCAGAGGGGTTGTGGAGTCTCCTTGAATGTTTTCAAGACCCGCCTGGACATGTTCCTATGCAACCTGATCTAGGTTGACCTTGCTTCTGCAGGCGGTTTGGGCTAGATGATCTCTAAAGGTCCCTTCCAACCCCTACCATTCTATGATTCTATGATTGTTTCCAGAGTCACATCAGCTGCTGAGACTAGGCAAATCACTACTCCAAAGTCCTGCGATACAGCCTGCTTGAGGCAAATGGCATCTCTGGGCAATTGTTGCACAAAATAAGACCGTTCCAAAAACCTGCTGTTTAGCAAAATTGGACCATAGTTTTACAATTCTGTCAAAAGAAAATGCCTCTGGTTCCCTTTCATATCCCAGCAAATTTGTATCTTTCCTTCAGAGAGGGGAGTACCATTTGATAAACTGCAGCCTGTGTAGTGCAGACACAGGCTAAAGGAGGAAGAGTGAGTGTAGTTGGAGCTGGAAAAACTGAAGCAATATTAATATCATCTCTATATCTAACAGCTGTCATCTGCACATGAATACCAGCCATCAGCATGGCTTTGTGTTTATGCATGTTAAATTCGTCATTTGTGCATGCAGGAAGAGTAAAAGCCGGTGTAAATATTCGGCCTGAAAATAAGAAAGGATTACATAAGAAACTGGTTTCTTATTCTTTTGGGGTTTATTCTTGCCACATGATTGTCCTTGGAAAGTTTGAGAGTTCATTCTTCCTAATGAATTTAAATGCTAGAACTAAAATATGGCAGGATTAGGGGGTTTTTTTCTGCCAGGGAGGTACCTTGCTACCACAGTATCACAATAAGTCGTGATATAAAAGTTTACAGGCATGTGTCTTAAAAAAACTCCATCAGTTCCAACAAACTCTGCACTCTGGGTTTCTCCTCCTGTTGAGAATTTACAAGCAAATTCAAACTGTTTTTTTTTTACAGCATATGAGTGTTCAGAGAAAACTTTATTTAACTCAGTACAACTGTAGCATAAAGTGGTGTTGAACCAAAGAAGATCTCTTTCAATGTTATCTGCCATATATTTATTACTAAGGGAGTCTGAATCTCATTATTAAATGGGCAGCCTTTATAATTATTGTCCACTAAATACAGATTAAATGGTTTGAAGATAATGGTTATCCAGTCTACTCTTAGCTTGACAAGGGTACCACTGTGCTTTGCACTTATTATGTCATACATAATATTCAAGGATAGGTGTCTATTTAGCCTGTCTTAATTCTTAGGTCATCATTGCAGTAGCATGGATTTTTCCAGAAGTGTGGCTTAATCATAGTGCTTCAATTTTTCTTCTTATTTCAGTCTACAGGTGCTAGAAAAAGGCTTCAGTGCAGACCTTCTGGGTTTAGTACAGAAAGAATATGCCATTAGCACTGTATTTGTCATTTGACTCTCAGTCTCATTCTTATCTCAGCTAAGTTAGGGATTCAGTCCTGAAGATGTAGGATTGTGACAGATCAACCTGTTTCTCATAGCCAGGAGCCTCCCAGTTGACTGGCTGAGACTGGAAGGAACAGGAAGGAGCCAGAGCAGCCTGTGAGAGGGGCTGGTTTAGACACGGGGCAGTGGGCTGCCAAGTCCATCCTGGGTTGCAAAGCATGTGCTGCTACTTCTGCAGAAATAGTAGGTTTGCTACAGCTGGTATGTGCAAATACTATTAGTTTACACACACAACTTGGTTCCTCTTACAAACAGGCCTTTATAAGTCCTGATCATCCTGAGAGATATGTACTGGCTCTAGTTTGTGTTCATTATCTTGAAAAGTAGATATAATGTTGGATACCTTGCACTTCCTTATCAGAAATACTTTATATAAGACATCCTATACAACATTTGCCTTTCCATAGCTATATCACATAGTATACTTATAGTAAACTGTCTGATGCACAGAGGTTTTTCTTCCTCTCTGTCATTTGTAAGCACTAAACTCCCATCTAAAACATTTTCTCTGTTATTTCTAAAGTAAAGGATGCTTCTTTTTGCACCATAAATGTCATCCTATTTTTTTCTGTTACACCACCAAAGTCTTTAGCTTGTTCTATGATATCATCTTATCTGTGTTCACAATATGTGCCAGTCATATCACAGTAACAAAACACAGTAGCATACCTTTGCTTGTTGTGCCAAGGTCATTAATGAAAAATGAGTCTGGTCCACAGTCCTAATTCCTTGACCCATGAAAAGTAATGGAATAATGCACTTTAAAACAATTATGTCTTTGGTGAAGGAGATTTGCCTATCCTATTTGTGAGAAAACATCATCTTCCAGGTCAGTTAAATGAGAAGCCAGGTGTTTGCATGTGTGTTCCAACTATAAAATTTATTCCTTGTTTCTCTTGGTGTGCTGAAGTGCTAACTCCTGAAGAAAACAGAATGGCCACAGCACATCAGACAAATCTTGTAAATCTCAGAGTGCCTTCTTGTCCTGGAGCTGTAAATGGATGTAACAGTGTTTATTCATGTGCATAAGTGTGGTAGAGATAGATAAGTGAAGAACTCTGGACTATACCAGGTACATTTCACTGGCTGATTTCCAGTGCACATACGTGAAACTGCAGTGAATAGTGAACAGTTTACCTTACTTGTGCCCACAGTTTCTTCTGAAGTTCTTTTAAGAGTAGATTTCTGTGTGAAAGTCATAGACAGAGCTCCATATCTTTGTGCAGCTTGAAGTTTCTGCTTGTAAATTTTGCAGATTACATCTGTAGCTGCACTATCCTGTAGGCACACAAGAGGAAAGAAACCCAATTTTGTAGAAAAAAGGTTAGTAATATACACCTGGCTTCCACCTTTCAATTTATGAAGACAGTTATTAACAAATTGGTTTGGAATCTGAAGGAATTATTTCAAATGATGAATGTTAAGAAGAGATTTTAACACAGATGGTAAATACTATGTATCATGTTATGAGTTATTCCAGCTAAAGTAGCAGTGTCTCACCACTGTTCTGCCACCAGGAACATCTACATTCTCTGCATTCCCTGTAGCACCTAGCACATAGTATATCTACACTTCACTATATCACAGAGTCTAATTGTTTTAAAAAACAAAATATTTTCCCCTAATCCACAGACTTTCTTCTACAGACTCAGAAATATTTCTCAGCTCAGATCAGGGGCTATCTGTGCCTCTGTCCTGGAGTTTTTGTATAGAATGTGTAAATAACTCCATTTTTTTTTTCTGCAAAGCTGTCTCCCATTGACTTCTGTGTGCACTTTTCTGCAATTCTATAGCCAGCATAAACAAAGCAAGGTCAGACAAGGTCAACTGTTGGAGTAACAGCCTTTAAGGTAAACTTGCTTAGTAAAGAAAGCAGTACTGGTAATTCTAGATGTGATGGACTTTTTTTTTTTACTTGGTACTGATAGAGTGAATGAGTCAGAGTAGCATGAAAAGTCCATATACTACTAGAGGACCCAGTAGTTAGAATATTTGGAAAATAAAGGGGGTTTTTTGCCACTTGTGGTAATAAAAAAGTCTTGGGTGAGTAGAGGGGACAGTGATGATTTAATGTGAGCAATCACATTCTTCCTACCCCATTATTCCATCAGTGCTGCACAGCTCACCACCACTCCTTAGTCACCACTTCCATTCTAGTGCATTTGCTTTTCCAGTAAAACTGTCTGCCAGATCTACCCTGAAATTGCTGTGTAGCAATGCACAGCACTAATAGAACAATTGCCACATTATACCACATCTGCAGCCATGTTCCAGCAATGGATAACGTGGTCTATGCATGTTCCCTTCATTCTGTCAGTACTCAAATATCATTTGTACTGGTATGGGGTGAAAAGCACTACCAAAATGGGAGATGTTATGAGAAATGCATTAGCTCTTTCGTGTCTAATACAATATGTTTTTTCAATTATAAAACTGTTTCATCATATGTATACAGTGTCTCTACTTTGGCTGCTGCTACTGCTGCTCTTCAGTCTAAATCATGAAAATCTGAAATCATATTCTTGTTTACTGCCTTCTTCTCTTCTACCTCATCTACCTCCCCATTTTTCTCTCTAAGCTGCTTGAAAACATTCAGTCAGCCAGCCCTGGAGGTGAAACTACTCAGAGAACTTCAAGGTTATGAAATGCAAAAGCTTGACTTTTGTTTGTTTCACAGTCAGATAAAGAAGTGCATAGGATGAAAACCTCTGTTGTGGAGCTCTGCTGACACATAAAGGAAGCTTTAATTCAGTTTAAAAAGCAAATGTATTTTTGTGTAATTAGGAAAAACAATACCCCACAACAATGCTGAACAAATAGGGGTGGAGTTTATATCAATTTAGTTGAAAAGTTTAAAAAAAGGCAAAAAAAAACCCAACCAATGGTTAAAGCAGGTAAACAACATTCAGGGTGCTGCTGCTATGTTTGATAGAAAAGAAAAATCATTGGTGAGAATTAAATACTCACTGCAGAGAGGAAGAAACATTTGAAGTTATCAAAGAGAGGAGTCTTGATGTCAAAACGAAAGAGGAATCTTGGTTTAAAGGACAGTTAAAGCTTTTACTTGGGAATGATCTGAAGTTTGAAAAGTCACCCAAAAGAGGTAGAGAACAAACCAGGGAGTTCAAGAGCTAATAGCTGTTTAAAAAAAGAAAAAGAAAATGAATAATTGGTGAGATCTGAGCAATAGATAGGAATGTTTTAGGGAACAGAGCTTAGAGATCTAAGGTGCCTTGTCTTGAATTGCTGGTTAAGTTATTAGGACTCCCACTTTTCTTTCAAAGTCTTGTAGCAGTTTGTTCAGACATTGCAAAAGAAATTAAATAAAAACTCCACTTTACTTTTTGCCTGGATGGTACAATACATATTTATGTGTGCAGAGTTGTCAACACATTACACAGCACTTGTAAGTACTATCCATATTCAGTAATACAGTTGCACAATTATAAAGCACAAGTGCTTGCATCTCTCTTGAAAATGTACAATAGGAAGCTGTTTGAAATATTGCCACAGCTATTGTACCCAAGTGCATTTTTTTGCAGTCCTCTGTCAGCAATTTGTCCTTGTGCTCTAATAGTGACAACAATTAGATGCACTGAGGTGTGCCAGAAATTACACCCTGTTAAACCACAGGCAAACTGGAGATGGAGTCTGCTGGGCCCAATCCCCACAGTACACCTCTCCCAAGGTGACCTTGGCTTCCATGGGGATAGTTGGGGGCACTTAGTCCTCTGAGGGCTGGAAAAATATCAAGCAGTTTCAATGCCCACAGGCAACCATGTTGCAAACTTATTACTGGTGATTGCCACCTTACGCCTCAACTTCCGTGAGTGTTGCTCCTGTTGGTCCCCCATCATGGGTTGTCTTTTTTTTTTGCTGCACAAGCTGCTGGCAGCACAAATGTCTCCCCAGGAGCACAGCCCTCTCTGGGAGGCAGCTGCTGGGGACTACCACAGCACAGGCAATAACTAATAAAGACCCATTTGGGGCAGATGTGCCAGCTGCTGTGCTCAGACCTGGGTGCAGAGCCTGAGCTCTTCCAGAGTTTGGATCAGAGCATAAAAAAAATCAAAGCACAAAACACTGAGACAGTGAAACTTATGACAGGGATGATATAAAATGGTTGCCAAAAATTGCAGAGGATTGGGCTGGAACCAGGATACATTAAAAAATTTATAGTCACCCTAGAAAAGACAACTTGACTTCCAGAAGATGGAAGAGGGTTGTGTCTTTGGGTTTGTATGTGTTGAGGTGTTTGTGTATGTTGAGGTATATGTGTGTGTTCATTTTTAGTGAAATCATGTACTTCCATCATTTCCTTGACAGCTTGATTTGGGGAGGATTTCCTGATAATTTGTGCCAAACAAAACTTCCTTTAGTTATCTCCCGGCTGTATCTTCTGATAACTTGCCCTGTTTTCTAGCTCCAGTCATGGCTGATGAAACCAGATTAAGCTTCGAAAATTACACTGCAGTGAGCCAAAGCTAAAGAAAATAGCAAGGAAGAATTAAATATTGTCTCTGTGCCGTGCTTCAGCCACGCTGAATCCAAATCACTGCTAAAGTAGAGCTCTCAAAAAGCTGTTCTTTAGGTGAGCAGGGGAAATGTCGTCTTCCTAACATGTGGTGGTTTTTGTCAGAATGGAAAGTAGAAGTCTATTTTGAGATAGTCTGTTTTCCTCATATTCCCAACTAGATGGAAGAGAGAAGCTTTGCAAAGCACTTGAAAGTCTTTTGCATGACTGTCAGCCCAGAAATTCTTGAGGGAGGAACCACACTTGAGCCACCCAATGGGAAACACAGGAAAATGCTATAGAGGTGAAGAAAAGAGCTCAGTCTTCACCTAGTAAATTCTAACCAGATTTGGGTTGTGTTTGTGTTCCTGAGATGAAACCACTGAGTTTGTTGCTGATTCAGGAAACACTGACATTGCTGAACACTTCCATCCACATGATCCTCTGCAGTGCCTTGTAGAGACACATTAGCAAGCTTTAGGTGAATTAATTCGATCACCAGAAGCAGTGTTCCCACCTCAAGACAACTCTTCGCCTCAGAGCAACTAGCTGCCCTGCCAAATCTGTTTTTTCCCTCTGCTGTTTGGTGCAGGACTCAGAGAATACCCAAGATATCCTTTTATCGTTGCCTCAGACTGCAACACAATCCAAAACTTCATCTGTTGTGTGCTTCAAGGTAATAACTTGTCCATGTTCTTACCCAAGAAGCTTCTAAACACATATAGCAGTGATAAGAAGCTGTCCTGCTTCCCTTGGAAAGCCATGGCATAATTTTGCTTTCAGGTTGCTGCTTGCACTCTCTTGGTACCAGTATAGTCTGGTGTGACCACCAAGCAGTTATATACAGATAATCCAGAGCTTAAGGCTTCTCAACTGGTATTAACACCCATTACCATTGCTGGTTTTGGATTCTCTCCATGTGACTATTACTGGCTTAAGGATTTAGATTAAGCATTTTAAAATATCTTAGGGAACCAGAAGAGAGAGGTTAGCATAGAAATCAATTGCTGAAGGGGATGTGAAGCCTTTACTTCTGGTGGCTTTTAAATACGGGCTGCACAAATGTTTTTCAGGGGTAGTTTAGGTGTAGTGGGCCCAGTCTAGACAATCACTTGAGATGCCACAGCTTCAATTGCTACCAGATCTCACAGCACTTGTACACATGCAAACATGGCTCACCAGCAGTTTAGTCATAGCATCAATGAACGTATTTTTTTGGAAAAATTGCAGCTCACTTGTACTCAAGCCAACACACAAAGACTGAGTCCTAAACAGTAATGAGCTGGCTACATCTGTCAATCTGAAAACTCATCACACCTATGTGGAGAGGCTGTGAGGTGTTCTCGCCTGCTCCTGGCAAGCCAACTCCCCTCAAGGCACCAGGATGGGCATGAAGAAAGGCCAGAGCCAGGTGCTCTGGGAGGATTCTTCCCCCTTCCTCCTCAGCTCTCTGGATAGCTTTGGCCAAGCAGGAAAGTTCTGCCACTTATTCTGAAAAATGGACTTTCTTCCTCTGAGGAAAGTTTAGTGCTGCGCAGTGGCACCTCATGAAGGATGTTTGAGGGTGGTCTGCCCATCTGAGCTACATTTGGTGTGCAGTTAAATTTAGAGTCAGGATGACAACTAGCAACTCGCTGAAGCCTTAAACTCCATTTTCTCTAGATTTTACAGTCCTATCAGGAAATAAATCCCTCTTTGATTGGGAGTAGAATTGAAAGGCTGGCAGATCACTGTATTCATTGCTGTGCCTGCAGATACAACTTCACACAGTTACTGTGTAAGTGGGAGTGACACAGAGGGCATCACAGGGCAGAGCCCAGTTCAAAAGTGAGAGAATCACATTACTCATGGTAAGAGTGACAATAGGCATGATCTCGCTGGTGATATGCTCAGAGAAGACAGAGGGGACAGAGGTTTGGAGGCAAGTACTTACTTTATCTTGGTCTCAATACCAATAAGGCCTTCCTATAGCTCTTTCCCTACGTTACTGCATCATTTTCTTAATACTGACCACCACTTCCCTACCACTCAGTTTCTACTCTTTCTAATGAAGGAAAACATTTTTGCTTTTGTTATGTTATGTCCAACAGAGTTAACAAGCCCCTTAGACTGCAGCAAATCCTCTTTCTGTTTTGTGAGGCATCTAGTACAGCTTTTGGCAGTGTCAGAAACAGCAGTACTTCTCCATATGGCCAAGCCTTTCCTGCCACCTGTACTCTAGGAGAGCATTTGTCTGACACAGCATCCTGGTGAGCTTTCAGTGAAAACAGTCATGTCACACAGTCAAGCCCACAGTGTCCAGGTTTGGTTTGGCTCACTAACAACCGTCTGTTTCCAAACACTTTCTGTTTGCCCAGAGTTAGATTGAATTTTATAACATTATTCTTATTAAGAGAAAGTAAAAAATGCTTAAAGTACCGTTTTGTACGTATCCCACTTATTCCAGATTAATTACCATGTAAAGAAAGTCCTTGGAAATATTCAATTACAGTTTTCTACTGTCCTATGACAGGAGCTACAGATGTTTTATGTATATTTGCTGTTTCATTCAGTGGATTTGATATCTTTCAAGAAAAGAGAAGATAAAAAAGTCTAGATTAGATTTTTCATACATTTCCAGATTATTCACAATTGGTATTCTGGACCACACTTAGCTCAAGGCTCTTCAACTATGAAATGTACTTACATCAGGTGGGCACCTTAGCAATTGTTAATCACTAATTTCTTCTTTTCCAGTCCATTCCACTTCTATCAATGTACTGAGTCAATTTCTACTCCAGTCCACTAACTTCACAAGAGAAATAACACTGATGAACAAGCTTATATCTTGTTCCAAGGTTGGGAGCAAAATGGGACAATAGGATAACACTGTACTTGTATGGAATGGATGGTAGGAGACCAACCGGCTGTGAAGAGGTAAATCTAGACAGAAACAATTTTTGCAGTCACATTAGGAAATTAAACTATGCTTGTTTTAAAGGACTTTTAAAAGCAATTAAGAGAAATATACAGTTGTAAGCAAGTAAGATGAGGAAAGCGGAGCACTGAAGAGGCCAAGGAAAATGAAGAAGTGTCATTGATGACCATTATACATACCTATCTCTCTATGTATGACAGCAAATCCTGGTGGATCACAGTACTTTCAGAAGATTAAAATGCCAAGAAGTTTAAGAGATTTCCCACAACCTAGCTTCTAGTGAATCCAAACTAATGTTCCTCATGCCAACATGCAGTTTAGCAGTACGAAACACTATTACAAGTGTAAGCAGCAGTTGGTGAAGTGTAACAGTTGCTCAGATTTTCCACTTGAGGACTCATGATTAACTCTTCTTCATTAAAAAGTTTGGTGAAGTTGGATATTTTTTATTACTATATTTCTTAATCTTTTCAAATCCAGCAAGTCTGGTGGAAAATATGTGAGTTTGAAGAGTGCAATATGTCTCCACAAAATTAGAATCTGTTTCTCCTCCAGGTTTTCCTTCCTTCAAATTCCAGCTATATTCTGTCTGATCGAAAGAATAAGACAATGATCATTATTCAATTCCTTCTCATCAGGCCAGATCAATGTTAGGTGTAAATTCAGAGTTTTGTGCCAAGAAATCCATGCAAAATTCCATAAAATCTTTTTCTCCATTTCAGACTCAAAACTAAAGAATCATCAACTTACAGTAAGAGAGGAAATTAAAAGCACTCTTCATGTCTATATCTAGGCACATAAATGAGTTGCATATCTTTGGAGGAACATTTTCAGGTGTTTGGGTTTTTATATCTTTTTTCTTACTGGAATATTAGTTTTGAATATTCAACAGGTTTATGTTTTCTTGCAATGACCTGGTCTTGAAGTTGGCTTGGAAACTCTCATATTGCAAGGACCTCAGAAAATTTCTTGCTCAAATAGGCTGCATTGATAAAAATGCTACAAACATCCCAATGTAGGGAACTAAATCAGGCAGAACTTCTGAGTCTCTAAATTCATCCTAGTTCCTGATACAAATGACATAGATTTTCTCCTCAGTCTCTCCTTATTCCCACTACCTTAAAGCTTTTATTATTGCTCTTGTCTCTCCAACATGATCATAGAACCATAGAATGGTAAGATTGGAAGGTACCTCTAGAGATTATCTAGTCCAACCCCACTACCGAAGCAAGTCCACCTAGATCAGGTCACATAGGAACATGTCCAGGCAGGTCTTCAAGGCCTCAAGAGGAGACTACACTCTTACTGGGCAGCCTGTGCCAGGGCTCCCTCACCCTCACAGTGAAATAGTTTTTTTCTTATGTTTAAATGGAACTTTTTGTGTTCCAGCTTCATCCCATTACCCCTTGTCCTGTCACTAGATACAACAGAAAAAAAGGATGATCCAAGCTCCTGATATCCACCATATATATACCTGTAAATATTAATGAGATTCCCCTTCAGTCTCCTCTTCTCTAGACTAAACTGTGATACACACACTTACCCCAGCTTGGTAGCATTTCTATCAGATTGAGATAAGTCTGACAACATCTTTGGTTTTCCTAATTGAGCCTAAGAAAACCAGCATGACAGCTACTTCTCATAGCAAAGGATTTTCACTGCTTCCAGGATTGGACCACGCTAATCTCAGTAACCTCAAATAGCATCTGCAATTGGTATGTAAAAGTCTATCATGGAAAGCTGCATGCTGGAGTAATTTATGTCTCCATGTGCCATATGTTTAAGTGGAAGAGTGTGACAATCACAGCAGCACACTGTCCAGAAGTCATAAGCAGTTAACAAAATGCAACATGATTGTTGGCAGGCCTGCTGGTCTGGGTCATGCAGCCAAAGCTGAATTTATAAGACATGGTAAACAGCATGGGAAGAGAGGAAAGGCAATTGGCATTTGAAAGCATGCACCAGCCTGATAGAAACACTGCAACTGCTTCCCAGTTTTGCATTTCTGTGTCTTTCTGCCCAGCTGACCCAGATGAGGACTCACCTCCCTGCCTTTCCAGCAGAGCGTAGCTCTTGAAGAGCAAGTGAAGTTTAGATGGGGATACTCAAAATTTTTACTCAGGAGAAGTTCCTACATCCGGGGGATGTCTTGGGTATTGTAGTTAGACTTCCTTGCAAAAGGTAGCTCATATCTTTCACAACAGAGATAAAAAGAGATTTGCAGGAAAGGTGGAGCCTCTTTATAATAAGGAGTACATCTGGAGTACTGTGTCCAGTTCTGGGCTCCTCAGCTCAAGAGTGACAGGGAACTTCTAGAGAGTCCAGCACAGGGCCAGTAAGATGATCAGGGGATTGGAGCACCTTTCTTATGAGGAAAGGCTGCAGGAACTGGGGCTGTTCAGTCTACAGAAGACTGAAGGGGAGATCTCATTAATCTCATTTTAAATATTAAGTATTTAAGAGGTGTATGTCAAGAGGATCGGGCAGAACTTTTTTCTGTTATCTCAAGGGAGAGGACAAGGGGTAACAGATAAAAGCTGGAACACAAAAAGTTCTGTTCAAACATAAGGAAAAACTTCTTTCCTGTGAGGGTGAGGGAGCCCTGGCACAGGCTGCCCAGGGAGGGTGTGGAGTCTTCTTCTCTGGAGGTTTTCAAAACCTGCCTGGATGTGTTCCTGAGTGTCCTGATCTAGATGGACCTGCTAGAGCAGAAGGGGATGAATAAGATGATCTTTAGAGGTCCCTTCTAACCCCTGCCATTCTGTGATTCTGTAGTTACCAAGCCACGTTTTCATATGGTGGCAGGTGATGGCACAGACACATAGCTGCACAGCCTCCTATCCAGTCCATACTGAGTTGCCCCTGCCAAACACAGGATCAATCTTCCTGTTCTGGGCAAAAAGTGCACTTGATGGGGCTCTGATCTCTGACAAAGAAACAAGCAGATTGAGTGTTTTATGCAGGGAGGAGGAAGCTGTGTTCAGGCAGCAATTATACCCTGAAATCCAGAGGCTGACGGTTGCTGCTCCAGGGCAGCTGACTCTGCTTCCTGCAGCTGGCTGCTTAATACTGCAAAGGTGATGAAACCTGAAGGGAGACACTGAATAGGTGGTAATTATGACTGACACAGTGATGGCTTGTGCAGACATGTAACCATGGAACAAAACACTGCAGTTAGCTAACAAGAGATCGGGATAAGGTTTTTCACTGCCACCATGTCTCCTGTCTGACACTTCTGAAATTGAAGGAAAAAAAGCATTGTGAGCAAAAGCATTCAGAGACATAATAGGCCAGACGAGCTGAGGGTAGAACACCAACATCTGTCCCTTTCAGAATGATTATAACAGGTTCTATTTCCATGTTGATTTCTGAAAAACTGCTTTTCTTACTTGCAGTTTTTTCCTTCATAAACGTCTCTTCTGGGTTGTCTCCCTGTGATACAGTTGACTACACTACACCTCTGTCTCTCTCAAGAACACAATTTTCTGAATAGTTTCAAATACTTATAGGGAAGCATGTGTGTATGCAAGCCCATGATATCAAATGATTCTCTTTCCCTTCCTTTATTTAGGTGGATAGAGAGTCTTTCTTAAGTAATTATAATTTTATGCAGAGCGCTGAAGAAAGGACACTGGGACATCCTGTTCAATCAGCACATTTTTAGAACTTCTGCAAGGTTAATAGACAAAAAAAAGTCCTTTTCCTACCTGGTGCAAGTATCTGAGACAAACCAGAAATCTCCTAGGTTTCTATAATAGTAGTAGACAGAAGCAGGAGAATAAGGACTCAAATTCATCACTAACTGCATAAGCACTGATCTTTAGTCTTTCTTTTTTTGAAGTAGAACATAGAACTGCCCTGGCAGAAAACCTGCTCTTAATCACATATGAAGCCAGCAACCAAAGTTCACAGCTGAGGTGCGAATTAGGCAGAGTAGGAACCACTACCAGATGAGAGCACTAATACCATACATGCTGAAGAAGGCAGGAGGAATTATTTCTAGCACCCCAGTGTGAAACAGAGACAAAAAAAATCCACTCTGTTGCTGGAAATCTTGCACAGTGAAAGTTTTATCAGCAGTGGTATTATTCCACAAAGGATGTCCATCTCAATCCCTCTACACGTTTTAATGAAAAATATTTTCCAACTATTTACTGATCCTGCCAATAGTGAATTTGCTTTCCATGGAAACTCCATGGAAGTACTCTTTCCCAACGTACTCTGGTGGAATTACCCCATTTGTACACTTCTTACACCTCCTTTTCATATTTGGAGCTTTTCCCATTCAGAAAAGTGGAAAGTCTTCTCTTCACCCACTAGCCATGCCATTCTTTGGAAAGAACCTCCTAATCCCCAGACCTATCAGTCAGAATTTGTTGAGTAAAAGCTGTAAATCTTGAACACCATATTAAGCATAGCAAGCATATAAAAATAATCCATTTTACCATTGTAGTGACCATTGTAGAATGATCTGATATTTCATCTCTTCCTGTGCACTTATGAAATTTTTCTATGGCTGTCTAAACAACTCATTCTACACATCAATGACCATACTTTTTAATCGGTCCATAAAGAGTCCGCTGCAAAGTTTATGTAACTTACACAAAAGCAAATAGAAAATACTTCATTTTTATGCAACTACAGGTTATTGTTCAATGGTCAGTGCTTTTGCTTCTGATTTCATTCAGAAGACATACATAGGTTCTAGACTTGAGGATGATAACTATAGGAATATATAGCTTAAAGAAAAACTGTAATCTAATTTATAATTTTTTCACTTATTTCACTGTGTTGAAGCAATGTGATTTATCCGCCTTTCTCTCTGAGGGCAGAGAGTGGCCTGTGGAAAGCAGTTGCTGTATAAATAAACAAATAGAATTGTGTCTGTGTCCCTCTGTGGCACATACCGGCATTGGTTACTAGTCATTTATTTCTCCTGCTGTGCAAAACATTGAATCCTGAGAATTAACTAAAAGCAGGTTTTCCTTTTCTGGATTTTAATAGAGAAAAAATAGCAAGTATGCCTTTAGGGTCGCTTTCTAAATCTTACTTTGGGTTCAGCTCTTACCCAGTTCCCGTTTCAATGTATTAGGCTGTCGCTTCACATAATCTAGCATCCCATTTTGAACAGCAGCCAGTGCTCTAAAGAGGAGCTTTACATGCCTGCAGGAGAAAGGGATGGTGGGAAATTAGCAAGGTGTATGATCAGGAAGAGGGAAAGTCACACAGATGAAGTTATTTCCTCTTACTCACAGCTCTCCTTACATCACCTGGAGAAAGCAAGGTAGTAGCAGGTGTGTATAATGTAAAATCATGACCCACAGACAACTGGAAACGCAATGCCTTGAGGGGAGAGTTAGAATATATCTGCATAATATTACCAGAAACATGGAATAAGCCCGAAACAGCAGCAAAAACTGCAGTTCTAAGATGTTCTCAAGGTAAAAAAAGATCACCGTGCTTAAGAGGAACAGTGATATAGGAGCTTTAGTTGTGGTTCAGAGATGCTAAGTCTGCTGCTTACTTCCTATCACCCATTGTGGAAATGGCCAGTGTCAATACTCACTGTGATGCCAACCAGATAACCAGAGATTTATAGAATAACTGAGGTGTGAACAGACCTTCAGAAGTCTGTGGCCCAGTCTTCGACTCAAAGCAGGACCAACTTCAAAGGACATAAATAATATTAAAGATTGGTCAACCAATTGTGTCCTGTCCTATCCAATGCATGCAGTATCAGAAATTAACCTTACCATGCTTGGAGAGAGCTAAGAAGTTCAATATGGACCTTGAGGACCACAATTCCTCAGTGATAGACGTTACAGAGGTTGATAGAAATCACAGATTGGACACAAATGTAAGAAACAAATTTACAGGCTTGATTGTCACAGCAGTACTGCATCTCCAAGTGGGAAGGACAGGAAACATGGCTGTCACAGGAGCTGAACAGAAGACATCATGTGCAGTGCACCATTAAGAACAAAAGTAGAATTTTTTGTTTGTTGGGGTTTTTTTAAAATTTCTATATATGTTGGATAAATTTTTATATTATCAAATTATTCGTGATAATTATGGGTGCTTAAATGTCTCTTTTCCTTTTTTTAATAAATATAAAATATGATTGTTATATAATCCTAGAATTGCAGAGGGAGGGTGGGCGGTTATATGTATAAACTGCATAGATAATGTATCAGAGCTCACAGATTAATCACCAAAAGTTAGCAACATCTGAAAATGGGCAGGGAATCCTAACAGGCCTCCAAGAGGGTGTCTAAGGAGACACTTTGGCAGAAAACTGTACTGACTTTCTATAAAAAGAGTGCAGTGTAGTTAATTTTAACCACATATTATGCCTAATTAACTAATTATGCAAATATGTACATAAGACGCCACTATCATCCAAAGGCCCAAAAATCCAACAACCACGTTCTGAAAGGTCACATCCTAAACCTTTAATACAGAGAGTGAGTGGAAGGAAAAAAAGAGTCAGGAGAATGAAAACAGCTCAATAAAAGGCTTTACTGCTGGAAAGAACAACAGCAGGAGCTTTTCAAAACACAACCACTTACCTTTTTAAAGAAAATAAATGTGTAGTCTGTTCTGACTCTTCAGGTGTGCTTGTTCTGTCTCTTTTTTTCTCACACCTATTCATGTCCTTTCATTTTTCTTCTCTAGTCCTCTCTTTCAATGTTTTCAGCATGCTTTTTTGTTCCACTTTCTGTCTGGGCTAGCTGAAGCCCTGAAGACTTTGAAAGAAGGATGACAGAGCTGTAGACCAAAGAGGGATCAAAGAGTTGCAGAAGCAGAGGGGTCTACCAGTACAGGGAATGCCAGTGCAGGATGGAAGTGAGGAGGGCTTGTTTGGGGTTTCTACCTGGCAAGAAAGTATTAAAAAGAAGGGGCTCACTGAAAAATATAAAATATTCTGAATTTCACTGCATTCATCCTAGCGAGAAAACTGCTAGAGCACTGAAAGAGTTGATTGTCAGCCCAGGGAATACACTGGAAAATCTTATCCAGCATACACAGGTTGTTTTCCTAAATGTACATGCAGTCACATCTCCCACATTCTCACAAGGAGACTGACACCTTTTTTTACAAATGTTGGCCACTGTGAGCCATAATTTGTTTCCTTGGGCTAGCAACTAACAACACCTAACCTTTTCTGCTTCTTTTCCTTCCTCTTCCTTTGAGGAACAAGTACCAGGTTTAGTCAGCCCAGATGTGTTTCATCCACATATTCTTAAGTGAGGGCATTACCCCGCCACCAGCCTTCTTTAGCTGTTGCAGGCCTCAGTGAGCAGCCCTTCAAGTCCTTTATCGCACAGCCCCCATCCCCAGCTTTGTTCAGTAAGAGTATTTTCTGTGCAATATATCCAGTTACCTCACACATATTGCCCCAAACTTATAATATATGTTGAGTATCCTACTTACTCTGCAGTCATACCAGAATAATGGTGATAATGTTTTATCTGTCCAATGAAGCTTGTCTGGCATCATATACCATCCAAATAAGATTTTGAATTGTATTTCCATTGGAGATGTTACCATCACACTTTTGACCTACTTACAGATACAGGCCCAAGTCTTATCTGCCAGATCCATCTGCGATTCCCGCTCCTGTTTCTCTGTATATTTATGTTCATATGTTCCCGCTGCATTCCTCAGAGTGCAATAAATCCTGCCTGCCAACCCCTTCGTCACCTCTGCCTCAAAAAGGATTGCTTCAAGGTCAAACAGTTCCCTTGTAATGTACAGTTTAACCTGATTTGTGGAGGCAAAGCTTTGAAATTTTTAAAATAAGGCTAAGGTAAAGTAAAGCTTGCAAATGAAATTCTGATGGTAAACTGGAGTATTTCCCTCTCCAAAGAGTTCGAGCAGAGGGCACTGTGCCATCTGAAGCCATAAGAGCTGGAATTATGTTATTTATTACTCTACACGTAAGATATGCCTCAAGTAGAAAAGAAAACAAATGCTGACAAGAGAAAGTGCTCAAACCCCTACCCATGTAAATCAGCAGGAGAGAGGCAGAGGGACAAATTCTCTCCCAGCCTGCAAATTCACACCAGTGAATACCGGCATGAGTCCAAGCAGTTTTGGAAACCTTCACTGAAGAAACTAAAAGTACAAATGTAGGGTGGAAGCCTTAGTAGTATCAAGAGATGACAAATAATCGTAGGATATGAAAATGTTCTGTAACATTTTGCCAGTTTTCACCTGACTTTGGCTGCCACATAAGTGCTGCTCCACTGGTGAGATGATGGCTATTCTTTTGAGATAGCAGCAACGAAAATCACAGACAAAATATTAATATAAGGATTTAAGATGCAGAGGTAAAACACAAATGCTAACACAGAGATGTCCTATGCACATTGACCTTATGTGCCTTTTGTAGTAAGAGTGGATACTCTATGCTTAAAATAACAGTGTGGTAAACATGCTGAAGCAATAAAGCCCTTATCACAAAGAGCTATGTAGTGCTATGGCATAGATCATTAAGATTTCAACAGTACTGCAAATATAAAAGTAGTGTATTATTAAAATTGTTTAAAAATCCAAACATTAAAAAACTTTTGAACAGATCTCCTAAAGTCATGGGAAGACTTTAAAAACTATGTCTTTATTTAAAAAAAAAAAAAAGGTATTCTGCTTACACTGTTTTTGAACCTTAAAACAGTCTCATGTTCAGCTTTCTTCTGTATGATGAAAAGCTTTTTTTTTAAATAAATGCTGCAATTTTCATGTACTCACCTGACTCCAGGAGTCAAACTTTAAAAAATAAATTTCCAAAGATCATAAGAAAGGGCATATGAACACATCAGGGCTAAGCTGGGAAGACCTCTTGAAAAGGTTGATATTCCAGCAAGTTCCATTTAGCATTAGCTAAATGGATTAAAAGCTGTCAGTCATGTAAAGGTCTAGGAACAGATGCCCATACTGTATATATATATTTTTTTTTTAATTTTAATGAATAGTTCCAATGATAAATAACAGATTTCCCTATTTATAGAAAACTGGTGTTACAAGACTATCAGATTGTGTTATTACACCCCCACATGCATACCAGTTTTCTATATGGAAATTTAATGATTACAAGAATTGTTGCTTTTAGAGATTGGGAAACAACAAAATTAAATGGATTTTTGTTGTTGTTAATAAGCAAAAAAAGCTACCTGTCTATTTGATTATTATTTGAAATTAATCTGGAACATGAGGATTTTTGTTTATCCTGAGTTAGAATTCAAAGCCTAAGGAGGAATCATTAATGAAAAAAAGAAGAAGAAAAGAAACGATCACATGCTAAGACTGCGCTAAACTAATTTTTCTTTGGTGTCTGTAGTTTCTTCCTTCCAAGCAAAACAAGCATTGGAAAGTTTGCAGAAGTAAAAAAAAAAAAGAGACAAATCAAATATCCTTGTAATTTTTGAATTTTCAGGTTTGCTTGCCTTCCTCACAGATTTCACAAAATGAGTCACGGTGTTTACCAATAGGATAAAAAAGCACCTAAAAAACTAACATTGCACTGTGTTAGGAAAACTGCCCAAAAGAGCTAGTATCGAAATATCATGTAAAATTCATGTGCTAAGAAAAATTCCATTCAGACTGAGTCACAGAACCTCATGCTGTATTTGTAAAATTCTCAAACATGATATGAGAGCATTATTGCCTTCAGGCTTGTTATTTCATCCCCTGGACACACACAGAAGCATATCATCCTTTCATAGGATTGATCAGCAAATATCCTCCAGAGCAGTTAGATAAGAAGGCATTCCCTTCTGCTAGCTGTAGGTTTTTGCTGTGTTGCATTTATTACTGTGGTGTGAAAATCTCCCACTGAGTGCAATATCTTTAAACACTTTTCTGAGTTTTTTGTTGTTGTGCGGCGCTTTGCCAAGTGGTGTGTTGTGTTATTTACCTTGGAAAAGAATTGTTGCAGCATAATTTATTTTGGTCTGGGCAGAAATTAGCTATGGAAGAAGTTCTGAGACCTGCTTTCTCATTACCAGCAGGTCTTCCATCTGCTTAATTAAAAGTGCAAATATTTGGAAATCTGAAATCCTGCAGTAATGTCTCAGATAGCATTTCTTTGTTGCAAGATCTGAAAAGTGATCACTGATAATTGTTGATTGTGCTCTGTGTGACTGTAATTACATGGCATTGATCTGATGTTCAGACACCACAGTGATGAGCTTAATATAAGAACCTAAATAGACTAGACACAATTAAACCAATAATCACTAAAAAGAGCTAGTTTAAAAGGGCAGGAGGAAATCACAAACAAATGTGAATTACTGAAAGGAAAAAAAAAAACACAAAACCAAACCACAACAAAAAAAATCCTGAATATTTTATCACACAAAGTCTATTCAGCCATTTAAGATGCTGATCAAATACTGAGCACTTACCTCTTTTTATGATCAAAATAAAACAATTTAGTTCCTTGCCTGCTTGGAAAACTAAAGAGACTCAACAAACCTGCTCTGAACTGAGCAGGTAAAGCATCAGGTTATCTGCAGACATGGGCAAGTACCTCAAGGATTGTCCCTAAATACCAAAGGATGATCTAATCAGCCAGGCAGGGAGGTGAGAAAGTAAGAGACAACTGTGAGAAAGGGAGAATTCACAAGAATGTCTGCTTGGCACTGGATAAAGTACTTTCACATTAGCATTTAGCACACCAGCCACACAACTGTGAAAGGGTAGAAACCTGAGAAGGAGAAGAGATAAAAGGGGAATATTGCTTCTTAAATGGGCTGTGAACTTTCTTGCTCTAATTGATCTCTTACCATCCTACACAAAAGAAAGCAACTGGCTTGCTCTGCAGATGGATCGTTAATCCCGAGTACACAGGAAAACCTTTATACTCCTCCCTGCAACTGCTGAAAATCCGGTTTGCCCTCAGGCCAGCACGGGCACAACTGTTCTTGTTTTTAGGGGAAGGGGACAGGAACTCTGATGGCCTGGTTACGAAATAGCCACTTGGTGTGTGGGCTATCCATGTGGCTAGTGCCTCTGCTACAGCACCCTCTCCTCATATTGTACAATATGAGAAGAAACAACTTTAGTTCAGTTGATGAGGAGGAAAACCTTTTTATTCAGCTACTTTCTCCAAGATCACCAGACCAGCATGTTCAGTACCTGGTCCTCAAGAGTCTCAGAAACCTCCCCAAACAATTAATCACCGTAAGGGTAAAGGGCCAATGAGGGAGAGCAGAGTGTCTAGGGATGGTGTGTCTGTGGCTGTAGAGGCTGAAGGGCTTCAAGAAGACAAAGGCTGGGGAAAACAAAGTTACGCTTCTGTCAGAGCTGATGAAATGGCTGGAAAATAAACAATCTTTCAGGCAGGAGGGTTTTGGGATCACTCTCATGAAAGGTTAAAAGAGCATTTTCCCCCCTGGATTGGCAGAAATAACGTGGTTAGGAATTTGGACTTGGTGCCAAAAATGCTGATTTAGTTCCTTTCTGGGAAGCTGCCCCACTAGAGAAGGACTCAAACCTTCATGAAGCTCTGTGCAGGCAGATGGGGCCCAGGGAAGGCAGAATCCTTCCACTTAACTCACCAGAGTGCTCTGTGGAGATTTTTTTGTCAAATAGAAAACATACGAACTTTTTACAATTTAAATTCACAAACAGCTTAAAAGAATTGTTCAGTAAATAATTTCACATAACAAGTGAATTTGAGAAAACAGCAATCTGTTTTAGAATAATTTGTGAAGAGATAAGAGGAAAAATTTGTTGAATAAATTATCCATTATAAACTATTCTCCCACCTGCACTTCCAACCACCCTGCTTCTGTTTCTGCTATTACATTTTCTCCATTCTAAAGCACAGGAATTATTCTACTTTCATGTGCTCAGCAGCAGACAGAATACAAAACTGTATAAATAATACAAACTCAGCTCACATTTTGTTCAGTGTTCAGTGACTTTTTACTTCTTCTCCCAATGTTTTTCTACCTTATATCTGTTTGGTGGGTTTTTTTTTTTGGCAGGTTGAAAGTCATGACCTCTGTCTGAGCACACATGTTGTATAACAAAGAAAAGAATTCTAATAAAGAATAGGAATTCAAAGCTATCCTAACACCGACATCATGCAGCACTTTTCATTTGTAGATTTTCAGTGATTTGCAAAGGCAGATGCGTTTCATTATGCCCAACTTCACAGATGGAGAATCTAAGGCTTGCACGTATAGATAAAACAAAATCTTCCACTTGCTTCAAATCCACCTAAGGTTTGCCCAGATAGGTTAACAGTGCTTCCCAGTGGGAGAACAGTGACAGCTATGCCATTGTGCAGAGCTCTGGGCAGAGGCAGCCACGCTAGCTCTGAACAGGAAGCACCAGAGTCATGTCAACCTGTTACTGCACCTGCGCTCATTAGAAGCACTGCTAATTAGCTTGACAGAGCAACATGCTGCCATACTTATATTGCTTCCAGGACCCAATTAGTATCTCTGCAAGGTACAGCACTAGACAACGTAGACACACAGCCTGTTCAGAGCTGCTCTATTATCACCAGACAAGGTCAGCATTCATGGCCAGACATACCCAAGATAGGCAACTGGTAAGGCCACATAGATTCTAAACCTCCCAACATTTGCTTTGGTATTCAGCTCATTGGATTATGAAGTTTTCCCCATTCCAAAGACTGGATGCAGCAGATACAAAAAGCATCTTTTTTTTAAGCTCAAACAACAATCATATTCTCTATAAACACATTCTACAAGGCAACCTGTTTGCTATGGATGGGTTTACACACTTCACTTCAGTTGTTTCCCAAGTGTACCTTAGCCAGCTGCAGTGAGCTGATATGGAGACATGTCAGCTGAAGCCAGAAAGTAGAAAATGCCCTTCTCTCACCACCTTTTCATACTGCAATGAAGCAATGGGTTTCTACATCTGTCTGTAGGAAAGGATTCTGCAAGATGTACCTGGGTGAGTAGTACAGATTTGGTTTCTGATAAGAAAAGTCTTTGTTGCACCAGCATTCTCTGAAGAGCCAAGTTTGGGACGAGGCCATGGGAGTTCACCAAGCACAAATTGGAGGTGCTCTTGGGAGTTTATTAATGGGATTTTCCTGCCTTTACTTCTCACTGTCTGTGTAGTGTTCCTGTAACAATCACTCTCATGACCAGTACTGGTCCCAGCCTTCAGAAGAACATAAACTGCAGTCACTGACTTCTTCAGGGCCTTTGTCAGTGCTAGATGAAAACAGTAATTCTCCAGCTTGCAGATCTCTGAAGCTGGCTTTTCTTCCAGAATAGGAATCCCACACAGACTCCACAAACCAGTAAATCCACATTTTAGAAGGGAAATTCACCAGAGCAAAGTCACAGAAACCCATTTGCTCATTCTTTTTTCTGTCTGGTAACCAGACAAATGTGAGGGTCAGCTTTTGATTCTCCAAGACTAGAGGAGCTGGTGGCTCACACTGGACAGGGCTGGCTGGGGTCTCTGTTGTGCAGTAGGTGTCTCCTATGGCCTACTTTCCCTTCAGCTGGGAAGCTCCAAGGAGGAGAGGCCCTGAACAACCCATGTGATGGAGTCTTTATTCAAGACCAGCTCTTAAACTGCTCAGGAGCTGTGGTTTATCCTCAGCTCTATTACCCCTTCATGTGGAATTCCAGGGCTAGGTGGTGTTCTAGGTGTCTGTTGTTTATAATGAACTGTGTACATAATATTAAATTATAAATACATTTATCAGAGTCTCAGATATATTCTCTTCTCTTTAAGTAATCTTTATGGAAGAAACCAGGACTTAAAATTCAACTCAATGCTCTTTCAGCATTCCGGTCTTACCAGTGTTCATATTCAAATCAGTGAAATATGTGGGGAAATGCACATAGAACTAAGCACATCTACAAGGCTGACTGGATCAGGCCACTCTAGGGCCAAGAGACCATTTCCATTTTCTCATAACAAGTGTGGATTCTTACAAGCCATTTCTGAGAGAGCTGTAAAAGGGAAATAAATTTTCAAGTAACTAGATTTAAAATGTACTCTCTACCATTTTGAGGCTAAAAATTACAAGTGAACTCACACAAACATTGTGTGGTCAATTTGGCTTCTTAACATGTGTTTTTACTATTTACAAAAGCCTTTATTGTTCACCTTTTAGAAATCTTCTCTTGATTCCATTTCCTTTTCTAATTACAATCCCATTTCCTTAGTAAGTCCTTGAAAAAGCTTCCCCCATGCCTCTAATCATCTCTCCAGTTATAATCTTCAAAATTGTGTTCCTTTCAGTTTTCAATTTGGCAGTGCCCAAAGACAGATCTCCGTGTGGGTAACAACCTTTTATTTACTGCCAGTTAGGGCTGAGGTTTTTGCTGCTTCTCTTTTTAGGCTTCAGTGATGTGCTTGATGTTGTTTAATACATCCTTCTTCAGCACATTTTTGTTATGCAAGTCTTTTCTTTATTGTATACTCCTGGGTTTTGGGTGGGTTGGTTTTTTTTTTTGGTGGGTGAAAATTTATTCTTTATACAATCCTACAATCCAGCCTTTCCTCTTTGTTTCCTTCATATTTCTTCAAGGCCTGATCTGAGGCAGGAAATATATTTTATTTTAGCATTGATCCAAATACAAGAAAAGACTTATTAGGACTAAAATTTCTGCTGAAAATCAGAGTAGCAACACTAAAATTAACTAAGCTATGTGACTTAGGTATGCAAAGGGCTTTGACCCTCATTAATATCACATGGAGGCACTTAGCTTCCTACTGCATTTAAAAGGAAAGTTCCTGTCCAGACACCCCTAGGATGTCATAGTTGTCTCCTGAACTATTCTCTTTGATGGACCTCTCTCTTCAAGCACATGAGCAGGACCAGGAGCCTATGGCAGATCAATGCATTCACCATGGCAGCAAGGTACCTACCAGATTGGTGTGGCACCTAAAGTATCATGATTAGTGCGTCCTTCTAGTTTTAGAAAGAAATGTCAGGCCATAATGGAAATAGGAATAGGCAGAGGTTTTTTTGGAAATATCTAGGAATGTATTGTTTCCCTTTGTCCTACCTCATGAAATTGTAATTTTAAATGGTGTTTCTTTGCCCAGTCAGTTTCTAAGCACGTAATCTCAATTTCATAGAATCACAGAATCTCAGAATGGTAGGGGTTGGAAGAGACCTTTAGAGATCATCTAATCCAATCCCCCTACCAAAGTAGGTCCACCTAGATCAGGTCACACAGGAGCGTGTCCAGGGTCTTGAAGACCTCTAAGGAAGAAGACTCCACACCCTCCCTGAGCAGTCTATGCTCCGTCATCCTCACAATGAAATAGCTTTTTCTTATTTTTAAATGGGACTTTTTCTGTTCCAGCTTCATCCCATTACTCCTTATCCTGTGGCTAGGTGCAATAGAAAAAAGGGATGCCCCAACCTCCTGACATCCACTATTTATATACTTGTAAAGATTAATGACGTCCCCCCTCAGTCTCCTTCAGACTAAACAGCCCCAGATCTCGCAGCCTTTCCTCATAAGGAAGATGCTCCAGTCCCCTGATCATCTTGGTGGCCTTGTGCTAGACTCTCTCCAGAATGTCTCTCTTGAGCCAGGGAGCCCATAACTGGACACAAGACTCCAGATGAGGATTCACCAGGGCAAAGTAGAGGGGAGACGAGAACCTCCCTCAATCTGCTGGCCACACTCTTCTTGATTCATCCCAGGATGTCATTGGCCTTCTTGGCCACAAGGGCACATTGCTGGCTCATGTTTAGCTTATTATCAATCAGGACTCCCAGGTCTCTCTCTGCAAAGCTGCTCTCCAGCAGGTCAATCCTCAGCCTGTACTAGTGCATGATTCCTTTCCAGATGCAAGACTCTGCATTTGTCCTTGTTGAACCTCATGAGGTTCCTCTCTGCCCAACTCTCAAGCTGGTCGAGATCCCGCTGAATGGCAGCTCAGCCTTCTGGGGAATCAGCCAGCCCTCCCAATTTGGTGTCATCAGCCAAGTTGCTGAGAGTGCACTCTGTCCCCTCATCTAGGTTGTTGATGAAGATGTTGAACAAGACTGGCCCCAGAACCCATCCCTGTGGAACCCCACTGGCTGCAGGCCTCCAACTCGATTCCATGCCATTGATCACCACTCTCTGGGCTCTGTCATTCAGCCAGCTCTTGATCCACCTTACTGTCCACTCATCCAAGCCACACTGCCTGAGCTTTCTGATGAGGATGTTATGGGAGACAGTGTCAAATGCCTTGCTGAAGTCAAGGTAGATGACATCCACTGCTCTCCCCTCATCCAGCGAGCCGGTTACCCACTCATAGAAGGCTATGGGGTTGGTCAAACAGGATTCTGCCTTCGTGAATCCATGTTGACTTCCCTTGATAACCATTTTTTCCTTCATATGTTTAGTGATGACATCCAGGATGAACTGCTCTAAGACCTTTCCAGGCATGGAGGTGAGACTGACCGGCCTGTAGTTTCCCGGGTCGTCCTTCCTGCCCTTTTTGAAGACTTTACTAACATTGGCCTTTCTCCAGTCCTCAGGCACCTTGCCTGTCCTCCATGATTGTTCAAAAATGATGAAGAGTGGCTTAGCAACCACATTAGCTAGTTCTTCAGCACTTTCTGATGCATCCCATCAAGTCCCATTGACTTATGAGCCTTAAGCTTGGCCAACAAATCTTTAACCTTTTCCTCATCCACCCAGGACAAGTCCTCTGTTGTCCAGACCATCCTACTATCCTTGCTAGACTGGGCTTCCTGAGGGCCGGCCTTGGCCGTGAAGACCAAAGCAAAGAAGGCATTTAAATAGTTCAGCCTTCTCTGCATCCTCTGTCATCAGGGCACCCTTTGTGTTCAGCAACTGGCCCACATTCCCCCTAATCTTGCTTTTGTTGCTGGTGTGCCTGAAAAACCTCTTGTTTTCCTTTACTTTCCCAGCTAGGTTTAATTAATTTCAGAGAAATAATAAGAAAAGAATGAGGGACAGAAAATTAACTCTCTCCTTTCTCTGTTCAATTGGAACAGAACAGAAATATGATTTTTTTTTTTGCACTTATTTTCCCTGGAAAGATAGTTAGTGCAGTGCCAGCTTTTTAGAAGCCAGTCACAGAATCCAGAGCAGGGTGCAGCCACTCCTTAAATGCCTCAGACCATTACATCTGTGGAGCGGTTCAGCTCTCTGGCTGCTGGCCACGAAGTTGTAGCTCTGTCCAAGTCCATCCTACTGCATGTGGACTAACTTGCTCAAGTCCAGGGCTTGATAGATGTGCCTGCTGTTGTCATGTAATGCTCGTGCCTGTGCAGTGCCTAAAGCCACATCAGCAATATGCAGATGATCTTGTCCCAAGGGACAAAAGGCACTATCAAATGTTTGCTATTTTATATGTATAAATACATTTGACAACTTTAGAACTGTACAGGGAAGTAAGTGTCTGAAGTAGAGGGCAAATTCATAGCAATTTTCTCTCCTTGAGTATCTTCCCGTGGGAGGGAACTTTTTCAGAGGCTGTGTTCATTTTCCTGTGACTATGGAGAACAATAGAAACCAGAATGATCTTTACAGAGCCCCCACCTCCTTCATGGCATTAGTTAACATGCAGAGAGCTGCTCTGTGGACAGGAGAAAGACACACATAAAGCCTCCAAGGAAGGCTTCTACTTTACTCTTCAGAAAATTACTGTTTAGAGCTTGTAATGTACATCACAGTAGGCAGGAATACTCTAAATACAGTCTTTTCATATATCTGTCAGCAGCAGGGACACAGGCATGCTTCTGCTCCCCTCCATCAATGGATTATGCTTTTTTAATTTTCAGGGGCTGGAATATCTCCTTCTTGAATTGTAGATGAGAGTTACAAGTTTTGTATGCCACATTCAGCAGAAAAGAGAATAGAGCTGTACGTTGCCATCTTCACTTTGCTTTGTGGTACCTTTGTACCTTATTTGGGCACACAAATTAACACACAGTGAAGAATTTTATTCCTGCACTACTTTTCATGGTGAGAGTTGCTTTTCAGAGAACCTAGTATTGGAGCAAGAAATATTAGTATTTTTGTGTATGAGGAACAAATGTGCTCACTTTCCTTATTCCACATGGAAAAAGGCATGGAAAATATTTCATGATAATGAGAAGATCCACTTTGGTCAAAGAAGTATGACTGCAAGTACTGAGGATTAATCTAGTATCTCATATAAGTGATACTACTTTTTAAGAGTAAGATGTGATTAAAACACATGAAGAAACTGAAAACTATGGCAGAAAGAAATGGAAATCAACCCATCTCTTGCAATACAATAGCCATGAAATTTGCCTACTGTTGTTTGTAGGTTTTATCATGAAACATGACGTAGTGCATGCTACTTCCATTTAATTATACAAAACAGAGGAGTAATATAGGTAAAGGAAGATAAATAGGAACAAGGACACATCTGTATATGTATATGCACACACACACTAAATTTCTCTTACAGAAGCCTCATGCACGGGCCAGAATTTCTGTTGAGTTACTGAATGTTTCCCATATGAAAAGTTTTCATAGCTCCAACAAGCACCTGATAACAAGTTCACTTATTTTTCCTTTCTCTGATTAGAAACTACAAATTGCATCCCAAGATATAGTGTCTAGTGTTTTGGGTTTTTTTAATTGGATAAATTGGTGTGCAACAATTGTATATTTGTTGTAATTTAAAGAAAAAGCAATATTGCTTTTCCTGTTTGGTGGCCATGATATAGAGTGCTTTTCTGCATTATCAATCAACAGGGAGTGGGGAAAGTGCCTCCTCTGTCTTCCTACATCTCTGTACAACAGAAGCAATGCCACTAAAACTAGGAGGTTAAGACTTACCTGACAAAAGAGCAAAATCCAGTGATTTGAAGGCAAAGCACCAATGACTGCAGACATCCCATGGCTAAAAGAGATATTCACAGACACTTGGAAAATTCTGTGCTCTTTTACACCCACAAAATGCAGACACTTTCCTTTCTGGGTTTATTTTCCCCCACTATTTTACCTAAGCTGTCACTTCTGTTAAACTGTTCATTGTGAAAGTTAAGCTGTCTCTAGAGATGCATCCAGACTGCTGCCTTCTATAAGTTTCCCAAAGATAAAAAGAAAGCTATGGGTACAGATTACTAATGCGTTCTTACCTCACAACAGTGGCTCTAAAACACAAAAGGCCACCTGAGTTGCTTTTCGTTATGTCCTTGCCATTTCTCAAGGACCTGGAGTTAACTCCTTTGCATTTCAGCCCAGAACAGCTCCACATAAAAACCCCCACCATTTCTCTCAGTTTCCCTCAAAACTGCCCTTTCTCGAAGTATATTTTGATCTCTTTGTTCTACTCTCTCTCTCTTCTCTCCAAACAAGAAGACCATTTCTGCAAATCTTCTCGCTCCATATTTCCTGATCACATACCAGTTGAAGTCCAGAGAAGCTTTTTCTTCTGCCACCAAGAAGACCAATACAGTTTTGATATCCCTCTGTCCAGTGTAAATCTGAAAAATGCACTACTAGTGTTAATTCTTCCTACTAATAACAATTTTATTGCAGATTAACAGGTGTAATTATAGCAGTGTGTCTGTAGTCACTCTGTGTTAGAGTTTACCATGAGATGATCTTTTCTAAGACAATTAAATTGGGTCTGTTTCTGCCTCTTTCACTTTGTCTCTGAAAGTGTGTAGGCAGATAACAACTGCTACTCCCAATCAGAGTCCTACAGGGTATATTACACTCCAAACTCAGCAAGAATCAATTACCTTCATCTTTCCTCCCTTCCAAAAGGGGGAAAAAAAAAAGGTGACTCCTTAAAGTGCAATGCATATATCCACAATTATCACTCAGTATTTGAGCTGGCCTCCTTTATTTCATGTGTCTTTGAGACATCCCATGGTTTTACCTTCTCTGTTTCTATTGGGTTCATTCCATTGATGTTGTCTGGCTCACAGGATCATTTTTACTTGCTTTTAAGGTTTGACATCCATCTCTTCCCATGAAGTGAAGAAGACACAATACCTCCTCTTTGTTCAGCAGATCTATGCTTGCTCAGAAATTGCTTCGTCATAGAGAAGAGCAATTCCTTATGATAGCAGCCTTCTGTGCTACTAAACATATTTTCATTAAATGCATCCTAGCTGTCTTGAATTGCAAAACTTTTGTTTCTGCCATTTGTTAATATAGTACATTCTCTATTTGTTTGGGGTTTTTTTCACAGCGTTTAGACATCCCTTACTTTAACATCATTGACTACACCTTGGACAGTCTTAATCTAAGTTTGCTACTGAACATGTTTCAGTATCCAGAGCACTGTTCTGGAACTAATTCCTAACTAGGATATGAATGGAACGTAACAGATTGTTTAAGCAGTCTTCCCACAGTGTCATCAGACTGTGGATGTCTTGCATTAGAAGTAATGTGTTTAAAATTCTTTTTGAAAATGTTTAAATTTCTAGTAATCAAATTGTGTTCCATTGTCTGACATAACCATGGATTGTGTGCTATGGCAGACAAAAATCTTTATATGTGAGATCACACGTTCAACAGATGACCTCTGCAGCAAAGTTATTTCTAAACACCAGGAAAAATCAACTGGAAAAAATGTTTTGGTTTTGTTTTGTTTCTTTTACAGCAAACATAAATTTCTTTCAGCTTTGAAGCATGAATCTTAATTTTGTGTAATTAATATCATTGTGGGGTGTTTTTATTTACTAGTATTTCTGAAGCTAACTGAGATTTTTCATTCTTTGTCTGTTTGTCCCACACTGACAGGTAGTTAATGTTTACAAATATAGTATAATAGAATTTGAATTTTCTTCATATACAGATATCATGCATGCTTTCTGTTTACCAGCACTAGAGTCAGAGTTTTGGGCAGTAGTTTAGTATACTCAGAAGATCTACTCTGTATTATGCAAAATACTCTTTCAAAATTGTTTAAGGACCAGTAAGTGCTGTCCAGTTAGACAGACTCATACCTTCCATTACCTTCTGCAATGTTTTATCTACTATTTAGGCTTTCTGCAGTGACAGGTCTCCACAGTGACATCTTGTCTGAAAAGAAAAGATTTCTTAACAATTTTTGCATGCACATGATACTATGTCTGTTCTTCTTCAGTTCTGTTGAAAGCTCTGAACAGAATGTCTGCTCTATGTAAGTCTTTTACAGATTTATATTTGAGTTGTAAATCATACCAGACCTTGCAATCTAGGAGATCTGGCTGCAAAGCCCTTTCAGCAATTGCTGCTAATGGCTTATGATCAGCTCCTGTTAGCACTGGTATTCCATATAAAAATGATGAACATTTTTTGCATGCATGGACTAAAGACAGAGCCTCCGATTCTTCTTGTGCATGCTTACATGCTGTTCCAGTTAGGTCTCTGGAAGCATATGCCATAGGTCTCCAGTGATCATCGTTCCTTGTTAAAAGTGTTGCCCCAAGGTCTTGCTTAGAAGCATCAACTGCCTGCTTTGTTTGGTGCTTATTATCATACACTCTGAGGACAGATTTCTTCTTTATCAACTATTTGAGATTCAGGAAGTCCCTGTTGTGATTACTAGTCCATGCCCATTATGCATTTTTACACACTAAAGACCTTCAGATAACAGTTTAAATACTTTAAAGCTGTTTGACTATAAACTCCCCAACAAAATTTGCCTTTTCTTTAAGTTTCTGTATGTCTTTTTTGTCTAGGTATGGGGATATATTAGTAATCAAACCTATTTTCCTTTTTTATTTTTTTAATCCCCCTGCTACATTTTCCTAGATTGAGTCTGTCTTTAACCTTGAACTCATATTTTTGTTTTCAGCATTACAGCCTCCTAATTTGAATCCCTTCCTGGAGCTTACCAGAGTCTATAGTTGTAACATTTTTCTATTATTTTTCACCTTATTTTCTCCTCGTGTTTTCATGTCATTTATTGTACATTTGTGGGAAATACTTGAGATTCTTAAAAAGCATTTCCGAATAACATGGTAAACTGAGGCATTACAATGGTGCATTAAAAATGAACAGATATGAGCCATTTTTGGCTATAGGACCCTCTCAGAACACAGCTGAAGTATCCAGTATTCCTCAGAAACCATTCCCTAGCTAGGGATTTTTTCCCCTTTTTACATGCTTTGTTAGTTGCTCAGACTGCTAGCCACAGGGAACTACTTCTCTTTCTTCTTCATAATTTTTGTGGAATAAACTAATTTTGCAAGCTCTCTAACAGTTTCCATAGTATCCAACTTAGCCAAAATAACTCTTCCAAGTTTTCATTTCAGTTCCAGAGAGATTTCTAGGAACATCTATGACAGGACAACTGATTCAGTCGTTCTTTCTTTTATGTTTTTGTTGGCTTTCTTTGACAACATTAAAAACATCTGGAAAACAATCTCCTAGCTTATGATCTGCTATCTTTCCAAGGAATGTACTCTGTCAACAGTCAGTAGGTCAGAGATGTTTGCAGCACAAAAGTAAGTACTTCATTTATGATAGCACTTAAAAAGTATATCCACTAACTACTCTTAACATCAAGCCCACAGTAAAAAAAGCACAATTTCTTCATCTATGGAGTAGAAGTTATAAGTGCCTGCTCAAGACAACTTGCCTGAATTTTCAAACAGTGTCTTGAAGATTTGCATATTGCCTTCTCTACCTAGTTTGAGAGTTTTATATCTCTCTAGATTCAGAGTAGTGAGAAGCCAATTTCTGATCAAGATTGTATTCTTGTGTTGAGGTATCTCTCTCTTATGCAGATCACCAAAAGAGATTCTTACGTTAACAATATGGGTATTTTTTATAGGCACAGGTTGTTTTTTCCAAAGTGGTTCTGCTCTGTGGAAATAGAACATCTCTGTCTCTGCACAACACAATTCTTAAAATTATGTTTTCTTTCATATTTATTTGGACTTATTAGTATGACTTCTCCCAAACTCATTCCATTAGAATGTTGCTATGGACCTAGTTTGCAAAAACATTCTGCTCCTTTTCATTTTCATATTCTGAAGTCTGGTGTGCTTTTTTTCTGCAATTTGGTAAAACACAAGTAAATGTTCTAGCTTAATGTTGAGATCTTCTAGCCTGAGGTCTCTGATACCCACTGTAGTCTTATCTGAAAGTAAGGATAGCATGAGCCTCCAAAACGCTATTTCTGACTTGATCTCAGCTCTGTCGTGAAGACTTCAGAAGTATTCTTTTTATTTACATGTTGCTGATGTCTCAGAAGCCTGATGCTTCCTAGGGGTTAACCTTCAGTAGGTTGCTATTACTAAGTCAACTGTGGGTTTTTAAGCAAATCTCGACTGTCTCATTTTGCTGTGTCGAACACATGAAAATCTTTTGCTCACTCTTCTCTTCCACCTGTCATCATGAAATAGATATATATTTTTTGGACTACTTCTTGTGTGCTATTTCTGAGAACTTAAGCTCTTTTGATGTTCTTAGTTCCACATTAGCCTTTGACTACCTTGTTTTCTCCTTCTCCCCCTTGCTCTTCTTCTCTTCCTTCCATACCTTGTTCCATATTGTGTTCAGAGGTTATGATTAAAAAAGGACTCCATGAGAGAGAGCTTATAAAATATAAGCCATTCATATGGTGTGTGAGCAACCATTATACAGAAAGGCTTGAAAGGAAAAAAGAGTGTTCTGCATCTTTCTTTGGCTGTTAATCAATGAACAACAGATGTGACATTTCAGCCTTACATGCAGAGGCAGCTTCAGAGTTTGCTCTTTTAACGAAATAGTTGCCTGGAGATTCTTTTGCACTGCTCTGAATTTCTGAGAAGACACATTTAGCTGCAGTATTTTTTGTCTTCTGCTCCTGAGTTTGCAATATATGTATGTTGTCCTTTTAGTTCTGGTGGTACAGAGGAGCCTACGTTTTGGAGAAGAACCAGCAGAAAGAGTTTCCTTTATTCCAAGCCAACAATATTCATGTAAATAATAAACTAATGAAAATTAATTTTAATATTTAAATAGACCATGATGTTTTAACTGTAATATAACCCCAGAAGATAAAAACAAAGGAGTATTTGTTTACCTAAGAAACATCGATTAGTAAATGGTGCTCTTTTTCAAGGTTGCAATGTTTTTTGATTGCCCCACTATAGTGAAACATAGCCTTATTGGTTTGAATTTGTAAAACACCTCTGTAACTGTACCATGACTCATGGGGGACCATGAAATCACTCTGTGACCTTCTCTCACAAGTACCAGGAACAATATTTTATGGTAGCAAATATTTTAAAATAGGCAGAGTAATAATTTTTAAGTACTGATTTGCAACATCCAGAGTGAAAGACTGTGGGTGAAAATGGGGATACAAAAGGCTTTGGATGCTAGTAAGCTACAGAGCAAATCTGTCAGCTTATGTTGCTGAATGATGAATTACTCTTCAGCCTGTGCCTGTCAGTTCCTTCTGGTTTTACTTCCATGCCTCTACTCTAAATGTTGTGGATTGCTTTCACTTTTCATTTGAAGTGTATTTTACTGGACAGTAAACAGAAAACTGTAAGACTGTATATTGTGGTTTTATTTTGAAACTTCAGATGGTCAAAAATGTTGAGTGAAAAATAATTTTCTCTAAAGAATGAGATTTTGTCTGAAAATGCTTTTTCATGGGAAAATGTAACTTAATTACTTTTCCTTTTCATTTTTCAGTAGCATAATCTACAAGGAAAATAAGTTAAGTTTCAATTTACATTTCTTGTTTTGCTTCAGCTTTAAATTCAAACTGTGTTTGTTTACTTTAAATGTCATCCAAAATATTTTGTATAAAATTTTTCAACCAATTTTATCTGAAAGTAAGAGTTGTTGGGACGGCAGTTCCAGAGAGTGTTTAGCTCTGTTCAAACTCTGCTCTCATTGAATGGTTGTTTTAGCTTCATTTAATGGTGGCTTTAAACAAAACCTGTGAGATAGAGTAGATGACTGCTGGATGCCCAAGAAAAGGTACTGTCTCTTAAAAAGAAGAAGATGGCAACCCTCAGGTAGACAAAATCCCTGTGACAATACTAGAGCAGTAAGCTGTGCTCATGGCACAGAGCTGCTTTGGGTGTTCTCCAGGACAGTCAGGCTGGTGCTGAGAACAGCACAGCACTGTGGGATCTCCGAGGGTCTGCTGAGGCATCACCTGGATGAATTTGCTTTGGTTGGCTAAATTGATTTGCTTGATGCAGAAAAAAGAACAGAGACTCTGAAACTTGCATTATAACCTCTGTTAACAACTTACATTCATCTCTGCTTTTTCAAGGTAAAACTAAAATTCAAGTCTCCTTGCCTGTCCTGTTCCTACAATACAAAGTGATTAATTTTACCAATACAAGGTAATAGTATTCTTCCTCTTACCAGAGCTTCTTTCCTCCTTTCTCTCATCTTACTAGAATCTACATGCCGTAGTCGATTCCATGGTATTGTATTGTTCAAGTATCCTACAAGCAGTAAGATAGTTCTTCTACTGCTGGAGACACATTTACAGTCTCCATTTGGCCATCTTCTGCTCCTCTCCCTCCACAAGGCATAGCTCTCATTTATGCTAATGTGAGGCACACTTCAATACCAATTAAAGAGAGCATTAACCAGTGTCTATATTTGACAGCACTAATCACATCCATCATGTACACATGTGACAGTGCTATCAGTATCAGGAATCAGACACTCTCTTTAGTGTACCTTTTACATCTTTTTAGTCAAAAAAGGTTCTTTTTACTGACAGCTTCCAGCTCTGATAGTACTCTCTCCCGGATCCTTGAAGAGTAGTCATCACTTCTATACCAACTTTTGTAACTAACAATTTTGTCTATTAATAAGCATACTGTAAGCAGCTATACCCTAGAAGCTAAACTGCAACACAGTGAAGTCATTGCTTTACTTGTTCTACTACTTGCTAGCCCTTGAAACAACTTTTTTTACTTAGCACAAAATACCAATGGTTACTAGATAGATATATTGGGGACAATATCTAGTGTTGGTTAAAATATAAAGACCCATTCACTGATCAGAAAAAATACGATTCAGGCTGAGAAAACAAGGCTCTGTTTGTCAGCCTTATAAATTATTTTTTTTTATAAATTTTACACAAGTTTTTGCTGTATAGGATTACATGATTTGGCCAAGCACATTTCAGCAAAAAGTTATCAAAAAGAAGGATTGGGAAGAAAAACAAAATCTTGGACACTCCAAGAATACATCATTTAGTCCTCTGTGACTTGATCAAGATTTCTGGATGCTGGAAAAAAACAACAGTAGGACATACTAAACATCAATAGGAGAAAGAAGAGGTGCTTTATGTAGTCCAAAGTCTGAGGTAGTCCAGAGCAACAGTGGCTTAAACACACGTGCTGTCTGGCTGCCTATCTGGATACCATTCCGTGAGAAACAGGAGAGGACATGTCTGATTCCAGACACATTTGACCAACAACTTTGAGAAATACAGAAGCTGGGGAAGAAAAGAGGTCAAATCCACCTTTCTGCTGATGGAGAATAGGCAGAGCTTGTCCATTATTTGTCTTGATTGACAGTCAGTTTGTCCATCAGCAAACAGCAGGCAATGTCAAGCACCCCAACCACTGGAGCTGTCAAATCCTGCACAGTCTCAAGGGTGTGAGAGTAAATATGGGATAGAAATGGAAGCAAGAAAGATGATTTGATGGGAGGGAGAAAAGAGGTCAAATGGCATTTAGAAGATGCTCTCAGGACCTAAACCACTGATAGCATTAGCAGTGGCAGAAGGGGCATGGGAAGGACAGATATGGCTGTTGCAAAGAGAGAGCATGAGTTTTTAAGCATAAATCCACAAGGACTCTCATCTTGATTAGTACCACAATCACGGAACCACTTGTTTTAACGTGATAAGGAAAGGAGGTGAGATAGGCAGCTACATGCTTTGAAATGATGGCTCAGGGAGAGTCCTGTTATTAAGCAAATTCTCAGAAGAGTACAATTAGCTTCATTCAGTCTGAGTCACAAGGAAACCATAAGCCTATCCTGGGTGGAATCAAGAGCACTTTGACTCTGAAAGACCACTTTCCTGCTACAGGCAGAAATTCAAACTCAAGAGCAAGAATTTGTGAAGGAATCCAGAAGATTCTTTATGCCAAAGAAAAGGCAATAGATTGACCAGAGGTGAAATGGTAAAGCAAGAAAATTCTAGAGCTTCAGCTTCTTCCAAACTCATGCCACACCAATGATCTCTGGAGTACTGGTACCCAGTACCCATCAGATTGAGGACTTTGTGTAAGATTAAAAAACACTTTCAAATATCTATACTCACAGGGTGATCATTTCCTTTTTTTTTCCAGTCTCAGGGCAGAGGCTCACCTATTTTCCAGGAGAATGAGCAGATATGGTGCACCAAGTGGCACTTCCCCTACATAGTAGACTGCTACAGACAATAATCCAACCGATAGACTACTGCTAGAACTGAATTTGATGATCAAGTATGCCACATTGTCCTGACAATTCTAACTCCCTCAGTCCTGCTACTGCACTGTGGCTTCCACCTTCAGCAATCTGCCCTGATTTTGTCTTGGGTATTTTTGCTGCCAGAGCCTAAGTGCCCTCTGTGCTCATGAGGTAGTGTCTGGGGTGGTGCAGCACAGCTGGCATCAGTTTTGGCTTTACTCTGAGTACTGTACTTTAATGCGCAAGAGTTCAGATGATGCTGCTGGAGCAGCTGAGCCATCCCTGCAAGAAGAATGGGGCATACATGTGGAGATGAAAACAGCAATGGTGTCCTGGTGTGAATCATTTCACGCATCTATTTTAAATCAAACTGCCGTAAGTTACACAACACTTTCCCAAACATCTGGTCAATTTTACCTCTATTTACATCATCTCCAAATTTTGTCTCCAATACAGAGGTCTGAATTTCCATTAAGCAGTAGTTGCTTTGTCATTGCTCTTCAGTGGTTTTGTAAAATGAAAGTATCACAGCTCAGCACAGCAGGGCCTCTACAGCCCAAGTCCATGAAATTTATTTAGGTCATTACCTTCTAGCCATTTATCCAGAAACTAAAAGAAGAAGTGTCTTAAAGATTCAGTAAAGAAGTTTCCCTCCTTCTTGACTCATCAGCTGATACATTCCATATGCTCTGTTTTGCTTATTATTAATTTAACTAACAATATAAAATATATTTTATGAATTATGATCCTGTGACAACAAATTAGCTAGACTAGTATGTATAAAGGTCTCTCTTTAAACTTTAATTAGTTTAACAATGATGTGCCTGCTGCCTGTGTTTGCATTTCAAGAAAACATGCAGCAGCTTAGAAGTAGGATGCTTTGTATTTAACATGGAAAGTGTCTCTCAGTCCAGGCTTATTTATAAAGCAATTTTCTAATAATGATCTAGATTCAGCAGAGTTCAATCAGGGATGGAGTTACCCTGACAAACATAACATGAATATATTAAACTACCTATCAAGTACCTGACTGCACAAATAAACATTAAGGGGGGAGGGGGGAAGGAGATGAAGAGAGGTGACTTTTGAATTAGATCTCTTTCTCCTGAAAATCCTCTCCCCTCCTTGCACTTTGCCCAAAGCTGTGGAAGGTGACAGGCTGCACAACTATGACACATACTCATCCCGCCTTCCTTGTGGGCTGTACGTTTTGCTGCTTCCATAGGTCTGAGTGCAAGAGGCACTGCTCATCATGCATCACTCAAAAAGCTCCCTAATGGTCTCTCTGCTCTCTCTTTACTTCAGGAATTCCCCACACCTCCTCCTGCCTTCTCTCCCATCTTATGCCTCAGCTCCGTGTCTCTATGTAGTACCCCCTCCCATAACATAAATGTGCCTTCCCCCAATAGCATACTCTGTTCCAACATTAGATGAAGTCTCTTCAAATCTCTACTGCTAATTCAAAGCAAGAGCTTTCAAAAGATTTCTGAAAGATGCACATGAAGTACAAGGTGGCACATTATCTGTTGGATGAACAGCCTACACTCTCTGTCCTTCACAGCTGGTGGCCACCACTCATGCTTCATGTGCCCTCATAACAAAGGCAGAAGTTAACTTCTTGCTCACTGTAAAATATCATAAACAATTTTTGTTTAGTTGAAGTTCTTTGATTACAGACCAATATTTTAGAGTCATCAAAGCTTCCTTTTATTGGTCCTCTAAAACAGCAAAGAGTACAAACTGCTGTTTAATTAATCACACACCACATAATTTTCTTACCACCATTTAAAAAGTCTCACACATTTCTCAGGTCTTCAAGGGTATGATTCATCTGACTGAAATAGTTGTATAGTACTGTTTCAGATGTATAGTGTTTGGCAGTCAGCTGTTTTATCTACTTCTCCTTTCTTTTCACACAGAACTTCAAAAGCTTGAGAGGTATCTTTGCTCACCAGGCAACTGCACTTGGATGACCAGACACAGAAAGACATCTAAATTGTTCCTCATGCAGCTGTGTGAAGAAGTCTAGTTATTTAGGACCTTTTGTGATTTGTTTCCTGTTGATAGTTCAATATTCACCATCTCCATACTGGGACCATGACTGCCATAAGTAGGCATCTTCAGGAAATAAAACACCACCTCCTGCACACTTTTCCAATGCTTGCTTGCTAGATGACATTAGAAAGAAGGAGGGAGAATAAGACATTTTAGATTTTCTATAGATGCACCAAGTCAAATCAGTTTAAGTGTCAGTGGAATAAATTAGATAAGCACTGGAGGGAGACAGAGGTAGGGCTAAGGAGGTATATCGGAGTTTGAGATTAATAGAACAGGATACATTATTGCAGTTGGACAGGACCTACAATGACCATCTAGTCCAACTGCCTGGTCAGTTCAAATCTGACCAAAAGTTAAAGCATGTTGCTAAGGGCGTTGTCCAAATGCCTCTAAAACATTGACATGCATGGTTCACCAATCGCCTCTCTAGGTATTCCAATATTTGATCACCTTGTTGGTAAAGAAAAGCTTCCTAATGTCCAGTCTAAACCCCCCCTCGTGCTAGTTTGAACCATTCCCAAGTGTCCTGTCACTGGGTGCCGGTGACAGCAACTCCTTCTTCACTTTCTCTCCTCAGGAAGCTGTAGAGGGCAATGGGATTTTCCCTCAGCCTCCTCTTCTCCAAACTAGACAAACCCAAAGTCTTTAGCTGCTCCTTATAGGACATTCCTTCTAGTCCTTTCATCAGCTTTATTGCCCTCCTCTGGATGCATTCAAGCACCTTCATATCCTTCTTAAATTGTGAGGCTCAGAACTGCACACAGTACACAAGGTGAGGCCTCACCAACACTGAATACAGTGGTATAATCACCTCTTTTGACCAACTGGTTATGCTGAGTTTTATGCACCCCAGGAACAGTCAACACATAGCCCAGATAAGGAAGCCAAAAAGTGCAGTGAAGAGATGTGGTGAAAGAAAATAAGTGCAGATTGGGAATATTTAGAAACAGAAACATTCATCTCCATGTGTGCTGTCTACATGCACTGTGGAGGAAGGATTAGGAAGGCACTACCTAGCCACAACACTCCAAGAACAGCAATCCTTGGCTCAGGTCTCTGTCTCATCAGTGAAGCAATCATTACAAAATTTAGCCCTCATGTCAACGCATGGGATAAAGTTTAGGACAGGAACATCCTTCCACACACCAACAATGTCACCACCATCCTCGAGGTATGTGTGAGGATCGTGGCAGCTGGAAAGAGCCAGTGGAGTGCCTGCTGCACCCTGGAGAAGTTCATCAGAGTCCTAGGAAAGTAAACAGAGCAATTCAAGCACTTTGCCTATGGCCTGGGAGCCAGAATCAAACTCTGCAGGGCTTCTACTTGAAAGTTCATTTTTCACAATTAGTGACATCTTTAATCCTAGTCTTAAAGCTAGGAAGAAACAACATCGTAGAACATAGGCCCAGAAATGTCAAAGGTAATGGGCCATAGATTCATGGGCCACAGATTAAATTTGTAGACATAAAATCTACAAAAAGTAGCACACTTCAGGTGTGGGCCTCCAGACCATGAACAAATAATACTTTACCACAAGTACAGTTTCTCCACTAAATCCATCCACCATGTGCATCACATCCATTTTCATCCATGGACCAGAGACAGTCCCTATAGCCCATTTTGGCTTGATTTCAGCAGCCAATCTACACAAAGGATCTTAACTGTACAGTCACTTTTACTTTCTTCTTGTCTCTCTCCACTTAATATCTGCTTCCACAGACCATAACATCTCACCTTCTTCAGGTGTTTGCAGCTGCTTCATGACAATACTGCAACAGAAATTGCTGTCAGACCCACATCACAGCAGAGCAGGACCTCAGCATCCTTGAGGTATGATACTGATACAAGTACCACTCTGGAAGCATAGCATCCACCCAACATGCCAAAGGTGCTCAACACTATTTTTGTGTCACACTGCATCTTCCCCAACATGACCTCAGTGGCCATTTTGCCTTATGGGAGGTGATAGATCACCTTCCTGAGGGAAGAGAGGGAGCAACACAGAGGTAGCATAGGAGGTGGTGGAGGTACTTAGATTAGATTATTTTGGCCTCAATGAATCTAAGCCAAAATCTCTAAATTTGTTGCCTAAACTCTGGCAGCATAAGAACGGTACAGCAGGCTATTGTATAGGTGCTCAGTGTCCCCTACAAGCAGAAGAAAAGGCTGTTTTGTTTGGTTTAGGTGGCTGGGAGTTTATAGGGAGGCTGAGAGCTCAGTTTAAATGCTAATTGACTCATAAACAAGCCTGAGTTAAATAAAAGAATCAACTAGCATCAGCTGAGTTAGATCAGTTTTAAAATGAGGCCTTTTGTTAATCAGAGGGAGTTTGTACTGGGATAGGCCAGGCATTGCTCCAAAAGCAGCATCAGATTAAACCTCCTACTCGAAAAACACTCATTAAAAAGCAACTTCCATTGAAAAAAGATCCCACTTGTCACTGCCAGCCATTGTTAGGTAGTGAAACAGTGACAGATATTTTTGAAGACTATTATGGGGAAATAAATATTTATTTAGCTGTCTCAAGTAATTAATCCCTGCTGTTTGCTTTTTATGTAAGCACATACAAGGCAAGACTGTCTTTGTACTTGAATTTTAAGAGACAAGTCTGTGTAGAGACTCCCATGGTTTTTGAAGGCAGTAACAAATTCATGCCTAATACTTTCTGTGCGACTTGAGAATGCCAACCATCAAGCAGTAATAGACTTTTCCTGTCCTCCTTCAGTTGCAGCAAGAAGGAGTTATACAAAGGGAGAAGGACAGAGAGGAGAAAGGTGAGAAAGTGGAGACTGCGAGTGACATGGAAGACTGTGAGTAGCTCACATGCTGCTGGCATGGGATCTGCTGAAGGAAATTGCCTTCATGGAGTATCAGCTTGAGAATTAGGATAAAAAGAAGAAGAATGAAGGTGGATTAAGCTGTAAAAGCACAAGAAAAAGGATCAATAACCATCTCGGATGTATTTTCTGGGAACCTGGCATGGATAGCATAAAGATGTTACTTAGTGAATATGTTGGCATCCCTCCCATTTACAAGTTCTACAGCCAAAGTCCAATTAACACATTCAGAGGAACAATAATTAAACAATACCAAACAGGCAGTCCGTGGACTCATTAAAGCATATGTCAAAAATATATAGACCCTAGCTCAGCTCTTATATGAGAGCCTGTCTGCCCCAAGAATCACTTGAACAAGGTATACACACAATGGAGCATATGAGCTACAGATGATAACTACATATGAGCTTGATAACATGCAGATTGTTTTTGCTTTTTAAATTTTAGCAGGTAAATGTCATTGCTACATGTTTAAAATCAGAAGCAATTTTTTTAAAAGTAGCTCAAGTGCTAAGTTCCATATTTCTTTTTCCCCAGAAGTGTTTTATTGCAGAGTAAAATGACAGATGCAATTAGATAATATTGAGCAGATTATAGTTTGAGAGTGTTATGCTGTGTTACATATTCACAAGTGAACAATAGCGAGGGGGGAAAAAAAAAGAAGAGAAGGGTATCTTTTCTCCGTACCTATTTTTAAAATTGGACTAAGAAATTTGTCTTTTCTAGGTAGGCAAATATTACAGGGCTCTATGAATTCAGTTGTATTATCTCTTCTCAGCTACATGGGGAAGTTTTTCTGACACAATCTAGCTTTAAAGATCACTCTAGTACTACTGGAAAAGTGAGCAAGATTTGGGTTCGTGAGAATGTGACAGTTGGGCTCAGACTCACTGAGCTTATTTTCCATTGAAACCAAGCAGCATTTGCAAGCCTACACACTTTGTTGACCCACATCAACCTTTGTTGACTTTCTCGACCTGTGTTTCAGCTCACTTACCAACAGTGAAGATATAGCCCTGTCAAGGGAGACACAGTACAGTACAGGTTATGAAACATTATTCCACTAAACTGATACATTCTGGAGACCTCCATCTTCCAGAAAAAAGAAACAGGTTAAGAGCTGGTCCTTCTTCCTGGTCTATATTTCATCTAAGTTTTGTACTTAAAAGTTAGTTATCTGACTGAGTTATTCTAGTCTGTATACTTAATGGCAAGAAGTACATAACTTCATAGGTCAATTTGTTTTGCCTTAGACCACCTGTTAATGTGATATGCTTCACCTGAAGAAGAAAAACACCTCCTAATTTCTTTCCATTGGCTTTAAAAGGAGCTCATAATAGCTTTTTCTGATCTGAAAAGACATCATTTTGGGATACCTAAGTGTGGTGCAGTAAGTCTGATTCTGTGGGAAGAGCACAGAGAAAGCACATTATGCCTTCCCTCCTCATTTTGTACCCACACAAGAGCCAGGCACAATCAGACTCCTTCTTTAAAAATTATTTAGCCAGAAGTGCAGCTTCACCCAGTTTTATCCTGCCAGTACTCTGAAAGATCATACAAAAATAAAGGATCCCTCCTCATTCTTTGCAAAGGAAAGTGTAGGCTCCCCTGAAGGTCAGCTTTTCCCAGGCTCACACAGACACCCAGTGTGATTAGGAAGACAGAGCAACTCTTTTCTTTCACCAGCCCTAAGAAAACTGGATCATTTCCCTTCCAAAGCATCCACTGTGCCATCACATTGTGCTAGCAATGCCCTTGGAAGTTAAGAATGAGATTTTCACACTGATAGACATACTTGGGGGTGGGACAGAGAACCAGCTCCCTTGGAGATGGTTTTACTCTCGTTCTTTCATGGTGAAAAAGCTTTGATTCCAGTCTCAGAAAGGCAGCAGAACGCAAGATCTGCATCCCTACCAACAATGCACAGCTAGACACAGGGGCGTGAAACTCACCTGTCCAGGAAACAAATGGATAGGTTTTCACTGAATATGACAGCTCTCTACCTTGTCATTGCACAACTCAAGGAAATCACTTTACTCAAAGACTCAGAAACACAGCTTCTGTCTCCCTGGACAAAGATATGAATCCATTTCATCAATTTCTGTACCTTTAGGTTCATTCTTTCTTACCTAGAATAACATGCATTATAAGTAGCCAGTTCCCTACAGTTGCTGCCGTCCCGTTTCATTTTGCCTGTAAGACCATGTTATTTTCATTAGCTGACCAACCTGTGACTCTGCCACCTGACCTAACATGATAGACATTCAAATCTGTCACATTCTCTGAAGTTACTGAATGTTGCTCACAGATTAGTAAACAGATGTTATCAATACCCCATAACAGGCAGAGATTGCACAAGACATCTCATTTAGAAGAAAGAATAATTTGAATTTATCTTACAGAAATTGTAAGGAATGCTGTGAATATGATCAATATTGAATTCACATCAGTGGTGGAACCGAATACTTTGATATGTCTAAAGAAAATTTACCTGCTATAGTTACAGTGGATTTTATTCCTTATTTAATAGAATTTTACTTTAAAATGACAACCGAAAAGTATTTTATTCTCGTCTACGGTTTTTAAATAAACACTTTATAAGCCTCACTCCTCTTGGAATCTGTAAGAGATGCACTTAGCCTTCAAAAAGAAAATTCCAGTTCTGCTTCAGGCTCTATGGCAAACCTGCGACAAGTTCCCCTTTCCTCTTTAAATTTCAGTGTCCCCATCTGCAAAATGCCTATTACATTACTTGCTTATTGTTTAGTGTCATCCTCTAATTAATTTTATGAAGACTCTCAAAATAAGTAAAATTTATTCAGAATAACATAACCTTTATTCTGATCATTTTTGATCCCTTTCAGCGGGTAATCCTTGATAATGTAATCACTGGGTACTGAAGGTTTCATTTAATAATGAAAGACAAAAATTCTAAGAGAGAGAGACAGGAGGAAGCTAGTGGAAGACTGGAGTGATAATAAAAGATGACTACAACCTAAAGTTGCATTACTTAGAGATTATTATTGATATTGCAAGAACTACCATATGCTTTGCAAGCTGTGACAGTCACCCTTGCAGTCACATGGATGAAATGATCAACTGCTTTTTGCATTCAAAGTGATAGGAACAAACTTGATCCAAGTAAGAGAAGCTGCTGTGTAACAAACAGCACAGGGCATCATGTGGCTTAATTACTGTTTTGGGAGAGGAAGGTCACTTGGTTTGGTTAGGTTCAAATCCTCAGTGGAAGGTTCTGCATGCAGTAAGTGCAACATTTATTTACTAATGTATTGCAGAGAAAAAAACTACATGGGTTCAGGAAGTCACCATTTCACTATTTCATGCAATCATGCTTGTGCATCACGTTGCACATTTGACACCATTAATGCCAATGATGCACCGTCATGCCCTTAGCACAAAAGTGATGTGCCTGATCTGAGTGGCAGACAGGACTAAAGTAAATTGCCCAGGCTTTTCCAGTGACATTTAAGTTAGAGACTCGATGCTTATAAAAAGGTCTTGTCTTCTTATAGCCTGCTGCAACAGCTGTGCTGCATCCTTTGCACCCTGTATAATTCTTGAAACGAGGTGGCAGAACCACTTCCTGATGGGATATTTAATACTATCACAGTGGTCCTTCCTCTGCAATGACATAGGTACTTCAGGAGGCACCAGAGTGCATCAAACCTCGGCACACTTGACTGCACCCTTGACAGACCTTGAAGTATAGATCGAAGGGCATGCCTCAGAAATCTCCCACTGACCTCATTTTGGATTCAGACCTGGCAGGATTTTAATCCCTCCTGCAATGACGATGGCTGTGCTCTCAGCAGAAGTAATACACTCTCATTATTGGTGGACCTTCAGCTTCACAGACCATAACAGCATCGATTCTGTCACTGCACATGCAGAAAGTCCATGCTAGTGAATCTATGCATGGACAGTAACTCCTTGTGCTGTCAGTACTGTAGAAATATGAGACAAATGCTGTTTGCTCTAGGACTTCTGGACCAGCAAGTCCTTCCTACAAAGAAGAATTATTTTGAGTTGGACACAGTGAAAGGAGACAAAAAATGGGGATATGCACAGCTCCACGGGCCTGACCCTAAATATTATAGCATGCACAGCAAACACATTCCTCTGAGAACAGTTGAAGTGCTGGGCTTCAGGCATTTCTTTCTCACCTGCTGGACCTTGTTGTAGCTGAAAATGGTGGTAGCTTTGAGGGACCCCTTGTTCTGTCTCCATCACACAGTGTGGGGCCTTGGGAAATGGGATATTTCTCCATTAAATCTGATTTCACACTTGCAATAGGAATGGGTCAGCCCCCTTCAAAACAACACATCACGTCTATTTTTGGAACATAAAGTGAAGGAGACTTTATTTAACAGTGCAACACATGCAAATATGTCTTATATTTACTCCTTTTTTAATTTATTTACTCCTACTTGAGGTCTTTGAAACTAACAAGAACTTTACAAATCATTTCATTTTGCACCATTGCTTATTAATTGTTAAATAAGAGTTGGCACTTCATGTAAATAAACCTACATATCTTTATGGAGCCTTAAAAGGGATTCTATCAATACAGTATTTTTTAGCTTGCCTTAGTTTAGAGAAAGTGGCAGCAATGGTTTCATTTTGTTTAAACTCAGTTTTCCTATGTGTTTTGCAGCACAGAAAAGGATATAAATCTGAAGTATTTTGACTTTCATCTTCTTATTTTTATTAAATCACCAAAAAAAAATCACTAAATTTGGGAGGGGGAGGTGGTTCTGAATGTTTTGTTTACTGCTACATTTAATCTGAATTTGGGGGCAATTTGAGGACCTAATAGTCACTTTATGCCACCTACATCTTCAAACAACCAACAAGAGAACTGAGACAAAAAGTAGGCCATTTTTTTTTCTTAACATATAACTGGGTTTTTTTTTGTCAAGCCTGATCCAGTGTTTCATTTAAATGTGATCTGAAAAGCAAAAATGAAAAGCAAGTACAAACCCCTGCACTGAATATCTCCAGGCTGTGGGGTGCATGAAAACCCAGTCCAGAAACAGCTGTAATATTTTAGTGCATGGGGTTTGAGGGGAGATTCTTGGCATAAAGCCTTCCAACTCACTGCAAAGACTCCAGAATTCATCCTATGTTGGCTCCAGATTGACTGTCTTGGTTGAAATGAGAATTTGTGGAGTCACTCTCTGAATGTCCACAGTGTCACATTGGATTTTTTTCAATTAACTAAGCACAAAAGCAAACTTCACCAAGGAAAAGGAATTTTAAGTTCTTAGAAAAATATCTGTGATCAATGTTTTTTCTGCCTTGTTTAGCACATGGCCTGGGGAACCCTGGGAGACCAGGCACTGTATGTGAAAGGTATGTGAGAGAGAAGTGAGTAAGGGAGGACTACTGTCAGTACATTCAAATCCAGTATCCAAAGGCTGCATTTCAATCAGCAAATGCATAGAGGCTTCTCAGTAGAAAAAAATCATGAAAGCCCTGGTCCAGTTGCTGAAGTGCCAGTGCACAGTCAACAATGCTGAAGCTGGAGCTGAACTTTACATATCAGAGTGGAGCAACTTCTCCAGTTCCTGGGGAGGTGGGGGAAATACAAAACAGTATTGAGTAACAAATGCTATAGGTAGAAGAAGAGGAATGTGGAGATATTGACAGATACTACCTCTTCCAAAGAAGGTGAGAGAATTGTTAAGAGACTGAAGACACCCTGTTCATTTAGGGCTTTGAGGTAACATTAAAAACATATTGGGCAAGACCAACAAAGTTAGGTAGAGTAGATTTAGCTGTTTGATTGTTAAATGTGTTGACATTGTGTAAATGAATTCTACCATGTTGTGCAGGGCTTAAGTGGAGACCACTTTTACATGTGTGATATAGGGAAGGGAACTAATCTCTGTGTCCTTGGGAACATTAAAGCATGAGTTTATATGGAGAGCAGCCCTTCCCTTTTTTCCCCATTGAAATTTGTCTCTCCCATCCCCCACCCCAAAATCAGAATCCACAATGCTACCTCTACTGAACATGCCTGTAGTATTCCCACCTGTGTGTCATTTGCTGACACTAATTGAAAACAGGGACCTTGACAAAATGATCTACATTGGGAGAAAGAAAACATTAATGTCATAGTGATGCTAATAGAGAATGCTATAGTTAGATTGGGAGGAAAGGGAGGGGGGTTATGTGTATTCATCTCTTTTGATTTATCCATGGTGCTTCCATACATTTTTTATAGGAAACAAAAATGATCTTTTTTTAAAATTACCTTGATAATGCCAAAAAAAAAAGAAGAAGAAGGAAGAATCAGGCATATGTCCAAATGTTTCAGGCTTTCCACAATTAACAGAAAGATGAATTTAAACTAAGTACAGCATTTTTTGTTTCAGCCTGTCCTTGAATCATTCTTTTAAAACACCAACTCATTGTAGTAAAAGGCCCTAATTTTAAGAATATCAGGCTCCATGGGGGTTTCATCGTCTCTTTGCTATTCGTTTCATGAATGGTCTGGACCTTCATTTTGATTAGCCAAGGACTTTTGGGAATGAACGCTGAAGTGAAGGTGGGCATACATTGCCTTCCTGCTATTGAGCTTGATTCCAAGCTGTCATGGTATATAAGAAGAAATTCCTGGAGTAAACTGCCTCAGATATCCATAGGGAATACACATATGTGATTAACCCAACTGGCCACTGGGTGTGACCATTGCACCACACAAAAGCATCTGAGACTTTCCAAAGACAGGTCTGGAAGTATTGGAACTGGAAAAAAAACCACAACCTTTTGAGATGTGAGTAGACAACAAGGATGTCAAATAACTTTCTGTGCACAATGTAGGAGATACAATGTAGAACCTCTCTCAAAAGCCAGACATAGAACATTTAAAATCATGGTGTAAAAAAATCCAGTGAAAATTGCATTGAAGACATTACCAGATTCCTTTTTTCCTTCTCCAAAGGAAAACTGGTAAGTCCCTTAAAGCTGCAGGTGTTTTGCTGTCTGTTCACTGAAGACACATTAATAGAGTAAGCACATTCAGAGGCAGAATGGCTGAACTAGGCAATATCCAAACTATTAGCTCTCAGTTACCTAGCTTGCAGCCAACAGAGTAATAGCCACTAAAAAGAAGAGGAAAAATAAAGTCTACAATAAATTATTGACAATTAGTTTTCTTCAAGTCTGGATTCTGTAGATGCAAGACAAAAGAATTCTGTCCAGAGTAATCCATTCAGATCTCTGACATTATATAGCACTTCAAAATGGTTCACAATTTTATGTGTTATTTTGTAGCATTTCTACTACTGAAAAGTCCTAAATTTTATCTTTTACATTAGATATACTCTTTTACAGTCTCAGTGCAGATACAGACGTACATTTCAATTTACAAGATCTGTTTTTCTGACCACACTAGCATTCAGTAGCAAAGCATTTACATATTCCCTTGAGTCAAGTTGAAGTTCAGTAGTACCAGACCCTGATCAAAGAGTCAATGGTAGAATAACATTACCCTGATCTCTGAAAAAGCTGTCAGTCCTGAGATTGTTGGAGCTTATATTGGTTACAAATACCTTGACAGGCAATAACAGAACAAAAAATCACCAAGAGTGTAATGGTGCTTTGCCTTTTTTTTCATCCTTGGGTTAATATCCAGTGCCCTGGTTAGTGGATATCAACCACAACAGATGTTACAGGGTCAGTTTTACCAAAACATGAGTTTCCCCATGTGGGAAGAATCTGAAGCTGCACTTGGGGAAAGCCTTGCTGCATATAAAGTGAGGGTTTGAATTCAGATCTGCCTTTCAGATCACATATGAATGGGAATGTCACTTCCCAGAAGTGCAAAGTGCATCATTGACTTCTGAAGGGGTCTGTGATGTAAAAACAGGGTGTGCTGTTTTTGAAGGAGAAGATAACTAGTAGGGGAAGAAAACGTCAGTTTCAGACTTCTCTCTATATCTTTATTTCAGATTTTTTTTAAGTTATACATTAGTAAAAAATAAAACATAACCATCTAATAATAAAAATAATTATAATAATAACAATAATAATTCTAAAAATCTCTCAACTTCTAACAGCTCATGCTGGAAATCATCCATAGTTCTCAGACTCACTGTGCTTTTACACTGAGACAGACATCTGGCATCTTCCTGAATTTATGATGAGCTGCCAATATTTTAACAAAGGGCATTCAGCAAACACCATTTTCCCTATATGTTTGTGCTAAACATGAAACTGGGATTCTGTAAGTTAAGGGCTATGGAAACTATTATTTATTTCCCCATTTAAACAACACTGTTTTCTTATAATCCTAAGCTAGGAAGGAGCAATTCCACTTGACAAATAAGCAGAATGTTCTTGCTGGAAAGCTACACTTTCTATCCAAAAGAGAAACAACACTGGCTATATTGCTAGTATAGTGCGCAGTTCAAACCTTGAGTAATTTGAATGTAAAAAGATAGAATGTCTTTAGAAAATTCCTCATCCTTGGTGAATCTGCTGCATTCAAAAGGTGGAGGGGAAAGCACTCTGCTCTGAAGTGTCTTCATGGTCTCCAGGGAGAATATTCTTTATAAAATGGCAAGATTTAGCAGGATTCAGACAGGAGAGCAAAAGACCTCAGAGGCAACACAGCTGCACAGCAGCACCTGCCCTACCCATCCTGACTTCAGCTTCACTAAATATAGTAAAAAGGAAATACAGATGGGACAAAATTACCATTGCCATAATATCTGACTGACAGAAACCAGAACCCAAAGAGTGGCATCTGAGGTGCATCCCCTTGTCTGGTGAGTCCATCACCCTCTCCTTGATCATGCCATCACCAGATTCTTTGTGAACAGAGTGCTGAAGTCTTCCATCCTCATGTAGAGAGTATTTTAGCAGCTATCAAGGAAATTGCATGCATGAAACCCATTGAATAGGTTTTGTATCTTTCATATATCACCACTTATTTAATATCTTAGAAGCAAACTTCTACGATAGGCTGGATTTTAACTGAAAATAAAAGGTTGTGTGTCTCACTGCCAGCCCTAGGGAGGTGCTCAGAATCTTGATTTCCTTCACCTGTATTTTTCAACCATTTCAACTAACTCATAGGCTACCAGGGTCAAGAGCTTGGAAAAACAATACAAAAAGTTATGCTCAGTGTATTTTCTCTCATCAGGGTTTCCATGGCACAATACATAACAGACATTTGGTAGGATTAATGGGCTAGTAGCCTAGATACACAATGATACTGTAGCTGTGTCATAGAAAATCAGACTATATAAAAACCTCTAGCAGAGATCTACTTTTGACAACTGTGCAATATTAGAATGGCTGGTGCAAAAGTAATTCTTCTATCTTTGTGTTTGGTAAACTTTTATCCTGCCAAATGTATGCCCAAGAGATTAAAAACCACCAAAAAAACAACCAAAACCAAATAACATCCCTCCACTTCCCTTCCCCACCTCCCTCAAATTAAAGCCCAAACCAAAACAAACCTCAAACCCAAAAAACAAAACAGAAAAAATTCCACCAAAAAGATCCTGAATACATCTTCCACATTCTGGTTCTTCACATCTTTTTCATAGCTGTTCTACTTTGAATTGAACTATCTCATTTTATACCTATCATCAGGATCTGATCGTTTTGAATGTTTTAAGTGTGAGTGATTGGAGAGAGAACAATAATGCCAAACCAAACATTTAATCTCTAAACAATTATTCCTAATAAATTTTTAGTAGCTGCTTGGTAGAATCTGTTTAGTACATGCCCTAACTTTTGGGAGATAAGCTTTTTGTTGCTAGACTTGAATCCTTGGGAGACATCATTCAAATGCACAAGTTTCGTGTTTCGTGATGGAGATTTTGAAATATACCCATCTGCATTGCTATAACAATCTCTCAGAGGAAGAATCTGTAACTCCAGTTAGGAACAATGGTGACAGAATTCTACACCTCAACTGTGTTTCATATTAGTATCTGATATTCCCCATGAATTAAAAAGGAAAGATATTGCCTCCCCTATATAAGGTTAGAGATGTCGAGACATGTGGTAGTTGTGAGACAAATAAACATGCAAACCATTACAATTAATTTATATGTGGAAAGAAAATGAGTTACCAAATGCAAGATGAAATAGCACATAAAAATCCTCCAGCCCTTTTCCATCAGAAGAAAAAGAAAGGCAAGCAACAGGCTGATTAATTCACAGTTTTGTCGTCTAATTTTTGCTAGCATAACTCCCAGATAATTCTGTGAAGTTCTGTCATTAGAGAATTTCACATTGATGGAAAAGTTTTGTTCAACAGACAGAATTTGTTCCTATTTCAGTCATCTGCAAGCACATAACTGCAATCAGTTGGAGTGGGATCAAGTCCAAGCATAAGTGCAGGGAAACAAAATTTTGCTATTCTCCATTGTCATAGGAAGATATTTCAGCTCCTCGTTTTTCTGACATCTGCACATAAGGGATGAGGGACAGTGGGAGCTTTATGGAAAATGTTTTTCATCAGGTTTTCATCAGTCTGAAATGGAAAGAGTATGTCTTGCAGTGCTTGTGCACCAGTCTCCAATAAGCTGAATGTTACCATGTTTTAGGAGAATGGTCTCCTGTAAAATACTGCAGAGCACATACAGGAAAACAGTGAGTGAACTATATTTGCACTAGAGGTCATAGAATCATAGAATGGTAGGGTTGGAAGGGACTTTTAGAGATCATCTAGTCCAACCTCCCTGCAGAATCAGGTCAACCTAGGTCAGGTCACATAGGAACATGTCCAGGCGGGTCTGTTTTTGTTTTGATTTGAAAAGAAAAAATGGAGGTTTCATCAGTACCTGAGGACTGCTAACAGTCCTCATACTCCCACTTGACAAAATGTTTAGTCATTCAGACTCTCCAGTTTTGCAACCACTACTGTCATCATCTGACTGATTAGCTGTTTGGCTTTCTTTTAATGTGCATTTCATTCCAAAAGTATTACTGTAAGGTGCATTTGCAGAGACTTGTGTCCCTTTAAAAGCATTCTTGTATTTTCATCTTTTCTGTCCATTTTTCAATATTTGTAGATTTCCTTTGTCTATATTCCATGTGTCCTAGCTTCTTCTGTTACCTTTCTCAGATTGAATGACAAGAAATTAATGTAATAGCCTAGCTGAGAACATACCACTGATATATACAATGCTTTTACATTTGTCAGTATTACTCTAATGCTTTACCCACATTTCCGACTATCCCATAACACTAAGCAGATGTTCTACCGGGCTGTCTATGGTGATTCCCTGTTCTTTTATCTGAGTGATGGTTAAGAACCCAGCACTGTCTGTGAGCATTTGAATGCAAGCTATCTTACATTTATCAACCCTGAAATTCGACTGTTGTTCTTCTGATTGCTTGCATATTTGTAAGGTCTCTGAATCATTCCCCCTTAATGCAAAAAGACATTAATGTCTACAGCATCTCTCTATTTAATCACCTCAGTATTTCAGATCAATTGTTTCAAACAAGTTTCTAAGAAAAGAAAAAGTCCTGGAATTTGTGTGTGCAATTACTCTTTTTGTTCTCCTCTCTACTGGTTCTTTTCTTTTTCACCTTTGCCTTCCTTTCACCTTCTTCCATTTGCACTTTAAAAAGTCTTCCCAAATGTTTCACTGCTCCCCTTCAAAAAACTCACAAAAGAGAAGATTCAAGACCACTGAATTGGTGACACCTGTGTCTGTGTTAAGTAAAGTCAGCGTTTTTCAACAATTTAAAAATGTTTCTCCTTTCAGCTTATATGTCTGCAGTATTTGTGCTGTTGTGGTAGTTGCTGAGCACTTTAAATTTTATTTAGAATAAAATAATAATCCTGTCAAATTTACACAAAACAATATCTAGTTACATTACAATTCCTACCCATTTATAACTGGAAAATAATGAAGACTTACAGCAAAATCTTTCCTCTCGTTTGGGTTGCAAACTCCACTATTTAGATTTGATAAAATAAGTTACATAGTATGTTTTAGGACAAGATGAACAAAAGTCTCATAATCTATGCTTTTATTGTGGCCAGTGCAACAAAGTCTGAAAAAAAGAAGTCCTGAGGGATGTGATTGCTGAAAACATTGTTCACTGAACTTACTAACTTTCATGTAATGATTTGTATTTGCATTATTTCTAATTATAGACAAACATAGGGGCTTTAAGGAAAGAACAAGCAAACAGTTGCCTCCAGCTGGCCAGGCACTTATTCCCAGACTCTGAACAACCTAGGCTTTATCTCAAAGTGCATACATCATATCACATGACACTTAATTCATCTACAGCCCCAGTGCCTTATTTGTTCAAATGCCATTATATTTTACTCCAAATGAAAATAGGGTTTGATTTACAATCATAATAATGATCATTTATACAGCATTTTTCAAGTATGGATGGCAGATCACAGGATAAACTCAGAACTATTTATACAAGGATTGCTTTGCTGGTATGTAAGCCCACCAAAATGAAAGGTTATAGCCTTCAAACAACAGCTGGACAAATATTATCCAACATATACATTATCTTAATTAATTTTTACCTTTTTTATCAACTAATTTATTAGAGTAATTTTTCTCTTTGTAGACATCAACTAGCTGGATAGCTCTGCAAATACTGCTCGTGGAATAAATCACTTGATGGACAATGATGATTTTCATAGAAACATTTACTTGGCAAATATTTTTTCAGATAATTGAAGAGCTCAGCTTTAAACATCATGCAATAACGTTGCATAGACAAGAATAAAAAATACCTTTAAGTGAAATCATAGGAAGAATTTTACATGGCAGGAAGTAATTAGCCAAATGGAAATATGTCTCTAATGGTGAGATTAACACTTCTAACTGGTGAAAAGTTGTCCATGTTCTTTAATTGTTAGATACGCTCTAAGATCTTGCCTTATATCTCATCAAAAGAATCTTTAACCAGGTCTATCTGTACTTCTAAAGAAATTCTCTCTTTTGAAAAGGCTTGGTTTGCAAAAGATTTTAGCTGAACAAATCCCATTAACAGCAAAAAGAGTCACCCTGCTAAATACCCCATGCCCCAGCACAGAAACAACCGCCTAAGTAATGTACTGCTGGAGGTAATGTAATGCAAGTTTGTACTTCTCTAAAAATGTATAGACATGAGATAGAAGAGAAATAGCTCTTTCTGTCATGATCATCTGCATGATCATCTTAAAGTACCATACATCTTCCTGGAGGGAAAGAAAGTGAGAGAAAGGAAAGGAAGGAGGGGATAGGACAGGAAAGAAACGAAGGAGGGAGGGGAGAGAGGAAAGGAGAAAACAGGAAGCAAAGAAGGTAGCCAAACACACAGGAAAAGTCAGATTATAACTAAACAAGGGTCATCACCAATATTTTGTACCAAATACACCTGTATTTTGTATTCCAAAGGGATTGTCCAGGCTGCCTGGCCTCATCTTTTTTCTTTTGAAGTCCTTTTTGGAATTGGTTCTTATCTAAGCAGTTCACACATACCTATTGAAATACTCAAAAATGGAGCAAGGTGTGAAGAAGAACAGAAGATTAAGCAGGGCTGCACAAAATACCCATTTATTCATCTTTCAAAGGCAGTAGAAAGGGAGTTGAACACATCTTTATTCTTCTGTGAGAGGATGCTATTGTTCATCTTGTTCTAATTATGAAATTCGAACTTAAAAGGAAGAAAGAGAACACCCCTCTGACAGTGCACAGTACATATTTTCTGCAAATAATTCTTATAGAGAAATATGTCAACCCTACGTATCCAAGAATGACCCAACACTCACAAAGCAACACACAGAAGCATTTGATACAATCTACAAAGCTGCACTTCTTGATCTATTTTTGTTCCAGACAGATTAGAGAACTGCATGGCAGAAGAAGAAAACACAGCTAATCTTTCGTGACTGCTAGACAGTGCTGCAGAAATGTAATTGCAGAACCAGAAACTCCATGAAAAGAATGCCATGCCATTTACCACAATTCAAAATGAATTCAATTATTCCCTAATCACACTAAAGGGCATGATCCTCAAGTACAAATAAAAAGAAAACTGTAGGAATTGGGTCTCCGCTAAAAGTCCATGCAATCTGTAGAGTGAATATTTCTTTAAAAATAAAAATATGTTGAGAAAACATTGAAATTTTTCCACTAACCATAGGTCTACTGACGTTGTAATGTCCTCTTTCCATCGCTGTCCAGAAGAGCCCAACTGTTAGAAAATTAAATCATTCCTATTACCCTGAAGTCTAAAAGGATGAGGGAAGAAGGGCTGATATTGTCCGATCATCTTGAGTAAGTCTGAGTTCATTGCTTTCCAAAGGGCTCTTCTATATCTCTTTGATTCAGATATAAGTGGCACTTTTATTGCTAGGTAAAGTGTTTGAAATAAGGAGAGATACAAAGGGGCTGAGGACGTTAGCTCAGAATAAGGTACTTTTCTCTTCCTCCTAGAAATTGAGTGCAGCGTTGACAATTTCATGCGTCTTTCTTGTGGATGTTTGAATTGGAAACAGTAACATCTGTAGTTTTTAAAAGCCATGAAGCAAAGGTTCATTAGCTATTGCATAACCAGCAATATCTAAAAACAATGTGCTTCTCTCCTCAGGCATCTCCAAAGTTTCCACAGGCTTTAGGTAGGCAGGTTTTTTTCCTTTCTATTCCCACCTCCACATCTAAAACAGACTGGTCTAAGGACTCCAACATCAGTTGGGCTACATCATGAGGATATAGATGTTATCATTTGCAGTTGAATGAAAATTAGTTTCTCATTTCTATTCCCCAAATCCTAGCAGATTCTCAGTCATTTACTATTATCCAGGATTAGATCTGTTTTATTTCTTCACTGGATTGATGCACTGTTTATTTGCTCCTGCATTCAGAGCTGTTATACCATGGACACAAAGTGTGAGATTCACAGAGCTGAATCCTGCTCTGTGTTGGGGCTGTGTACCTTGCACTTGTGAGCATTGCACCTTCTTTTCCACAACAATGCAGTTCAGATTAATAGGGAAGAAAGGCTAGAGGCCTGACTTTTAGTTTCATCTAGGCAAAGTATCCACAGAGGAAGAGTCTTCAATAATCTGAAGGTGAGTAATATTCATTCCCTTCCAAAGACGATGTTTTCATTAGAGGAATGGTGGATAGTAAACACAGCTTTTTTCTCTCTCTGTTTGAGTCTGAACCTGAACTGCACATTAGCAAAATTACAGAATATTTGGTCCACCTCAGGTCACCATTGTGACTGTGCAGAGAAAGTACATGATCACTACTGTCCTATAGACACAATCTCAAACTGCTGCTGATTGACTGTGTTTGTATCCATTAATAAAGGCTCTATTTATTCTTACAGGTATAAACCAGCCTAGCGGAGAGGAATGAGAAATCACCATGGTCCTTTCTGAAGTCTGAACTCCATTTTACAATGGAGTAGAAAAGATTTTGATAGCAAGATGGTTTGTTGACAGAGATAGCTCATCTGTAATAGATATCACTGGAGTTTCAGTTACATCCCTGTCCAGACAGCATAGCTGACCTAATGTCATAAAATCATAGAATCATAGAATGGTAGGGGTTAGAAGGGACCTTTAGAGAAAATATTGTCCAACTCCCCTGCAGAAGCAGGCCTACCTAGATCACGTCACACAGGAATACGTCCAGGCAGGTTTTGAAGACTTCCAGAGAAGAAGATCCCACACCCTCCCTGGGCAGCCTGTTCCAGTGCTCAGTAAGATAGTTTTTCATGTTTAAATGGAACTTATTGTGTTCCAGCTTCATCCCATTACTCCTTGTCCTGTCACTAAATAGAACAGAAAAAAGGATGCCCCATCCTTCTGACATCCACCATTAATGAAATCCTCCCTCAGTCTCCTCCAGACTAAACACCCTCAGTTCCCACAGCCTTTCATCATAAAGAAGACGATCCAGTCCCCTGATCATCTTAATGGTCTTGTGCTAGACTCTCTCCAGAAGTTCTCTGTCTCTCTTAAGCCAGGGAGCCCAAAACTGGACATAGTTCTCAAGTTGAGGCCTCACCAGGGCAGGGTAGAGAGGGAGAACATCTCCCAACCTGCTGGCCACATTCTTCTTGATGCATCCCAGGATGCCATTGGCCTTCTTGGCCACAAGGGCACATTGCTGGCTCATGCTCAGTTTATTATCAATCAGGACTCCCAGGTCTTCCTCTGCAGAGCTGCTTTCCAGCAGGTCAATCCCCAGCCTGTACTGGTGCACGGGGTTGTTCCTTCCCAGCTGCAGGACTCTGCACTTGTCCTTGTTGAACCTCATGAGGTTCCTCTCTGCCCAACTCTCCAGCCAGTCGAGATCCCGCTGAATGGCAGCACAGCCTGTGGGGAATCAGCCAGTTGTCCCAGTTTGGTGTCACCAGGGAACTTGCTGAGGGTACACTCTGTCCCCTCATCTAGGTGGTTGATGAAGATGTTGAACAAGACTGGCCCCAGAACTGATCCCTGTGGAACTCCACTGGCCATAGGCCTCCAACTCGATTCTGTGCCATTGATCACCACTCTCTGGGCTCTGTCATTCAGCCAGCTCTCGATCCACCTCACTGTCCACTCATCCAAGCCACACTGCCTGAGCTTTCTGATGAGGATGTTATGGGAGACAGTGTCAAAAGCCTTACTGAAGTCAAGGTAGATTACATCCGCTGCTCTCCCCTCATCCAGTGAGCCGGTTACCCACTCATAGAAGGCTATGGGGTTGGTCAAACAGGATTCTGCCTTCGTGAATCCATGTTGACTTGCCCTGATAACCATCTTTTCCTTCCTATGTTTAGTGACTACATTCAGGATGAGTTGTTCCATCACCTTTCCAGGGATGGAGTTGAGGCTGACCAGCCTCTAGTTTCCCGGGTCATCCTTCCTGCCCTTTTTGAAGGCTGGACTAACATTGGCCTTTCTCCAGTCCTCAGGCACCTCGCCTGTCCTCTGTGATTGTTCAAAAATGATGAAGAGTGGCTTAGCAACCACATCAGCCAGCTCCCTTACCTTCAACTGAAATTTCCTATTTACTATCCGAACCACTCTTTTTTTAAAATGCTCAGAATAATCCAGTAGAAAACAACTTAATGAGCTCTGTGACACCAACATAAACCCCTCTCTTCTGTAGAAGAGAGCATAATTATAAGCAATTATTATCCCACACATAGTTTGAATTCAGAATAAGATTCTTCAACACAAAATTTGATTGGAAACAATTTAAAAATATGAGATATATTTAATTATCTATAATAAGATAGTGCCCAGAGACTTTAACTGAGATAGTGATCTTGTCATGATATACTTGGTAGAAATACATGGTAGGACACAGTTGACTCAGTTCACATTCTAGCTGAACAGAGACAACAGCAAATGAGAAGGGGATGAGATTAAATGATTTAACCCTGTTCAGTAGCTCTGCAATAAAACAGGACCCAGCTCCCTTGATTCTTTCAGATGTTACTCTTTGGCCCTCATTGCCTTTGCGCTACAAAAAGGAACAGACTTTAAGGATGGATACATCCACAAGGCTCTATATATGACCAAATCAGTGATATATGTTATGTGACCAAATTTGTATTCAAATACAACACCTTATATATGTACCTACAACCCCAAAAATATTTGCTTGGATTATAAAGGAATTCAATGTTTAATGTAGCAGTCCGGTCAAATATCTTAAAAGGCAAAGATATTATCAAGCAAAACTAAATGAAAAAAAATATTATCAAAATCATACACAAGAACAGAACACCTCAGCAAGCTTTCTAGTCCAAGGTGTTAAACAGAAAATGACATCAACACAGAAAAGGAACATTTCCAAATGTCATCACTTAGTTCCTATCCAAGAGAACATTTCTAACCAGCTAAACCTTTCCATTATCAAACACGTGATTAGTCCTAAATTCAAACAGCAAGTATGTCTCAAAATGATATAAATAAAGTAATACAACAGTTACTGGCCCACACAGCAGCTGGACCAGATGGCATCTGTGTACATTTTTAAACAATACAATATAATACTGTATTAACACATCTACTTGCATTAGTATATGTAGAGATACAAGACAATAACAATACTTGACACTAATTCTGAAGAAATCAGCAGGGAAAATAACTTGCCTTCTAGAGGCTTGCAAGAGCCCTCAACAGTGATAGCAAAATATTGTTATATATCTGTGATAAAAGATTTCTACCTCTTTGTCTGACATTATTCTCATTGACTTGCTAAGTATTGCTTACCAGCATGCCACCAACATCAATATTAAGGAGCTGTTAAATATTCTACATTATTTATAGTATGAAAACATGAATAGCTTTGCAGTCTTGAATCCACTAAGCACTATAGAGTCTCCTCAAAGTATTTAGATTACCCTTCAGAAGTGAAAACACTTTGGTTTGGAAGTTGAACACAGCACTTTTACTAGCATTTCAGAACTGCAGCCTCTAGCTTGCTACCATTCCATAGGCCCATTCCGAGTGAGGTTTTTCAGATGATTTTCTACTTTCTTCTAGAAGCAGGAAGTGACAGGAGTCTGCCTTGCACCATGGACATGCAGCTGCCTGTTAAGCACATATTTTTGGACAAATTAAGGAAGTGAGTAAATTAGCAGATACACAATTTTCTTGCCTTTCTAAAGCCAGTAGGAGAAAAGTATCTTTCATTCCACTGTGGTAGCCCAGTCAATCCAACCATACATAGCATTTTTTCCCTAATCTATGTCAATATCCAGCTGGACTCATATGTCTCTGTCTTGTCTAATGAAGATTTCTGACATACCAAACTTAGCTATTGGCTCAAAATATCACACAAGAAGACAAAATCTTATAGATTTAAAATAGAAAAGAATTTACAGCAACTCCTTCACAAGCTGTCCTGATCTCCCTCCAAGAGCCAGCTTCTCTCTAACCCCATAAAACTCTCTCCTGCCTTTGTCATCCATCCCCTACCCTGTCTCTGAAGCACAGGACTTGCAGAACTTCTTCAATGGCCATGATTCAGTTGGATGCCTAAACTCTTAAATAAAAAATTCCAATACCATAAGTAAAAAGAATAGAAGTAAGAAAAAAACCTGAAACATCAAAAGCTCATCTGGTTTACAGATTTAAGGTGTCAGGCCTTACACTTTGACTTTCCTTCATTGCCTGTTTCAGGACAAGAACACCAACACTCACATCCACACTAATAAAAAGCTAGGAACATACACAAAATCTGTTTCTCAAAATCCCCAAACACTTTAGTTCTTAGTTCAAGGTTTTGTTTGTTTGCTTGCTGAAATTGTGAGAAAAAACAGAGTAAAAGATACTGGGTTTAAGGTGTTTGGGGTTTTTTCAGAACTCCCCATTGAAAATAAACTTCCTTTCCCAACCAATCCTGCCTGTCAACTAGGTGTGCCATCAATTTAATGGCAAATTTGTGACAGACCATCTTGCTGAAATTTTGGCAGTGCACTGCTATATGTGAGCATTCACAGAACACCAGCGTTTTCTAGGCTTCCTGCCAAATGAGTGCTTGGGAGAACGTATGTGTACACTGTATTCCTGCAGTCTTCAAAGGATTAGCTTTGAATTACCTGAATTGTTTTGAGTTTGAGACATCATTAGGTTATATTAAATTACAAAATATGTAAAAATAAGAGCCTATTCTTGCTTGAACTAGCAATTCTGCCACTTTTACCTTTGTGACTTTATCTGTGATGACATTTGCTTTTTTGGGGCTCTTTTATTTAACGATTCTTCCAAGAGTTGTTTTGGTTTTTTTTCCTCTGACTTAATTTTCAGCTCTATTATTTTGCATTTGTCTCAGCTGCATAAAAAGTACATATATCCCTTGGAGTCTTTAGGAGTGGGATTTTTTCCAAACATTATTTACTTTAGGTCTTAACAACATTGTTTTTTTGAGGATTTGTCAACCTTCTTCTTTTTTAACCAAATATATTTCTTACCTCTCAAGGATATCACCTGAGCCTTCTCCTCCTCCTCTTTCTTTTTTTATCCCTCTTCCTCTAGTGCCTCCATTTCCTCATTTATATTATCACCACTCTAACATCAGCTTCTTAGAGTACCACGTCAATTTTACCTCCAGGAAGCTGAACTAAAACTAGAAATCAATTAGTTAGAATACTTTTTTTTCTTGAATAGGAGACGAACCTACATAACTCTTTTGCATTATTATTGAGCTCAAAACAGTATCAAACCAGAACAGATTCTGTTGCCACAGAATCCAAACTGAAAATAAACCAAAGATGGTTTAATTGCCTGCCTACATACACATCCACAATGCTTGCCTATCCACATTCCCTGCACTCACATGCCATCACTGCTATTATTTTTTGTCATTCTGTCACCCCTCATCTCTCATCTGTTGCTCTTCTCTCTCCTCACCCCCAGCCACTGGTGCCTCTGGAGTGCATCTCTTCCTTATCTTCCACATTTCAGTCCCTCTAGATGATGACACTCACACAGACAAGGATGTCTCTGTGTCTAATGCTGCTTTGCCAGCAGCCTCTCCTGCTTCAATCTTTGCTGAGCTTGAAAGCTTCTGAGAATGAATTTTCAAACACGTTCATGCTCTGCTTTCCACTCTTCCAGATGTTCAGGAACCACTCTCTGTAAATGTCTACAAAACAATTTATTATCTTCCTTTAACAATTTCTTTAAAGCCCTCATTTTCTGGGATGCCTACAAAAGACTTGACCACATTTAGACTTCTGGTATGCTGAGGTCACTGCCTATGATGCTGACTAATATTTTCTGTGTTTCCTGGTGTTCCTCCATCTGCCTGTCTCCATCTGTTGTTTCCTTGCTTATCCTTGTAAGCTGCTCCAAGGTGGGCATGACTTGTGCAAGCTCCCTGCTTGTGCAGCTGCTGCAGCCCGGGGCCCTCGGCCAAGGCTCGTGCCCGTAGCTGCTCTCCTTCCCCAGACCATACATGATAACCAGGCCTAGGCCTTGCTGAGAACTTTCCTAGCTGTCATATTGAGAGTTTCTGTTCTCAGGCTGACTGCTGGCTTAGGCAACATTTTATCTCTGGTGCCTCATGTGCAAACATTGCTTACCATTACCAGTGGAAGTTATTTCATTGACCTCACTTAGTTGATATCACAAAACATCACAACAGTTTAGCAGATAAGATCCCCTCTGTGGGATAGTGTACCCACAGTGTGTGTCTGTCTCGGGGCCGGCCTTACTAGTCCATCCATTTAATTTGCTCAGAAAATTACATTGAAAAGGTAGGACATAAGAGAAACCCATTTGCCCGTTGCACTAATCTAAGCCTTTTATTTGCTGCAGTGTAAGTAGGGACCAGTGAAGAAAGATGAGTTAGCGTAAGAGCCTGCCCAGCATGCTGATATGAAAACCATGAATAGATCAGTGTTACATGCACAGGACAGGTCATGACAGTGTAATGGCTGTCAGAGAAGAGCCTGCTAATGTCTCAGCTGAACTAAATTAATTCTCCACAGGTCTCTCTCTGAAAAGTTAAAGACACAAACTAGAATTCCAGCAATAAATGCAAAGTTTGACCTGCTCAGGTCAGGGGAGGTTTGTAGGAGGACGACTGCATGGATGCAAGTCAGAAGAACACTAGAACACAAGGGTAACAGTGAAAGAATGCATAAGCACACAACTGATGCCTTTTCTTCACAGAATGGCAAAGGCTGTTAAAGTTTTGCCATCCTAAATTGAATTACCAGAAATCCAAACATGAGCATATTATATTAGACTCATATCTTCTGCTGCATCTGATGAATGTGAAAAAGTTATTTAATTTTTTTGACAATTGGAATCCAGAAATCTCAGAAGATATGATGCAGAGGATCATTAAGTTCATAGAAATCAAGCTCTGGTCTATAAGAAAATTATGCAAATACAAGCAGGCAAATAAGAATTTGCTATGAGACAAATGAGACTGTACTCTCACCTCCATTTAGCAGCATTCCATAGCTTTCTCATGTGTGCTCCCTGTCCACAATGTGGTGGCAATAGCACAGCCATAGAGATTCTTACTTCATTCAAACTGAGCCTGCATCCATCCTGATGACATTTAACACAATATTTTTTATTACCATCTCAGACGGAAAACTGTTTAATTTGCAGCTCACTAAATGCAAACTCTTTAACCTTATAAAGCTGAACACTATTCTGTTCTCATTCAAATTCTCCTTATGAATTCACTCACATGAGGCTCACACATGTAAAATTACAAGAAAATTACAAGAGAGAGAAAACATAAGATCTAACTGAACTTTTTCCTCTAAGTTTCTTGTGGCATCTCAGATAATTCCAGAGAACGAGATTGCAGGAGAGAATAGTAAGTCCTTTGGCCCAATTCAGCTCTGTATCATTCTTCTTAAAATTTCCCCATAGTGGTTCTTGGCTCTCAAGACAGCAAATACAGTGTTCTGTCTTCTTTTTAAAGTGTTAGGGCTTTCTTCATTTTTATGGAGGGCAGAGTATTATTTCCAGCCATGAAAACAGAGCTATGAGCAGTAGATTCTCAAAGTATCTGCTTTCCAAGTGTGTTCTTTCCATTAGGAGGGAAGACATTCTCTGGTTTCACGATGATTTTTCTCCTACACTAACTAATTCTCAGATAGATACTAACACTTTCATCACTTGAACATATTTAGACAGGATTTCAGTCCTTCATTCACGTTATTTTCAACCAGTATACACAAGTGTTCCAAATTTAGAAGCATTTGGAAAAGTAATTAATGCTGTTATGCTGTTTGTCCTTATTTCTAACAGAGAAGACATCTGTAGATAACACAGAACCCTTACTTCTCATTCAGTATGTAGTTCATAAATCCCTTAAATCTACAGTTCAAGATATTCCAAATGAGAGGCTTAAAATATTTTCATTCTCAAGCTTCTCGCTACATAAATTTTACAAGAGCATCTAGCCCATCTATAAAATCAAGATTCTTCTAAAGGTTTCAGGTTAGATGTTCTGAAATGGGGACATCCAAAACTACTTATCATCACTGGTATATTTTTAGGACCTCATGCCTTCAAATTAAGTTAATGTATCTTTACATCATATCATTTAGACTCCATCAAAAGTTTCTGCTAAAAGGTAGCAGTTCTGTTCATTTTGAAATATAATTCCAAAGTTTTTAAGGCATTCTGCAAGGAACCACTCAGGAACTAATAGGAGAAAACAAATAAAAGAGTGAGAAAACAAAATGTCCAGTTGAACTCCTTTCTGTGGGTATCTTTTGACACCTTGTACAGCTGAAGCAAATAAGGCCAAGTTAGTTCAATGACATCCTAGAAGCTGGAGGACACAGGTGAGCTGGTTTATTGTATTGCTGAAGTACAGTCAGGATCAGGATGAATTCTTGATCTTTACAAAGTTTGGTGTAGGATTTTTGAGTCTCTTCATCAAGACCATTTGACAGTATTTTATAATATCCATTATTTGGATATTAGTCCAAGCTGGTTTTTAATATTCAAGATTTCTGAGGAGAGAACATTGGTGACATCTCATTTCATGCAGATGTAATTGTAAGTCTTCCTTCCCTCTACACATTGACGATCATATGGAGGAGACCAACTTCAGCCTCTGCTCAAGGCTCACTTTGGGCAGAAGGGCCTCCGGGAGCACTTGCTTTGGACCACAGTACCAGCAATTCCCTTCCTGGCTTCATGGCTTCCTGCTCCTATTTACATTCTGTCTCTTTCTTGGTGGCCAGAGAAACTAGACAACTTCACTCCAATGAAACTGAGGAGAGGTCTGTGCTCCCAGAGCTCAGGGAAAACCCATTCAAATACAAAGTCTCAGCTCCTCTTCCAATTTTGCCAAGCTGACTGGTGATTTAAACATCAGTTCTAATAGCACCTTCTGGCATTAAGCAAAGGGAAATTTACGTGCTTTTACATTTGACTTGAAGGCAATGCTCCATCTAGATACTGACCAAGGAGCAAACACACACTCCCTTGGAAGTCCTCCACCTTCCACTTAATCCAGAGTTGTTTCAAGAAGAGTAACGTAGGAGCTCAGATCAGAGTGAAAAGTATATCTAATTATAATCAAGAAATATTATTGTGGAAAGCTTATTTCAACTATATTTGGAAGATTTGTGAGGTAGCCAAAGACTCACTGAAAGTCTTCAGAGATTTTTGGATCAACAAGGAGGTCAAAAAACAAAACCTTGTATAACAGCTCACCATTTGTTCTGCACTTTTAAATTCTGCCTCAGTGCAGAGAGAGGAGTGACACAAAGAGATGAGGATTTGAACTTACAGCCTCAGAGTATACTAGCATTTTTTTTTTCTTGATTGTGTACTAAAACTGCCTGTAAAGTCAATAACTTCCTATGGCTTCACAGCAATGCGGAAAGATTAAAAAAGAGCCATGGTCCTTTGAAGATGTGGAAGGCAGTAAGTGAGCAGGCTGAATCCTCTTTGGATTTGAAAGTCTATGCAGTGCTAACAGTTCTGCTTTAAGGTGTCAAAATTGCCTTAAATCCTTACCTTTGTTATATCCTGCTGCTCCAGACACATAATAGAATAGGCCGGACTATTTGAAAGCATTTAGACAGCATCATTTTTCTTTCAACTTTTTTTAAATACAGCTGGTTAACATCTCCTTTTTTTATTTGTTTGTTTGTTTAATACGCAAACACTTTTAATTACTTCAACAAGAACAGCATGGCAATGTAACATATAGCACGTAACTTGAGGTAATGCCTCTGTGAATAATGCATTTGAGAAGGAGAAGAAGTTGCCGCACAGTTGCTAAACTGCAGCAGCAGCAAAAGGGAGTGAGAATGTGAAAACATTTCTGAAGACATCAAGGTCAGTGGAGAAGGAGGGTCTAGGCCCTAGAAGAGAAATTCCTCTGTGAACTATGGTGAAGACCATGATGAGGCAGCTGCGTCCCTGCGGTCCATGGAAGACCAGAGAGGTGCAGAGATCCATTCACAGCCCGTGGAGGAGCCCATGCAAGAACAAGTAAATGCCCAAAGGAGACCATGACTCTATGGGAAGCCCACACTGGAGCAAGTTCCTGGCAGGACCTGGGAATCTGTGCAGAAATGAGCCCATGCCAGTGAGCAGGTTTGCTGTCAGGACTTGTGATCCTGTGAGGGACTCAGGCTGGAGCAGTTGGTACCTGAAGGACTGTTCTCCTCGTGGATGATCCACGTTGGGGCAGGGTGTGAGGAGCTGCCCCCATGGGAGGCCCCATGCTGGAACAGTTTGTAATGAACTGTAACCCATGGGAAGGACCCATGTTGGAGAAGACCATGGAGGGACCCTACACTATAGCTGTGGGAGGTGCGAGGAGGCTTCTTCCTGAGAAGCATCAGTGGCAAAGTCCATCTGTAATGAACTGAACATAGCCCCTGTTCCCCATTCCCCTGCGCTGCTGAGGGGAAAGGAAGGAGAGTCCTGGGAAGGAGGGGTGGAGGGAGGTATTTTAAGATTTTTTTTTATTTCTCATTTCCCTGCTCTGTTTTCATTGTTCATTCATAAACCAAAACATTTCTCCACAAGTTGAGTCTGTTTTGCCTCTGATGGTAGTTGCTGAGTGAGGTCCTTGTCCTTATCTTGACTCACAAACCTCTGAATCTCTCATTATATTTCTCTCTCTCCTGTCTAGTTTAGGAAGGGGAGTGATAGAATGACTTGGTGGGCATCTGGCACCCAGCCAGGGCTAAACCACTACATCTTTCTCTCATTTTTGTTCAAACAGATTAGACCATTACCAAGAACCTAAACCAGTCTGTTAGATGACAGGTTGAACAAAGGGGAATTTGAGATGGTAACCAATAGCTGAGGGGTGGCTTATGGAGCCCGCCCTTATTTCTTCCTTGTTGAAGAGATGACTGTCGCCCCTTCATCCTGGATCAGAGGCCAGCCAAGCTGCTAGTCAAGTCAATCTCCAGGCTCAATGCCAAGCCAGACATGCACTACAGACATCATAGGCTTTTGTCCCCTTGAGTATCATTTCTGTAGTGACAGAGTCACCACCTTTCTGTCCCCCTTGTGTACTTTTTTTGTGAGAGTTTTCTCATGGAGCTGGGAAGCAAGGCTTTAAAATTACAGTTGCTATTAGTACTAACAAGAATGATTACTGCACATTCATTTGTTACATTCAAATAACGATATGTGTGATTTCTTTCAGTAAACCAGTTTCCTGGTAGCCCAGAGATCCCTGGACTAGTCCTATGAACTTTTCAGCCTCTTACTATGGCACGATAAAGAGCTTTTCGGGGCTGCATGGACACATTCTTGGCATCCGGTATCTTCCTTAAGAAACCTCCTCTGTCTCATGGGGTTTACTGAGTTAGTTTGAGGTATAGCTTGAGTGTTGCCCCTGAGCAGACTCCCATAAGTTTCTATCACAGATTAAACTGCGCTTTAAGCTCCAGGCAGCTAACTTAATGGAGGGCAGGGGATGGTAGATGGAAGCTCAAGTGTAACTGACCTTCCAGCTCATAAAGCAGTAAAGACTTGACTCTCCTGTGTTAATACAAACATTCCTGCTGACAGCACACCAGCAGAGATGCTGGCATATGGCTGCAGAGACAGGGGATGGCTTGGGTTGGGGTGCTAACAGGGTCTCCATCTCTGGCAGATTCTCTCCATCACACTGAGCAAATATCTGAGAAGCACAGCAGTCAGCTCCTGAGCTGGTGCAGGTAAAAGTGCGCTTCCTGGGCTAAATCATCACCAGATTTAGCTTGCCTTAAATACATAGCTGTTAATTTTTTTATATTACGCTTTTCTTATTCCTCAGTCTGAGCTTTGAGCTAAACTGTCTTGAAACAGTACAGTTTCAGTGCGGCTACTTGAGATATCACTGCAATGAAGATAAGCCTATGTAAAAACTTGAGATGCTTCACACAGAGACTGTCATGGCTGTCGTATCAATCTAACTGTATACCACATATTGTTTTCCTTCTAACTTTTTTGGTGAGTTTCATAAAGAAGTAAGGCTTACACAACTCACTGGTTCTCTTCAGCTTCCTGTCTGTCTGTCAGGCTGTTTCTCCTCCTCTGTAACATACTTAGTAACTCGAAACAAGTTTTTAAATTGCATAAATGTCTTTGGAACGTGGCAGGGAAGTTAAGAGAGATCTTCTTCAAGCCCTAACCAAGAAAGAGACTGAAATAAGAATTCAATGTTTAATAGAAACCAGAAGACCCAAATATAAAACAAAAATTAATAGGAATTCAAACTTTGTAACCTGTTTTTTTTATATAATTACTTTCTAGCATTACAAGCAATACACACTGGGGTACACAAGGAAAGATTAACAAGACTTAAGCATGTTCTTAAGCACATGAAGCTTGACACGGCAGCAAGCAGTAGGCAAGATGCAATAACCACATGCAAGTATCTAAAACTTTCAAATAATAATGTAGAAGAGAAATCATAATCACTGTGGCTCATGGCTGGATAAGTATGAACTCTTAATGGTAATTTACATGCACTTCCATACCCCTCTGTGTAGCTGTCACTCTCAGTAGTTAAGCACAGTTCATACAAGCAGGAATAAAACCCAGCATAACCTCTAGTGACAGTGCTAAAATTCGCATCTGAAAGGGATCCAAATGATCAGAAACTTCATATCCTGGTCTAAAATCTGCTCAATCTGTGAAACATCCCACCTTAACCCTAAAAAAATCCTCACCTATGAAATCAAATTAATTTGACTTCTTAGACTGTGAAGAAAAGCCAAGACATGCAGTCAAATAACACAGGCATATGTGGTATGAAACCTTGTGAGCACAGGAAGTCATGCCTTCAGCCTTTCTAGTGCACAATGCCACCTCCCATCAACTTAGTGACTTACTCCTGAGACGTAGAGTTGAGCCACTCAGTCTTTTCTGGAGCACTAGTTTTTATTCATAATACAGTCTCAAGCCTAAAAGACAGGATGGTGCACATGCTGTTTCTTAACCCACTCCCACTCCACCCTATTTATTCTCTTCAAATGGTTCTATCCAAGTTCCACTCCAGGCACCTACCTGCTAGCCTTGGTTTGTCTGCCTGAGGTTAACTTACTTAGCACTCTTTAATCTTCATTCAGTCCAGGAATATAATCCCTAAGGATTTCAGAATGTCTTTGCTATAGTGGCATTTCAAGTTTTTGTCTGTGGAAGAAATATTGATGTGAGTTCCTTGAAACTCTTTTCTTATGAAGTGTCAATAATTACCATCTTGGCATACAGAAAGGAGAGTTTGGCAGGTTGCCCAGTTACATCAGATGGGTCTGGAGTAGTCACAAGAGCTCAGCTTTCTGTAACAGTACCTGACATGATTGTAAGAAATCACATAATTGACTTTTAGGAATTTGAATAAAGGATATATTCCTTGATTAATTTTGATCAGCAACATAAGACCTATCCTTTTGATACCGGGTTACCAGAACTGAAATATAAACTATGACTTTTTTCACTACCCATTAATTGCTATTTCAGTTATCAAAGCATGTTTTTTCCTATTGGTTACATTCGCAGAAATGCCATGACCAAAACATTATGGATTGAACTTTATAGTTTTACAAGTTATCAGGTTTTAACTGAATCCGTACAAAGCTTTTCTAAAACTCAGAGATTTTGTCAGAAAGTTTTTTCCCATTTTGAGTTTCACAAAAACACCAAAAGTACCCAGCTACCCAGCTGGTGCAAATTATCATGCACTGGTGGATGAGCGAACTCTACATTTCTGTTCTAGCAGTCAAGTGATCCCGAGATGCCACAACACTTCTTTCTATTTCTACTCATTTCATTGCTATCACAGTTTCATCAGACCCTTTCAAATAGTGTAAACAGTATTTAATAACAGTATCTTGAAAAAAACAAGAAGTTTTAACAAAAGAACACTTGGTATATTCAATTTATCATCTATTAAGTTGTATGGTATGGTAGGATGGATACACACATGCCATTCTGACTGCCACCCTTATCAGCCTGCCATGAATGTCGTGCTACATCTCATACACACTCATTAGGTAAACGGTTGTCAGTGAATCCTGAAGATCAAAACAGAAGATGCAAGAGAAAAATCTGTACGTATAAATAAACTGGAGATCAGACACACAGGACATTACAAGAAAACTGGTTTCCATCTAACAGAGGCAGATTTCAAACTGAGTTACAGAGATCTGAGAAAAATATTACAGTACTTACCACGACCAGCAAACAACTCTTCTATTTAAAAATCTTTAGAGTGTTACTACTTTGCTCTCCCTCCTGTTTTCTCCTTCAGTTTTTACAAGAAAGACTCTAGCCCAGCCAAGAGGGAAATGTTTTGAGATAGTGATTAGATATTTTTCCCTAAAGCAGTTAGCACAATTGATTCTTCATATATCAGGATTACTCAGCAGGAAGCTAAATTCTAAAAGCTTTCTGGTCAGAAGAAAGTCTCACAGCTTTCGATCTTTGCATTTCCCAGTCTATCTGAGCCAACCTGTATAATAGGAATGAACACACTAACAGAGATGTGCCAAATGCCAGTTACTCTGATGCAGAATCAAAGACAAAACAAATGGCTATGACAGTGTAAGTGAAGCCTGCACATTTCTCCAGTTTTTTTCTCTGGAGCTGGGACAAGAGCAGTGTGTGGTACAGATGATTCACATCTTTTCCAGGCAGTGATTCCTAGTCTGGTTCCTAGAGACTCTGGTTTTCAGACTCAGGAGCCATAGACGTTATTACCATTTTTAAAGTACATTTCTTGTTATGTCCAGTGCTGAAAAGAGGATAGGAACTCATGGGGAAAAAAGATTTGTCTGGTTCTTGATATGGAAGTACCATCTCTCAGGGTAAAGAAATCTTTCTGAACATACCCATAGCTATTTTTTTTTTTCTCTCTGAGGAGGGTGCCTGAGAGGGAGGCCTATTAACAAACCCAGAAGCACCCTTTAAAAAAATCACATTCAAAGAAAGACCTATTAATTATTTGAGGTTTTTTTCAGTAGAAGTGGAGGCAGTCTGCAGGATTCAGGTGCATTGTGGAACAACACAAACATATGATATGGCAGAAACTCATAAAAGTTTAGTCTAAACAGCAGACCACATTAGCCCCAACTAGGAGGGCTCACAAAATGAAAACATTTCTAGAGGTAGACTCTGCCATCATACTCTTGTCTACCAAAAAGTTCCACTGAGACTCCCTAGGCCAATTTCTACCCAACTCGCTTGTGTCAGGCCTCATTTGATATGTCCAACCACCTCACATTAGCAATATCCCTGTCTCTCCTCCCAGCTGTCCCTGCTTGCTGTCCCTCTTTCTGCCATGGTTCAGAGACTCCCTGGCATTTTTGTGTTGACCTCCACGTTCATCTGTCATTTTCATCCCTGAGTGAAGACCATTGTTCTTAGGACTGATCTATTCACTTGAGCTATGCTATTATTTCCATATCAGTTTATTTTTTATAGAAACCAGTATTTTTACACAGTCCAACAACCTAGACTTCATAAAAATTCTACCAGGATAAAAAATGCTTATGTGGCTTTTAGCTTATTCACATATCTTTATCTGCAGCTCTATTGGCATGCAAAACATGACTGTATGAATCTTTACTGCTGCAAGCATATTTTCTTCCACAGTGTGATCCTTTTTTTTTTTTCATTTCATTCATTCATGTCTTTAAAAAAATTCCCTTCTTGATAACAACTTCAGGTCACTTCAGTTAATCCAGTGTCAACTCCATTATTGCCAATTACCTTACAAAAACTAGATTTTAACATAAGAAATAGAAATATTCATCATGCCATTTTATAACCCACCAAGTGCATATGCAGACTAAAGCACTGATTTAAGAATCACAGCAAGCAACTAAGACATAATTAAACTTTCATCCCTGCAGATTTTTAGAGATATATATTTCCCTTTCAAAAAAACAACACAAAAAAAGGAAATAAAATAGACACCTGTAGTGAGATGTTTTAGTTTCATTTGATGTAAGACCATGAAAAAATACTTTGTTCCAACTACAAGACATGAGAGAGAGAAAAATGTTAAGATGGCAAACAAGCTTTGTGTTGAGATTTTTACAATCAAGGTTTTATTTTGCCTAACACCTTGATATTTTTCCACACTTTGTTCTGGTTTTCCACTTACTTCTACATTAGGGTAAAAATAAAATTGACCTGCCTCTGTATTAAAGTATTCCCTCTGGGACCAAGATAGTAAAAAATACGTCTCCCTTTGCCAATGCAGTGGTCAGCTGCACAAACACCACTTAATTATTCCTGAGCCACCTGTCACCTTTTCCACACTGCAAACAGCATCAGTTAGTGAAAAGAGAGCCTTGGATAATCAGTTGAGACAATCATTTTGTCCATGCTTATAAGTGGATTTTTTAACATCCCTTAACCTAGATCTCATGGAAAATGCAAACAGAAGCCAGGCACCAGGAAACTGTTTCAAGGGTGCCTATAAGCAGCATGTTACTAGGTCATTTGTACCAACACAAGAAGTCTCAGAACTCAAATTCAGCATTTGGCCCCTTGCCCTGAGCGATTCCCAGGTGAGAGCACAAGACCAGTGTCCTGGCACACTGGCACTGCGTATTCTGCTTTTGCAGGAGATAAAAAGAACCAGGACTCCAAAGTAGTATCGTCTGATACTACTTATCAAGCTTTTTTCACATGAAGGTCATACATACACCTGGCTGCTATAGTTCTGTTCCCCACAGGCAGCCAACTCATTTTCAAGAAGCATAAGCCCCTCTCTCCTTGAGCATGAGACTGTTCTGGACAGTCAGCTAATTGCTTGCAAACAGCATAGTTTAACTGAGCCCACTCCGATGCTCTTCAGATCTACATGTATGTATAAAATCTTGTATACTTTTGAAAGACCATCAAGAAGACTTCTCTGGAACTGACTACAGAGATGGATCATAAAGGAAAATAATTAGGTCAAGGCAAGGCTATCACCTGCCATGAGGACAGGCTGAACACACAATGAGACATAAGTCTTGGATGAAACCTGACACACTTTATTCCAAGACCCAAGCTCCATGCACACAGCATTTCCACACAGATACTGCCACAGAGATGTGAATCAAATCCAAACCAGCCTGTTTTTCTTCTTTCTTACTAAATCTTTATGTACTGTTGTGTCTCATCCCTCCCCTCCTTCAATACCTAGCACATCCTATTGTTCTTATTTGTGAAGTTATCTAATTAGTTGGGGCCAGATCAACATTACTCATGATAGTAGGCTAAGCAAATTACCCAGGAATAAGTGTTTACTGGATCAAGTCCTTAGACTGTCAGTTCCTCAGAGCAGAGACTGTGCTTTATTATTCACAGGCAGAATAGTCTGTACACCAAGCATGTTATATACATAATTCATTTAAAAATAATAATGGTACACCAAGAATGAAAAACATGCCAGCAGGAAAGTTCACAGACTGCACTACCAGCGGTAACTCAGAGCTGCTCGCACACAATTCAGGCTTGGAAAACCAAAAGGTTGATGTTTTGTTTACGGCAAGACCAAGTGTCAGAAGAGCTGCAACGCTACTCTCAGTGCTGACACAAAAAAAAATTGTCAAGACAAATCTTCTGAACTCTCTGTACCTCGAGTTCCCCTTTTGAAAAGAAATAATACAAAAGGGGCAAGTCTTCTCCCACACCTACTTGATACACTAAAGGGTAAACAAGGATTTCGAAACAAAGGGATGACATGCAGTATATTAAATATAAATAATAACTACTTGAATGATAGCTCATTTTTCAGTGTAAGATATGGACACCTTATTGATTTTGCTATTGATAGATAATTTCCCAAAATCTATCTTATAGTGTGTACTCACAGGAAACAGACATTTCTGCACACCGGTGTGTGGAGTGTGTTTATAACTGTCATGTCAGTTATGCATTGACACAGAAAATTTACGTATACAGATCACAGACAGTAAACCAGAACAGAAAATGTTTCATGATAAAGTATACTATATATAAAATACATATATGATATTCACTACTTCATCCAGCCTTGACCCTTCAGCAACTAAATACGCATGATGAGCATGACCTCCAGGCTTTTCTCTCACACTCAGTTGTACCTAAGAGTCAGAGAATTAACCCTTTCACAAGCCAGCCTTTCTGAAGAGTTGTCTCCTCCTCTTAGTATCATGCCAGTGCCTGTTTTTTCACTTTGCCATCCACAATAGCCTGGCTATTCTTCTTTCATATTTAAAAACCTTTATGCAAATCAGGATGGTAGCACAGCAACCTAAAGTTCTTGCATTAATGCAGAGTATTATTCACATATAAAAATTCCATTTAAATCCCATTAAGGTTACGACATAAATCCAAACAAACTAGAAAATGCACAGTTAAGGTGGAAAAGTGATATATGTCTTCCAGTCTTAGCAGAAGAAAGCAGAATAAGAAACCTATTAGAGCGTCACCTGGTTAGGGAAAGGCTGAGAAGCACATGCATTATCTTCCTGCCTTTTAAAAGTTCATTTCATTGCATTTGGGATTGTTTTGTTTTATTTTAATACCTGTATCCCAGTGTCAGTGGACCTAGAAAATAATTTTTATATGTAAATACCATTGAACAATATCCATTCCAAGGGGCAAGTAAGGCAGGCTCCTGTAAAACAGCTGTAAGCTGGGAAAAAAAAACAGATTAGCATTTCATATTTTTCTGGAGGTACTTCTTGGGGATATTGTCCCAATTAGCAGCACTGCCATGATAGTCTAGAGGCACCTACATCTGTTCTCATATATTCATCCCTTTGAATTCCTGACACTTCATATCAATGAACTACACCACGAGGTCTTGCAGAAGAAACAGTTTAAGACCAGAATTAGGTTCCTGTAATACTTAAAATCCTCTTGGGCATGACTGAGCAAAAAGTACTGCTACCTTTAGGATAATCCACTGGTGAGGATGTGGACTACAGCAGTGCTTATGCACATCCATAGCTAGTGTTGCACATCTCTGCACAAGCAGATGGATCTCTCTGCCTATTATGCATAAATAAAGCTTGACCCTGTAGTCTTGTAACAAGGAGAAAAGGAAAGGCATGAGGTTGCCAGGGGGTTAGATTGGAGCTATAGTTATTTGTCAAATTTCAAGCAGAATGAGGGCCAGAGTCTGTGTTTCTCCATATGTTTGTCATATAGGCAAGAATTGCATAGTTGGTTGTTACTGGGAAGTGCAGGATTTATTCTTTTACTTTGGAGTTGAATGAAACTTGATTGCAGTTTTTCTTCTTTTTGGTAATGATAAGAGTACAGAAACAAGCTGGTTCAGGCAGTGAAGCTGTTGTCTTGACTAGAATCCCAAGTTTGATTTGAATTAGCCATTCGTAAGACAGACATACATATGCACACACACACAAAGCTCTGGAAGCAGTTCCATCTGTTTTTCAGTAAGGCTGGGTCATAATTAACAAGAGTGGAAATATTTCATGTTTTGCATTTGTGACCTGATGTGTCTTCCTTCATGTTGTCATTGAACATTTCTGTCCTAAACAGAACCAGTATTAATTGGGGATTCAGTAGAACCAGGGATTAAGGTTTGGGAAGGGTGGGGGGGGGGTGTAGCTGATTTTTAAATTTAGAGTGTATTTTTTCACTCTGCTTTGAAGAAGTTATTTTTCCCTTCCACTGTTCTAAGCAAACATTCTGCAAATTATACTTTGAATAAAACACATCACAGACTTCCATGGAAACAGCCATCAGCATGAGGAATGTGGAAAGTGCTCAAGGTGACAAGGATGCCTTCTGCAGCACCATCACAAGATACAAGTTGAACCCTGGCAAGTACAGAAGAAGCTGACATGACAGTACGAAGCTAAACAAGATCATAATGTTTGAGAGAGGAAGGGAGGGACGGGATATAGGTGCCCAAAGCCATCCTTTCCTACCAATTATTGAATCCTTGACAAACGACAAACATTCAGGGTCTCTTTTGGATGGACCTTCAGGGAAGGTTGAGAGAACATCTTCTTGGACACTTTGTATTTCAGATTAATAAATAAGTGCAATTAGACAAATATCTGTGAGGGATGAGAGTTGCCTACAGGTACCTATTTTAATTAACTTCATATGAGATGCTTTTAGCCTATGTCCTCAGAGGCCTCTTTTAACCCCACTGAGGTGCTGCAGAGGTCAAGACTTCTCTGGGTTGTGAAGAAAAATGACTTACATGGCAAACACTGGAAAACATACAGATGAAGTATACATGTAGCTGTCAACTTTCTGGACAGGTTTATGTTTGAGAAGCCTTTCCTAACAAAGCAAGATTTTTTTCTACTTACGATGGTATTCTTACTCTCTTCAATATGCAAGTGCTCGGGGACTCCTACTCTGTCTTTCCTTCTCCTATTTCTAAGTGTCTATGTATTCCTACCAGAGGCTCTGACACTACAACCTTCTCCTCCACCTGGAATTCCCAGCAGAACTCCTCCTCCACTCCACCTTGTTCACAGCACAGCTGCTGCAGTCATCTGTCTTGCTCCATGGCCCATATCTTCCCATCACATATGTTCCTTCCTCATCAAATTTAAGATTGTCTTTCACAGTTGTCATTTCCACTGCTGCTCATTCTTGGTGAGGATTTGCTACTCAATCCAAATGCTTTTTGCATTTGCTCCTTACATGTTCAATTCTTCCTTCTGCACTCACTGCTCTGCACTTCACCTTTATCTGGATACTTTTTGAGAAAATTTTTAACAATGACAAAGAGAGGACTGCAGTGAGTAAGTTTTGAACTTTCATCTAGAAAACACAATGTGTTTAAATTTCACATCTCTAAAATTTTTAAGGGTATCGGGCTGTAGAGACAAGAACCAGCATCCTTTAGTGCCGAGTATGTAGCTCAAATTCCAGAAATAAAAGGATTGAGGAAGTATGCTCATGGTCTCTCTGGGTACAAATAAGCAGACTTCAAACATTTGCAGTTCATCCTGCTCCAATGTGACTGTCATCCACGTCATCTGATCAAATTTGTCACCCAGTCAAATCTGCTACCTGAAATCACCTTCTGCTTTCTCACAAAACTGAATCAGCCCAAAGAAACTAGGTAGCTTAAATACTAAGTTTAGTAGGTGGGGGGGATTTTTAGCATGACTCATTTTGATTTAAATGGAGCAAGAAGTTCTTACTCAAGGAGATTAATCAAAAGATAAAGCAGAATAGGCATGTCTGACAGAGGGATAGTGTAGTTCAGCTAGGAACATGAGACTCCTTGGGAAGAGAAAGTTGTTTACACGGCCTAAGATTTGAGTCCTACACACCTCCTCTGCATGTGTGAGTGGCTCTATTGACTTATCAGGCATTCAAGTACAGAATCATTTTTTTTCTTTTTTTTTTAAGAAGGTAAAAGGCTAAGTGATTTGATCAAGGCCATGAATCACCATACCAGCAATAAGACTATTATAACATGCTAGTAAGCCAGTCAGGCTGGAAGCTTAAACCCTGGAGAGAGTCGCCTTGTACATGTTTGAAGCGTGCCCAGCATAACAGAACTCAGCCCTTGCCGAGGTTCCTAAGTAGCAGTTTAATACAAATAATAAATGTCACATAGACCACAGGTATTTTTTTTAATTCTTGGGATCATAAAAAACTTCAAAGTTTCAACGGAATAAGGTGTGTCCACCCCTAAATGTCTCAAGCTGTTTTCCTGGATTGAATCAAATAAAAACATATCATATTAGAAAAGGTTTCCTATATGGATATTTTGCTCTCAGATTAGTTTGCTCCCTTATAACTGCCAGTGACAGCACAGCATTTGAGGCACAAGGAGGAAGTTACGCCAAGTAGCTATTGTGAAAGGAAATAAAATAAAGGTGGACAGAAGATGAAGAAAACATCATAAGTAAACTTAAAAGATGTATGAAATCTCTTCACCTGCATTGGCCTCAGAATTGTTTTAATTATAAAGGTTGACATGCTTCCTGTACATAACAACAGGTTATGTCAGCTGCTAGAGAGCGATAATGTATCCTCTCAGACGTGTATATGACTATAGATTGCATATACATGAAGTCATGAAATCAGAGGTCCTAACTGGCACTGTGAAAACACTAGTCTATGAAAGGGAATAGGCATGAGTTAACACCTCACATCCAAAAATGTACCTAAAACCAAACATATATACTCTTGATAAGTCATAAGAGAAACTTCTTTTCTGTTACATCTGATTGCCTTAAAAAATTGCACCAGTTGACCTTATTATTTTCTGTATCAGCTGTTTCCATCTTCTCTACCACCTGCTTAAAAGATATAAATGTTTTGTGGAAAACCTGTAGGGGGTTTAGTTCCTACCAGACTGCCTTCTACATGATTTAACTTGATGAAGGATTGATTCAGTGATAAAAAAAGGGTCATGTAAGTATGCATACATTTGCTGACAAAAAAAACCCCTTCACAAATAGGTGAGTAAACCCTGTGTAGCCTTATCCTGTTGCTAGCTGTTCAAACATCACTTCACTTCCAAAGGACCAAGCCTCTTTATTGTTTGCTGAAACTTAGCCCCAAATATATCAGGAAAAAAGTCTCAGTAAATGAAATTCAACACACATTCTCCTTTTCTGGTACTCTTTTAAATAACACTGCCTCGGGATACATTAGTTTCATTATCTCTTTGTCTACAATAGGATACTAGCGCATGTCAGCCAAAGATTGCCATTTATCCTTCCCACACTGACATATTTCATTTTGGTGGGTGGAAAGGGTATGTTATGTGAGCCACAGCCCTGTTATTCCCACTCAGCATCATATCATGGATGTGACATTTGGCCCTGAATTCTTCCCATGAGAAAAGGGCTGTTGTACTGACTCAGAATAAATATTGCTGACTCCTTCAGAAAATATAAAGTTTCAATTTTATATGAACCATTCTATATGGAAACTTTATTTTGGAAAAAAAAAACAAACCTATTTTGAAGAAAGCTACATTTTTTAGATTTTACTTTTGAGGAACACATTTCCATACATATAAGCATCATACTGGAAAATTCCCAGCAAGCCCTTCTTAGATCTAGGGCATAGATTTTGTAATAGGAACAAATAATTAATCACCAGCTTATTGTTGTGCAGCAGTTCTGGGTTAATTGAAACAATCTTTATGATGAGCACTGAAAAACATAGACTCAATTTCTCCATTCTTGATTTCGACAACATTTATGGAGAGCATTAAATGAAAAAGAGCAAGAACCAGAGTGCCTACTCTAGATGTCTGTGTTAAACATTACAGCACCTGCAAACAGATACTTAGCCCCAGCAGTAATTAATTATTTAATTGATCCAATGCTGGCATTTCCATACATTCAGTGAAGAGATTTGGGCATCTGCAAAGAGAGATGCAAAACTCTAATGATGAGTAGGGAGTTAATAAAGTGGTCCTTAAGAAGCAGTAAGATGGGGAGAATCTATTGTTTGTTGGAAGACGTTTGGTATCCAGCTTAAGGCTGCTTCAAATATCTGCTCCAACCTGGAGTGAATGCAGACCTGAGGGGCTCCTCTGAGCACTCAATAGTGTTGAGATTCAGGGATCATGAGCTAGAAGTGAGAAATCTGCTGGATATCTGCACTTTCTGACTCTTTACATGCACTTGTACCTTTCATGCACAAAAAGAGCAGAAAGCAACAGAAGAATATTCAGTGACATAGATTTACTATGGGCTTGAGCTGCCTGAGTCACAGCTTAGTATAAGATTGCTGAACTTTACATTCACTCATCAGAATAACAACTGTGAGGTCACAAGTCATTTTGTCCTAAAGATGACATCTAAAACTGGTAAAAAGAATCTCTTACTAAAAATGCCTATTTCTCTCTAGAGTGTACAAAGGGATCCTACAGTGACTGTAATCCCTAAATGCTTAACACATAAATGTCTAAATCTAGATGGAGAGTAGTTCACCCTCCGTCTTAGCTCAGGTCAGCTAACCAGAATTTCAAGTAGCACTTTGATGCCTTCCCACAACTTCATACAATTCTATTCTCTTTCCACCAGCTCTTTGAGTGTCTGCAGAAATTTCCTTTAGTCAAGTCAAAAAGAGCCTTTTGATATCCCTTGATGATTACATCTTTGCTTAGCAGTTCATCATGAGGTAACTGTAAATGCTCTATTTTCTTGACCATTCATGAAACTTTGAAAAGACACGGCTGTGTTGGTACTTTATTATTATATTGCCCCTCAGGAGTAGGATCAGTAAGGCAACCTTACATACAGACCCTTCCTTCTGTGCTAATGCCAGTCATATATCAGGTAAGGCAGGATTCATAGTCTTTTAACAGTCAGGCTGTTTCTTCACAAAGATCTACACTTCATATCTGTTTGTTAACATATTGTTGTAAAATATTAGGTAAGAAGGTATATAATAAAAAAAATCATTTATTTCAGAGACCTTGATTAAAATTTGTTTCATCATATTGATTACATTCCTAGTGAAAACTGACAACATGGTCAAATTACATGCAACATGTTGTGTTAGGTTGCCTGTGCAATGGAAATCACAGAAAAAAAAAATCTTAACATCTCACATTTTTCCTATGTAGTTTCTTAAATTCTGATTTATACCTTCAAATGTATTTCATCTAATTACAATATTATGCCTCACAATCCTGAAATAAATATTACAGGATGATCTATTCTTTCCCTCTTTTAGAAATGTAATGTGATGAAGCCTACAAGCAGGACTCTAACAGGTTCCAGGCAGATATTTTGCCCACAGGAGAAGAGAACCAGCATCTATGTCTTGGAAGGCTGACACTCCCATGCTCCCACCGAGGCCACTAGCTGTGAACTGAGCTCTGGCAACATGCATCACCCAGCTTCCCTCCGCAGCATCACAGCTATCCCTGGTTATATCCTTTTCTTATGTTAGCTCTATATTTCTCATAATTTAACAGACTGTTTGGTGGCTGTATGCAACTCTATCTCACTCTTCCCACCCTCCAGCAGTTCACTGCTTTCTAGCTCCAGACTTCCTCAGACATTTGGTCACTCTCAGTCCCACAACACTCTCTCTGTGCCTCCTCTCCCTCTCACTGTTTTTGTCCAGCCAGTATAAAGCATGACAGCTTTACTTGTCTGGAAAGAACTAATTTTACTTGTCCCAGACAAGGAGATTTTTCCCCATCTTGCTCTTGTCTCTACATGTAGTAAATATTTGCATAATATATAAGTATGTGGGGAAATCTCAAAAGATTTGGTTCAATGCCTTTTGGATAAGCACCTGAAAAGCTTGGCTGTTTGTGCAAACCTAATCCAAACAGTCTGATTCTTGAGTTAATGGACTGGAAATCTTCTGAGAACAGGTTGTCTCACAGTACAAGATTTTTGGTAATTTTTGCTTCTGCTGTTGGAATGTGAGTACGATGAAAATAACCTCTTGTGCTATTTTGACACTTCCTTTCAGGAATTCAGGACAAGGAGGGAAGAATTTTACCTAGGCTTTTCTGAGCCTTATAAAAGTTTCAGTCAGCCCAAAACTAGGTTTCTGGTGAGAACTCAGGATGGGAGATCACACTATCCAAACCAATTCAGCTGTACTTTTATAGCAGTGTTCACTCCCTTTATTGATATGCATCAGGTATTGGTAAAATAGTACACTACATACTGTGACTGACTGGCTAATAGGAATCTGTCAAACTATGAATGCTATAACAGTCACATAATAATAATACAGCACTACAGAAGGTAATAAATTACATACTTGCCACCATCCTTCATATATTCTATACGGATCATGGAGTTATGGTTATTGGTTGCAGTGTGTATTACCAGGTCCCAGGGTCACCAGAACAGAGTTAAATGATGTAAGGGAGTGAGTAAAATGATGATCTATATTCAAAACCAGCACTAGCCTTGGTACCTATTTACCTCATGCAGTATGTTTGTATACTGAGTGTGAATAATCAGGTTCCGTGAAAAGGAGAGAAAATTGACAATGCCAGAGGCAGAATGGTGCTTTCCATTTATCAAGAATTTTGGATTGAAAAGCTTAGTTATTTTTGTAGGTGCCGCAGGTTGTGAAGGCATCACTCAGAGACGGAAAAGTTTCTTTCACAGATCTATAAGACTCTGTACCCAGTAAGGTGTTTATTTTCCTCACCAAAGTTCATCTGTGACTGTCATACGGAGAGAAAGTGTTCCAGTAGCTGCTGTGTGCCACTCTCAGATAACAACTGAGCCAGAGACCAAAGGCCAAAATAATCCTAGCTTATTGTTACTGCTACTGCTCCTACTTGAGCAAAAGGGGCAATTTTTCTCCATTTAGGCAATGCAGTATTTAGTTTGAGGTATCATCTACTTACATTTTATTCATTAATACTTTCAACTTCATTCCATCTCCACTCTTCAGTACATTGCATACCCACAGATTAGGTAGACCTCAAAAGACGATGCAGATATTCGTAACTTTTACTCAAGGGAAGCATGAGAATGGAATAAATAGTGGCTCTGTACAATCACAGACTGCTTCTAGATTCACCAGGGAAAATTGTTCTGATGGGGAAAAATAAATATAATTGTGCAAAATTGTATTGCTAAAAATTCCCAATTACATAAATCAATGATATTTTTCACTGTACATGGACTATTTAGGATTGACTGATACAGCTATCAGCCACATACCGTCAGCAAGTTCTTGTCCCTTGGTGTCAGCAAAAAGATTTTAAAAAATAAGGAGAGTGTTACTTTTACATCTGAGATGAAATTGGGTAGTATTTTCAAAACAGATGTCATCGCAAGAAAAATTATGCTTAGGCAGGAGTTTTCGTGTAAATAATTTTCTGCTGGGCAATATATCGTTGTTTGGAATTTTTTAAGTATCTATTAAACCTGAAGGTTTTGAAGAGCGGCTATATAATATAGGTGGGGGAGAAAATAGGAAAGTAGAAACAGTCTAGAGTGCAAGTACCCAAAGTTAAAGGATCCCTAATTTTACATCTCGTTTGCTCTTTTACCTGTTTTGACAACAGTTATACACATTAAATGAGTTATCTTCTACATTCCCCCTGCTCCCAGCTCCTGCCTAACATACATATTATATCCAGTTTCACCTCTGGAAATCAAACAGGGCAATAGCATCCATTCTTTTTCTAGGCATTCAATTTGACATATGTTTATTACAGACTATGCTTTTAACCCTTTCTGTTTCTTTCCTGCTGTGTGTAACGCTAGACACATCTCTGTACCAAATGCCAACCTGACTTGTTTGTGCCATCCACCTGAAAACAATGGGGTGCTCAAGTGTAATTGCACAGAATTTGAACAATAATCCTGGCTTTCTCCTGAAAATGAACAGTAGTGCATGAAAGGTAATATACCCCTATTTTGCTGAGTGCAGGGCTCTGAAAGGTCACACTGAAAGAGAGACTGGGAATTGTTTGGAAAATAGCCAATTTGATTACAATGGGCAATTCTGAGCTTACAGTTTGCTTGTGTCTATCCTGCCTAAAGTGGCATCATTTGTAATAACAACTGTATTGCAGAAGTGCTGTGGAAGAGACCACAAATCCAATTTCTATTCAGCTGAATAATCAGAAAGGGCACTTAAATATCAAAACCAAGATACAACCAATTTAACACTGTCTACAATACAGGCACTCAAAGCAAGTTCAGAAGCATTAAATTAGTATTTACATATACCTGCTAAACAGGCACGCTTAACAGCAGGTTGGGGATGAAATGATCATTAAAACCAACTGGTAAGTTTTGAAGGATCATTTTAATTTTTGCAAATCAAAAAATACAAAACAAACAGAAACCAAGGCTTTGGTTTGCTTTTTTTTGCTCTCACTCTTTAGGTGTAAGTCCCATCACTCTCCTGGAATTTGCTGCATGCTTTCCTATTACCTATTTACCCAGGTGATTGGCTTCAGTGAGTAATGTGACCCATCCAAATTCACATAGGACAACATTGCCTCAGTGATTCACAAGTCTGCCTTGTCTTGTTGCAAGAAATGGTGCAATTCAAAAATCGGTGCTTCTTGAGGATAGACCCAGCCATTCGGTCAGGGTCACATGCAGACAGAAGCCCCACCTATATTCTCATGTCAATACTATTGGTTTTGCTTGTAATTCTACAAGGTGAAGCATCATTGTTAGGGCCACTATAGATAAATGGGTTTTCACAGACATGTTCTATTTGTTCTGGACATATTTCAAGATTTTTCTATATTTTCTCTATTTTCCTAGGGCTTATAGTCATCTGGTAAGTCTAACATATCCCCCAGTGTACCAGGGTACACTTGTGAAGCAGGTCTGACACCTTTCAGAAAAATGGTAGCCCTAATTACAGGTTCTTGCAAAAGAGTTGCTTACAGATTGAAGTTCTGTCTCCATTCCTTTCATATTTATAAGTATCTGATTAATGACTAACCATAGGTAGGGACTGCAATGGGAACTGCAATGGATTTCCAAACAACGTGAGTAATTTTAAAGAAGGCCACATCAGCCTTTTCTAAATCCCTTTGTTTCCTTTAATCACATCGGCAAACTACACTGAAATCGGAGTTACTCTATCCAATGTCCTGCTGTGATGGTTGCATAATCAATTGTTTCTAGCTAAACAATAGGGTTGAACATACTGTTTTAACAGCAAGGGGGGAGGAAACAAAAGGAAACAATCAAATATGATCCCTCTAAGTATCTGCTACCTGCAGAAGCTTCTTTAGGTTTCTACTCTCTGATGAGCTTTCTTGAAGTTTTTGAGATGGTGGTCAACCAAGAGAAGCCAACTCAATTTCTACCAGAAATACTCAAAAACTCTTCACTCCGCTTGAATAAATGTGAAGGACTAACTGAAGACCAAAAAACATGTTGCTACAGCCTGTTCTTTGAGAAAAAAAAATCTTTCTTAGTACTAGATTTATACAGATACTCTCACCCAAACCCAGACTTTAATGAAGATTGCTTGTCACTTCAGCTTTCTAGTATCTGAGGATATTTTGTTGCATTTTTTTCTGCTATGGGTGCCTTTGATGCTTTTCATGAAAGATTCTCCTACCTTAATTTCCAATGACAGTAAGACAAGAAAGAGTTATGTGAAGAATTTTCACCTGTTGTTAAGGATTAATGGCCTAGTTTTAGCCATTCGGTTCATTAAGAACTCCTCCCAAGATAATCTGTTTTGTGATGGTCTGGAGGCTTTGGTTTAGTAAAAGCAAGAGATTTAAAGAAGACTTTTCATGTCAGACATTTTGAAACATTTTCTCATAAATAGATAAAAAGAAAAATTAATACAGAAGTCACAAATGGAAAGCAGACCGGGTTGCATTTTTTTTCAGTCCCTTTTTCAGCAACCATGGAAAGGTTTAGTGCATATTTCCAGCATTTTTCTGTTCTGCTGAAAACTGTAAGTTAAATATCATTCCACAGTTCTTCACAAAGGAGCTCAACAAACAAATTATATCTCTTTAGTCAGGTTACTGAGTTTCTCTCTATAATAAAGAAATGTAGAGAAATTTGCTTATTTGTAAGCTTTCGGAGAGAGACATCGAGACATTATTAGAAAGTAGGACTAGGTAGCAGATAGTTTTCATATCCATAAAGATTCAGTGTTTCGATTTTTTTTCCAGCCTGGAAAAAGAAATCTCATAGAATCAGAGTCTAGATTGTACAGAATCTCTTCTGCAAGATGAAACAAACCAAAAAAAGATGGTTTTGTTTAATTGAAATGTTTCATTTGGCCTAGTTTCTCTTTTCTATATCAGTTAAAATTTTAAAAGAAAAAGTTGTTTCTGATTGAAAAAAATTCAATGTTTATTAATTTGGTAAGCAGCAAAGTAGACATTTCTTATTGCACATGTGATTTATTAACAAATAACTCACTAAAATGAAACAGCTCATTTTCTGAAATGCATTTAGCAAATCAGCACTTTTCATTGAAACAAATTGAGAAGAATTCCTGTACAACCACACTGAAGACTCTCTCTCTGCAGGTGAGTTTTATCACCCACAATTTATTTTCAGGCATGACTTAGGAAGCCCTTCCATTTCCTTTTCACCTAAGATATTATTGGAATTTATGGATCTCTTTCTCAAATTTCTTCCAAATAGTTAGAATCATCCAAACACACTAGGAGAGTATTATTTCCCACAAATCACCTTTTTGAAATACTGCAAGAAGTAGAGGGGAATCTCCTAATTGTGAGAGTAACATCTTATCCTCTGAATATATTAAGTTGGATTCGTATAGACAAAAAAGAAGAACCCCAAATTCCATCATCAACTGTCTAAAATTATTATCCCTGCTGAACTTCTTCTGTATAAATGCCAAGTGGTATCACAGTTCTATATTCTCTCTCATCCACAGCACAGAGTATTTCGAATGCAGAAAACACTGCATTTTCTATCTTAAATAAAAGAAAGAAGGGCAGAAGAATAAACTCAGTTTCTTTTTTGTGAGTAACCTTGAATGAAGTGTACAGTTTACACCTGTGCATCTCATCAAGAATATATGTCATTTCTCAAAATAAGCATCATACATTTCAATAGTAGGGTCAGTTACTCACTCCTACCCCCTCGCAGTAGCTGATCTATGAAGTTAAATTACAGGGTTTTTGATATGAGTGTCAATGTACATCTGACATTAAAAAAATAGCCCACAGTGGGGTAGAAAAACAGTGAAAAAGGCTGAAAAAGATTTAACTCCTTAAGCTCTCAAGTCACTAAAATCCAGAGAGGCTCATGCACAGTTTATTTATGCTCTACTACAGTGTATTTTAGTTCAACTATTTTGAATGCATGGAGAGTTTTTCATGAAGTTTTCTTTCCTTTCTTTTTCAGATCTCTAGAACTACATTGTCTTTCTTTTCTTGTTGCTATGCTAGAATTTTACTGCTCCAGCTTCCATGTAACATCTTCCTCTGTGACTGACACCATTCCTTGCTACAGTCATCTTTTTCTCCAAACTAAATAAGCTTAAAATGCATTGTTAACAGAGGCCTTTAAAAACCCCAACCTCTGCTGAAACAGAGAAGACTTGCAGAATTAGTAAGAATTAAACTAACATTTGACCTGATCAGAAGCTTTTACAACAGAAGTTTTTTTCCATAAATCCAATGTTAAAATTTTTAACAGGAATAAATATACAATTTTCAAGCAGAATGGGATTTTCAATCAGAGAGAAGTAGAGCAAGACTTCCTCCTTAGAAGAGCCACCAGTCCAGCATTGAGATTCATGTCTGTGTACGATATGTGGCTCACAACCCTACTCCAGTGAGTCAGGACCCATATAGGTTGTAAGAGTTCCTGCAGAAGAAGCTGAGACCCAGTATGAGATTCAGTGTGGCACAGCCAACACTGTGACTAGTTAGGCACTTCCCTGGAACTTCTCTGGCCTTGAGAGGGCACAAGAAGCAGCAGAGCATCCCTGGTTCCTACAGGACTCCAGACAATTCTTCCTCCTCCAGTTTCCCATAGCTTCGTCTGTATTGCCTATGGGTACATAACGTCACATGTGCTATCCTTCAAACCTTGCCTGGGCATAACTTAAGAGCAGTAGGTGACACAGGTCAAAACAGGACCAAGAGCATACTCATGGTCTAACTGTGGACAAGCACGCACCAATACTTTAGCTCAGGCCCTGGCCTTTCCTATGAGATGGTTAAGCTGAGAACCTTATTCTGATCCAGGCACCCTGATCTTTACATGTTACTGGTGGGTGCCTCTAAAGAGGAAGGAATTCCCAGGTGCACATCTCTTAGGTGCTTTTGGGACAGGTGGGCAACTAAAAAACTAGGTGCTTTTTCCAAAGACCATGTCTATCTATAGTATCTCAGATTTGTGTTTCAGAATGTTTTTACTTCATCCCAATACAAAAGAAGGTGAGGAGAAGTACACACTCTTGAAATCTTTTCTTGGTCATATTTAGTAATGTATCCCTGCACTGTGACTCTCTTCCTTTTGTACATTTAAGCCTGAGTCTGGCTTCCTTCAAAGTCAGCACCTTCCTACTGCCAGCAGCTAAAGAAGACCACTGCACTGCAAAGCTGTGCCAAGCAGCAGTCTTACTTCAATATATGGCATATAAAAGGCTCCTTACTTGGCAATAGAGAGAGTTGACAACACTCAGGTCATCTCTCGTTTACAGGATATCTCCCTACTCAGGAAGATGACAAAAGATGTGTGCATATAAAAGATACCTGAATAAAATTAAAATAAGATTATGTATTTCAACCTTAAAAGACCTCACCTAGGAAAAAATGCTTTTTCTTAAAAAAAAACACCTTTTGATGAGTTTGCATCTCTCACAGCAAAATATACCAGGAGCTCTAGAGCTGCTTGGCAGAGAGGGGCTGATTTTATCCACCAGCTTGTAAATGAAATGGGATGTGATGGACAGTGCAGCCACAGAGAGATCTGTGAAGAGGGAACAAGGAAAGAAAAGGACACTTAGAACAAGTACAGTGAAGGGGCACCTGTTAGGCCTCTTTCAGATATTCCTTTAGATTAATAGTAAGTGTTTTACTGTTCCTAATAGTGTTTATGTCCCAAATGGTAACAATCTCCGTAGAAATAATGCAGATGTGATGCATACAGTATACACAGATTTATGAATTGCATTAGCTTTAGATGCCAGGCCTTCAACAGACAGTGGATTTTCCAGCTCAGGCCTCGTGTTTTGGCAGTCTCCAAGGATAGCTCTAGAGAATACCCTCTGATCTCACTATCCTTGTTTTCCCTGCAGGCTCCTCCATTTCAGGAAGGTGCTCTTTGGAAAGCAGACATTCATAGCACACTTGTTTCCAGTTTATTAATTAGAACTAAATAACTGTCCAAAAGTGTAATATGCATATAAACAAACACAATTAGAATAAAGTGTGGAAGTAGCAAATTCATCTAATGATCAGGTTGATTAAATTACTTCACATAAACCAACAATTCCTTATAAGCACTGTGTAATGGTTTAGGAAGGCTGCAGTCTTGTTCAGCTCTCAGCCTAGAAAATAACAAGGCTTTTATCAGCCCTCAGTGCCAAGTGACATATTCAAGCTCCAGCCAAATAGCTGGTACAGGGAGTGTCAATCGCTCCCAGGCTGAAACTAGTGTTGAGACTATGGCTCTGCTGCCAGCTCTGAGAGCTTGTGCAGATTATTGGTTATCTATTGCCAGCCAACCTTTTCTCTCACTGCCCTTTCCCCCTCCAAACTCCCAACAATGGATTACAGTGGATTACATTGAAGATATTTCGATATTTCAATGTGACAGAGCTTCTTAAATTTAATATTCAGAAGATAAATTCAATGAAATAGTATGATTTATCATGATTCAGCTGTAGCTAGGTACTCCAAAAATCATTCTTTACTCACTATACTTTGGGGATTCTTGCTCCCCATATATGCTAGCCCTCAGCTTGCATTTAAAAATGCAAGAACATTGAAGTAGAGTGAGGATCACGTTGAAGTGAGTGAAGATCACTTACAAAGATGGGAAAACAAACAGGCACAAAAGTAGAGATATAAAGTCTGAGAGAAAGGTTAAGACAGAAAAAAATATACCACTTTTTTCACTTTAAAAAGTGCTTTTTGGGATCTTAGATATTTGTTTTGTGAGATATTTATTCTGTGTTTGGATTCTTTGGTCATTAGATTTCTTTGAGATTAGTAACACTTTGTTATTACTAAAATCATTCCCCTACTGAAATTGGGATCCCAGCCACTGTACAGAATGTGATTTTTGGAAGCATAAACCACACAGAAGTCTGGACACCATCATGCATTAGAGATCAATATCCAGTCTTATCTTCCAAGTACTCCCAAGGACTATGCTTTAGTTCCTTTAAACTCCCCAATACTAAAAGATTAGTTTATATGAAAGAATTAATGCTATCCCATTTAGCATGAACCTAGGAATCCAGAAGACAGTTGCAGAATCTTGGCAAAATACACTAAATTAATGTACTTGAATCAGTATCTGAAATGTTTAGATCAATGTCTCTGGGGTTTTGGTGGGGAGTTTTTTTCCATTCAGACCAAAAGAGGCCATAGTATGTGCAGTTCAAAATTTCAAGGCATAAGAATTAGGCTTTAACTAATTGCAAGATCTGCCTGTTCCTTAAATGAAACTTGTTTGCAGTTCCATCATCTATGTGGAATCCAGCAAGCCATCAGACTATCCTGCCAAATCAGCTAGAAAAGAATAAATGAATAAATAAGCTGACAATTTTCTCCCCTGGGACTCACACTGTCACTACATTCTTTCTCTATTATTAATTACATATGTAAAAATAATTCACTGTACAGCAGTATATACTCCATGCTGTAAAGGACTGGATGAGGTGCCTTTCTGTTTGTCTTCCTGTGTGCATTTAAGTCTCTTGGTGTCCACAAGTGATGCTCAATGGTGCATTCACTGAGGGAAGAAAGGAAAAATCAAGCTGCAGACATCAAAGGGTTACAGCCTACATTTTTTGGATGCGTACAGTAATAGGGTTAGTTCTTTTCTATTTTGTATGAAAGACTCATTTACAACTGCTGCTCTGCTTCAGAGGTTTGGATTCATACTGTCTTGCAAGCAATTTGTGTGCAAGACTGAGATGTAATATGCTAGCAGATGTCACTAACAGGTCAAGGAATCCTTCAGATGCTGGAAGCCCACAGAGCACCTAATGAAAAGGGACTGAAGAGAAGCCAACCACATTCCTTTGAGTCAGAGACTTTACAAGTGTTTGCTTCACATATGAAATTCTTGACACAATTTACTGGGGAAAAAATTTAAGAACCTATTTATTTTCCATAAATCAATATTCTGTAGAATTATTTCACTTAACTAATAGGAGAGAGAGAGAAGGAAAAGAGCAGTTGCAGAGACTCAAGACTTTCCTTTTATTAAACTTCGTATTTTAATCCACCTTTTACCCAAGTGCCAAAGGGGCAGATAAACTCATCTGCATCCACTGCACCATCATTTCTATCCACAATAAACGTTTTACTTATATGTCATCTGAATCATATTTTTAGACTCATTCAATTAATGCAACATTTCATTTGTGTCTTGTAGATTTTACCATGTGCCTTTTTATCTCCACTGCTGCCATATCATTAATCCTTTAAAACTTGCAAAGACTATGTCAAAGCAGAAATTCAGTCTTTTCAGTCCTGTATCCCAAAGGGGTCTTGTCATTTCAGCTCCAGTCCTGTGTAATTTCAAAGCTACTTCACTGTTTCTTCCAGGAAACAATTCCTTCACAGTTGAAATTTTCAAAAAGGTTCACACATCCAGTCTCTCCGAAAATGCTACCAATAATCCAAGAGAAACACTCTGAGTATTCTCATGAGGATGAGACAGGTTATTTTTTCTTATAGTCCTCTACTGTATTCTCTAGAAGAATGGTGCTGTCTTTAAAGCACTCTTCAGACAAAGATGTGGCTTTGGGGAACATAGCAGTAAAAATTTGCGTTCCCATTGGGCTTTTTGTATAGCAGTGTGCACTTTTCAGCATCTTGTATATTATCTGCTATCTGCATAAAGGAGTTCTAAACTCAATTCCTGGTGGGAACTCTTTCCATATAATGCAAAACTTTAATTTTTGCCCTCTGCTTCTTGTATTTGACACAAATTCAAACTGTCTTGCATCAACCATTCTTCCTATTCCCTCAAGAAATTCAAGAAGCAAAATGATCTCACCTCTCTGTCTCCTCTTTAACAGAGTAGAACCCTAATTTCTTTGGTTATTTAGGACAACTCATGTCCCTCAATCCCTGCATTATTCTGCTTGCTCTTGCTAGACCTTAGCCTATTACCATAACAATTCTTTAATATCAGGTGATCAGAAGCAAGGATGATAGCACTTGATAGATGATGACAGATGATCTCTGCAGAACTAAAGGGAGGAAATTTCTTGATACTTAAAACCATTATTTATATAAAAATTGCAAAGATCTTTGTAAATTTCTGCACATATATGCACTTCTTTTAATCCTTCTGTTTCAAATATCTTCTGCTACCCATGAACTATATTTTTATGAACTGCATTTTTGTATAGTATGATCTTCCAGAGTCTGATCCTCCATTTTGTCCAGATAGTCATTATTTTATTTTTATCTAGATCATTCATCTTCCCATGCCCACATGTAGCTTCTTTGTACTGTCAGTGCTCCCTATTTCTGCATTATCTGCAAATATTTTTGCTTTATAGTATTTTCATCTTCCTCAGGCCTCAGACAAATAGTGTGAATAGGAGGAACAAATCTAGTCCAGTTCTCATCCAAGCAATTCTCAGCTCCTTCATTCAGGTCACACCAAAGCAGTATGATCTCTTTTTAGTCTATATTGAAATCATCCCTTAATCCATCAAGCACATCACTTCCTGTGACATACTGCTGACCCCACACATATTAGCCTTTCTGTGCTTATGACCATTACAAAAGCATCATGAAACTTGAGTAAATTATATCTCCAGCTTCCTCTTGCCTTAAAATAAAAATATTATCATCTAATTAAGACAGGATGAGCTCTCTGTTAATCCATGTGCATCACATTTGATCAAATAATATCTCAGCAAGGGACCCTCAGTCCTGTTTCTGATGAGTTTAAATACCATTTCTCCACCAGTGCTAGCCATATTGTCATCTGTTTCTTCCTGTCATCTCTGAATTGGCAAAGCAATGGCTCAGCACTAAGTGATCTATAGTACATCAATACCTCTTCTCAAAACAACACAGTTTGAGGAGCTCAAAAATATTCAGAACAATAGCTCAATGATAAGAGATCCAGGGTACACATTACATGAATACTACTTTTCAAAATGGCACAGCAGGAGGATTTCAGAAACACTTAGCTCCTCCTGCTTCTTCAGGATCAGCATAACATACTCTGTTGATAGAACAAATCAGACAAGAAGAGCTGCACATAAAGAAACTCTGACTTTTTGACAGGTCTTTTTGCACATGCACATGACAGAATTTTCCAGCCTACTGGAAGTATTTGCCACTCATAAATCCCTATTCATAAAACCCTATAAGAAATTCCTTTCAAAGTTTGCTGCTTTTCTTTTCCTCCATACTGGGAGCATGATCTAAAAGCACTTTGTATTTGAGGATACTTTGAAATGGTGAGGGATATGATACACATTCCCATAAAGTACAAAGAAAGTTTTATAGCATGCAAAAAACTGGCAAAACCAAAAACCTCTTATTTCCATTCTGAAGCAAAACTGGGGAGACAAACTCAAGCACCAACAGTACTCACCTGATCTTGTGAGATTGCTCATCCACAATGTCAGCAACCTCTCCCAGGAGAGTCCCCACAGTCCCAGGCAGCACAGTTTGCCATGAGCTGTGACAGTGCACATGGAGGAATGGGTGATTTCTGCTGCACCCTTTTGCCATAGGGCTGTAGACCACAAAAGTGAGGGATTATGAGTCATTGTCCATCCTGGTGTAACTCCTGGGGCAGTAGTTTACACCTCTGAGTGAATTTAGCCTGTTCACTTTTACCTTGGGAAGAGGCATTTGAGCCACCCAAAGAACACAAAAAGGCCTTGAATTGTTGGAAAACAACATTAGTGATCGAGAGTTTCTACTCTCAGTTGCAGTGTCAACATTCTCTTTGTATGCTCAGTATTTCCCTCCAATTGCTTACTGGTCCTCCAATCTATTGAAAAATGTATGTAAGTTTACAGTAGCTTGTAGCCAACATCCTCCAAGCATGTCTCTTATTGAGCACAATATTGCTTTGATTGGCCTGCTCTTGCTTGGTATCTTCTCTTCTTTTGCTGTACTGATCTCCAGGAGAGAGGAATTGGGGGGGGGGGGGAAGAGAGAGAAAAAAAAAAGGCACAGCAAAATAGGGTAATTTCCCCGGGCTAAATACATTCAGGAGGAGCCCCTGTGCAACACAATCTGATTAAAACTCCCCTAAGAATATTGTGTGAAGTGACCAATTCAGAGAGCTTCATAGTGTTTACAAGGCCAGAGTCCCATATCTGAAACACATCGCTACTTTTATCTATCACAGGGTTTTTTGGTTCTGACTATTGCTTTCTCTGTGTAGGTTTTATATTTTCCTGGCACTAATAGCAGCGGTATTTGCACAGTTGTATTTAAAGTTGTATCAAAGATATCCAATAATAAGAGCACACTTGCAGGGAATTTCAAAGTCATCTGTAAAATATAATTTGAGTCTGAAACTCAGCAAGCAAAATCTCATCCCAGAAGCAAATTCTTTTGTAACATTGAGGACATTGGAGGTGAGGGGGGAGAGGGAAGAGAGAAAATTACTGTGAAGATGTGCTTTGTGGGGAAGTGAAGAGACTACCTTCAAAGAGCTTAGAATCCCAAATATTGAAGAGAATATACATGTAGACTTAAACGTGACATTTTTTCCTTTGAAAGTCAGTACCTGCTTAAGTTCACATTGAGTGTCAAGTATTTGCCCTACAAATGAGGCTGAGTACTTATTTCTGAAGGCCTCTGCTTCATCCCAAGCACTGACTTTTGCTCACAATTAGCTAATTGTGTGCAAATTCCCATCTATTAAATAAACCCATATGTGGGCTCTGAGCAGAGAGTCGTATCTCGGTTTTTCACTTTCCACTTCTTTAGGAGCACATCGGCATGACGCTAGAGTTTCTGATTTATTGAGAGGTTCTGATCAAGAAGCTCATGCTGGACCAATGCAGACAATTAACAAATGTGAATCACTCCTCACTATCGGTTCTGAAGGGAAATACATGACAAGCACTGCAATTCTTCTCCCTATTTTCCTTCTGATGTTTCAAAGCAAGACTGATGACACAGTGCTTGCGTGAACCAAAATATGACTCTAATGAAACCATGATAATTACCCTTAACCTGTAAGTCAGTTCTCTTACTTTTAAAGCCATGATTTGTCTGAGAGAAACCAAAGAGTATAAACCAGACTAAAAAAAAAGCGGAAATGGACATGTGAAGCAGAAGCACCCAGCAAAGGCATACCAGGACACAGATAAGCAGATAGCTACTGTGGACTGGTACACCTTACATGATGGATTGACTGGGGAAATGGAAAGCAGCAAAGCTGGATCAGTCCAGAAGAGCAGCAGATGGCTAAATGGTGTTGGTCCATACTTCCCACATAGACTGGTATGTGGGAGGAGGCCTTTGGCAGGAGGTATTCTCCTGGCAGAGGCGTGGCCAGAGGGGAGGCAGACAGCTGTGCACAGCCATGCCCATGGTACAAGCATGGGAGTAGCCCTACCTGTGCTTGCCTGAGAGCAGCACTTACTGTAATTTAGGAGAGCGGTGATTTCTCCTCTCTTTGCTCCCTGCAAGTACCAGGCACATTGTTACAGCTGTTCCACAACATGGAGGTAAAACAGAAAATGTTGTTTTCCTCAAGAGTATAATTTTTCCCCAGTCCAAAAACAAATATAATCCATTAGATGGACTTCTCTTTCATATTGGAAAATGGAGAGCTAACTCCTGCCTAGGAGCATCACAGCCATCTCAAATGCACTTGCATGCACTTTCCAGTTTAGGATTAGAGTAAGGTACCATTGTTGCGACGGACAGCAGCACTTACAACTCTTGGCAGCGACTGCTCTGTGAGGAGCTAAATCAGAGAGCAGGCAAGCCCTGCCTCTTTCCCATGGAGCTGCACTCCCTAACAGCCACCAGAACCCTTTCTGCATGCACAGAATTAAGTTTCACAGATGCCTGTGAGTTCAGTATTGCATCTATTCTGAGAAATCGATTATGTGCAGGCCAAGGAAAGCATGGACAAACATGCTAGGAGATCAGACCAAGGTCACATTGCTAATCTATAGGAGAGCTTGAAATGTAGGAGGGACAGATCTGCTGGCTCCTACTCCTTTGATTAATAACCAAACCATCATGTCCCCTCTTATGCCCTGTTCTAAGCCCAAGTTAATTAAAACAGCTTTGGATGTGAACATTTTAAAATCAGTTGGAACCTGGCTAGCATCAGATTAACTTGCACCTGCAAATGTAGAGCCACTAGTCAAACTGCCATAACCTGTTTTTAAACAAAAATACCTGAATCCTCACAGTGGCCCCACCAGCCTGGTTGGTTTGGTGTAGAATCACACCTTGGTAGACCAACAGTTTGGCAGTGCTAGGAAAAGCTGTGCATGGCACACAGGAAGCGAAGAAAAGATAAGCCAGGCTAGGCCTAGTGACATGGGACTAATACAAGAGGATGTAACTGGCAGCTCTACATTTTCAGTTGAAAGACTTATCTCTGCAAAATATATAATTTTGCAGCTGTAATTATTAGGAATTGGGATTATCTATTCAAACAGTAGAGTAGCCTAGGGAAGTAAGCCATGGAGGGAGACACAAAGTCTGTTTAATTAAACCAGCTGGCCTAGTTGTAAAAAAACAGACAAACCATGACTCCCAAAAGCCTTTTGGGGGGGTCTGAAACAAAAGCCACAGATTTCAAGTGAAGAGCAGGCTACTCAGCAAAGCTAATCAGCAAAGTCTTGCCTTGCATGTGATACTGAGTGTGTAAATACAGTTATCTGAATCTCATTGTACCTCTGTGTTTCTTCATTTTACATTGCTCAGAGCACAAAAAAATGCAACAAATCCCCTTCCTACTGATCTTGAACACTGCCATTTCATGTTCATTACTTGGTCTTGACCATCATCACTTAGATCTATTAGGTCAATTTTTCCTGGCTACACTGATGTGCCTTGTGGGTTAATTACAAAGAAAGCAGTGATTGCTTTAAAGAGAAGTTCCTGTGAGGAATCCAGTGGTGAAAGGAGCCTGGCTCACAGAAGCACTTGAAAGGAAATACCAGGTGCCAAGTGCTTTGGTCTAGAGGCTCTGTTTCCCCGGCTGTGGGCAAAACATAAGAGTGAAGCCAAGAGGAGAGTCACATCAGTACTTTGCATCATTCTTTACTCACTCCTTTACTCTGAAGATCCTTGTGGGTGGAAATTAGGTTCCCATCAGAGATAGATATTGCTAGAATTAGCAGCAAAAAAAGTCTGGTCTTGCTATCAGAGGTTCATTAGCATACAAAACGTCTCTATAAGAAAGAACTATGTCAATCTCTGATGCTGTGCTCCATTGTCTTCAGTGTTGCTGTGCTCAGGCAGAACAGTTCACCCACCCTTACTCTGAGATAATTCGCACTCAGATCACTGCAATATTACAGAGGGAGAGAATAGAGAGAGAGAGTGAGAGGCTGTGTAGGAAGAAAGTGCTGAAACTCTATGCAAATTATACTTTACAAGCGTGAAAAACAACTAGATGGAAGCAAAAATCAAGATAAATAGGGGGAGGAGAATGGTTAATTACCTTGCACTTTTCAAGGACTGTGTTAGCTTCAGATAGGCTCTCCTCAGTGTGGGATAGATAATTCCCAACAATATCACCACAGTGCTCTCTGAAAGATAACGCTGAAAAGGGAAACCAATTTGAAGGAAAACAATGTTATTTTAAAAGACAGAGATTTCACTGTATGGTCATTTTGAAGTGGGCAAATTAACAATTAAGAAGACTCTCATGTACCATAATGTCTGATTGTTTTATTTTAATAGCTATCTCAGTACAGAAGATTCTCTTCAGTAACTAGAGATCTAATTTCTGTTAATTTTGTGCAACTCTTAACAGAGCTGCTGATGTTCATTTGTAACTTGCTCCACAACCATCTCCCTCTTCATTGCTTCTTCGAGGAATATATCTCTTGAATATATTATGATTATCAACATAATTTCTCTACTAACTACAGGCTTTTGCAGTTCAGACCAAAACTGCTGACTTGTTAGGAAGTGGACAGGAGAATACATAACAAATGTGACATCAGGAAACTAACCTCTTTTCCCAACTGCACTCCACAGCATTTCACCATCTGGAAGCACTGAAAAAAAATTAAAACACTCACACAAACCTATACCTTGACATCAGAGCTCAGGAGGACAAATTTTAGCTTCTCTGACTCTCCAACACAGTATTATCTAAGGGCTCTGCTGCCTATGTAACACATGCATTTTTAATAAAAATCCTTTATGTGCTTACATACTGCTTGGCCTAAGGGAAACTGTCTACTTCAGTAGACTTGTGTGAGTCTGGACTGAAGTGTTCACTTGTGAAACGTGGTGGAATGGGAAATGGAGAATTTCTTGCCAGAAAAGCAAATTAACAGGATAACATTAAAATACCCTTCTTTTCTAATGGCGATATCAATTACCACAAGCCTTCTCCTGAGGAGCGTGAGAATGTTACAGCAGTGGAGAGACACTGGGAACAAGCACTGGGACCAAGCCCTTGCTTTGCAACAAAAGCAAGCCCATCTAAAAAGATATATATTTCTTAAGAGTTAAATGAGGGGGGAAACCCACAGCATCTTAAAATAAATACAAAAAATCTACAGACACATATACATACACAGAGTACAATACTGTTCCTTTATGTCTACTTGAACACTATCCTCAGAGCCAATACAGCATTTGTTTTTAAACCAGTGGAAATGGGAAAAGTAGGTATTACATTTGGTTCAGAAATGGTCATTTTTTCTCTGCAATGAGCTAAACACATTCATCAATAAATGGTTAAAAGAATAACAGAACTACTTGCTAGGCTGGTTACAACTAACCCAAATACACAATTTCAGGGGCCTAGTCTTGCTTTCCACTTTGAAATCTGACCTCCCTGCTCTGGCTTCTGTTATTCAGAATGCTAATTAGCTTGCAGAAATGATATTGCAAAGCTCTGTGTATGCCCATACTGTGACTTCAGGGGGGTGGGTGGGTTCAGTACTTTACACATCACTAGAACAAGCCAAAGTTTTATCTGAAACTTTTTAACATGAAAAATGACTCCCCAGAAATTTTTTTTTTGTTGTACATTTTTCATTTTGGTTTTTTTTTTAATTTGTCAAGTAAAACAATTTTTCACTTTTCCAGTATTTGGGCTTCTCCATTCCTTTTTCTCTCCACTTTCAATCCATAGGAGCAAGGAAAAAGAGCACATAAAACTAACATTTAAAAATACTTAAAAGGTAGTAAAAAAATAATTAATAGACACCCAAAAGCTAAACCAAACCAGTTTTAATTTTCTTTGTGCATAATTTTCAGAAGCTTATTTTTTTCAAAGTATTTATGCTATACACATTACTTCATTCTTGGCAGCTTTGATTGTAGTATGTGTTCTCCAGACTAGAAAAGCATTAAATCAGAATTTCACTTCAAAGCCTGTAACAGAGGACAGAATGTGAACTGTATGTTTCCCAGCAATCCCATTGAGAGAATTCTTTTTCTCCATTCTGAATAAAAAGATGGATTCTGTATGTTCACTGAAAACGTATGTATCTTTGTGTAGTCAAGGAAAATAAATCCATATATTATTTGGGAGTTTTCATTACTCTTTCATAATTCAGTGTCAGAGGATTAGGAATAGCAGGGAAAAAAAAAACCACAAAACACAAGTAGAAAGAATCTCAAAATAATTTACAGAAGTGGATCAGAATAATTTGATCCCCTTTTACAAATGAAGCTATTGAAGCATAGAGAAGAAAAGCAGTGACAGAGCAGGGAATGCTATCCATGTTTCTTAATTCTTGCCATTATTTGCTGTCCATAAAACTTCATCCATGGATAGGGTCTTCAGGGGTGGATGAAAGAAGCAACCTTTGACATTCTTCCCACTAGGTCAGGTATCAAAAGAAGTTATGTGTCCTGGAAACTGCTTCCACTGGAAGAATCACAGAATCACAGAATCTTAAGGGTTGGAAGGGACTTCGAAAGATCGTCTAGTCCAACCTCCCTGCCAGAACAGGAAGTCTTTCCAAGTTAGAAGGAACAGAAATACGAATGCAATTTTCAGCCAGAACAAGAATACTCAACAAATCCCACATTGTTCCAGTCTTGGGTAACATTTTGCTGGCACTTGGAGTACATGACAAGTCCCAGTGTTCATCTACCAAGACCTCAGTGCTGTCATCAGAATCTCAAATAAGAAGAGGCACATTTTTGCCCAAGAGCTAGAGAATTGACTTGTCTATGATCCAAAATTATTTTCCAGAGTGGGATTGTGTGACTTTGGCATGCCGAGTCACATCTTGCAGCTTCAATTCCACACCAAAACACTGTGGACAATAATAATTCTCCTGTGAGTGAGAAATACTTTGCAATTTCCCCAGACTGAACCCAGCAGGAGAGCCAGGTACTACTAGCACCACTTGGCAAGCCGACTTTATGTGCCTGCAAGTCCAAGAACCATCAGGGATGCCAATAGACTACCATTTTTCAAATATATGTAGATCTGCAATTCTACTGAGCTCCTCTCAGTAAACTGAACTAACTTCAGGGAAACAAATGTTCTGGCAAACTAGGTAAAGTATACCAAAAGTCATGACATTCTAGTATCTAAGACAATCCCTGACATCCAGTCTCTTTATGTTATCTTCAGATACCCAAACTTATAGTATATCAGAATCACTTGTTTGCAGGGTACATAACCGTTACCCTCAAAGGGAGAAGTCAAACTAGTGAGTCAGTTAATGCAAAGGTTTTACAGCACTTCTTCCACCTCATTCAGAAATCCAGATACAAAAGCCAGCTCTCAAGGACATCACTTGTCTTTGAGATATGCCCTGACTGGCTATAGTAGGTTCAGAAATCAATTACTATCTTGAACTGCATCATAAACACGCCGTAGGCTTTTTTCACCTGTGACAGCTATATTGATGATAATTTCATATTACTTAAGTGCTTCAGACAATCATGTGTGAGAGGATGGAATAATGTGAGAATTGTTTATACAAAAGCAAGCAGCAGATTTCAGCATTGTAGGATGCGGGGCAGTTTTTTCTGTTTGGTGATGAGTAACGCTGCAAGCCAAGCAAAGCTGCAATCTCTACAGCTATATTGTATCTATACGTGTCAAGTAAACGGCACAGCTGGGTGGTTACAGCAATGTGTACCGATTTTCGCCTTCCAGGAGGTAATTGTGTGTCATTCAGAAGAGAGAAGAAAAATGGGAAAGAGTGAAGAGCAGAGCAAGGAGGAGATGGACATTACCCTGATGCTCAACTCAACTCAAGCAGGAATTTTCCCTCTCTCTGCATTTATGGAGGGGCCTGGGAATCCACATTACATCAGACCACTTTGAGAGATGGCCCACAGAAATCTTCAGCTCCCTTGGAAAAGCCAGCAGGATCTGATTAACTGAGCAAGGGTGAAAGTATGTACATCGCCAGCATTGACCTTGCTCTTGCATTTGAATCTCCTACATTCACCTATCGGCAGTAAATTTCTCTTGCTACTGTACAAAAGAAATTTCAGTCTGCTTTGTGGTGTTTGCAGCTTAAAGTGCTATGATCCTTCTTCAAACAATAACATAAACTCTCCTAAACTTTATTGCTATATGAGATCCAAGCAACACTGTGGTGGAGGTATATGTATGTCATGAAGTCTGATAGGAAGAGATATACATTTTTATATCTGTGGGATTTATAAGGAACAGATTGAGAAGAAGCTGTTTCTATCTAAGCACATGTCCTTAACACCCAGTAAAAAGCTGAAGAGCATTCCAGTAAGGCCTACAACTCAGTCAAGGAGTAGGCTTGCAAAGGCTGCCAAATAAAATCTTACTTTAAAAATCCTATTAACTTATTTTTTTATTTTCAAGTGTCACTCTTAGCTGTAGTTCAAAGGTTTTGTTTGAGAGTTTGTAACTACAAGAGAGAATGACTAGATGAGGTGCTGAAATTCATTGAGTCACACATTCAAACTGTTTCTGTGCCGAAAAGCTGCATCCAGCCGTTCCTCAATTGAGCATTGCACACTAACCTGACAAGTATATGGTGCTCACAGCAGTCTCTTATTGCTCAATTTCATTTCCTTGTGGTTTCTGGTTAGCAAGCAACAGTCAGGAGATGCCATCCCCCTTAACTCACTGTAAGTAGCAAAGCAAATTCTCCCCCCTTTATATATTATTTTTTAAAGGCAAACTCATTCATCTCCAATCAAACTAACTGCTCACAAGACACTTTGATCCCCAGCATGCTCTCCCAACATGTGCTGAATTATGCCAGGCTTTTTTCCCCACAAACAAATCCCAACAAGTGCCACTCTGCTCTCTCTCCAGTCTCATCTGACAGCAGCCAGTCCAGGCAGGAGCTGAGAAAGTCATTTCACTTAACACACAGCTCTCAGAGAATATCATCTGCTTTTAGGTGGTTAAACAACCTCTGCATCAGATCTGAAAATTCCTTTCAAATCCTGCAGCTTCTGACACAAGATAATTTCATTTTCCTGCTGCTCCAGCCTTTCTCGACTGTGATATACTTGCTCTAGCCTTGTATGAGTGAGAGAGAGAAGAGTCTGATCCATGATGGTTTCCTTCAGGAAGTCTCAGGGACCAATGTTCCTTCCGTGCTCCCATCCCCATGCACATACCCTACTCCCCTAAATTGCACTAACAGTGTGAAGGAGCACAGCATGACCTGGGAAAATAAGCTTACCCAAGCTTGCAAAAAAAATACAAAAAACAAGGCTGAGCAGGGAATATTTTTAAACTAGATCACTTTTTTCCCACATGTCACCTACAATCTCAAAACTCCATTCAGCCCACAGAGAAACTGGTAAGAACAACAAATAGGCACAAACACACTTTATGGATATCATATTAATAATTTTCATTCATTCTCCCAAGAGTCCTGTGTAGACTTGGCTCTTCTCACCTCCTCAAACTCCTTCCCATCGAGCTACTAAGTAGGACAGAGCCGGTTATCACCTACACCTTGTTAATGCAGCCTTTCTTTCTGCTGGACTAGGATAGACAGGTGGTGAAAGGACTACCATAGTAGCCTTGTTAAACCACATCCTGAACGTGCCACTCAAAGAGTGTCTAACAGAGGAGATATTTGAGTGATTCAGCACTACTGAGCCAGCATGCACCTAAACACTGACTAATACTTATCTGTTAATTATTTATTAATTTCTGATGTATCCATAAGTACTGTACTGATGACAGTAGGTTATCACACACAAGACCAAGGGATGATACATACATAGTAACTCTGACATCATTCTCCAGAAATGCTAGAGTTAATAATGAAAAAGGTGTCTGCGAATTAATATTCTCCAGGTGAAATGAAAAGATGTCTGGGCATTAATATTCTCCAGGTGAAGAAATCACATATTACGTCCAAAACTAGGTTATTGCAGCCATCCCTAGACTTTCCAGATCAGACTGGTGTTCTAAATACGCTTATTTTCTACATTTTTGTTGCAGACAGGTGACAGTAATTGCATGATCATAGTCACAACCCAGATGTGGTTGCTTGCGGTACTTTTCAGCAGATGCAAGGGATAGTTAAAGGCATCAGCTTCCCCTCAGAAGAGCTGCTGAAATTAGGACTGGCTTCTTTGCAGGAATTTAGAGGGTATAAATATCCATAGGCAATAGGTATTTATTTCTATGCCTGCAGGTAAAAGCAAGTGTTAATAGTAATTGCAAAGCAATACATTTCTAATTGCAATAGATCACACCCTTCAAGGCTAGACTCTGAGATTAGTTTCTGAGTCCTTAAGCATACTAAACAGTTTTTCTAGCAAGATACAGTATGTATCCAGCAACATTAAAGAAGGAAGTATAGAATACCTGATTTAAAACTTTTAAGGTTAGATGGAGAGATATTTTTTCTCTAACGTGTACATACACACACGTGTAAAAATGAGCTTAATATTTTCACTATGTAAAGGTCCTAAGATAAAATCCATATAAAATAAAATGGTGTTACTTGTTTAAAATATTACTGTGAGGCATTGCCCAGTGTGCCTCCATTTCATCAGCAAGACCAGAAGTGGGACAGATTCAGCCTCCTGACACAATGGTACACACTGGAATGGCTACAGTACGGGCACTGCAGTGGTCTGTCACCATCAGGACAGCTAAAACATACAGACTTTGCTGACAGTTGCACAAGGGCCATAGCCAGCTGCCAGAGTTCAGATCACTGCTCACTTGCACTCTCCATAAACCACCAAAGCAAGGCGATTTGTGCTCTCCATGGACTATCCCCTAGAAAAAAAAAAAAACAGAGACCTGAAGCCTGATTATTAATTTGTACAAGATGCTTTTGTGTTTTAATAAAGGTTATGGTGTAAGAAGTCATTTTTCAAAAATCCCAAGAGAAAGACTCTTTGAGAAGCTATTTATTCAGTTTTGTCTTAAAACTATCACCAAGACTCATCCAAGATATCATTTAGGACTTTCATTTAAGTACTTCCCTGAACTGGAAAACAAAATCCTCATTCTTTTGTGTTTACATCTTCCCAAATTGCCCTTCATACTACAGCTTATTCAACCAATTTAGTTGAAATACTTTTGTCCATTTTGGGTTTCTTTGATGCAATATTTCAAACATTCTTTCCGAAGAACCTATTATCTAAATGTTGTAGCAATGATAAAGTATGGGAGAACTGAGAATCAAATTCAAAATTCTTTAATTTAGAACACAGGTCTAATACTGCATGCTCCCCTTCAACCGCTTGAGCTCTCTCATCAGATTGTGCCTTACATGGTGGGAGATTCCTGTGGTATGGGGCTTGTTTTGAGAGAATGAATGGTTTAATCACAGCAACCTTAGCCAGAGGTAGGAAACAGCATAGCTAACAGGAAAATATAAAAATCAATTGACCTGTGCATCCCAGGAAGCACTGGCAGCTGTGGAGTTAAGAGGGAAGAAGGAGACGAAGATAGTAATAGAGGCTAAAGGGTTTTTACTACCCTACTTGGCTTCTGCATCGCCCTCTTATGCTCTTCTCCCTCATGCTGACTTCTCACACTGCCTTGTTGTTGGACACCTTTGCAGCCCCTCACTGGCTTCTCTGGCTCCAAAGAGAAGTTGAGCACAATGCAGTAGCTCTGCAAAAGAGTTTGTGTCAGTTCTATGTGTGCACATGCACACGTATGTATGCCTGACATATCGCATCTTCCTGTCTTGGATACCAGTGACTCAAGGCAAAGGACATGTCCCGATAGGGAGGAGTAAGCAAGGCTAAACCATCCTGTTCACTTATGACTACACAAAATAGGGCAGAGTATCTCGACCAAAAATGTTTCTATATTCATGCATACAGTTCTTAGAGGAAATAATGGGATTTCTATTGAAATTACACATTCACTGCAAAAAAATAAAGGAGTAGTTTATAATTAAATCCAAATTTCTGTTAGGTGGCAAATTGTCACTCAGATTCTCTCAGGTCTTGTTGACAGCTCTCAGATTGGACATTCAACAAATTCCTTCAAGCTGCATATGCAAAGACTCATCTACCCTGTCAAGTCAAAGAGTGTCAGTGCATTGCTATACAAATATCATTCTTCTCTGGACCTGGCCCAGGTGTGTCCTCCAGCCAATTTGCATTTAGGAGCTGCTCTGCAGCTTCCAGCCACCCCAGAAAACCAATGATGGAGAAATCAGTATTCCTTAGCTCACTGGTGGTATTCAGAAAGATGAAGGGGGAAAAACCAGAGGAAAAGGAGACACCAAAACCTTCAGTACATTGGGTTGGCCCAGGACAAACAGCTGATGCAAGTAACCTGTTTCAAGCCCCTCAAGGAGCCTGCCTTCACTCTGAGCATCTCCACAGCAAGTGGCAGCAATTCTCAGCACGAGCAGCATCCATCATTGCCATGGAGCAGGCACATACTCCCTCCTGTTTCTCTTCCACATCCTCTTGGGCAGTGGGCATTACTCTTTCCACACCCACTATGGCAATTTACAGATGTTAAATTAGACCCAGGAGGGCCTATCAAATACAACAGAAGCCAAACAAGACTTATAGCTCAGAAATTTATATATAAAAAAAAAGAAACAAACAAAAAAATCCCCTATAAAGGCTATGGAATTAAAACAATGTCTTTTCCCAGGTTCATGCTGAGCTCTAGGTGCACGCAACATTTCATGCAAATCAGATGTAATTTACTGTTTGATTTGTTTCTTCAATAAAAAAGTGAGAATATGGAGAACAATAATTTTCCTACATTTTAGCTACACATTTCTCCATAAATAGCATAACTATTATAATGACTCCTTGCATGTGCTTGTAAAGTGATTGCCTCTGTGTGAAACACAGGAAGATCATTTCTGTATTATGCCCAGCATGCTTCACAGAGTTTGATCCTAAATATATGTGTGTATGTGAACAAATAAACTCATACATACATGTTACTACATCATATTGTGTACAAATACGTGTCATATGTGATGTATGCCATATTATCTGTATATGTGTTTGTGTGTGTGTGTGTGTGTGTATGCACATTTGTAAATAGCAATTTTGCTCCCATTTGTCTTCATGTCCAGAACCACGATATTCTCTGAGACAATATGGCAATGAACCAGCTTCTGGTGACAAAAATAGGGTTTTGGATGCCATGGACTTCCCAAAAGTAAAGACTTTTCCATGGCAAATGAGAGATGTTTCATCAGTTGCTATGTGGGCATGTAGAAGTTGCTGGATCCAAAATTCAGCCATAATTAGCGATACCTGGCAAGCAAATATAACGATAGCAATATAACATGCAGTGATGTTGCTAACCGGAGACACTGGCAAGAGATAATTCTTTCCCCATATTTCCTAATAGTTCACAATGCAAGGGATAACAGTATGGTCAGTGCAATGAGTCCTTCAGTTGAAAAAGGCCTGATGAGCAGTTGTTGCCTGAAGTATAAAACGAGACTGTATGGTAGGTAAAGCATTCCCACTTTGCAAGAATAAAAACAAAGCATTCCTTTTTTTCTCAAGTTCATTTTTTTAAATTACTGGCTTTTAATTATAAAACCAAATTTAAGTTGAGGCTTGGGATAAGGCAATTCCTGGGGAGAAGCACTTTTGTGAATATTTTCTAGAAGAAGAGAACAAAATGTAAGGTTACGAAATGCAGAAGATGCTTATTCCATTTGTAAAATGGACCAGTAAGTTTAGAGACATGCATGTACATACACAATGTATTTGTGTGACAATAAATTTTTATAACAAGCCTTTGTGGAATATAGAAGTGGGAAAAATAGGTGTATAAATTACTGTGAACTTCTGATATTATTAAAGTTTTTTATTATGAATAATTCTGTGGCACTTACTTAGAAAACCTGGGTTGGGTGTGAGGTTTGGGAGGGAGAAGTTATTCTGGTAAAGTAGAGCAGTTATTTTCACAGCTGAATAGTAATGGGAGAATAATAAATTCTTGATTACATTTTCTTGCTTTTTGACATTGTGTTTTAGATTTGTCATTTGTATATATTAATACATAATCAGCTTTGCAATAAATTCTGTTTGGGAAACCATTTCTTGATGGTCTTGATAGATTTGTACATAGAAACATAAAGGCAGACATCAATGAGAGGCTTATTCAAGATGTAAAAACTAAGAACTTAACAAAAAATACTGGGTTTATTTGTAAGTTTATCAAAAAAAAAGGAGGAATTTGGAAGTAAATAAGGGACATAGAACACAAAAATCCCAATCAACATTTGCTCTGAACCCAGTATTTCAGTTTACTGAAAAAGAGACCATGCTCAGGCAATGTAGGAATATTGACAATGACATTTTCCATCTGGGAGGAGGGTAATGGCAAAGAGTCAGTGTTGTGCTAGGTATGGAAAAGAGAATCACCAGCTGTATGACTGAAAAGCTGTATATCAGCCAGTCTCAATTCCTACAGCAAATCTGCTCTTTGCTGGCTCTTTCATCTCCCCTTTAGCCTTCTCTCTCTAGTAGCAAGATCTCCCAGATGAAGACACATGAGCTGCCCTGGTTCTTTTGAACTGCCCCCGTTACCCGCTGCTCACATCATCTGATGTTGAAACCTGATGCACCCTTCATTCATCATACCTCCAACAAGTGCTGCAAGTTTGCTCCCTTGCCCAAGGGTACCCACACAGGCTAAAATATTAATGATTTCAGACTTGCAGAAGTCTTGTCTTCTCCACATCCCCACAAAATCACATTTCCTCATCAGGGCCTTGAGAAAACCCATCCAGATAAAGTCAAGACCAACTCCAGGCTTAAGAAGTTGCTGTCAGCATGAATCCTAAATAGGTAGCTTGAAACAGATATGTAGCTTTTAGATGATCAAAACAAAGCTGAATCTGTGTATTTAGGAAGACTCCTACAACCCCTGGAGATCCATTAAGTTGCTAGGAGGTCCATAAAGATGATCACTTGGCGTGTCCCCTCAGGAGCTCATGGCTGCCAGGAAGTGAAATGTCTCTGACATTCCCCCTCTCCAAGCAGGTCAGCACTGCTCTTTGTCTTCTTACTTCCCCAAACAGTTTTGAGTTCAAGAGTAGAGTAGATATCACCTATTCAAGAGCAGAGGGGATATCACTCTGCTTTGTTCCTGGGGCAAATCCTTGGAGCGCAAGGCATTTTCTCCTTTGCAGCATTGCTCTGCCAACTACTTGGCATACTATCACGCCAAGGAAGGATAGGAAGGCAAGCCTTTCGCAGCCAGGAGCTGAGTCAGCTTTTCTCCCATTCACATGTTTTGCAAACAGATGAAGATTTTCCTCAATGACTTTGGTATTTGAAATTTTTCAAAGATCATTTTTTTATACGCTGTGCCTGTGCAAAGGTTTTGTTATGTGTGTGTGTGTTAAAAAATCAGAACCCCACCTCTTGCAATGGCGTATCCTGCACACTGCATTTTCACAGCTTGATTGGAGCAGTATGACTGTGAATTGTATTAACCTTGACAGGGGCCAAGTCAAAATTTGCTTCCTGCCAATAATTGACAGTGTGAGCTGAAAATTCACCACTTTGTTGGAACATTTATGGCAGCAAATTGGTTTTCAGGTGTATTGCTGGCTTTCAAACACTCCGGTAATGAGGAACATATTAAACATCTACACTGATTTATAGGAAACGAACCCAGAACAGGTGCTAGTACCACAACCCAGGCTTATCCGCTAACAGAGTACAAATAAAAGCATCTTATACCAAACTTGAACAGTGTATGTGACAGGATACCTCAGTCCCTCTCTCTCAACACAGATAGTTTTCTTATGAAGAAATTTCTACGTCTCAGGCTAAACTGTTTATTTTCTGGAAAGAAAAGGAAAAACAATTTGAGGGCTTCAACAGCTGGTAGACATTTTTATGGTAGCTACAATGCAAGTATGTATTTAGAGGGATTTTTTTGACACTCCTAGTGTAGTAGTAAACAACTTCTTTACTGCCTTATAATGCAGAGATACTTACTTTCATCAAAATAAATCTTGAACAGACGTGTTTCAGTAGCCCTCCAAAATGAGAGGTTCAGGGACTGGGACAGGAAGACCTTGGATGGGAATGATACTTTATTGATTTACTTAGGTAACTATTTTCTTGGCAGTACTTAGCATGGGTGCAAAACACCTATTATGTGCTGACTGTAATTTTTTATAGCTCTCATTTAAAATGATGAAGTGGTTATTCTATGGTTGGTAGGGCTTTGTATGTTTTGTAAAACAGAAGCCTGCTTCCAAAGGCTGCACAGGCACTGTGAGCATTCAGCCACAGATTTTCTGCTGTCTTTCAGACTGTGTTTGAGGTTTTAACTCAACATACCTGAAAAAGTACCTTCCCCATTTGTGTCTCTATGAAAAAGTGTCCCCATTCCACTCATTATCTCATTACATTTAAGAGTAACAATATATCCTCCATATTATATTCACTACAAATCAAATTTCTCCCTTTTGCCTTCCCACAGTGGATACAGGTCCCATCTACTCCCCTTACAAATCACAATGAATCACAAAGAAAGGATTTGTAAACCAGCTTATTTACAGCAGACACCAAAAAGCCCTCTTCACTTTCTCTTTTCTCAAGGCATTATCCAGAAGGAAAAACTAGCAAAAGAGGCTTGGAAATAACGAATTTTAATTCTGCAGAAGGTCTGTCAAAGCTTATTTAAATAATTAATTCGTTCCTCTGCCCCAAATGCTGTTGTCACTGTCATTGAACGAAAGAGAGGATGCATGCAGAAACCTTTCAGATAAGTATCTCTGTGCTGTCCCCAGCACCTCCCTAAGCTTGGAAAGGAACAGGGTCACCAAGTGAGCAAATTGTTAACCTATTATAAAGTTAACATCCCAACTCCTCTTTTCGATAAGCTGACTTCCTCCTCCTCACAAGTTTTTTTCCATTGACACAAAAACGAGCTTCATTAGTCTGGATCATGCATTGTCACCTCCTGCATCTCAGGACAGTCTCAGATGGCGCCACAGCAACATGGTGCAAACAGGAGGCAGTTTTCACCTAGGATTTTGATATCTTCCCCTACCTGCATCAGACTGATGCTGTTGTATAAAGGAAGGAAATAAATCACAAGAGAGACAAAGATCCCCCACTTGTAACAAAAGGTCCACCTCTGGTATACATCTGAAGTCCAGGTTCAACATACAAAGCTTCAAATCATTCCTCCTCAGCTCCAGACAAATCTGTGTGACAGTTAGGTGTCTAAGTTAAACCTCAACAATCAGCATAAGGACATCATCCTGTCCTCTCATCATTACAGAGAGGGGTACCCAGAAGGCTCTTTGGAGTAAGGGCTCTCTGATTGGGTCTGACCAAACTTCAGCTAAGGTCAGTCAACGTTGGGATCGTTTTGCATCACCTCTCTGACTTTGACCACCAAATCCACCATGAAGCTGAGAAAGTTTTCAAACGAGCCTGCTCCATCTCCACTAAAGAAGCTTTTGAAGAGATCATGGATTAGCTCTGATGGTTATCACTGTTGGCTCCATGAGTTAATACATTTCTTTGTTTGCTTTCTTGGAAACAGATGAAAGGAAACTAAATGAAGAAATCAAAATACGGGTTAAACATTTTAGTGGAAAATTTGACAGTCAAAATAGATTTGGCCTTCTGGTTCCAAAGTCCATTTATGGTGAAATCAGTGAAAATACAAGGCACCTAATAGTGGGTCAGGTGAGATTTTGCTCAGTTAGTATTGTACATTGCAAATGTTATACAGAAAGATAAAACACTTGATTAACTGATTCTGGCAGCCTGGCATACTACAAAAGAAAAATTAACATATATCCTACAATCCTCAGCAATTACAGTGTACTTAATCTGGATTTTTTTTATCACTTAACGGTAAAAAATAATTTGAGTGTGGAATCATTAACAACAAGATGACAGAATTATTAACAAGCCAGAGAAAATCCAATTAATTGGTAGACACCATCATTGCACACTCAGATGCTAGTAGTGACTTCCTGAAATTACAGCTGATGACACAAGATTGAAGCTGATACTGTGGATAAACGTAAGTACTAACACACAGAGGAGTTTTTCCACAGACTCATTTCATACTTTTGTTAAACCATAACAGTTTGCCTACAAAAAGTGCCCACTTTGGGCCAGAGGAAGCTGCCTGATGATGCTTCCTCAACTCAACCAGCAACCCATCCTTGCCCCATGGGAACCAGGAGCACCCACACAGACACATTTTGTGGCCTTGCAGAGGTAACAACCAGATATGCTCAATGAACATGTTTGGGGCTTGCATGTCCTCTGAACTCCCTCAGCTATGTGAAGCATCTGAAACCTTACTCTTCCGCTTGTTTGTGAGAGGTGAAGGAAAGACAACCCCCCCCCACTGCTCTCTGGGGTGACAGTACTCAGCATGACACCTCCAGATCTGGAAGTCATCTATTTCTCCTGCAGGGATCATCTGCTCTTGTATAGCTAAGGAGTTAATACTAACCATATGGTTGATTACAGCAATTATTACAAACACAATGTCTAATGAAGGCAAAAGTATGGTAAAATAATTAGACTTAATTATGACATTCACATTTCAAATTATGTTTCACTTATCCTGCATGAAAGATGAAAAATTCCTCCTCAAATGGAGTAAGTGTAAACTTCCCCTTCATTCCCTAAAGGGGGGGGTTTCTGCAGCATCAGAGGGAAGAGAAGGATGTGTTTAAGAAGCCTCAGAAGGTGAGACTACATAAGGCATCCAGGCTTTTGGGGGGTTTTTTGGCCTGTCCACAGTCTTTTATTTTTGCAGGTAACTTTCCCTCCTGCCTCAGTGCTCTCTCAACTGGGCTGGAAGCCTCAGAGGGGTCAGAAAGGCAATAATGACCCTGGAAAAATTCCCCCCTTCCTTCAGCCGCTGTGTTATTTTACACATTTAAACCTAGTTCCTCACACCAGCATTTCTCAGGAGGGTCTCTTTGGGCTTCCTTCTAATGGTAAGCATGACCCAGAGCTCCCAAGGGCAGTCCCATCTTCCACTACTTGAAGAGCTTCTCCTTCTCCTTTGTTTCCCTAAGCATGCACATCTGGCCCTGGTAAATTTTAATTTACAAATAATAGTCTAATTGTAGAAGCTTGTAACATATACTTGCACATAAAATACTGACTGTGATGGGAGAGAGAAGTTTCACGTTGGTGCATTTGCCGCAGTACTCAAAATCCCAACTATATCGATTTGCTCAAGTCATTTTACAGTGCTATTTTCATTAGCTAATCCTGAGGAGTTTGCTATCTCGTATTTATTAAGTGTACACTCTCACATACACATACACATTCTGAGGGGGGAGAGGACAGATTCCATTAAAGTGCACCACAGATAGGAAGGAATCCAAGTCACTTCCAATACATTATATTAGCTCAAGTGAAGGTTTTTCCGTAGAGTTCACACAGTTCATGGTTAAAGCTTTTTTTTTTTGATGGCTTGAGTCACACACTTCAGTATGTGCTTCATGATCACTGCTTTCTAACTGGGAATGGGGTTTTTTTTGATGGCTAAAAGTTCAGCATGAAAATTATTTTGATAAAACACTTGGTCTGTGCTACTCTAAGTCAATATGAAAGTGCTTTTCATGTGGCATCTTGCTTTATCCACTGTAACAACTCAGTGAGACCCTGCAAGGTTAATGAAAAACTTGTATATGAATAGCTGCTCTTCACACAACCTGAAGTCATTTCTTCTTCATGAAGTCACTGATGATAACTCAGAGGTGACTACCATAGCATTTGTCATCCGTGGGAATATGTGAAGGCACGTGGCACATTCTAAGAACAAAAATAACCTAAATTAAACCCAAAATTGCTTGATACACATCTAGCAGGATCCCAAGTACTCTGTACTCTCCCCTGTCAAAAGCAACATCAACAGCTTGCAAAGCACTTGGTCTCCTACAGCACCAGTAGCAGAACTGAACTGTGGAAAACCATGTCCAGACTTCCCACAGCCTCCCTAGGCAGCACCAGTTTCCCCTGTGCGCTGTTCCTGATCTCACTCCCTCTCAGAGCGGTGCCAGGCAGGGAGACACAGCCGTGGCACCCCTCCAGGGCTGCTTGATGTCTCATGCCTGATGACTCTTGTCAGGTGAAAAAATCACTCAGTGCAGGCAGGATTTGAAATTACAGCAATATACATAAGCAGATGAGACCTATCCTTCCTTGCAAAGTAAATAGAGGTTGGGACATCCCTTTTTTCTATAGTAGCTAGCAACAGGATGTTCTGGTTTAGCAAGGAGCAGCTTTTGGCTTAGTAACAGGGGGAGCGGGTTGCAGTGAAGACCCGGTAAAGAGTTTGCGGACCCTCCCCCGGCTCCTGGGTTCACACCCACCTCCGGCCTGGCTGGGCCAATCTGGCGCCTCTGCGATCACTATTTAGGGGACGGGAATTTGGAATGCGAGTCAGGAGGTGTAAGAGGGATACAAGATGGAGGCGACCACGCGGACCCTTCGGCCAGAGAAGGAGGAAGGAAGGAGGAGCAGTAGACCGGAGACCCTTCTGCAGGCCGTGGCGAGAATGCAAGCTGTGCCCCTGAAACTTATGGAGATCCGTGGCAGGACTGAGAGCCACCAGCAGCTCCATGTGAGTGAGCCCGGACGGGCGAGGGACTGTGTGGGGAGACGGCCATGGCCCAGGCCGTGTTGGAGAGCCTGCACGCCGCAGAGCAGCCCCACACGAGAAGCAGAGAGGAGCTGCAGCCTTTGGACTGGGTGCACGTCGGAGCAGCCCGTGCAGGGCTGCCATGTGTGTGAGCTACCCCACGGACTTGCAGGGAGGACTGGTGTGGAGTTGGCACGTCCTGAGGAGGGACGAACGGCAGAAGCTATTGGGAGCAGACTGACTGAGACCTCCACTGCCTGCCCCTCCGAACCGTTCAGGGAGGGGCAAGGTAAAAACCCCGGGATCAGGGCTCTGAGCCCGGGAAGAGGGGAGGTGTGGCGGGAAGGTGTTCTTAAAAAGGCTGGTTGGACTCTTCATTGACGTATTCCTCTGTGTTGTTTCGTTTTGGTTATGTTTTGGGTTTTTGTGGGTATGTTTTAGTTGATGTTGCATTAAATTATTTTCTGGTTTTTTTTCCTTCCCCAAACCGAGTGGCCTGGTCTGCTTTGTCCTGAACCTTAAACGGCAATTAAGCCCTCCCTGCCCTTGAGCAATTCTCAGCCTCCTCGGTACTCGAGGCTAATCGTGGTCTTTTGTTCCCTGATGGGCCTAAACCACGACACAGGACAAGGGGTAATGGGATGAAGCTGGAACACAAAAAAGTTCCACTTAAATATAAGAAAAAACTATTTCACTGTTGAGGTGAGGGAGCCCTGGCACAGGCTGCCCAGAGGGGTTGTGGAGTCTCCTTCCTTGGAGGTCTTCAAGACCCACCTGGACATGTTCCTATGTGACCTGATCTAGGTTGACCTGCTTCTGCAGGGGGGTTGGACTATATGATCTCTAAAGGTCCTTTCCAACCCCTACTATTCTGTGATTCTATGATTCTAAATTCCAGACAGCAGTCAGTGTTCCTCATGTCTGAATAATGTAATGACAGCGTCCAGAGGAAAACTTGCCAGACCATTAGTTGTTCCCTGTAACAAGTCACATCCCTTTGAAACTCCCTGGTTGCCACAGCAGGGCACCGACTCAACTGTAGAAATCCCAGTGAGGCCTCCAGGACAGTAGAATGGAGAGGTCAGCCCAGCACTCCATGAAAATGTTTTTCAACACCCTCAGTGCCTCACGCAAGCCTATCGTAACATTTCTGCACAGGCAGGGTCTTCCTCTTTGCATCCATTGCCTGCCTTGGGAATAGCCTGATCTGCTGCCAAATATCAGCCCTTTAGAATTGCCCCTGCCACTCCAGTCCCCTGACCACCAGGAAGAAACTTCTCACCAGAAAACAGTCTTGAGGCCTCATCCTCGAGGAGCCCTAAGATATTCTTCCAAATTTTCTGGTGAGGAGTTCTGTACACCCTCTAAATAAATCATGTGATTAAATTGATTTCATTGTTCACAGAGCTCTGCTTGCTGTGTGAAGCACTTACATGTAGCACTAGTACGAGCCATAGGATGCTCTATTTGGTGAGAAGACAAGCAGAGAGCTAGCTCACAGGGCCTTGAAGAATACCTTTTTCCCAAAAGGAGAATCAGTTTTTTGGGTTTCTTTTAAGTGACCACAGCTAAATGAACTATTAATTCAAGAAAGACGGGAAGACTGAGCCATGAGATTTCCAAAGACTGCTGAGGCACATGAAGTACAGAAATGTCTGTATCTGCTTATAGGATCAATAAGAGCCCACATAATTGTCACTGCAAAGTGTCAGTATTTTCCAGCAACTCACAGGTAGGAGCTTTTGAGGACTTACATATACTCTATATAAGTACAGTGGATTCATAATACTCACTGGGAAATGTGATTTTTTTTTGTTCATTCATAGTATTTGGAAAGACTCTCCATTCTTACAAAATTCACATTCACCTAGGGCAGTTTTCAAACCATTCACAGTTATCTGAGGTTGGTGTCTTGGAAAAATGCAATAGAGCAGACAAGGAATGAAGATGCACAGGTTCCCTAACAGCCAAGATTCTGAATTACATCACTGTTCCATAAATATATTCATTTTATTCATGTTCATTCCTGAAAGAATTTACTGCACCAGGGATGTCATCTTGACTATGCATCTTAGAATTGATCATTTCCCCAATTAAGCTGTTCGGGTCTCAGACTTAAAGAGCTGTCACAGCTGCTGCAAGCTGATTTATCTCCTGATGACGGGCAGAGCTCCTGACCAAAAATTATTAATGACAGAGCTTCTTTTTTTGAAATAACCTTAACCTGAGCATATATCTTTTGAGTCACATTAATATCTGAACACATACCCGCAATTCTTAGCCAGGTGTTAAATGGATGTAAAATCTGAAACCTTAGTCTTTTAATATAGAGCCTTTCAAATTAAGAATAAGAGATTAATCCAGCCGTGTTCTGTGCCAGACTGAACAGCAACTTCTGCTGTTTCATGACCAGTGTGGACTCTGAACAGGACTTTGGTTTAGGTCACTCTGCTTCCCAGGCAGCTCCTGCACCACAGTGCCTACAGTGTAAGCAGCTGCAACACATGACTTCCAAGGGCTAGTCAGGGAAAGAATCCCCCCCAACATAAAAAGGCCCAAGGGTGAAATGTGATAAGTGCCTACTTAGACAGTTCAAGACAGGTATTTCTTTATAAGCCTCCTTTATGGTTTAACACCATTCCCACTGAAGTCAATGAGGAGTCCAGCCATCGGCATTAGTGGGGCAAGAAACAGATCCTTCATCAGCATGTTTTTGTGACCACCGTCGCAACAGTTAGGGCCTACTACACTGCCCTGGCCAAAGGACTTTATTACATTGGATTGCTTAGCAAATTTTAACATTAAATAAATTGAAGCGACATCATTTATGAGGGTTGCTACATACACAGAATGTGTTGGGTCCTCACGAAAGCTTGGACAGCAGAGTCCTGACCTGGTTGAGTATTCTTAAACTGTGAAAGCATAAAAGGATACAGGCACAATCCCAAAAAAAAATTCTTCTGATTTGAATGGCCCTAAAATTTCATGAACCTTAAAAATCTCCCTCATAAATACCAGTGAGTGTGAGATAAATCACACATTCATCTGAGCAGTTCTACCATATTCCAGATACATGTCAAAACTCCCACTTAAACTTTTATTTTAATTAGTTTAAAAACTCATCCAAATGTTTAAAAGTTTTAAACAGCTAAGTGTCTTTCTTATTATTCAGTCCTCTTATTATTCATTTTCAAAAGGCCCTCTGACACCTATCAAATCTGATAGACGGAGCAGTGATTTCTCTCAGGCAAGCGTAAATCTTACACCACTTCCCACATGATATTACTTTCCACATGTCTGATGGCTCTGGAAACAAGTAATCAAATTAATAGGACTATTTAACTTCCATTCATATCTTAGCTGCCACCATAAATTTCAACCATCAGAATATGGTAAAATGTTAGTTTTGCTTTATTTGGAGGAGATACTAATTTTCACAACTTCTGCCTTATTAAACCCAGCAACTCATTTCTTGGATAAGACGATATGATTCACACTGACAGCAATTTCAATAACTACTCCAAGCCTTTGCTATTTACACTTGGTTTTGTGAACGGGTCATATTCCCAGCATTAAAATTTTATGATTATTTAACAGGGAGATTGTAAATGTAATCTACCTGAGCCCGAAAACTTCAGTGGATAAAAAGATACAACAGGAACCAAATGTAGCAACATGGCTCCTCAGCTGATCCACTTAGTTCCTCTTTGGCGATATTCGTTGCTGGGAACACATCAAAACTGTCCTATGCTTACAGTTATGGCATCTCACTGCCTATTGCAGCAGGTTCCTTATGTCATTATTCACCTGCAAAATGCCCAGCAGTCTCAAACAAGGATATATAAGAGATCACATTACTTTCAGGAACAAGTTTTACTGTCTTCTGCTCTGCTGCGACTCAATAGAAATAACACAGAAAGTTGCTGGTCCAGGGCCAAGGAACTGAAGGTATGGTGAGGGCAATGTAAGAGTCATCAATGCCTGCAAATTTATGAGTTTTCACTCTTCAGATGAGGCATAGTAATAGCCTGCCTTTGTGCTCTGAGCCCATCACTATTGCAGACTGAAACTTCTTAATTTAAACTGCCATGAATCATACCACTTGTGCCCCATTGCCCATTCCCAGTGCAGGGCAGATTTTCAACCTACCTATTGCCAGTATCAGCTCTGTGCACCTCTTGGTAAAATATTATACCAGGATCTTCTCCTTCTTTGCCCTTCAGTCTCCATCAATACAAACAGACTATTCCCTCAAGAGGAAAAGCAAAAAAGATAGTTACGATGGTTACTGTCAACATTGCTTCATACAACTGAGTGGACAGCAATTGAAGACTGTGGTGAGTCTGTGTGATATTCGCAGTACCATGAACAAAGCAGCATTTCACAATTTTTAGGCAAGTATCTTGAAACACACAAAGTGGATACGGGTTGTAGTGAGGACGCTGTACAGTGACTGAGTAGAACAAGACTCAACTACTCAGAGTTGAAAACTGCTTGAGCTGTTCTGCATTCAGTCATAATACACTGCAAAAAAAGATTATTGCTCTTGTGACACGATAATTTGGCATTTGCAACTTAAAATTACATTGGACATTTTGCAGCTTTATGATATTGCAAATTCAGGCTTGGTTGGCTATCCGTTAACATCTTTCTTCTTTCAGAATTACCATTTCCCAGGTTTCTTCTTCCTCTTAGAGATATGTGTTTCAGATTATTTTCCCTCAGATTTATTATCCTGCAGTTTTCCGGGATGAATCTCGAGTTCTATAAAAACCCCTGCCTACCTTTATAATCTCTTTAGGTCTCTTTTTATTATCTCATTTTCTCTCTAGTCCTCCTAATTCAATATCCTCTGAATTTTGTAATCATGCTCTTCTCATTTTTTTCTTTTAGATTGTTAATGATGGTATTTAATACAATCTCTTCTTACACTGCTACTAAAGTACTGCACGATCATACTAATGCTTAGATTTTAGAAAGCACAATCTATCTATAACTCAAAAAAGCAATTCATATGTAAGGGAAATGTTGTTACCCCATATCCCAACCCAAATGGTGCAGGTGCTCACAAAAGCTACTTTCCTTTTCCTGTATTTCATCTACAATCTCTTGACAGAGAGACACAAACTCCTCTAGATCCTGTTTTGGAGTGGCTAAGTGAGCTTTCTACTTTGAACAACCCTTTAGGGGACTCCAGCCCATGATTGGAGTCTGGAATATTCAGGCAAATACCCCTGGGGAAACAACCTTGACAATGTATTGGCAAGAAGGAATTCCCCAGCTGTTTTGAGTAAATCCTCAGTATTCTTCCCAGATATAAAAACCTGAAACTTTACTGCCCACTTTTCAACAAAAAACTGTATAATGGTGATGGGAAAGACTCTGTTCAGTATGTCCCCACAAAACACTGCCTGTGACCTCCTGGACCACTAATGGTTCTTTTGCCCCAGCCTGGAAAACACTGACTGATAGCTTTTGTGATCCACTCAGTTTGGAGAAGGCATTAGAGAAACCCCATCCCCACCCACAGGGATGCTCAGCCCTTCCAGTCTACTTCTTCCACACATCCTCCTGTTAAGACTGCACTGAACCAGTCTCTCAGACAATATCTGCCCCACAGCACAATATTTTTGTATATGACACAGTGTGGGTGAAGAACAGGCAGGTAGGAGGAAAAAGGCACTAAAACTGGTGCTACCTACCCTTCACAGGTGGGTGTTCTTGCACATCTATCAGGACTAGGACTTTTACAAACACAAAAAGACAGCTTTGACTCTACTCCCTACCACTGGAAACTGAGGAGGAGAGGCTAAAAATCAAAAAATGTACCAGCCACTGCCATTAGACCTCCTCAATCCTCTCAGATCTGGAAGATCCTGAACCATTATGGAGATGCCTGGCAGCAAGCATGCAGAATATCAGCTACAGCCCCGAAACAGCTATTCAATCTATCTGGAAATATGGAAAGACACATCTGTTGCTGCCTTGTGACCAAGTGCTTTTCTGACCCCCTACTGCTACCTTTGCCAGGCACAGGACCACAGCTGGTTTTCGCTCCTCCTGAGTCTTCATGCCTGATTGACGCATACAAATAGCTGTACAGTCCCATCTCTCCCACCTCTCAAGATTAAGGTGGTTTCCTAATCTGTGAACTAATTCCACCACTTCAAACAATCTTTTATTCTCCATATTTTCAGATGTACCATGTGCCTGGATTTTCCAGTGAATTTCAGCTGGGCTGACTGCTTCCAAAAGGGTGTTATGGGGGGCAACCAATCAAAGCTGAAGGCAGACAAATTAAGAAAACTGTTTTTGAAAGTCATAGCTCAAAATTTCTCCTGAGCACTGTATTTGGCTTGTAATTTTAGGGACACTGTCTCAGATGGGAAAAATATACATGGAAAGTTGGATTTTCTTTTATCAGAAGTAACCTGTCGTGGTCAATGCCTATTTATCATACAAATAGTATGATAATATTTTCAAAAGCTTTCCATTTAAAAAAAATAAAAATAAAAATCAATGACCACTGTTACTTTCTGCTGCTATTTCACAGTTTCATCATACCCTTTGGATTAGCATTAAGCTATTTTTGACTATCCAATATTAGGGAGCATTCTGATTAGCAGCAGTGATGTATTACAGGTATTTTTTCAAAGGTGAGAGGTTTGCCTCACTTTTTTTTGGCCAAATTTCACTCTGAATAATTAGACTCTGAATGCCTAAAGTTTTACTCTGAATAATTGGATTCTGAATGCCTAAAGTTTCAAAGACTTTATTTGGGTAAGATATTAGCTTCTTGCCATAAAACTACAATGTAATTTTTTTTGCACCATTAAACAGCTGCCATTATCCACATGAAAGGTAGCTCTATGTTGCTGATTGATGAAATAAATTATTACCTCATACCCCCATCACTGTATTTATGGAGGCAATGTCCACACTACTAATAGCAAGATCATAGAATAATTTTGTCATTTTCTTCATTTAATATGACCCATGCCTACAGTCTCTCTGTCAGAAAGTTACTCTAATACCCCAAGCCTACAAGGAGGGTAGGAACTTCTGTGCATTTGGCAAAACACTCTGTGCAAATATCTTAAGATTAGACAATGGAATTTTCACTCCCCAGTGTGTTTTAATTACATAAAAAATCTGTAGGGAACAAAGATGACCAGAAACCCCTCATAGCAGAGCAGCAGCTAAAGTCTCGGCTCCATACACCTCTTTCCTTCTGCAAAAACCTAGACAACCAGCTTCCACTTGCAAGAGCGTAACATGGGACTAGAGGATTATCCGTCACAATTCAAACGCAATTCTCTGATAATGGTAATAGTGTTCCAGTGTTAGAAGTGATAGACTTACATAATTAGCTGCAAGTGCTATTTCTGTGTGTGTAAAATCTTTTAATTATTTCCTTTTTAATTATTTTAAATTACCTAATAACTCTTTGGCAAAGAGGGATGTATGGGAGGGAGGTAGCACAAGCCCACCATCATTATGAAAGCTTTTCAAGAGCTCCATTATGGGTTGTGAGCATCTGACTCTTTGTAGCATGAGTCACCCACAAAGTCTTGAGCCATCAAGTAATTAAGGTTCCTTAATACAGAGTGGGAGGGGAGGAAGTAATATCGTGTCTCGTTATGATCAGTCACATTCCTACAAGTATATATCATAACTGTTTTATAAATGGATTATTAGCAAACCAGATTACAGCACTAATTATTTCTCCCAGCATTTCCCCTACCATTGTACTCCAGACTCGTCTGCTCTCCAGTACTACTATACTTCTCTTCATTCTGTTTTCTTCCCCCTTTGTTATCTCAAGCACATGCACAATCATCTATGTAAACTCACCTAGGACAAGAAGAGCCCAACAATAGATGTTATCAATGCTCCAAAGCAAAAAACATTGCCGGTTGTCACTGAAAATCTTTCTGAAGGGATAGTTGCACAGTGACCTAGGTATGACAACGAGGTCATAACCCAGTTCTGAGTACAACTGTGAAAGAGGAATTAGCAACATAAAGCCACCTCCATGCTGGTGAGCAATCTCAGAAGAAAGGACAAGAATTGCCAGACCTGAAAAGAAAACCAGCTTTCTCACCTTCTCTGGAAAAAAAGCAGGGCTGTTAGGAAAGACGTATTATGTAAGGTTTTTTCCTTTAATGAAGACCAAGCCCAAGAGAGCTAGCTTATTCCAGCAGAAATCAAGGGCAGGACAAAGTTAAACAAGAGCTGATGAAAGGAACAAAGTGGAGCATCAGGAATTAAAACAAACTAATGGAAAATATAGGTATAATCATAGGTCAAATTTACTACACACAGTCAGTGAAATCTCTTAAAATCTTCGAGAGCACCCACAGGATTTAGCAGCCAGTTGTAAATTTTCACAAAAAGAACAGAGATTTAGATGTTTCTGTTTAGCTGTTTTGCACATCCCATAAAATCCATTGAAATTATCAAGGCAAAGCCCAAAATCATACACAATGTGAAAGGCAATTCACATTGCTCCTCTTCTCAGCAGTGTAAAACATGACTTCTGCCACAGATTTACCAAAGAGTAAAGGAAAGATATTGGGGTAAAAACTAATGGATTGTGACACCACAGCTCTTATGCTAATTCTTCAAACTTGCTTTTGCCATTTTCAGAAGAAAAAACAATCAAGAAGATGGTGCAGTCTTTGTAAAATTCCTTTGCCAGCTAATAAGGTGTGACTAACATTACCCAAGTGTTTGCTAGGGATGAATGAAGAGCATTAAAAATGTTGGGATTAGTCTCAGCAGTACTGAAGAATTTGCTATGGACCTTTGCTTAACCTCTCCTGATTAAGGTGCATGCAACCAATTCCTTTGCTGAAGCTATGCCCTTACCAACATAGCTCATCTCCCCATTGTTACCAAAGCATTGCTTGTGTTGGATCTGCTCTCCTCTATATCCACTATATTGTTTTTGTTCGAACTACTTAATATGCCCATCAAGGCAAAAATGCAGTGTTCTACTCATAAAGAGAGCTACCATATACATTTCAAGGCATGATGGTATGTCAGCATCCAAAAAAGAGGCACCAAAGGGGGAATGTACACACATGCCCAGAAGGATCATTGTTTGCACTTTGTATATCTGCATCTCCAGGCTGGACAGAGCTTTCCCATGTTCAGCTCTGCCACTAGCACTGCAGGCAAGAACAAAAGCCCAGTTCAGCCTGATATACTGTCCCCAGACATGAGGAAAGGTCCATAGATCCACCAAGCCCAGCTCACTGTTCCCGATATCTCTACCTCCTCCTCCATCAACAGCTCAGCGGGGTAGAGAACAGAGGATGTGGTCAGTCTGTCACAGATGGGCTCTGCTGCTTCTCTCTTCTCAGATGAGGACGACTCTTGCCATTCTTCCCCTGCTCTGATATGGGGTTCCTCCCCCAGGACAGAGTCCTTAACAAGCTTCTCTGGCATGGGTTCTTCCTAACAGTTACAGCTTCTGCAAATACAGGATCCCACACATGGCCCACATATGGACCTCTTCTGGGCATAGTCTTAATGAACTTCTTTGGCATGGGTTCTTCCCAATATCTACAACTTTTGTGAATATGAGGTCCCTCACACAGGACACAGCCTCCTCTGGGCATAGTTACTGCCCTTGATGCAGGGTCTTTTATGAAATGCAAGCAAACCTCTGCTTCACCAGTCTTCTCTGCAGGATGCAGGGGAATCTCAGCTCCAGCACACATCCTTTTCTCTTTCCTCACTGACCTCGGGGTCCGCATGGTAACTTCTCTCTCTCTCCCAACTCCTTGCACCACCACCAGCTGGGAAATAAGGAAAGGCAGAACAAGAAAGACCAAGAAAAACCCTCCTCTTCTGGCTTCTTCTTAAAAAGTGGTTGTGGAGGTGTCCAATTGAGATTGACTCAGCTGGGAAAAGTTTGGAGCAAATTCCTACAGGAGCCAAATTCTTACAAGCCCCTTCCCCATTACCAGAAACGGCTCCATGTCAAACCATGATAGCATCCCATATTTCATCTTTCTGGGAGAATATGACTCAAAAGTGTAAATATATTTCCTCTTCTTCCATCCCAATTAACCAGAAGATGACGGCTAAATTTGTGCTGGCTAAAGAGCATGGGTTTGTCTGCAAGTACTTCCTGTGATGTTGGCTCTATCCCTCCATAGATAGGGCTTCATGCTCTTTAAATTTTGCTGTGGTTCCATTTTAATCCATAAATACGCACAAAGCAGAGCCACATTAACTCCTCTAAAGTGAGTCCCCCTCACTGGTTCTGAAACAGTAGTATACGCCTATGGTATGGGCAAATGTCTCAACTCTACTCTCTCTAAGGTGCTACTTCACAATGTTAAACCTATAAAACTCAATCATACTCTAGCCTGGAAGGAAAATTCAGAGAAAACTCTGGAGGAGTCAATTTATTTGGAAGTTAACCAGACATATTTCAATCTCTATTGGACATCTTGAGACACAACATAAATTTTTATATAGGTTATTTGATTCTCACACCTCATAAATTAAATAGAATGATCTCTGATATATCTAATGCTTGGTGGTATAACTATGGAAGGACGGATTTCTGGCACATTTGCTTCCAGTGCCCTGCAGTTAGGTCCTCTGTGCATCAGTTAAGGTTAACGTGAAATGAGGGGCAGTGACAGGAGACAGTTTCAAGTCCTGAGCAATTTGCAAAGGAAACTCAGCTTGCTGGGACCAGACTACCTGCCATTCTGCACAGGACTAAGCTACCAGTGAGTTAGGTATTTTTGACAGGCTCTAATGGAAATTACCCCAAAACCATAGAAAGCTGTGTCATTGCTTGGCAAGTTGAAAACAAACATTTCAGGTAAAAAAAACCTGTTTTCATAATACAGCTGGATGACTAATTTATTAGGTTCATGTATCTTATCCAAAATCACTCACAACTTTCCATGCATTTCCAATTTGAGTGAGACAATAATAAAGTTTGATTTTAAGCTGCAAATGGTATGAAAATCCAATTCAACTGCATCTTGCAAGAGTCTCAATTCAATACAGAATGGGCTAGCCATCTAAATCCCATGGTGGGCTTTTGTGTCTTTGGACAACACAGAGACAAAGTAGCACAACATGCTACAGCTCAGAACTTGACCCACATTTACTAGCGGCATGATTCATCCAGTCAGGAAGAGAAATAATGCCACTCACAGGCTCATGGTCCATAACTAGACAAACCTGCAAATATAATATTTGTGTCTTGGAACGTACAGTTGAAAGCTTTCAAGATAAAATACCACTTCTTTTGTAGTTCTCCAAGTAAAACTCGTGTTCCCAGGAAGCAACAAACACCTTCAAAGGAAAATTCATATGTAATACACCTACAAATACTTATGTTGATTGAGAGATTAATTTAACTCTGAAACAAAAATTTTATGAACTTGCTCTACCTTAAGTGTATCGTAGATGTGATATCTGTTACACAATAGCTGTGACATTATGGAGGAAGTTATACTACACTCAGAACTGGCATACGTCTCATGCACAATAACAAGGCTCATAGCTGTCATCCACAGTCATTTAAGCCATACTGATTGCCACCAGCAAGAAAGTACACCTCTGAAGCATTTTGGCCATTGGTTCCTGGGGTTTTTTTGTACCCTCTTACTTTCTCTCACTGTTTATTTTCTACCTTTTTCCGTCACTTTTCCCTTTCTCTCGCTTCTTTCTTCCAGCCCTAACTTTCTTGCTTCTGAATTTCTTTTCCATCAATGAGTTCCATTTTTTTCCTTCATCATCTTCTTTTCTTTCTCAACTCATTATCAGACTAGGTGTTATCCTACCTAAAATATGATGCTGGTCATAGTATAGCAAGGTTATTATTGATGACAGTAGAGAACTGCATTTGTTGATTTAGGAAGTCTCTTCCAATCCTATATTTCTGGTTTTTTCCCCAGTTCATTTGACAAAAGCTTGACATTTTGACAGAGATTTCTATCTTTACAAATTACAGAGATTTGTATTATTACATTTCAGAGTGAACATCCCAGTGAAGTGCAGTGCAAAAAAGCAAAAAGTAGGAAGGAAATCATTTTTCTCAGAGCACTCATTTAACGTAAGGATGAAATTTTTATCTGTTAGGCTTATCTTGCTTTTAAAGGTTGGCTTTGTATCCAGGTGAGTGGGCAGCATTTTATTACTAAAGTAAGCACGTTTCCAAGCTTCATGTGCCATATGGCCCACGAAGAACTAAAACTCCAGCCTATGGGCAGAGTGTTCAAGACCTCTACTCTACGCAGCTGCATGCAGGTCTGAATTTTCGCTATGTTTTTCAGAAATGTGTTAATTTTCATACATTCTAACTTGATTAAGTTCCTTCTCTTGGCAACTGGTCATTGGTCTGATCAGCAGGGGACTAATACAACCTGGGAGCTACAGCCTAGGCAATGGAAAACACTACAGGCACGATGGAGGACATATTTGCAAAGAATATCTTCTGCACCTGGACTCCATTTATTAAGTTTTCAGAAAGGACAGCTCCTGCCAAGAAGCCAGACACTCTGACCTTGTTTGAACCTGCCTGCTGCTTGCGGAGCGAGATCTGTAGTGAGAGGAAGTGAAGGAGGGGCACAGAGCACACTGTTGCTCCTCAGGGACTCACTACAATATATGGGGAGTTTATGTTCTCTAAGTGTTTTACTTTTAAAGCCTGTATTCTTTCATCTCGTCACAGGCTATAACTTCTCTATTGAGCTATATTGCTGTGTCTAGTCAGGGCGTGTGTTTGTATGCCGGTGTCAATCATTTCTTTTTGTACTCTTCATCGACTGTGGATCATGGAGTGGCAGGTGGTTCTTGCTTTCCACTCTATTGATACTGCTTGGTTTTATTATATCATTTTTCCCCCTCCTCAAGCTTTATAAGCCATCAAGGTCTACAGTCTCTAATAAACAGAAAGTTAAAAGGGGAAAAAAAATATCCCAACACACAAAGTTAATACAGTTTTGATTCAATACTCAGCACATTTTTAGCATGGTTCTAGTTTTCCCATTATGACATGAAGTTGAACTTACCCCATAATGCAGTTCTCATTTAGGATTCAAAGATGTTAGCATACCACAGAAGCCTTAATGATCATGCTTGGCTCTCGGACACTGCAGAGATAAGTGTCCTTCAAATAGCTAAGCTGGATAGATGCAGATGCTGCTTTCCCTAATAAAAGTAAGATCCTTCCAAATAAGGGATTAACAAACCAGAGTATTATCTTCCAAACAAATACAATATCTACTTACTCCTTTTACAAAACTGGGAAAGAAAAACCACAAAAGAACAGCAACCGAAAAAATCTTCTTCCCTGCATAACTGAGACGTCTGCTACTTAAAACTGCTCCTTCCAGTCTGAAAACAGCACAGTACTAAAGAGCAAGCTTGATTTGATCTTTGCTTGACAACTTTATTTAAAACCGAGCACACCCTTAGGCATTGTGCCGACTGTGGACTTTATTCAGTGCATTTAATGTCCCAATGTGGTGGATTTTGACTCTGCAGAGCCACTTCTGTGGCTGCAGTGCACATAGGAAAAGCTTTTCCTAAACTAGGACTCCACCGCAGGGCTACAGGGAAGAGATTGGGGGAATCACTATCCCACATTGCTGGCAGTGTCTTGGCAGAGGGTGCCAGCAGGTGCCAGTGAGGATGATGAGGGTGTTGGTATGAACATCTGTCTCTTAGGAAGAATAGGGACAAGGAGCAGCCTGCTAATTTTATACTTCATAACATTGGCCAGTTGCCAACCCAGACTCTTTGCTACTGCCAGTCCGGGATGGATTTGAAAGGGTTAGAAGTAGGTAAAATATTGTGTCCAATAATTAGTCCAAAGAGGCTCCCAGGTCCCAATTATATCTACTTTAGCCATTTAGTACTAACTCGTAAAATTTGTACACACTTTTCCCTTTAAAAAGAAAAGCAAAAGGAAAACTTGACACATTGTTTAGGCATATAGAGGTAAAAGGAAACTAATTGAAATTATTTATATAGGACTTGTGGTAGGTTAGAAATAATGTTGTTAAGAGCATAATTAGTTGGACACTCGTTGCTTATGGTCTAGACCTGGAGCTGTGGTGGGGAAAAAGCCCTGAGACTAGAGAAGCTGGTACCCCGACTTAGATCTGAGGACAGCCTAGCTCCACTACTGGTGGCTCTCCATGAGGGGTACCCTGCAGGGGGCAACCTCCTCAGAGCCACTTGCAGCCAACCTCCCCCCAAGATTGCCATGCCAGAGCCATGCCCTGGCACTGGCAGGCTGCAGCCACCCCCTCAGCAGGGCATGGCCAGTGCTGCAGAGGAAATGCAGTGATTTTCACCATCTACTGAAGGCTATCAACAACCTGCTGCCACTCCTCCTGGGAGTGCTGGATAAGTGGATGGGCTACTTAATGAGTGCAAAAGGGACACGGTGCAGAAAATCTTGGTGAACTAGAAAAAATAGACTGGAAATCTCACAACAAGATGACATAAGGTTTCCTACATTTGTATTCTGCTGCAGTGTGTTAGTTATTACAACTAAAACAAACAAAAAAAAACCCACCAGTATCTCAACAAGATTAAAAAATGGCAAGAGATATCCTTGTGTTATGCTAAAGATAGATATTGGGCATGTATACCTTGACTCAGGGTAAGCGGTTTGTTTGTGGTGGGATGGTTGTAATTCCACTCACTAGCATTCCTGGAAAGAAAGAGGTAAAGAGAAAAGATTGCAGTGATAACCTAGCTTCCCACTGTACTGCTTCCAAGGAAGTAAGACAAGATCTAGCTGGTCTGAACACATATTTGTGCCTAGAATAGTATTTGATAAAATTAAAATAAACCCCTTTCAGTCTTGTTTACAAAAAACAGCTCATATACTGAAACATTATTTCAGGAATCAAAAGACAAAGTATGTTAATGTTCCTCATATACCAAGCAGAAGAAACTGTAAGTCAAAATGGCCCAACAGAACTATTTCCAAATGATAAATGATCTGTTCATTTGAAAGCATTCATTAATAGAAGGAAGTCCATTTGGTTTTACTGGATGTTCCAGATCATTTTAAAAGATTAAAATTTTCCTTTGTTGCAACACAAACATTGCTTCTCCTCATTACAACTGAGTTCCATTTATTAGCATAAGTTAAAAAAGGGTATTGTTGTTTGTTCAGGCAAAATTATGAGAGGAATTTAAAATTTATGGAAATATTTTTTTCCTAAGCAAACTTGAAAGAAAAGGAGAGGGGGGAAAATCATTAAATGAAATATTACCAATCCTTGTTTTCTGAAAACAACAACAAGAAAAAGACTCCTTTCTTTCTGAAAACAGACTTTCTGGGGGAAAAAAATACCAAAGTGTCAATGTTCACTTATGTTTTGACTTGGAATAGTTCATTCAGTCCTTCACGATATTCTATGACTGACAGCATCTTGCCAAAGATGACAAAGACCATAGGCCTATGCACATTACAGATGTTTTAAAATAAGAAAGGTTTCCACTCATAACTACTACTTCTTCCTAGAGGTATAAGGAACACTCGACTCTATTTTAATTCTCTCTGTTTCCTTAATGACTACTGGCTTCTCATAAGTGGTTTGATTTCACAAAAACTAGAGAAAGTAAAAGCAACTTTTTAAAGTGGTTTTTTGTCCAAATAAAGTTCAGTAACTTGTTTCACTGGTGTCCTCACAGCTTGGCACAGCTCCAAGAGCTGGTGAATCCGTAACGAGAAGTAAAAACATCATAAGTATTGGTTAGAAAGAATATCTATAACATTATTAGGACTGTAAATTATTACTTCATTCCCAAGGAATAACAAATATTTCTGAATGTGCTGAACACAGCAAAGATCACTGCATATAAACTATAGACTGCCCACTTACAGAGCCAAGACGTTATCTCTGGAGTTCAGAGACTATTCATATGCTGTAAACATATATCAACTCATCATGGCAGCTAATTATTTCATTAATGGTTTTATTTATGCCCACAAATTATATGCCCACAAATATTAGCAAATCTAATCAAATTTCAAAGCCATTAATGGATAAGCTGTAAGCAAAAGAAAAAAAATAAGTTTGTCAAAAAACTACTCAGGCAAGTAACTCAGGAAGCTCTGCTCAGCTGGTCAGACTTGTTGAGAATGATGTCGTAGCACACGCAGGTACTCCAGTTAGCACTCGTGGTGATCAGAGTCTGCCTATTCCTTTGGACACTCCAGGCATGTTCAGATTTAAATATATTCTAGCACAGTCATACCAGCCCATCCAGTGTCACCGGATCTTGAACAGTCACTGTCCTATTCAACAATAACTTCCTATCTAATCCCTTATCAAGTCTCCATAAAAGAAGAAATGTTTTTTTTCCTGACTTCTTCCTCCTGACCAGTTATGGCTTTGAATATCAACTAAGATTAATACAGTATTATGTCTTTTTTGTTAATGTTGGTTTTATTCCAGTTATACTTGTTGGAGTGGTATCTGTTTAGTTTTGGGTAACTGAAATAATAACTTTGTTAAAATTGTCTTCCTTTAGGGTCATTTTCCTTAGTAAAGGCAGAGCAGTGAGCTATCTTCCTCTGTCACTATTACTTTGCTGAAAGTAAAGCTGAAAAACTGATGAGCATTGAAATTATCTGGAACCATTTACAGCAAACTTTGCTTGAATTTGAAGGGAAGTTTAGAATAATTCTTGTTTTACCTGAATTATTGCTTGTATCACAGTAGATGCATAGCACCTGGACAATCTCAAACACAGATTTAATTCAGAAGCACTCAAAAATGTAATAAAGATCTTTGGAGAAAAATAAAGAACTGAATCAATGACAGAGAAGACAATAATATTTGGTAAGTTTGGCTGGGATAGAGTTCATTTTCTTCATAGTAGCTAGTATAGGGCTATATTTTGGATTTGTGCTGGGAACAGTGTTGATAATATCATAGAATCATAGAATCGTAGGGCTTGGAAGGGGAATGTTTTCATTATTTCTGAGCAGTGCTTGCAAAGAGTCAAAGCCTTTTCTGCTTCTCACAACACCCCACCAGCAAGTGGGTTAGAGGTGCAAAGGAAATTGGGAGGGGACACAGCTGAGACAGCTGACCCAAGGGATATCACAGACCATATGACATCAAACTCATCATATAGAGCTGGGGGAAGAAGGAAGGGGAAGACTCTCAGAGTGATGGTGTTTGTCTTCTCAAGTAACCATTCTGTGTGATGGAGCCCTGCTTTCCTGGGGATGGCTGGACACCTACCTGACAATGGAAAGTAGTGAATGAACCCCTGGTTTTGCTTTGCTTGCACATTCAGCTTTTGCTTTACCTGTTAAACTGTTTTTAACTCAGTCCACAAGTTTTCTCACTTTTAGTCTTCTGATTCTCTCCCCCATCCCACCAGGGGATAGCGACCAAGTGGCTGCATGGGGCTCAGTTGCTGGGTGGGGTTAAACTACCACACAAGTTCTCAGATCAGTTCTGTCCCTGCTTTAGGTTCAGAAAAGGAGTTTAAAATTCTGCTCAGAAAACCTTAATGTCTGTACTCCAAAATAATCATCCGAGTCCGTGTGTATTTTTGTACCATTTCAGCCTGGCAGCATAGAACTAGTAGAAAAGATTTTCAACCACAGATCAAACAGATGTTAGTCAAAGTCTTTCCCAAAATATGTCTCTGCATGATTTTAGAAAATAAAATTTAAAAAAAAGAACACAGCCCTGAAGAAAAAAAAAACTCAGAAGAAAATAGTATCCATAAATCTAGTGAACAGGTTAAGCTTATATTTACGATAGAGACTTATTAGAAAATAAGCATGTTATTGACTAATAATAGTCTTCTGTGAGAGAAATAGCTAATGTGAGTATTAACAAGTTATCTGTGTTGATTTTGAAAGGCAATGTGATATCTATGGACATTTGTTCTAAGTATTTTTTGGGGCAGAGTATGCTGCAGATTTATACAAATCCACTTTCCTAGTGTAAAAACAGTAATTTCCAAGTAGCTTCTACAGGTGATTAAACACACAGCTCATTAATAGTGATTCAAATGCTCTCCTCTGCAAAGATGAACAGCACTGAGGGTTCAGGCCAGTGAGCACAGACAGAAGCAACTAAGATCCTACTAGAGCAACTTTGCTTCTCTCTGGAAGGAGGAAAGATTTACAAGCTGGTTTCAGCTAGGATAGAGTTAATTTTCTTCCTAATAGCCAGAACAGGGCTGAGTTTTGGATTTGTGCTGAGCACAGCATTGATATCACAGGAATGTTTTGGTTATTTCTGTGCAGCACTTGCGCAGGACCTTTTCTGCTGCTCACCCTGCCCTACCAGAGACTGGGTAGGGAGTGCACAAGACACTGTGAGGGAATGTGGCAAGGACAGCTGACCTGAACTAGCCAAAGGGCTATTCCATGCCAGAGAAAGTCATGCCCAGTGTATAAACTGGGGACAGTTGGTGGGGAATGGCAAATTGCTGCTCAAGCATTGGTCAAGTGTGTGGTGAGAAATTACATTGGACATCACTTGGAATATTTTCCTTTGGTTTTATTTCTCTGTTCTTTGTTTTAAATTTATTCTTTTTTCACTGTTTTTATTATTATTATTATTATTATTATTATTAATAATAATAATAATAATAATAATAAATTTCATTTTAGTTATTAAATTGTCCTTATCTCAACCAAGTTTTACTCTTTTTTTTCCCAATTCTTCTCATCTATGTGAGCTGTCCTAGAGTATTTGAGACATCTGTACAGGGCTGTTAGAGATGATACAGGTTTTCACAGAAGGTCTTTCTTGAGAATATCTCAACAAAGCCTAAAAGTACCTTAGACACCCACTGCAGCAATGGTTACTTATCAGCACTGCCTTGGCTTCCATTGCTGCTGATGATGAGGTAGTAAAGACATCCAAGACAGCTTGGGAAGGGACCTGAGATACCTGGCATCTTGCAAAAGGTGTCTCAACTAGCAGCTCAATCTCCTACACCCTGTCCCCAGTGGTGACAGCCAGCTCCTAGCACCCCACCAGCATCTGCCTCACCATGCCTGCAGCAGTGCTGGCATGCTTAGTCTGATATGCAAGTGGCATGCCTGCAGTGAGTCTTACTAGTTAGTGACCATGCCTGAAGAAAACCAACCACTTCCCAGGGGTAAAGTACAATATAACTAAAGAAGTGAGTTTGAGATGTATTTCAAAGCCTATTGAGTGAAAGTTACACTACTAAAAAATTTAAAGGGCTGACTTAATTCCCCTAAAGCAACACTTCCAGCTTTGAAAGAATGTAAATTTTTAGCCAATAGGTTCTGAAATACTTCTCAAAGTTGCATAATTAGTCAGTTATAGCTGAATTTAGCTTAAAAAGGGGGCTGTGAGGGCAGTCAATGAACAATTATAATAAGCATGACTATGTAAAAGTGATGTTATAATATTGATACAGGAGTGCCTCTGGCTAGTTATGCACTAATTCTCTGAGAATGCTTGTAAAGAGCTAGATATTTTCAGATAACTAAGAAGAGCTCAGGTTATATTTGCACCTGAGTACTTAAATACAAACCTCACATTGTCTCTCCTGAAAATCCAAATTCCAAAAGCCTGTCAGATACTATGTGCCAGATTCTCATGTGGTGTAAACTAAAGTGACTCCTTAGCTTGCCACACAGCTTTCCCAATTTATACCACCTAAAAGACCTGGCCAATTGCCAAGACAGTTAGAAGAGAAGATCATTTTCTTCTTTGGTTTGATTTTTGTATACCTCTGCACATGCTTTGCTCAGTTAAAGACTAGAAACGGAAGCTACAAAGTGCTCAGAATTAAAATGTGAAGTTGCCCTATTTTTCTTAGCAAAGCAAAGCAATTTTGTGAGCTAGCCAGTCCTCTGAGATTTCCAGTCAAGTTTGGCAAATTCTTGAGGTTTGGATAATAAAATTATAAGACAATTCCCACAGGTATAGTTTGCACCTTTTAAATATCTTTTATATGCTGTATTGCTTTCATGTGATGTTTCCCACAGTTTTGCTCTGATGAAATGTAGAAAATTCATTGAGTAACAGTCTCCTTACAAAAGCCAGTACTGGCAAAGCTTACATCTGCTGAGGATGAATCTGAGATCATCTTTCATTTAGTAAAGCACAGTACAGAAACACAAGGTGTCGTTTTTGGACCCTTCTACCTAAGACTTTGCAAGCCTGCTGGAAACTACTCCACTGTGGTCTGTCTTGCAAATAAGCCTTGAAAATCCCCAGACCTCATTCATGAGGTATTTACATCAGCATGCACAAGGAATGCCTGGTTATATTACTCAACTCCTAATACACATGGGCTCAGCAGAAGGGTGCATCTGAAAAGCCTGGTGCTTTGAAAACAGTAAAGACTTGATGACTGACACCAATTCTCCTATCTCTGTCAGAGGGGTGTAATAGACTATCAGAAAGAAAGAATACATAAACTCATTTCTCAAAACACCTACACATACTTACAGTCCATGCTCTGCAAGGTATACCACATTCTGGAGGCAATCTGCAGGGCTGACATTTGTCTAAGAACTGCACAAGGATATGTGCAATAGAAAGAGAATATGTGCTTGTGTTGTTGCAAAACTAGAGAGGAATGCAAGCAAAGTCACAGCTGGCTAGATGAAAAGCAAAAAAAAACTTAGTGCTCTCTGTCCCTGGCCCTTCAGCATAGCTCAGAAAATTTTCTATCCAAACCCCCTCCAGGAAAAATAAAAGAAAAAAAGAGTGACATAAAGCTTATCATTGCCCTTTGTGGAGAGCTTGGAGATTCCCAGTCTCACATATCTTCTCTCCTGCACAAGTAATCCTGGGTGCATCATCCTCCATAGCTGTGAGAGGAAGAGCAGAGCAGGCAATGCAAGACAACACAGATCATTACTGTAGGTCTTGCAGAGGGATTGCCTTGTCAGCTGGCACTAGAGGCACAACAATAGTGTTGGAGAGTTATTTAAGGAGAGGACATAGTTCTGAGAAGTGTGAGAGTGAAGCAGATTGGTGCTTTTGTACTTTAAAGAAAACCAGTGGACTGAGAGAGCTAAAAGCAAAGGAACTTCAATCCAGATACACTGGATTTCCTGCATTTGCCTCTAACTGACATGTCTAATGCTGTATCACAATTCAACATAGCGATCCATGTTTTTAATTTTTTCACAGGTAATTTCACTTGTTTCCTTCTTCTCAAGATGTCTTTAAATAGTCAAGCAAAATGACGAACATTTTCCAGCCTCTTGCGTATAAGTAACTTTTTGCATTAAATTATAGTGCCATCAATTATTAAATGAAGATTGTCATTAAATATTACAATGAAGAATGTTATCAATATTGCATCTGTCACAGATGAAAAAACTACATACACAGATAGATATAATCTGTTCATTAGTTCATGAACCCAGAGCTCTCTAGAGAGTGTCACAATATCCCCAAAAGCTGGAGTTTGTATGTGATAGATCTGAAAGATGTGCAAAAACAGATGTAACCAGACAGGTCCCTTTAGTTATGTACATGAGGAAGCTCCACCGAGCAAGTTATTTCAGCTAAGGCTGGCAAGAATTTATTCTGAATGTACTCTCTCTGTATCTGTTTCAGGCAGCAGTGACATAGGAGGAATGTGAACTTTTTTGTTACATCAACTCATTTAGAGCCAAATTATGCTTCTTTTGAGTATCCGTCATTGCAAACATAGAAGACATGTGGATCTCGATATTAGCACCTTCTAAAAGTTGGCTCAATAAAAGCTGTTTAGCACTTAAACATGGAAGCTGTTGTCAGCTTCACAGATGAGTAACTCATTCCAAATTTTGGAAATGGAAATTCTGATATGATGTATACTTCAGGCTTATTAAGAAACTACATTTTGTAGGCTACAATTCAGTTAACTCCAGCTTCCACACTGTCACAATCCACACAGGGCTATGAAAGTTATTAAAAATGAACTTGATGTGGGTTCTTCTACCATAAGTGGAGGAAAATGTCCCTTCAAGTCCAAACTCTTCATTATAGGGAGCTGTGGGACAAAGATAATAGCTAACCACACTACCTTAGCTTGGAAATATTATTAAAAAGAAGAATGTGTTAGACTTTATCCTAGGAAATACCTTTCCTTTTTTTCCTATGATGCCATCAAACACTGTAACAGACACCAATAAAAAGACACTGTTGTATGTTTATTGATTCTGTATTTTCCTCTGTCCTCTAGACTTTAAAAAGGAAATTGTAAGAAAGACAAAAAAATCGTCCCAGTAGATACACCTTAAATCTCACTTGAGATTATGTTTATTTCTGTGATATTAAACTTGAGAAGCTTTTAATATATCCTCTTCCCATTTTTTCTTGCCTCACAAAAATCGAGTCTGCTGAAGATCCCTTGGATGCTTTGAAAATATGGGAATTACTTGTGCTATTCCTCCGTCCATGTCTTCTATTGATTCAAAACTCACTTATTCTCTATATATTCATGTGCTCTCATTACTACCCACAGAAGATCTTTTTCCTAGTTGCACCAACTGCAACAGCCTTGCTCTGTTTCCCTGCCTTCAAATCTACCTCTCTGAAATCTCACCTGCAGAAATGCCTTTCCTGTTATTTTTTCTTATCTTAACTCTACTACTGCTTCATATTTTGAACTTGAGCTTAATACAATCCTAATGAATCCTTTGACTTGAGTTGGACCAGGTAAATTTGCACCAAAATCTTTAGAGATTATTTGAGTTTTCTAGCACATGGACTTAATGAGTGGAAGTCCATAACTTCACAGCTAAGGTGTTAGCCAAGAGATTTCCTGTCCTCAGAGAGTTATAGTGTCAGGATCCCAGTCTCCAGCTCTGTTAGACAGGATACTGGTTTATCACCATTAGAGAAAGACGGGGTGAGAACATTTATTTTAGAATACATCTGAGAAGCTGTCTGAAGATCTAAGATGCTTTAGTGTTTGAGTGTTAATATAAACATTTTTCATGCTATCAATAATTTATTGACAGTTGGCTGCCAGTCTCACACTTGTTCTGCCAATTTGCTCCAGATCCTTGCACGTTTGGGTGGACCAGGGCCAGGACAGAAAATAAAAAAGAACAAAACAAACCCCATTCTTCTTGAACCCCTTGCCCTTTCCACTCCAAACACAATCATGCTCCTCTCTTTGCTGGGAACTGATGTTCACAGTGTGACTAAGAAAATGATTCAGTCCTGAAAGCCACCATGTGATTTAGTGAGACAAAGGGCTGACCTCCCCAGCATCAGCAGCAGCAGCAGCACAGCCGCTCTTGAAATCTCTAAAAGGCAAATGCATTAGTATGTTCAGCCACCATGCTGGCTAATGACTAGACATTTTCGAACATATGGGATCATTATTCCAGCATATCATCAGTGAACTTTCCAGAAAAGCTAATTAAAGGGCCCTTGAAATGCTTACCACAAAGTTGGGCTTTATCACAGCTCCTCACTTGCATTTGGAGAATTAGCAGTTTTCATCTCCCCCGCTTTCACTACTTTTCCATTTCCGGTGATCACTAAAGATGAGTAAAGCTAATTAAACAGAACTTTAATTTTTTAATCATAACTTCCTTTTCCTTTTATTTCTTATGCAGAAGACGTCATTTCCAACTGACACAAAAAGGATTTAGAATGCACTGTGGCCTGTGTCTATTGATGGCTCACCTTCCAAACTACCTTTCTTCCTATATATCTCTCCTGTAACTGTCTCTATTCTTTAACGGTTATTGAAAATGACATTAAAAGGTAATTTATAGATTATAGGAAAGAAAGGTCATTTTTCTGGCCAATAGCTTCTAAAAAGGGGTAAATTCTCCAGACAACTTTTCTTGCTGATCAGAATAATTTCCTAAAAAATGTGTAGATAACCAAAATCTCCCTCAAGACTGAATGCAGAAACAAGCTTTTTACTTTCTTAGGAAGCAATTTTGCTTTTAGAGGTGTACCTCTCAAGCTAAAAACAACAATCTGCAAACTTGAGGAAGGTAAAAAGACCATTATTTACTTTGCAAATCCAAATCTGGAACATCTTTGAGGAGAAAAATCTCTCAAGACTTCAAACTGTTAATCTAGCATTGCTGGAGTTGTCCATAGAAAATGTTCATCACAGGTAACAATATTTGTTGTTGTTGTTGTTGTTGTTATATATTTAAATGTAATATATTAGTATATGTAACATAGTGATAATAACTTTTAATACAATAATATTTATTATTAGATAAATAAATCAATGGATGAGCCTATCACTGATAACTTGTGACTTCATTGTTAGATATACAATTGCACACGTGGTTATCAAGCTTTTTGGATCCACTGGAAGATATTGGCACAGGATACAGAGTAGATGGCAAGACTGCCTTCATCAGGATGGTCTTAGGGGAAAGGGCTATCAGGATGACTGATTAAAAAAAAACCATCTCATTATTCATTAAAGATCAAAAATTCTCCTTTCAAAGTTTCAAAAAAACGATATGATTTTGACAGTTTCATAAACATGTTTTGCTGATTTTTCTACATGCCAGTGACAGTTTCCTATAACGTGCACAATTTTACCTGTGCAATTCCACCACAATTCCAACTGGAATTCCAACAGGAAGAAAAACTCAGTTTTAAAAGTGGTTTTGAGACTGTACTAATACACAGGATAAATGTAATGTGTACTACATGTTGAACCTGAGACACGCTTCACAGCAGTGGCTCATAATCAGATCAAATACTAATCAGACCTTGGACACGTGGAAATGGGCTCAAGTTGCACCAGGGAAGGTTTACATTGGACATTAGGAAGAACTTTTTACCAGGAGGGTTATTAAGCATTAGAACAGGCTGCCAGGGAGGTGGTGAAGTCACCATCCCTGGAGATATTCAAAAGATACAGAGATGAGGTGCTGAGGGATATGGTTTAGTTTAGTGATGGGCTTGGCAGTGTGAGGTTAGTGGTTGGACTCAATGACCTTAAAGGTCTTTTCCAATCATAATGATTCCGTAATTCTATGATTCTATGACATGGCTACTCAGTAATATAGAGAAAATCCTAGAGCAAAATTTGAGCTTCATTAAATAGAGAAGGGATTGTGATCCCTGGGTTTCCCACAGCACTTATATCAGCTATAGTCAGGCAGCAACATGCAGCAGAACATAGCTGCCACCATGTCCCCAGCAATATGCCTCGGTACACAGGACCATTCGTATTACAACAGCACTTGATAGTCAGGGCTAGGTGCAGTAAGCCTTGTGTGACACTAGCTGGGCTGTGTGTGGATGGAGAGTGGCGTCAGCAGAGCAACTCATGGCTCTGAGGGCACTGCCACGTAACCTCAAATCGAGACTGGCATCGCCTGTGGAGCTGTGCTAATGAGTGAGTAATACTCTGCACAGGAGCTTCTGCAGCAACAGAAAATGAGATAACAACAGGAATGCTGTCTCGCAGAGTGCTGAGAAGTGTATATCAGACTTGCACTCATCTTTCAGCTATTAGCAGAGAAATAATTTAAATACCTTACAGTTGGCTCTCTCTCATCATGTTTTTAAGTGGTAATAACTTTGAATACGTACCTTGGAATAATAAATAACCATTAAAATACACAAATCTAAACGCTTGAACAAAAAATCAACTAGTCATTTACCTAACACTATCTCTCTAATTTGTAATAAAAGTAATAGTATGAGAAACTCTGATCCCTGTATTTAGAGTCAGTAAAAAACATTTTCTTCTGTAGGAATGCAATCTATGGGTAGCCCTATTCACATGTAGAAGTGTTTATGAGACTGGGAACTAAACATGTTAAAAAGAATCTGAAATGATGGCACGTGTGCACCAGAAGATTTCACATGTATTGCATCCTGCAGAATAAACATCCCTGTGTGGAGCTACATTGCAGAAAGCTGTGCTTAGCAGATGGCAAGTAGACTGGAACACAATTCCCCCCCACCCCCACCCACATGCACTCCCTGGTAAAACAATATCATCAATGTCCTGCCTACTTCCACTTCAAATGAATGTGATCACCCAGTAGAAATGTCAGCATCTTTCCCTCTAAAAAATCTAGATGCAGATCAGAAGATGTTTTGACAGGAAATCAAAATAGGTTTAGTACCAGTCAGAAGATAAACACCATGAGTGTGATTGGAGGGAGAGAGGGAAAGGAACGTGGTGTCTCCACTACTTAGAGACCTGGATGGTTTTATTTAGTTGCCTTTTTACTTGAGAGGTCAAGATGAAGATATCTATATTTCAGTGTTTATATGAACAGTGCTCTAGGCATACTATGGGCTCAAATGAGTTCATCAACTTCATCAATGGCATCATTTGGTGCCATTTGGATTGCCTGGCAGTATGACAGCTCCAGCTGGGAGTCCAGAAGGCCAAACGTCTCCTATAGGTGATGCAGTGGCTGCCCTCTGTGGAGATCTCAGGTACTTGAAGCATCTCAGGCCCACTTCAACTATAAGGAAAGCAGTTATCTCTCAGCCTGAATCCCTAATACACCCGCCTGTGTGTGTGTCTTAAAACCAGAAGCATTATCTTGTGACCTACAGCATATATGGTAAGAGGAGAGACTATATTTGGAGAGACTAATGAAGAATGGATGGCCCATTGCTTTAAGTTGTGTGTATTTGGCAAAAATACAAGTCTGCTATGAGAACTAGTAAGCTGAGTGTCCTCCTTTCCATTTGGGATTGCATTTGAGAAAGAAATTGAGAGGGTGGGAGAAAGTCTGAGGTCCTTTTAGGACATAGGGTTTTGTAACCAAGATACCATTTCTTAAAATGTATCTATTTAACTGGGATAATATGAAGATGTGACAGAAAAAAAAAAACTAGTTCAACTCATATCCTATTTAATTTAAGGATATTAAGGACACTGTCCTTTGTCTCTAGTAACCAGATATAATTAAAAAATTCTTTTGTTTAGAGATTTTAATATTATTTTAGGACAGAAAAGAGATATAGACCTTCAGTAGAGTTTGTATGTTGCCCAAAGCCGTGGTTATCTGAGACATCCCAGATAGACTTGATAAATATGACACACAACCTGTGAGACTGGGAAATGAGAGTGACATTAAAGGCTAGATCCTGGTTGTACTGATTCCAGTGGCAACTCTCACCAAGTCTTGGTCAACATCTCACCCAAAGAGCTTTAAACAAACACAATTAGAATGGTTGAGGAGCATCTTCTCTCATTTAGTTGACTAGTTGTCATTTTTGTCATGCTTTTTCCCTTTAAGATTAGAAATAAAGATCTTTTCCATATTTTTTCCTCCGTCTTTCAGCAAGGATTCTAACATCTATGGACAGAAATCACAGCCAAAGGATCAGACGTGACTATCACCACACACTTACCCTCTGGAAATTCTGCAGGAGAGAGAAGGTTAGACAAGACCAAGGGTCTTAGGTGTCCAGTTCCTGCCAAGAGTGACTCAATCACTCTGTGTATGCATGTGTATATATATATATATATATATATATATATATATATATATATACACATATTGATTTAAATAATACCCAGTCCAGTAAGTATTTTAAGCAGAATGTTTGGATATGCAGTAATTACAGTGTCCAGCACGCACCTAAGTCTGTAGCATGAGAAAGCGTGGACAATCATTAAGGAAAACTTTCCATCAAAGACTTTATCTAAGAACCCCTGTGGCTAAATAAAGCTCCATCTTTAGATATGGAAGTGTGAGAGGCAGGAAGCTATGTGTTAGAAGCAGATATTGCACGGAGGCTCTCGTCATCGTTTGGCAGGAGCAGAGCTACTCCATGAGGCACATGGTGGGGACTCTTGTTCTCTTTCCATTAAGATTTCCAGAGAGACCATTGAAAAGGAAAAATGAGGAACAACGATGCTCAAAATAAAGTAAACAAAGAACACAAATGTATTTCAAAAGCACAGATGAAATACTGAATGCAAACAAGTAGAGAGAGTTGTGCAGCTTAGATGGACCATGGTACCTCTGATTGAGAAATTATGTTCACAAACACATCCAAAACAACACAATCTCTCTCATTTATCTTCCCATCTCCTTCTAGTCTATTCCTCCATTTTCCAATGAGGCTACTTCTCCCTCATTTTGTTCAATTGAGAATGACCTATGTAATCAATAATAAAATCAGATGAAAATGAAACTTACTGTTAATGATGAGGAGGCCAAATTATTATTTAACTTTTGAATATGAACAATACTTGGCTCCAAATTTCATTTAATCTTCATGGATATCAATTATATTTTGTCATTTCTAGACCTGTAAAAATTTCATTTCTCCAAATGAGTTCTATAACTAACTCTCAGGCACTTTAATAAAAGAAAAAACTTTATATTCTAGGGTTTTTTTCAATACAGATTATGAAAACATTAGTTCAATGGGATTTATATGGCCTATTTGTCATTCTTTTCTCTTTAGTTGGATTTGAGATATTATTCAAAACTGGGGCTCTTTCCAAATGCTAAAATATTTGTTCTCTGAATAAATCACCATACGTGTGAAAAGATCAGACATGGGTACATCTATTAAATAGTAACTGTTCATTTACAATGCTATCAGTCTTGTGTTATATTATTATTATCATTGTCACAGTGTGCATTTCATTGCTGTAGATGACACTGCAATGTTTCAACACAGAGACCTGCAAGAAAAGAATGAAAACATTTCTAAATCTTATATGTTCACCACCAAACACTCAGGAATGGAGTGGAGAGCAGTGAGCAGATTAAAGTCTTCAGGAGGGAGCTTACCACTTGGAGGAGGTACTCAACTGGAAGCTCTTTATCAGACAAGCCCTATTTGCAAGGTGCATGGAGGAACGGGCTGCTTTAGATGGCTGTATTCCTGTTTAAAGACCACCACAAAGCCTTGCAATGGTGGTAGACAAGAAGACCTACAGTGATTATTCTCTAATCCCGATGAAGCCTCTGGCCCCAAGTAAATAAGAGAAACACCTGCTGCCCTAACAAACCTAGGGCAGGTCTTAGTTCCCACCAGCCCACCCTGCCTCTCTCTGAGCAGTAAAGGAAATAGCCATTGGAAACCGCACACCAGCCTCTGCAATATCGGTCCTTACTGGTTTCTGGCCCTGGGTTTACCTCCTGACGTTTGACTGGGATTGACTTCCCAGTGCAGCTGTACAGCTGAATTCTCAGGCCTGAGTCCTGACACACACAACCTGTTCTAGGACTTTGCAGTGGCCTCAGCTGGTGCAGGGAAGCGATGACTGGTTTTTTCCACCCATGGTCTGAATGAGCAGTTCCGAGTGAATAGCCTATGCAGCAGCTGCACAGCCTGGGCCATCTCATGGGACAGGTTTTAATTTCTCCAGTCCCTCTTCATTCCACCCTCCGGGGTTTTGTGTGGGTGGCGTTTTGTTTCAGCCTAAATGTCTAAAACTGTTGCCTGAGACATAGGTGCAATCTGAGCCCCTTCCTGTATTACGTGTTCAAATTGCTGGCCACAAACACAATAGGTTTCACAGTGTTAAGGGCCATCTGTTGAAAGTGTCCAGCCTCCATCCATTTGCATTCCCCCCCACCTATTTTCCTGCCTATGACTCAATTGCCTCTCTTAGCCACTTGCCCAGTGTGTTGGACTGCAATCACTGCAGCGCTGAACCGATTCAACATCTTGAAAAGCTAATTAACTTCATAAAAAATTCATATAGGCATGCAAATACTGTGGCCCAGATAAATAATTAACTGAACTCTTCCACACCAGCACCAGCATGCTCCAAGGCTGCCATCTCTTGCCAGGCCTGCTCAACAATTATTCAAGACATGTGATGTGGACCATATTCGATGATTCTTTTCATGGTATAAACCTATGTGGTAGCTTAATAAACAACATACACTGCACAGTCAACATTGATTTACACATCTTCTGAAGAGATGATGCATGAAATGATCAGAAAAGTCAATAATGCAAGCAAAATGTATGGGCTTGAGATAAGTAACAGAAAACAAAATCAATGCCTTCCAGCTATTATCATCATGAAGTGGAGTTCATAATAGATAACATTAAGTTTGAACAAGTTGCATCATTCCAATACCTGCAATCAGCTGTCACTTCTGACAATAATTGCCAGAATGGTATTCATATACATATAAGCTAGCTCTACCTCTGCTGCTAAATGCATTTATCTGAACAATCAGGGCAAACGATCTGACAAGCCAGATATTTTATTATTCTGACATTAAAAAAAAGGAGACTGCGGAGCCCATTAATCATGACCTGTATTGCCATGTACATACAAATATTGCACTGAAGACAGACAAAAACCTTGCTGCAGACATATTGAAATAAGTACCAGAGGAAGATCTGAGGCAGTTGATGGGATCATCCTATCACTGACTCTGAGGGATAAAACTCATCAGAAGGAGGAAGCTGACACTATCAGAGCACCTGAGCAACGAAGACTCAGTCACACAGCACAGGCAATGATACACCTTAGCTTTGTATCTGGAGCTTTACATGCGACTTATCACATGGCTTTACATCAAGGATTTCTGATACCCCTAGGACGCAATCAATAACAAAGCAGCATAAGAGAAAGCTCTGACCACTAAGGGTTTGTCAACACAGTGAAGCTATTGTGAATCATGGGAGGACGCAAATTCAAAATGGAATGGCTCGGCTGTTTTTGAAGCTGATAGTCAAACACGGAGCAAAGTAAACTCGCATGACGCAGTCTGAGAGTTGTTTCTATATGGAGAGCTAGTTTAACATCAATCTCACAACAACCCTCAAATCTACCTTTGAAAATATTTCTCACAGTATTTCAGTGGCAGTTCACATAACCTATGACACCAGGTAAAACCAGGGGGAGTTGCCTTCGGCACACGAGAGAGGCTCTCAAACACAGCTCTGGCTGTTTGTGGAAGCAATTGTCCTGTCTGCTGAGCAGAGGGCTGGTAATGACAAACAGAGCCCCTTCCTTTCAGCCAGGATGATGCATTTGGCTTCATCTATTAACGATCCAGCTTCGACCAATTGATAATTGTTTGATGGCTATTGGCAGTCTCAACACAGCTCCTAGCAGAGCCGTAAAATGCTCACAAAATCCACAACAAATAGTGATTGTGCTCTTTTGTGAGCAGCAGAGGCACAGTATCTCCGGAGGGAGATAAATTCATCCTCCTTCCTAGAAGGCAGAAGCAAAGGTAGAGCCTCGCCAGGAGGTGGTGGTGTGGGGAGTCTATATTACTGTAATTGTATTTCTTTCCCTAGTGTTCGGGAAGAAAAGGAAAGTAAGGATGATGAGGTGAAGGAAGCTTGGGGGAAACTGTGCTCTGAGTTGCTGCGAATACAGTGACTTGATTAATGGCTATCCCAACAAATTCATTTTCTAGTGGTTTTGATTTGATGCGCATATGAGAAGATGGTTTCAGTTGAATCCCGTTTTGACTTTTCAGCGACCCATTCATCTCTCAAAACTAGAATCCAAACTCATAAAGCACAAACCCACACAAGCTAAAACCAATCAGTAGCTTCCCCAAATCCCTGCAAAGCCAAACCATTCAGTGCTGCACTGCTCTGCCAATAATAGTAACAAGTAACACTATGTTCAGGCCATAATTTTTCAAATCCAGTGTGCTGCTGTCATATGATTTACTGTGCTAGCACTGAGAGCCATTGCCCAAGCCCTGTCTCTGCACTCCTCCTGATTTACTTAAATCTTTTTACTTTTATCAGCCACAGGGAACGGGGACACTTACATGTAACAACTGACAATTTGAACAGAAAATACAGAGAAAAGCTGTGTAAAGCAAGTGGCTGAGATTATAGCTGTTGACTTCTAATATTATTTGACAGATGAGACTGCTGCAATTATCCTCTGCTCATGGGTTCCATTACTGGAACAAGAAGCGCACAAAATAAGGGCAATTTCCCAAACAATATATAGGGCCACTTAACTTTGTCAAGAGCCATTTCTGCAAGTGAAGTCCTCCCTGGTTAAAGATACAAGGATAATGTGCTGGCAACTTCACACAAGCATTTAGTATATTCCACGGTAACTGCTTTTTCAGTTGTTCTTTTCCTGCCCTGTTTGAACCAAATAGGATATTATTTCTAAAGATATTTGTTTAAAGAATAACACTGTAGTTACTCTGCTCCTTCTCCCAGGAGCTCTTTTTTTTCTTTTCAAGAAGGTGTTTCAGAAATTTTGCGGCCCACGAGATCACTCTGAACATTTGTAGATTTCTGAATCCGCTGCAACACTCTATCACCTGCAACACTTTGTCTCCCTCCCACTCCATCTCCCTGCGCTGGGAGGGAAGGCATCAGCCCCCCATAAAACTTCTCACTTCCTCCATTTCCCGCTCTCTTTCTTTGGTTGCCCCAAGTCCCCCACTCCACCCTGCAAGCCTCACTATCTGCCTGCCCTACCCCAACCTGCTGCCACCCTCCCTATCCTCTCTGCTGGGCCCCAATTCTGGCCAGCACAGCAGGCTCATCAGCAAAAAACTGTCATTCTGGGGAAGGGAAACCTCCCAAACAGGCCACTCCATATGCTCAAAAGTCACCGTGTTCAAAGGTGAGCAAATAGTATCCAACACACATGTCTGTGCATAAACTTCTCTCAGAAGGCGGCTGCAGGTTCAAAGTTTCCCTAAAGTAATACACATCAAAGGAAATTGTCCTCTGAAGACTTCCTGTGCCAAATCCAGCCACTACATCTGATCACTGCAGTGTGAAAGAAGGGACATTAGTGCTGCTTTGAGTTCAAACCTCAACGCAACCTTAGCAACAGAGTCACTACTGACGTCTCTGTAATATATTTTTAAGGTTGCCCCATCACTTTGACTTGTGGAGCTATTTATAGATCAAAAAGAGCTTCTTTCTCCAGAAGGAAAAAAAGCAATGAATTTTCTGAAAGCAAAGGTGAAAAAGAAGAGAATGAAAAAAAAGAGGGAATAACCTGTGGCCTAGACAGTAGTTATTAATTCTTCCCTTCAATACAACTTATGCTGAACCATAGTGGGAGTGAATATTTTTCAGCAGCCTTTCCTAACCTCTTACATGTACTCCAGTGTCTTCTCTCAGATGTGTCTGGGACCTGGTGCTACAGACGCAGGTCTGAGAAACCCCACAAGAGATCACTGCACAGCCACTTCACGCTAAGCTGCAGTTCCTCATCCAGTTCAGCTGATGCTGGTCCTCTTCCTTGGAGGATGAAGGTCTTCAGCAATTTGGGGGAGATTTTTTTTTTTGCCCTATTCAATATAATTCTGAAAACTCTAATCTGGGAGACAAGCCTGTCTTTTTCTGAAGTCAGCTCTTGGTTTCTGCTCTGCCTTGTGGCAGTGAGTTTCAGCCAAGAATGAAGCCACAGGTGATGCGAGGAAAAACAGACCCTGACCACAGATAGTAGTGCACAGTTTCTCTCCATGTCCAATAGCAGGAGCAGTCAGGGAAAAAATATCACCACCTTCCAAATCCACCTTCGAGGAAGAGTCAGGCCCCCTTCCCCAAAATGTATCCTTTGGCCTTCACCAAGACACCACACCTGAAAGCATTCTTCAGGCCGTACATGTAAAATGCCCTCAGATGTCTGGGAATGGGGATACGGTAATTTTGACACATTTCTATGAAGTGAATAAGATCTATGTCAATATTACAGGAGAAAAAATGAATCACAGAAGTCAATGGGAGAGAGGAGACAAGATGAGTGCATTCAAATGTCAAATTCACAGACCCCAATATCCTTCAGAGTGTACCATTTTCCTGCTGTTAAAATTACTAACATAGCATGCAGAAAGCAAGGAACAAATTATGTGCTGTTTATGAGATTGTGGCCTTTTACTTTCCTTCCTTCACCAAGCCACTACATTTTTCCAAGGGGCAAGGTGGCTGTTTCCTGGAAAGTTACCTTTGCTGCAGGGCAGGCAGGTGGTGGCAGCCACAGCGAAGCCTAGTTCTCCTCCTTGACCATGTGTCACTCAAAAGCTTTGAAGATCTCTGTGCTGGAGACCTCAGGCCTCCTCCTGAATCTGGGTCACTGGCAGCACAAAGCCCTGCTGAAGACACCCGCATGTGACACAGACCCGCCAAGGACCATTCCTCATCCCAGGGATACAGTGACAGCCAAGTGTGCAGTGCATAATTACAACAGTTTGGGCTTCAGGGTGATTTTTTTATTATTATTTCTTGTGCAGCCCCTGCAGCCATGGTTTCTTTAGCAAAAGTCTCCTCACAAAGGCAATCCCTGTACCAGAAAGCATCAGATTTGCCCTCAGCTCTTCCATGGGCATTGATTAGGTGTCTTTTTGATTTTCCCTTTAAAAAAAAAAAATCAAAAAAGAAAAGGGACATGATTTAAAACTAAAATAGAATGAAGCACATTGTACAAAGGATTATTTCAAGTAATTCTCCTTGAAACTGTAACAAAGGAATGTTTCCTGGGGATTAAATGGACTGTCAGGTAATCAGAAAAGTTGTTTTAGGTTTTCCTCAAGAAGAAAAGAAGCATTTTGGATGGATTTTGTTTCTGGTGCTTTGTGACACTTTACAGCTTATTCCCTCATGTCACACCAGTTTATTTCATTATTCATAAACATGCTGAATGCCAAAATGATCTGAGAAGCTATGGGGCTCTCACACACTCAACCACTAAGCCCTTTTCTCTCCTCCCATTGCAAATACAAGGACCCAGTCCTCTTGCTATCCTTCCACGGGGATTTTTTCTTTTAACCATTGCACATCCTGCTACTTTTTTTTTTTTTTTAATGGGGGTGAGACTCCTGTTATTTTAAAATGCTGTGCAAGACTCTGAGATGGCCTTAAAGGAGAAATCACATTTGAGAGAAGGAATTTGTCCCTGGGGTTGAAGTGCAAAAAGCACCCAAGAAACCTTGCATATATGTTGGGCACAGTCCTCATTCCTCTATGAGGAACGTGGGTTTCTAACACTAAATCCCACTCCCACCACTAATCCCAGGACTCCTCCAAGGCCAGTTCTGGGCCTTCTCACACACTTCTACCTTGCTTGCTGCTTCAGGGGACAGGATGCCCTTTCTCAGGGCTGAGGCATGTGCACCTATTTCCAGCACAGTGGGTCCCCCACCAGACACCCACACTCTCCTGTCTGACCTGCTACCTAATTCATAGGGATGCTTTAAAACAGACCAGGTCTTTCCTTCAAGTCCCAACACCAAAAGTCCTTACAAGTAGCCACACCCCAGTCATTCCAGCCAACATCCATCAATCTGCGGTCTCTGTCTTCTCCCACTACAGTTGCAGCAGAGAAAGGTGGCCTGGACTGAAGGGAGGTGTTGGAGGTGCTCACCACCTCCAAGAGGAGAGACCCTCACCAGCTGGGACATCTGGCCCCAGTTGGTAGGTTGGCCTGCAGCAGCAACTGAGTTTTGGATAACGCGCTGCTACTGGGTGCCTAAGTACCAAGCAAAAAAACACCCACATCCATCTGTGCCTAAGCAGTCAGTCTCTGCTGTAGCAATCAATCTTTACGTTCAAAAAGGATGTGGGAAAAGGGAGTTTAAAAAACACTGACTCTGTCCAGAAAGAGGGTGGGGATGGTCATCAGTCCTGTGCTGGCTTTCCACAAAGCAGCACTACCAGGTATGACAAATGACAGGCTCATTTTGTGGTGCCAACCCAGGAGTTGAGCATTGGTCACTATGCCATGAACAGCCTCCACTTCCCCTAGGCTTTCAGGACCTTTTCAAGCTGAGCCTGTTCCATTCTGGAATGATTGCTGCTTCATGCGTGTCTTAATTTTATCTCTAAGTAAGAGAGGAAGATTTGACACTGCTAATGGCCCTGGAAAATGATGATTTTAAATTTTTTACTTTTTTTCTTTACTTTTTTAATCTAAGAACAAGGTTTTCTTTTCCATGAAGTACTTCTTTCTAAAAGATTTTTTATTCCAATTATTCAGACACCTGCTGGTGTCCCAGCAGCCCCCCTGGCAGCAGCAAACCCTCTTGGGCTGAGCAGCCAGAGGAAACAAAGCCCAGAACAATGTTGTACAGGAGAAACAGTACACACACCAGAAAGCCAGAGAGCACAGCAGCAAATGTGTTATTAGTGTGACATCACAAGGGTCTGCTTGTTTGTTTGCTTTCTGCTTTTATATACCAACGCTCTCTCTTGCTGTGCCACATGTTGGATTTTTCTTGATTAAGCCGAGATTTTTATTATGCAGTGTCCCCAGAAGAATTACAGAAGGGAAAGAGAAAACCCAGCTGCATATGGCAAAGGCAGTGAGAAAGATAGTGAATTCTTCCAGCTTGAAACGACAGGCAGTACAAATAAAGCTCTTTTGTACCTGCTTTAAGACGTACCATGTACCAGCCCATCTCCGCAAATATACCTCGGGAAAAGCCAAAAGCAGGATCAGAGATGCACAGCAAGGGAAATTTTAAAGCTGCCAGAACAAGTTTCTCCAGATATAATATGTTTGTACAGTAACAAGTACCATGAGATTACAATTCTGATTGTGTAGTAATAACAATTTCTTTAATATGTGGTGGTGGTGTTAATATTGTCAATAATATTATATTACAACAGCATCTCATAGGTCTCTCCAAGTCTGTAACTTTTAAAACAATAATGTCCACTGAAACTGTCCAAGGTCCCCTCAGCTCTGTGAGCAACAAATGGGATTGACTCTTCTGGCCAGATCATTTGAGCTACATCTCTCAGCCTTGTTTTCTTGCTTCTACTGAGGACTGGATTGTGCAAGAGATAGACCAGCCTTGAGACAGCATAGAAGCTACTATGGCAGAATTCCCTCACTTGGAAATAGGGTTCAAGCAGACCTATAAACTCTGTTGAAGTTTGCTTTATGGTACCAGAGCAGTGCAAAACAGCTCTAGCATCTGGCCTCAGGGGCTCAATCAGTTCTGTATGAATACTCATATGATGCAGTTATCGGCAAAGCTCATAGCTAAGCGCCTTGCTACCAAGTCTCATGGCTTTGATTTAAGGAGCTCCCAGTAATCTGGGACACTACAATTAACATATTTAATAGAGCGACTAATGGGAAAGAAAGAGGGGGGAAACCTGCGTACCACAGCTTCTGCTGATGATAGGATGGAAAAAAGGAACAAAACCCAGAAGTTTCAAACTACAAAAAAGGCATATGGAAATTGGTTAGTTTCTCCTTTTTGTTCTGCACAACATAAGGAAAGATTAAAAGAATCACAGAAATTAATAGCCAGCAATCTAAGCTAGATTGTTTTATCATTTCAAAGGTAACATATGAGACATAAACATTGACACTGGGACACTTTGACAAGCCCACTCACCAAAAGACAGGTGATGTGCACTTTCTGGACATCAAATCCTTCCAAAATGTCTCATGTAGTGGCACACAAATGATAGACACTTATTTAAAATACTTACTTCTGTTCCCTACCTGCAGGAGATGACAAGTTCTGCAGTTAGGTTATTAAAAGATTTAGGCAACAGCCAAGGGTTCAATAAAGGCATCTGTAGTTGTTCGAAGTAAGAACATGGTAATGAAATTACATGAATGTAATTTCTAAACAAGACATAAAGAAAAGTATAAGCAATTCCCTAGTTACAAACAGACAACCTTATTGTACTTACGATGAATCAAGTATTCCTTTTCTGGTCAGGTGGGGACTTAATGCATTGATTTTGCTTGGAAACTGAGACTAGCTTCAGCTGGCTTGGAGAAGCAGCCAACAGTTCATCTGATCAACAGCCAGGTAATAATAATACATTACATACCATAATGCTGAGTTACAGTATTACAATGCTGTAACAATTGCCAGACAAAAACTCTAGCAAGACAGCCATATGACTAAATGTGTATTTATCTTTTACAGTGTCTTCTATATGGTTGTTTAATTATCTCCAAACCAAGTATTCTAAATCCAAGAAATAGTTTCAAATTATATTCAAATAGGTACCTAAATAACCTTAATTCTGCCTTGGTTTTACTGTACGCAGTACACCATGAAGCACATTCATTGCATATGGTTCTTATATCCAGTAAACATAAAATTATGACAGAGTCACTGTAGCAATTAGGGTGCCAGATTAGATAAAATGACTTCAGGTCAAGGTCTTCCAGCTTTCCAATATCGTGTCTTCAGTTTATCCCCCATTGGAGAGTGAAGGCAAGCTGTCCTTAGAGAAGAGGTTAAGCCATGTTCAAATGACAAAGAGATGCAGTGGTTGTTTTTGCTTAAAGCTCTCTGGAGTTTTATTCCTTCTAGAAACAATAGAGCAGGGAAGCGATGTTGAGAGATGGCAAGTCTTTAAGGAATTTCCTCGAGCAGAACATGATTTTTCAGTGTTGGCAAGAAACTATATTTGGCAAATAATGACACAAAATGGCAGATGATCATATTTCTCTAACAATGTAACCTACAGACAAGGTCTTTTCCATCATTAAAATAGGTCCAATATTAGGTGCTTAGAGAATCCGTTTATAATCAAGCTAGTAAATGGATTTACTTGTAAACTTGAATAATTTGTGATCTATTTAAAAGGTGAGGGCAGCACTCATATGAGCCCACTTTAGCCATCTAAAAGTTAAGCACTTGGGTCTGCTAGGCATTTGGACTCCCTCACAGAGGACAGCAAGAGCAGCTCAGCAGTAGGAGGCTGATTTGTTGGATGCAATAGGGCTCTCACTCTCCAGTCATGACCAGTGTCCATATGCACACCTGTTTTTTAGCAATATTAGGTGAATCCCATTCCTAGTAATTAAGACTGGATTACAATGTTTCCAATCCTTTGGCAGCAGTGTTGGTTAAGTTTTCATCCTTGCCCCCATCACCCCCCGCTCATCTCTATCACCTCCTGTCCCAAGAAGGATGGGTTACCTCTCTCCAACTTTCACCAACTCAGCTAACACAGAGTCCTGGTTTAGGCTCATCTGGGAACAAAGAACCATGATCAACCATAAATATTAGGAGTCTTTAGAATCCTGTAAGGGCAGGAAGGGCTCAATTGCCACTTATGGTCCCAGGCAAAACAGACAAGACTACTCATCTTGGAGAAGAAAATAGAAATCCATTTAATCCACCACTAATCAAAAACATAAAACCCCAAAACATAACAAACAGAAAACATAACAGAGTGATACAATGATGAAGAGCACAACCATCTTTTTAAGATCACATTCTCCCCTCCTCCCCTCTTCCCGGGCTCAGAGACCTGATCCCAGTATCTTTATCTCCTCCAGCCCAGATGGCTCAGGGGGTAGGGTATGGAAGTTTCAATGAGTTCTTTCCAAATGGCTCCTGTGGCTAGTCTCTCCTCAAGGCAGGTGGGCTCCTTTACAGTCCTCTATGCTCCAGTGTGGGGTCCCTCACACGCATTCATCCTGAGGGCTGCAGCTCCTCTCCAACTCCTGTGGGTCTCTGGGACCCGCAGGCTCTCCAGCAGGGCCTGCATGCATCATGGCCACTCCTCACACAGCATCCTGCCAAACCAGGGACACTCAGAGCTGCTGGGGGCTCTCAGTCCTGTCATTGCCCTCCATGGGTTGCAGGGGCAAAACCTGCCTTCTCACCACAGGTTGCAGAGGGGTCTCTGCTCTGGTGCTCCGCCTTCCTTCCTACTTCTCTGACTGTGCACAGTCATCTCCGTCTTGTACCACTGCTGCACCTCCTCTTCCAGCTCAAATTTCCCTTCTTAAATAGTGATGGCAGAGGCACCAGATTGGCCTGGCCAGGCTGAAGATGGGTCCACCTCAGAGCCAGGGGATGTTTCAAGAACTGCTTACGAGGACCAGCATTGCAGGCCCCTCCTTTTTTTCCTATTATTCACCTATTTTTCTGTGGACTTCCTGATTTTTATTTTTTTTCTTAGCCATCTCATTTTTACGTGTCCTGGACACACCAGCAGTGGAACAGCCACAGCAGCAGAGGCAGCAGCTCCTCGCATGGGGGCAGAAAGGGGTGAGAGAGAGTGTTTTGGATCAGCTGAAGAAGTATCCATAACATGGAGCCACGCACCCTAATTCTCAAGAGGACACTGCAATTGTGTGTTCATTTGTACAACAAAGAGGCTAAGTGCAATCCTCAACACCACCTAGCCACGGAGTTTTCTTTGTAGTGAGAGTAATTTGACTGGCCTCCTTCTTCAGTATTCCTTTATCCCTCATCTTCAAGTACAAAATGCCCAAGAGTGGCAGTGCACAAAGGCTCCTTGTCCACTTGGCTGTCAACGAGACAAGCTGCCACAGTCCTCTGACCTCCCGTGCACCACTCCTGACTTCTCACTGTTCTTCAGCACTTCTACAAGGCATACTGTCTCTAGGCATCTCCCACCATCCTCTCACACTTCATTTCTAAAAGCCTAATGGCCAGCACATGCATCTTCTTCAGCATTTCTGCATTGCCACCTTGCTCTATTGTATACTACCTAGCTTGGATTTGTGCTGTCTGCCAAAGCCAGGGGAGTATACCTTTGCTTACCTCTCCCATTGGTCCCCTGCTTGGATCAGACAGCTCTCCTGTCAGCTACGTTTGGTCTTGTCTCAGGAAGTTTTATCCTAGAAATTCAGTAGAAGTGCAAAATACCTCCTTGGTAGCTCACCGTTAATTTCAATACAGAGGTGAACTGAGTACACTGGAAGAGGAAAAGTTTAAGCATGGGAGAAAAGAAATAAATAAAATCTCTACAGTTATTTAGACACACACATATACGTATGGTGAGATTTTACAACTTAATTTGCTTGTGAATGGCACTGAACTGATTCAATGTGGTTGCTACAGTACAAGCGTCCCCTAAACAGAAACTCAGCGCACAATTACATTCATTCATGCATCAACATTTTTGAGTTAAGATACTTCTTTATTCCTAGGATTGTTGATTAGGCTCCTTTCAGACTCAGTATCCGCTGTCTGTGCCTTACAAGAATCATGTTCAGCACAGGGCATTGCTGACGCTCTGTCACAAACAACCTAGGAATAAAAGATCGGCATTTCAGTTTATTTTTCCTGCATCTTGTTAAAAAACATACCAGGAATTTTGAAGAAACCTAATGCATAAATACATATTTTGTCTGATTCAATAACATATACAATTCAAATGACACCGCATTAGAAAACCAACGGGCTGCTATTATTCACCTACACTTTAAATAGGAGCAATTTATTTCTTTACCTTGACATTATTTAGAGGGCTAAATCAGAAAATGATGTAACATCACTTAACTGCCTGCCTCATCTTCTTCCAGCAAGCAAACAGAAAGCTACTGACCGCTCTAACACAAAATGCTATTTCTTTAATCTAATCAACCATCACCTCTTGTGAGCACTAAGGACAATAACAGATTGGTATTAGCAATCTCAGCCCTTCTCAGACAGTTGGAGGCTTGCATATCTTAACTGATGTGCCTAATTAGATACAGCAGTGATTCAGCCTTCAGCTGCAGTTCTGTGGTTTTGCTTCCAGTATGCATCACTGTGCTTCACATCACCTTGTGACTGAGGTGTTTACTCTTCATCACAACCGCTGTTATCTGTCAGAACTGATACTGGACTAGTTTCCAAAGAATACTGCTCCTCTACTTATTTTTTTGGAAGTACTTTCACAAGAAGGCACACATTATCTCTAGCTGAATGCTATCCTGGTAAAAGATACATTAGCTTGGAAATCGCAGTGTATTTCAGGCCTGGAAAGAAAAGACTGTTGAGCTTTCCCAAGGTGTCACACAGGAGCTCTCTGGCAGGTCATTCAGCCTCCATGCCTACTCACTCTGCTTAGTGACGTGGAAAGCTCCATCTCAGCAGTCGTAGGCTTGTGAATTCGTACTTGCCATGAACTCAATGAGAACTTGGCTTTTTATTAGGTGAAATGACTTTCAGTAGCTAGCAATGTGAACTTGCGATGAACTGCTGCTCTGGAGGGGAAAATGTCTGTATGTCATTAACCTTGTCACCTTTTGTTGACATAACAGAGAATGTAAGCAAAGAAATGTATCCCAAAGAATGATAAAATTTGATGCTCAGTGTTTTCTCAGGCTTTATCCTTAGTAGATTAGAACAGCAGAAATATCCTCCACCAAGGTTCAGAAGTATAGAAGTCATGGTAGATAATACATTATATTTCCAGATTTAAAGTTACAGTAGTCCATAGCTAAGAATCCAGAAGCCATATCTTCGGCTGGTATAAGAAAGCACAACTCTGCTGAAGTCACAAGATGGTGACTACTTATATTAGCCAAGCATATTGGTCCTCAATATCAAAGCTTATTATCACTTCTACTTACCTGCCAATAGCTACATTTAGTGATCTGTTCTCCCTTTTAATAGTAGACCCTTCAGGGAAGGCAGAAAATGCAACTCTTCATCAGTGACATTTTCAGCTCTAATTGGAGATGTACGAGGCTCTTCGTGAAACAAAAGGCTTTTAATTCATCTTTAAGGAAACAACTGAGATCATACAGAGTATATGAAATAATCTGATTTTCCTGTTCCCTAGTAAGGCTAATATATATCTCTCTTCTTGTTTCCAGGTTGGCTTCTATTATCAGGTGCAATTGCAGTTTCCTAAGGCAATGAACTGAAAAAGAATCAGCAACATCTGGAGTTATCTGCACTTCTGCCAAATAAAATGAACACGTCTGAAGAGGGCAGTTTCTCAGAATGAAAAGGGAAGTGATGACTAATAAGGAAATGCAATTTACCAAAAATATCTCATTTTAACTTTTCTTGAATATATCAGCCTTCCAAGTCTCCTCCACCACTTGGAAGTCCTACTTGGGTTATGCAACAGTAAGATTTCTCCAGAAAGAAAAAGGTTTGGCACTTTAATTAGCGGTTTGGAGGTGAATGTAAGTTTACCGAACACTTGATAGTATCTGATAAACTATAAACTTCCCATCTGAGTTAACTTCTCTCAAGTCCTTTTTCATCAATAGAAGGAAACAGACGACGTAGGTTTCACCACAACTTTAAGCAGACATCTAAAATAGCTCAGTTAAACTGCACCCTAAAGGTAGCAGTTGCTCACCTTTGAAAAGGAAGCTCAGGATAGCCATCTCTGTAGCAATAACATCTGCATCTGTAGATGTCTCATGTTAAATGAGACAAGAGTTACCCATCAAAGCTCTCTTACAGAATCATCTCCCCTCTTTGCATTCATCTCTGTCTTAGCTTCTCCTTGTTACTGTCACTCTCCTGGAAAGGAGAACATAATCCACAGACAAGAGAGGCTGTTATCGTCCTCTTTGAGAACTTTGCTTTGGGGTTCTCAATGAAGAGGGGATATGAGCATAAGCATTTACCTGTTACTTAGGTGTATTCAGCTTAACTTTCTTGTCCCTAGTTCCAAGCCCTTACTCTCAGTCCTCTTTCCCATCTTGTTTCTTCTTGCCCCATGTTAAATCCCATTATCCAGAAGTCCTCCTTATTTAAGTCCCACCAAAAAGTAATTCCTACAAAATTGGCAACTTTATTCCTGAAAATGTGTTCACAGCTCTGCCAGTTACTGGAATCATCCAGGTGTGTACCTTTGTTACATGGCAGCTATGGGATCTTACCACATACAAATTGTCCTGCCTCAGGTTTCACTTATCACAGTGAATATGGACTAGAAACATCCCTCCTAACCGTAAGTACTTGGATGAAACACCTAAGTTAGGTATGTAGTCACTTGTGTCAATGAAGAAACAGTCCACTCCAGAGGGGCTCTCAGATCTTGCAGAGTTTTAATTGCCCCATGAAGATACACATTTCTTTCACTAGTTACATAAAAGGAGGCCTGAGTGGCATTATTCCTTGTTTTGGTTCATCCATTAAGGGTGAACCTGAGCTTATACACTATTTAATTTTATAGGAATATTTCTCTCTTTTTTCTTTTAACACTTGGAAATAAAAAATACAAACAACTAGAGAGATACAGAATTTTTAGTTGCTTGTATTGATTCTTCACCTGCTATTGATATTAAGTGCTACATCTGACAAAATTAGCCCTGTTGACATTAGTGATGTACCTCACCAATCATCAATGCAAAGAAGGATAAATGTAACAATGGGAAGGAAAAGGGAAATAAGGCCAGGCTTTATACCTTTACTAAAAGCCTCTAATGTCATCCCACTATTACTACAAAAGCCAAGGGATGTGGCAAATCTGGATATACTCTCTGGAGTGCAATTTTGTTTTCTTTGTTGCTGCTCATTCTGCCTGAAAGCAATCAAACCACAACACTGTCCTCCCTTGGCCTTCACTACAAATAGGAAGGGGAGACAGCCCAGCATGAAACTGTGAGCAGTGTCTTCACCTGCCCCTCTCGTGCTGGCTGCAGGGAAAGGGTGCTAAGAGCAGGGAAGGTCATGTGCAAAGGCAGAAGGGTTTCAGAGTGAGGTGGCAGGTCTCAGCAAGCAAGCCAAGGTCACTCTTGGCAGCACTTCCCTAGTGATGAGTGCAGAGCACGCATCAGCAACTGCCCCATCCCAGAAAAACCCTCTACTCTGAAGGAAGACAAGCTTGCCAATTTTTCCCTCCACCTTTATTTGCCGTTTGAGGAACGCATGAGGAAATCACATGATACGTGTAGCCTAGCTCACATAAATTCAGAAAAGCATGCAGCTTGAATTCTGTAGCTTTTTCTTATCATTAGTATTTTTCCTTCAAGCGGCTGCATTTTGTCAGGCTCACGGAACAACAGCAAGGCCTGTCCTGCAGCTAATTTAAGGCCTGCCGATTCCCTGTGACTGCAAACAAAATCTGCAGCTTACTGGATAAAGAGTCTTCTTTGTATTTCAAAAACAGTCAGCACAAATCCAATTAAAAATATTTCTTTTCTTTCAAATATTATATTGTTCTGAGCATTTCTGTGTAAGCAGGGAACCCTGGATTACATTGCTCTCCAGGGGATCCTAAATGTTTATACAAATCACAGTAGGCAGCATTAGAACACTTCCAACTTTTGCCACATGCACTTTGTCTAAACTCAAACTTGGTCAGAAATCTGTTGGACTGCAAACTGTAAAAAAGAGAAATGAAAGGAAATGGTCTTATTTTTGTTCCTTTTGAGGATGTAATTCTGTTAACAGTTCTATATGTCTTTTCCCCATCAATTTAATTACAGATTAATTAATTCTTAGCAGTTTTCTAAAGCCCAGCAAAATATGATCTGACCCAAAACATTTCACAGCAGGGAAAAAAAGCCAAGTTAGATAAAGAGAAAATCCATCCTTTGGGGGGGAAAAAAATGGCATTTAGAAGAACGGGCAAGAGCAGAAAAAGAGCAGCTCTGCCTTTTCCTCAGCAAACACACGTCACTGCATGCTTCACTCATTAGATTTCACTTCTTTCTGGTTCTTGCATATCACGCCCCAGATTGATCTTAACTACAAACTAGTGATACTATATCCAAGGACTTGCCATATTGTGCTTTTCCTTACTTCAAGTTGTCAATGGCATAGTGGCTGAGATATAGCCATGGCTATGGCTTTGCCATTGGCGGTGTGCCACAGTCACAGATCTCTTTCCAAACATGCACACAAAGTCTGAACATGCTTGGAGCTGCATCAACCCAGCTGATTTAGCTTGTCTCTGAGGCTGAGGACGCTTAGTGAGAAGTGGAGGGGTCTACATTATAAAAAAAGCAAGCTCTGGCAAAGATTACATTTATTGTTGCACAAGACAACCCTGGGAATAAGTGGAGTTTGCACCCTTTTCATTGAGCTTGTGTGTTGCTTCTACCAAGCAGGTTGGGATTGCCATCTGCTTACATTTATATTTTTATAGGGCCTTTTATCACAGGGCTCCCAAAACACTTTACACACTTACACCTTGATTCTCTGTTGTAACAGGAGGTGAGTTTAAATTAAAATAATGTGCAGGTTGTAATCTAGGAATTGGGCTTTAGAGCCTCCTTTTTCACCTCTCAAGTGAGGTTATTACAAAGCAGGTACAAAAAGCCAGAGCCAGGCATTTCAAGTCACGGTACAAAAATCAAGATATTTCTGAGAATGGAGAAAACAGAAAGACTTAGAAAGAAAGGAAGCCATATTTTGCATGCATAGCTGATAAATCTCATAATGTAAAAGAGAAAAAGAGAAGCAAGTCTATGCCTTTGACCATTGATGTACAGGTGGGTTACGCTCTGCTTGCCATGAAGAAAAGGAAGCACTGATCAAACAAGCACCTACCTCCTTGTCCTTACATAGAGCTATTGATGGATGATTACTGCCTATAAGGGGGAAGCCCAAAGACAGGAGAAGTCTCCTTTCAACAAAGAGCTGCCCTGTTTCAGTGAGGGGGAGCTGATGTTCTTAGCTATTGCAGAAGGTCACAGTGTCAGGCCAGGAAAGGCATGAGATATGACATGTCTTGTACACACAGTGGGGCATGCATGGCATTGCTGTGATGTCCTCCTGGGAAAGGGGACAGAAACTGAAGCAGCACAGGAAGCCAAATGTGGGAAGCGCAGGAGCATAGGGCAGGAGTTCATCTTTGGAAGTGCTTCCACAGGGTTAGCAAGTTAGTCACACAGCACAGGCCCAACCATCATGCCACAAAGCTTTTTTTATTAAATCTGATTCTTTTTGGACCAACTGTTGCTAGTCCAACTGCCACTAGCTGCACCAAGCAGAGAGCACATAAGATTCCTCCAGGCACAGGTGGACACCTATGCAGACAGCATTTGCAGCTGAGCCAGCCACTCTGAGCTTACAGATAGTGTAGAGAAAAGTTTTCCTCAGGGAAACACTTTTTCTCTTCCTGGAATTGAGGAAAACAGAATAAATGATTAGCACCCAACAAGTGCCTGTTCCACTCCATTCTGAAGTCAGCAGAAAGGACATTTCCCACACTCTCGGCCCTGCAGAACAGGCCAGTGAGCTGCAGAGTGGTTCCAAAAAAGAAGTATTTTTTTCAATACACAGACTTAATAAAAGTTTTTAAAAAAAGAACAGTGTGAAAATTAGAGATGGTCACATACAACTGAGTCTTCAAGACACACAGTCATATGTTTGCTCACTGCTTTAAGAAGCACAAGTAACCAGTTTACACCGTGGCACATCAACTTCCCGGATGAAAGCACCTGATTCAGAGGCAAAGGCTGAGAAGCTAAAAAAGGGCTGGGAATAGGAGAACAGAAGGCATAGGGCAAAGGACTAGGAGAAGCAGCAATAGCAGTGAGAATATAGTATGAGACTGAAAGAAAAAAAAAAAAAACCAAGCTGTAGCATTGGAGATTTGGTTTATTCCTGACCCTTTCTCTTTCCACTCCAAGTTAAATCATTTCTCATCGTCCCTGACCCTTACTTCTACTCTTCCATAGCTCACTTAGTCCACCTATTGCAGATCAGCTCATTCTTTAACCTGCATAGACTCATGGCCACCCACAGAAAAATCCTCCAAACACCAACCTGAGGTGCATTCTGGAGAAAAGGGGAGGGGCTGAAATAGCTCCCACTGACATTCTGCTATTGCAGATAAATAACTCGACACTGACTGAAGCCAGGACTGGAGTCCAAGTCCTCTGGCAGTTTTATGAAACTCTAGCTGTTCCTTGCCTCTGCTTTTCAAAAAGTGCACAAAATGAAATGTCTTGTTTCAGGGCAAATGACACAATGGTGCTAAACGGCATGATTTGTTTGTTTGTTTCATCCCAGGAGGGAAGGAAGAGAGAAGGAATGTATATTTGATCTGATCCAAACCATTTTTTGGTGGTGTTGTTTCTGCTAAATTAAAAAAACCAAAAAAATCAATGGTTTGAACTGCCCTACACAAAAGAAATTTGAGGAGGAAAAAGACCCCATTTCTCTCTCAAGGCTTGTTTGACCCTCTGACACCCCAGCCTGGGAGGAACTCACTTACAAAACCCAGCATTCAGAAATAAATGTTTAACATAGCCCAAGCTGCCGTGCATTTGGGAGAAAAGCTGTTTATTTATTTTGTCTTCTCTTGCAGTTCCTGTGTGCTTGTGTCAGAGCACACTCCAAATTGCCCACTGACCTACATTCCCCAGGACGCAGAGCCATGCCTCCGTGCTCCAGGGCTCACGGGCACCCCTCACCCCGGCCCTGCCCTCCCTCTCTGGCCTTGCACCAGCTCCACCAGCAACACTATGCATAAGCAGATAATGTCTTGGGCCATTGAAGCGTGCTTTTAAAAGGATAGGCAGCCAAGTGTATATTAATTAAACTTAAAAGTTCTATTTATTGCCAAACACAGGGGGATTATGCAGACAACAAGTGGCAGAAAGTACTCCAAAACGTTCTCACCCTTTTAATTACTGTGCTATAGTTAGCCCAGTGAGCTGATGTATAATCAACACTGCTGTATACACTGTTTACAGCGAGCACTCAGGAGAAGAAAACTTCTTACTTCAGTCTCTCTGAGCAGCTGTGACGTTTGGAGGTGCAGGAGGAACACAGAAAGCACTGACGCACCCTTTTATTTCTCTCCCTCCCATGAGGCTGCCATTCAGCCCCTGGGATGCAGCTGCCAGCCTGTGTCCATCTCAGCAGGCTTTCAGTCCATCACACCAAAGCTCCCATAGCACCCAATGAAACAACAGAGCTGCCATCGTGGAAGTTAATTACCATTGCATCATGTTTTGCTGTTGGCAGCTTTTAGTGCTGGGCATCTTAGCAGTTCAAATTTATTTTATGCTTCGGTGTTCTGTGTGCTTACAGCCCATGCATTTCACAGGCAAGCTGAGCAGTCAAGCAAAGAACCCAGGCAGATCTGGACCCCCAAGAGGCTGATTCCTGAGTCTGTCATGGGTACCAGCCCCTTGAATTTGGCCAGATTAGCACTAGATCCACCGATGTGATGACATTTGGTTCCTCTTAGGGCAGCTTGCAAGCCCTCTCTAAAAGCTTGGTTTCTTCATTAAAAATGAAGATGAAAAAATCAGAAAATATGGTAAAAATGTAATAGCTTGGTTTTAAATAGCCCTACTCTCATTCACACATACAACACATAGTTAATAGCACTGACCTCTGTGCTCCTCTGTTTCCCTATCTCCCAGCAGCAGTAGCATATTGCTCTCTCCTGCTACTCAACTTGCCTGCCTTCAGCAGTGGCAGCTCATTTTCTTTCCCTGAATCCTCAGCCTCTCAGTTCATTTCCAGGTGTTTTCATTGCAATAGCCTGCAGAAGGCTAGACACATGCACTCATTAGCAAGCCAGCAAAAAGAAAACCTCTCATCCTCTTGCATTTTCATAACTGATCACAATCTAAACAGCAACGTGAGTTTTCCACATGACCCTGGCCCTGTGTTTCAAGAGTCATACCGAATTCCAAGTGTACAAATTTCCCAATCTGGGCAACCTGAGCAATGCAAAGAACTGTGGGTAAATGAAGTAATGGGAAGCAGCTGAGTAAATTATTTTACAGTACCACAAAGTCTACCACTACTGCTGCCATTCTTACAAGCAGCCTGAGGCACCTTACATGTTTAGTACCTCCACGTTCACATATTTAGCAGCTCTTTGGACAGAACTCAAGTCTAATTGTCACTAAATGCGTCCAGTTTTGTCTTCCAGGACCTCAGAGTCTCCTTCACAAGGCTCAACAAGCCACCCTTCCCTCTGAAAGGCAGAATGAGGTGGAGGTATTAATGCACGCAGCTTCATGCTTTGGTGTTCTTTGTAAGCAAGATAGAGACTGGCTACAAACATCACCTGGAGAATCATCTGCAAGCCTAGGGCTGCCAGAGCAGAGAGTACTTTGGCCATTATTTCTCATTAACAATACCACCTGTCATACTCTACCTCTAAAGGCTCTGATGCTCAGATGGAGACCAGGATGTCTAAGGACCTCAGAGTGATCCCAGAAAGAGGGGGTTCATCAACTTTCCCATTCCACAAATAGAACAACACCAAAGCCTTTTGAAGTAAAGCTGGTTAGAAATTTTCTGACCAAAAAAAATGTCAATCAATTAATTCCCAAATGGTTCCTGCTTTCCAAACTCAGCCAGCACCTGAGCTCTCTGGAAACCTCACTTCAGTTTTTGGCAATGAGCCTTGAGACTTGGGGTACCAGTTCAGTACTCAGGGTCTCCTTTTTTGTAGAGCTGCCCAAGAGCCAGGGGTCTCAGAAGCCACTGGTAACATCCCACTGGCAGGGCTGCATTCCACTGTCCGCTCTGTTTCACTGACAGTGGAGCTGCTGAAAATTTCTTCAGTCTTTCTTTGGATTGCTTGCTTTAATACACATCACATTTCAAAACAATAGTATTTCTTTCAAATTGAATTCCCAGTTTTTAGCCAGCTTTACACTCCATGCTGATAATCTCTGGGCCTTTTTGCCTTTTGGCAAAAATTGTAAGCTTACAAATTACTTTGAGACATATTGAAAATGCCCTAAGATGAATAGCTGTTGGATCAGCAAACCAAAGCACCCAAAATTCCACTGTGTGTATGCATGCATGTGCATGTAGCACCTCACAAACTGACAGCAAACGTACCTGGTCATAAGAGCAGCATTGCATAAGTGGTATTAACAAGTCAAGTTACTTTGTGACTGCATCTGGCACAGCTTTTGCTGGACAGATGACTCATATTCATTCTGCTCTTAATTGCTGCATCTTTTGAAGCAAATTCTTACGCTATTCTTTCTTTCTGTAATAGGTAAAAGATTAATTTCCTTGTATATGGCAGAACGTTTTCACATATCCCTCTGCCAGTTGTTGCTGTGAACCAGGTGACAGTCCATCCTGCTCTGAACTTTGACAGTCTTTCACAGGTTTGCTAGGATTGTGTCATGAAGGCACCTTGAGATGCAGGATGAAAGGCAATTTGCCTTTTCCTTAGAGACCGGAACACGAGTGCTGCCCAAAGAGTCGTTTATACCTTGAGTGGTGATATACTAAATGTACTCAGTTGTCTCAAGGTTGTTTGCAATCAGGGTGGTGTAATGCTGGATGTTATCAGCCTCAGGGTGTTCAGGCATTTAGGAAAAGGTTTTATTCCCCAGACACTGATCCTGGCCAATATTCCAAAGGCACCAGAGGGGCTCATTTAAGTGTTCTCCCAGGCACAGTCCTGGGACCTACAGACCCTCATAGCTGATCTCAGTCCTTCTGTCCATCCTTCTGGGCTTACTCAGGCATATGCACGTGGCTTTTAGGCCTGCAGCCCTCCTCTTTTCCCAGTAATCACTGCTCCTACTGGCACCTGATTCCTTCACAAACAGTTCTCTGCCTTTTGTGTCATCTTCCACACAGCTGCATCAGCCATGGCACAGCAGTCAGCTCCTTCCAGAGTCACTCCCAGAACCTGGATGTTCCCCTGTTCCTCAGGCCACTACAGAGATGTCAACAAATGGACACTGCTTAGGGCAACACGTGAGTAGCACGACAGCCAGGGATGATCCATCGGTTCCTGTGTAGGCACTCTACAACCCAAATAAATTAAAAAGTCTTGTGTAAATATAACACACAGCAATGCTGTCACTGATTTGCAGATAAAATAACAAAAGCATGGGCCTTGCTTGCTTTGTAAGATCGAGGGGTGGCTTAAGATATGAATAAGTAGATGTTTTATTTCTGGCTTTACCCCTAGGACCAGTGCCCCCTGATACTGATATTTAAAGAAGCACTTTCTTCAGCATGGCTACAGTCCAGGGGGTGTGGTGTGGTGGGTTTTTTTTTTCCCATACTGGCTTCAAACAAGCTGTGGGTGTCTGGGTGGGTGGGTTGAGTGACATATTAGTGAGGAAACTTCCTCCCCTTTCAGAGCTACATTGGAGAAGTCAGAAAGGCATCGTTTGAAAAAGTGACAGGCAGATCATGTCGGACTATTGCTGATGAAAAAGGGTTTAAATCCATCAAGAATCTTGAATTTGGAACTGCACTGCTCCAGAGAACAGGTTGAAGTGAACTTCACTAACCTCTATAAATATTATCTGTCTTTTAATTTCAGATTTGCTCCTCGAAAAGCCTTTCAAAATGCACACTCCCTCCTTTCAGCTCCTGGCATCCAATCAAACTAGCTATCTAACAACAAGGAGCAGAGGAAGTCTGTCCTTCGTCTCCATTTAGAAGTGAAAGATTCCCCCTTCCCACCCGCTCACTCCCCCACCCTTGCTCTGAAGGTCTTCCAATTATCTCCTTTACCTGCCGCATTAAAAAGTAAAACATATGAGTTGCCAGAGATACAGAGTCTGAGGACAAGCCACGGTGGCAAAGCCATGACATTAGAACAGATGGAAAACTTCTCAGGAACAAAATGTGCACAAAAAAATGGGTTCTGGCTTTGAAGTGTATATTCACGGTGGGTGCTTTCATGTCTTTTGAAAAGCCCTAGCTCAAATCTGACCTACTTAGGCAACATTCTTATTTATGTCTCCAACTAAGGAGCTGTATATTTAGCAAATGAGAGGAAATCATCCCCCTGTCATGTTTATAGATTGGAGCAAACTTTGCTGTTTAATTCTTCAACAGATTTGTCTCCATAAAAGTGGATGTAATTTAAACACTGTTAAAAAAATCAATAAATTCTAGAAACTTAGAATAAATGGAATCATAATTTCAAATATATATAGATATTATATATGTACAGACGCACATACAGAGAAAGAAAGAGGGAACATTTATTCAGTAGACTGTAGTTAAACCATATTTATTTAACTGGTTCAAGAGTAATGGGTAAGGCTGAGCAAAGGTGGAGAGTGAATCATAAGACTTTACCATTTTAATTGATGCTAAATGCTAACAATATTCTGTAAGATACTGAGGAACAGAATAAAACTTAACTCTTCACAGATAAGGTAGGTTTATCTAGACTAAAGTGAAAAGAAATTAAAATGAAACTTTAAAATTCTCAAGTTGAAGAAACTGAAGCTGAAAGGCACCTCAGGAGGTTATCTAGTCCATCTCCCAAAGGCAAAATAAATTAGACCCACATGATTCTGGATTGATATCTGTCTGACCTTGAGGGGTGGACATCTGGTAAACTTCCAAGTAGTCTCTTTCCCCTTTCTGCAATTATCACTAGTGGAAGAATCTTGCTGGCATCTAAGCTATGCCTCTCACTGAGGTTAAAGCCCATTACCACCTGTCCCAGTAGACAAAGAGGATAGATTATTTCTTTCTGCTTTTCAGTCACCTTTCAAGACTTAATATATTCCTTCTCTGTTCTTTACTTCAGGCAATCCCAATTTTTTCAGTCTTCTCTCGGACACTGTTTCTAGTTGATCACAATCATCTCACCTTATTGAGTCACATTTCACCTGTAACCTCTTCTAAGATGATCCACTCCAAGACCCCAAACCTTCTCTTTAGGTCAGCTGCTTAGACAGTCGTGTCTTATCCTTGCCCTACCATTCTATGATTCTATGATTAATGTCGTGTAAAGTTCCTTCCTCAGCAGGGGAGAGTCTTGCAGCTATCTGCACCCTAGTCTCTCCAGGCCACTCCTCCAACATCTCCAGATCACTTTGCATTCTGCACCCATTCTCCACCTGGCCCACAGCCTGTCCCAACTTGAAAACCAAGCAAGAACCCTCTGCTTTCCACCATCGCACCCGTGAATGAAAACACCGCACCGCGCTCTCTCCCAGAACAGGTATGAAAGAACCCTGCTCAGAATCACTTTCCAGTTTCACATTTAATGATTGGCAGTCCCTCTATGACTACAGCTTGCCAGCCAGCTGTGTAATAATCTAAGATAACAGCTTCTTCTCATCCTGGTTTCTCCAGGTTGCAATGTCTTGTAAAACAGACACATGACACCCACTGCTTTTGTCCTACTCATAAGCTTTGTTGCCTTGTCTCAGAAGGAAAAGCGATTGCTTTCAGATTATTTCCTCTGGACAAATCCATGCTGGTGATTCTGGTCATATCCTCGTTACCTTTGAGATGCTTACAACTGATTGTTTCATTGTTCGTTCCATCCATTGGCAGGTAATTGACTTGACTGCAAATCCTTGGATTCAGTTCATTCTCCTTGTTATGGATAGACAATATAGCTGCCCTTTTTCTGTCTTCCAGAAACCCTCCCATCCTACATGACTTCAGGGTATAAAGACTAAACTTTCTAGAATTTTTTCATCCACTTCTCCATCTTTCTCTATCTTGGGTTAAATTTTGTAACACTCGATGAATTCAAAATTATTTCATTTATCTCGTGTTTTCTAATCTCATTTTTCTCTACTATAGTCTGTTCAGAATTCAACAGCCAGTTGAGCTTCTTCATAAACATTGATTCAGAAGCAGATAACACTATTTATTGCAGATAACTCCATTTATTTTGGGGGAACAATCTAGTTTTTCACAACCCTTTTATGCTAAACAGTTCAGAAGTTCTCAGGTTGTTTCTCAGCTACCTGATGCTCAAAGGCCCGCTTAATCTCCTAAATGGAAAGGAGTGCTTGGTATCTTACAGAACCAAGCCCCTAGTTGAGGCTCATACTTAGATAGAAATGGGGTATTTGAAGGCAATCACGATTCTTCCTGTTCAAAGTTGATCTGAAAATACCATAAGAATACTTACCTTGTTGCTGTTCCAGCTGAATGTAGGAGAGCTGTGGTGTCCAAAACGGAAGTACATCTTCAAAACCCTGCAAAATACTGTTTATATTTTAAGTGACAGCTCCAAACCTTTCTTCTGCAACCCAACAATATGGCCGACCTTAAATCCTGCTTAATGCTCCTACCTCACCCTCACAAGTCATAACATCATATTTATACTTGTCTCTTTAATACTTGTTTAGAGAACACCTACAAATCCACTGATGAAATTTTAAAACCCCAAAGATACATTCTCCCTTAAAATGGATTAAAACAGTGTCAGCTCCCTTGAAGTTAATGAATGAATACTACTCCTTAGAGCTGTTTTTATTCCTTCTGATATCCGAAATGATGCCAAAGCAGAAAGGGTGAAGTAACTGAAATCCAGATAAGTTAGTTTCTGCTCCATTAGGAAAAGGAAAAATCAATTTGGCAAAACATAAAAGAAGAAAATCAATAGGAAAAGAAATTTTATTTTCAGCTGAGGACTAAGAATATATTACAAACAATGGTGAGTGAAAATTATTCATTGATTTGTATAACACCTTTTACAAGCCCAAAAAGTGCTCGAAAGAATTATAGATTATTTAAATCCAAGGATCACTTACCACCAAAATGCACCTATCTCTGGGGTGGAATGCGGCTGCTATGGAATTGCACTAGCAAACACTACACCACAGCTTTAGGGCACAAAGGCTGTATCTGAAGATGCATCAAGGGAAGTTGAAAATGCAGAAGGCAATTAACCAGACTGGAATATGACCACACTGCAACTATATCGATTTCAGTTTAAGCTTAATCTCATGGAAGATAGGTCCATCAGACCATTAAACAAACTTTGGCTGACAAAGTCCCTAAACTGCTCTTTGTCAGAAGCTGGGATAATATGCCAGAGGATGGGTCATTTTGTGTTTGCCCTACTCCTTCTGCTCTTTCCCTGGCTGCTGTCAGAAACCTGATGACACTGATAGGTTAGATGGACCTTTGGTCTGACCTAGCATAGCTGTTCATAAGTCCTGAGCTAATGTGCTGGGCTGTGAGCTGAAGCTAGCAGACCCTTGCATCTGTTGGCTCAGCAGCAGGGCAGTCATCTCTGACAGAAGGGCAGGTGGTGCAGCCAACAAGGCAGTCTTTTGTATTCTCCAGCATGAATCACCGTACTCATCCGGAGCCACGCTAAATCCTCAACGTTAAGCACACTTTAAGGATATGTTTCAGGATATGGGCCGCATTTACAGCACTGTCATTAGTAGTAAGGGCTCACAGTGCATAAAATTACACAAAGTACCTTTTGTACCTCAAGATGTACTTAGCGAGCAAACTCCTAGGGGCAGGGAATGTACAATCTTCTGTTTCTCTAAAGCACCTTATTCAATTACGGCAATATAAAAATGATTTATAACAATCTATTAAAAACACAACTCAAATGACTTATCACTCCTGGGGTCCTGGGAATATACTGTAGGATTTGCCATTTAATTGTAAATCAAATATAGTGGCCAGTACCTTATGTTTGAGAGAAAGATGAAGACTAGTGATACACCTCACCAATTACAAGTGCAGAGTATCTTGGGTGACACAATCTTGGGTAATTACCCAAGATACAACTTGAGGGGGGAAGAGGAAATCTGGAAGAAAGCGGCAGACATTTCTGTTCCCTGCAGTCTGTAACACAACCAGTTCTTCCACTGATCAGAAGCTTCCACCACCCCAGGGACTCCTGCAGGGCAGGTGGACAAGCACTCTGAAAACGCTTGCCATTATTGACATCTCCCAGGGCACTTCTTTCTCCCTCAGCTTTCTCAGGAAAGGCTCCTTGGGAAGATCAAAGTCCAAAATAGCAGCAAGACAGAGTAAACAGCTTGCCTAAAAGGCCATAAGCTGGGCTAGAAAGAGCATTCTGCACACGTAGTCCTGAGCAACCAGCATTACACAGGATGACCCAGAGCCCTGAGGGACAGCTGAGGCTATGCATAGGGTAGAAGCACAGCACCTGCTTCATCCTACTCAGCAAAATGACCCAAGTCTACCTGTCACTGGGCTAAGAAAGACTAAGGAAATGTAAGAAGAAAATCTCAAAGTAGACAAGTGCCAGTACAGAAGCATCAAAATCAAAACAGACATAATGAGCAACAGAGGCATGCTCCATATCTGACAAAGATATTCCTAATTCTTACCATCAGCAGACAGGGATGGAAACAATTTGAACCCTGTAACTGCCTGTTGTTGATAAAGCCTGTTGATAAAGCTGTATTCATACAAACACCCAGGCCAGGAACTGACCAATTTGGCCAACGAATTCTTTCCTCTGCTTTTCCTGACAGTTCTTCTCATAAGCTGATAAAACTGCACCTTGACAACAATGTGAGAACAGATGAGGGAGATTTACTCCTTCCTACCAAGCCACTAGGAGTTATCATGGAGCATAAGGTAGAAATCCACAACACACATCTAATCAGAGATGCCTTCACCAGTAAGACTAGTCAAGAACACGATACTTAAGAAAAAAGTCTATTTTAGTGAAACATTGAATAGAATTTATAGGTATTTGTGCACATAGGAAATGGCAGAGGCCTGTAGGAATACTAAAGTCTTTTTTGTTTTCATAGTTTCATTCTGCCAGCCGTCAGCTTTCTTTTTTCTGTCTTCCACTGCTCCTTCTCCCAGTTAATGAGCTTTGTCCCCATGGCTCAGAGAACCATTAAAATCTTCCCTTCTTAAGGAAAATTCAAGAATAAAACCCACTACTAGTGATTCCTGGGTAGATCCTTTAGCACCTAATACTAGCTCAGTGTACCTTTTCCCCTGTGAGGACACGCTCTCTGCTAAAGAGCTGCCTTTCCTCAGGCAGCATTGTCTCTTGAGAGAAGCTGCTACTTGGTTATATTTGACTGAAGTTGGCCAATCGGTCCAAATAAGAGGACAACTTCATACACCTCACCTCACCCACAGTGCAACACAGAAGAACAATTTTCTAAGGAAATTGGTTTAAAACATAAACAGTGAAGCCAGAATCTTCTGATCTCTCATCCCTATGCATCTAATGTTCATCTTTGTTACAACCCCCTTCTGAGAGGAATTGCAGTTATCTGTATTTTGTAAAGCTTTGAGCATATTGCCAGCACTTTAGTAATAAAATATCATAGACAACCATATATCTGAATATTATTATGCAGAAAATATGTGCATGTTCACATAGACAGCAGATGTATAAAAATATTGAATATGTAATTCAAGGCTGTATTTGTGTTAAGTATGTAGGTCAAACATAGGGCAAAGTCTTTTCTATCACACACAAACCTACAAGTACGCTGGACCAAAAGAAAACATATAAACTCCTTTAATTCTGGATGCTAAAAGGTGCAAGTTCTAACTAGCGTCTGGATGGTTGATTTCCCCAGGGAACCCCAGGTGTCCTGGGCGCAAGCCAAGCAGTTATTGCTGAGCACTGGGGTTGAGGTTCACCTCACCTAACCTTAGCCATCTGTCTCCTTGTGGAGAATCGGGCACCTCCAGAGGGTGATACCTGGGAGGATGGAATGAATCACCCTGCCTGAGTCTCACCGCTGACTACAAAGGCAGCCTAGACTACTCACTTAGATAACCATGTCAGTTTTTAATAACTATGGTTAGGTGAGATGAATGCCAAACTTGATGAATATTAGCCCACAAAAAAAAAAAAACAAGTGAGTGGGAAGACTTCACATCGTGGCTGGATGGGAATAAGAAAGAGTAAACCATAAATCTGAAATCCTCAGTTTCTACACAGAAGCAAAAACTGGTTTGTAATATCCAGAAACATCTTCAACTGCATGAAGGGGGCTACATAAGAGTGTAATAAATATTGCCAAGGCAAATAACATTAGCATTTTAGATATATTTGCTGAGAATGGAAGTTTGAAGTATTCTCCCTTCATCCTTCAGTTACTGAAGGATGCTGATTATAGTCAGAAAATGGTAGAAGAGCAATTCCTACTTCAATACCTTTTTGGGTAACTCCCCTTTAGCCACCATGGAAATCAAAATGAAGACTTTATTGAAAAAAAAAGCCAAAGAAATCCACACAACCTGAGCTAGACTCTGCATCAGAAGGCTGTAATTGCTCTACCTCCTCCCTGTTTCAGGCACAAGGGGTAACACACGTGACCCATCGGGCAGTGGCTTTAAAAATTGCTAGTTGTCCGCTCGTTTCTGCAGTTGAATTTGTTGGCTTTAGAGTAATTCTATTGGTTTTGAAGTTTTACTTCCCATTAGTGCTATCGACCATGAGATATTGTTAGAGGTTTTTTGCCTGGTTTTTTTTTTTTTCCCTTCACTGGCTGGAACACAGCTTATCCCCATGTCCATTAAATATACATTTGAACAGCATTTCCACCTGCACTTTGTCACCTTGGGTTCTCAAGGGGTGTACCTCCACTTGGCTCTGAGCTCAAGGGCACCCTTGATATCAGCCTGAGAGTGCCAACAGGCATGCTAATGCCCATTTGAAATAGCTTTTCCTTTGCCTCAGATGTTTCCATGCACTCAACGAATAAAAAGTCTATGCTTCACTCCATCTGCGGTGCTGTAGGACGACCTCACCTCATTCTGTCAGAGAGCTACAGTTGCTTTCAGGCACCTCCTAGACTTTTCTTCCCTTCCTGGAGTGTGTTGTGTCCCCCCCACTTTAAGATCCAAGTTCACAAAAGGCTGCATGTATATTGATCTAAGCTTACCTTCTAGTAGACATTCGCTCTACTGCTGTTAGTACTGTATTTCTTTTCAAAATGTCCACATTCTCTGGAAAAGTAGAAATACCCTGTAATCACAACCTGCTTCTGAAGAACTTAAATTGAAGAGAGGGAACAAAAAGCCAAATTTTCTGCAAATGAAAGATTATTTGTTCCTCTGCTGTCTGTAAGAGGTGTCTATATGGGTCACTGAAGAGGTTCTTTACTGGGAATAAGTTAAATTCAGCACCTACCATCTTGTCCTGTGGGTGAAGCATGCTATCTCAAATACGCAATGCAACCCAAAATGGGTGTCATCTTTTTTACATTTTCTTTTTTTGTGAATCTCTTCCAAGTCTTGGGGGTAGGACATCACGACAGACAGTTCCTCAACAAAGAACTGACATGAGAACAAAAGCTATTCCTGAAGAGTTCCCAAAATAAAAGTGAGACAGATGAGTGAGGAAAAGTTGCATGGGTGTTTGTTCAAACAAGAACATGGTCAGAAAAGAGAGATTAGAAAATGTAGATTCATTAAAACAGAAATGCCTCACAAAATTGTCAGTTTTGCAGAAATGTGTTTTAAGGGGAAAAAAAACCAAACACAAGAAGGCTCCAACACTGTGAATATGTCAGGTTCGGACACCTTCAGAGCTTAACAGTGTCAGTGTTTCATCCTAAAATGACTTCTCATTTTAAATAGACTTGTACATCTTACATTTTAGAACTGTATTGCATAGCAAAGCCAGCACTGTTCAGTCAGAGTGAATCCTTCCTGGAACCATACCTTAGGAGGAATTTCAAAATTCTGAAATTTCATTCTAGGTTGAATCCAAATTAAATTTCAAATCTCGAAATCCTCTGGAAAACAGAATTTCCATTCTTTGCCCAACTGTGCTTTAAACCTCGAGTCAAGCTTTGGGAGATGCTAGGGTCCTTCTGAAAAATCTTTCCGGCTCAGCTTCCCTTTTCAACGGCATCTGGCGAAGGCTGCCTTGCCATAAATCTAGACAAAAGCTGCTAAGCAGTTGTCCTGAAAAACTACAAATAGTGAAGCACTCGGCCATATTCTGGACCCTGGGCGATATCTTTCCGTATAATTATTTCTGCTGTTGTCATTAGCTCCGCCACTCTCACTATTTATTACCATAGGTGTTTCGAGACTCGTAAAAACGTGATCTTACTCCAGGCTTAAGCAACACATGAAATAAATCATCAGCACTGAACATTGGCTGACACTGGATGAAACCTGGCTGGGAACAGCTGGATTGCTCTCTTGACTAAATATTTACAAAAGCCATGATTATATCACTGAGTGACACTGTGTGAATATAACAATTTATCAATCATCATGTTTAGCTCAAATCCCTGCAGGAGGGGATTGCATTCTCACTTAACAATAAGTATCTACTGTATGCTAATTAAGTGACTTATTTTGCAGCTAAGGTTACTTCAGGGATATGTGGGCTTTTAAACTACCCATTTCCTAAGCATTAAAAGTAGAGTTCAGCTGAGCTGTCATTTGCACTGGTGCCCATCCAGTAACACCTCAGGAATCATTTGGTGCACACGCTGGAGCCAGGGAGGGCACAAACCAGCATGCAGAGTTTATTTTGTTTACCATGCTCCCCCTATTCTTCTGCTGTTCCCCTGCCTGCTGCAAGGTGCCCATGGGCGACAAGAGCAGCAGCAGCCACTCTTCTGTCCCCTCTGCTGCCACAGGACCTGCTTCCTACCAGCCTCAGACAGCTTGGTCTCCTGTCTTTGTATATCCTCTCCTGAGCAGCTGGCAGTGTTCACAGCTCTGGCTGACAGATGTGTGTCCAAGCTGAAGTGCCACATCCTTAGGAAAGGCTTCCTGAATTTTCTCACTTCACGCTTGCCAGGTCGGGCACAGCTGAGTGTTCATTCACTCTGAAACTGCCTGAAGTTTCACCTAGTGCTGCGGGGCTCTACAGCACCAAACCCAACCTCGCTGACAGCATCCACATGAGCCTGCCTGAACAGTGTGCAGGACAACTCCCGTCCCTGCCAGCAGTGAACCTAGCACTGTTTCTGTCTAAGCTGATCTGCATTGACTGGAAAAGCTTAAAATGGAACCTCCCGGAAAGGTCACAGAACCACAGAACCTCAACAGCTGGAAGGGACCTCAGAAGATCATCTGGTCCAACCCCCCTGCCAGAGCAGGACTACCTAGAGTAGGTCACACAGGAACTCATCCAGGTGGGTTTGAATGTCTCCAAAGAAGGAGACTCCAGAACACATCTGGGCAGCCTGTGCCAGTGAAGAAATTCTTCCTTGTATTTCTTTGGAACCTCTTGTGTTCCAGCTTGTACCCATTGCCCCTTGTCTTATCATTGGACATCTTTGAGAAGAGCCTGGCTCCATCCTCCTGACACCTGTCCTTTACTTATTTGTAAACATTAATGAGATCACCCCTCAGTCTCCTCACCAGCCAACAAATGCCAGCATACCTGCTGCAAGGAGAGGAGGACTGGGACATGAAGAAGTGAGCTTTGTCAAACTGTGGCATTGCCAGGGAATGTAAGTATTGGGTTTATACAGATCAGAGTAGCAAGCATACCTCATCAGGGCATCGAGAGGAGAAAGTTTCCTTGAGGATAAAGCCAGCACATCATACAGATAGGAAACACGTATTTGGGCACCAGAAACCACTACCACATGGCAGGAGCTTTTTATAAAATCTTCCACCTTCTGCTTCATGCCAGATTAACTCCCTTGCACCAGCAATGGCGTGAGCAGTTCAGCTACCTTCCTGCCTCCTTCAGATTACAGGTTTTAGCACAATGCAAGGGAAAACACAAATCTCCCCTCTGCTAGTCCCACAGCACAGACACTTTAAAAAGTTTTTGTTGAAAATGTCACACGGGTACATGGATAGTGCAGCAGGTTTGTGAGGATCCCAGGCTAACATTCAAAATGAACAGGTGGCATCCACAGCTCACCTCCAGAAACTACTTTTAAACCTTGACTTTCTTTCCAGGAATCGTTGCTCAAAAAGAAGAAAAAGTTTGGGGTCATGAAGTCCCTGCTCCCTCGAGAGCTTGAGAAGAAAGTTTCCCTCATACGGACATTAGAGGTAGATTTTTCTTCCCATATTGTACATGTTGAGAGTCTGCATAGTAATTGTATTTTAGCCTTTGGAGCCCATCTGCCACCAAAGGGGAGAATTCACCTTCTTCTTTCTACCTACAGAGAAGTTTATAAATCAGTAAGCACACAGACATGGGAGCGCAGGACTTGGTTGCCCTTCCAAGAGCCCTTAATGGCTCAGACAATCACAGCAAGCGTTCTTTTCAGAAACACAGGGAGCGGGGAGACAAGTTATGATAAATTTAGTTTTCTTTTGAAGTTAATAACCTCCTACAAAGGCTTTTGGTAAAACACAGACACCTTAAATTTTTTTTCTCTTTCAAACAATTTTTCCCTGTATTTTTTTTGCTCAGATGGTAAAATCTGAGGAAATCTGACTCTTCAGAAGTAACTGCTTTGTGCGAATGACATCAGCAGACCACGAGGTTACCACTGGCAAGTTGGCACCCTGAGGGGGATGAAATGAAATCTCTTATCAGCCTACTTGCTCCTCTTCTTTTCTACATCTGGTGTCTTTTGTAATATGCAAAGGAAAGGAAACGTTTTGCTCCCCTTGATTTTTTTCACCTTTTTTTTTTCTCCTTGGGAAAAGGAATAATACATTTGACTGGTTTCTCCAGTCTCAGCTGCTGCTTCAGGTCTGTTTGGTATCTCATTCAGAGGTGAAAGATTTAGACCCCACCTTCTCCTTTTTCACCCACCATTGAGCTCTCCAAAGACTTGTTTCAGGTAGTTTGAAAACCCAAGGAAGCTTGCATCCAAGATCTCAGGGGAAGACCTCCAAAATGTGGCTAGTTTTTGCTTTTACAAACTCTTCCTGCCACAACAAAGGCACTGCTGTCTTGAATTCAAAACCATGTCAGATGCATCCTCTTACCAGTTTCCCACTGTGGCTGTCTTATAACTCACCTCCTTCAGGCCTCTCTCAAGTCAGAAGTTTTCAAGGGTAGAGATTGTTGGTGTGGAAGGGACATGATGAGGAGGAAATGACAGGCAAACATATGGGAAAGTAGCTGCAGCACAATGCGATTCCCTTCCCTCTATATGGGATTTCCAACAGGTGAAGTCAATATGGCTATTACCCACAAAAACAGGGGACTAAGCCAAAGGGTGAAATCTACAAAGGAAGATGGCAAGAAAGAAGGAGTGGGTTTGTTACCACAGAAGATCTGAAATGATGAAACTACCACAACTCATTTGGCCATAAAGGCATCTCCTGGTTTACCAGCCATTAGCCCCAGGAGAAGAGGCAGGAGGTAGGGACTTTCTGCATATATTTTTAATAAGTCTCAGGCAGCCAGTAAGTATATATTCTCCTGACTCAATCCAGCAAAGTCAAACAGCTTGCTAAAAGAAGCAACCAGGAAGGACTAAACAGTAACAAACACAGGAGTCCCTGGGGGAGGCAGGGGAAAGTCTTTGCTGGAGACCGATTGTCTTCATGCCAACAACAGTTTAATCTTTCCTAACCTAGCTTAGAAATGAAGATGCTAAACTGCTGCAGGATCCTGAATCCGAAGTACAGCAGAGGACCTGATCTAGGTGGACCTGCTTCTGCAGAGGGGTTGGACTAGATGATCTCTAAAGGTCCCTTCCAACTCTATCCTTCTATGATTTCATGTCATCAGGAGGATGACACATACTGTCACATGCAGCTCCTCAGCAGATGAAAGAATACATGGAAGCAAGAAAAGAATGTTAGTCCAAGGTGGAGTGAAAGGGAACTTCCAAAAACCTGCAAAGGAAGACTAAAGGTTAAGGAGTAGAACTATACACACAGACCTATATCACTTTTACAAAAAACATGCTTTTATAAACTGTGTAACAAAAAAGAAGTATTTTTCCTTTTTTAATAAAATAATAACAATGCCTACTTTCATTGTGAAAAAGCTATTTCTGAGTCACTACACCCACCTGATACCACTTGACAGTCGCAGAGCAGAGGATGCCTGTATCCCCACATGTACTCTGAGAATAGCTGGTGGTTCCCCTGGGGAGAGGTGCAGAAAGCCAGGCCTGGTTTAGGAGCTATCAGTCAGTGAAGGACAAGAAAAGGTGTCAACCACCTTGTAAGTGTGACAAGGGAAGGAAAGTGGGCTGAGAGGCTAATGGGTAACTTCACCACATGACAGAGACATGATAGAAAGGCATGAGGGATCACATAGTGAAGACAGTGGTTTTTGAAGGCTGACACAATTTAAAACAGCCTAAGTGTAGTCAAAAGCTTACCATAGCCTCTCCAGGAACCTCCATGTTCCCAGTTAATCATTTTAATGGGATGATATCTGCAGCTCCCAGTCAGAACCAAGGCTCCTCTGACATATGCATGGCAAGAGGATGGGCCATGCCATGCACAGTGTAGCAAGAAGGAAGAATAATAGTGCACCAGGAATAGAGCATCAGTATAAAACTATCTATATGGGTTTTGGAGCCTTTGAGAGAGAAAATTTCCATAATTTCAGCAGAAAATTATTCTATTTGAAAAAACCTGCCTTCATTCCAAACAAAGCCAAATACCATGCTTGAAATTGCACAAGCAGAACAAAAAATCTACTATAGTGGTGGTTAGAAATGTAACATCAAGCTAAGTACATCTCGGTTTGCATTCTAAAAGGTGTAAGTTTTGATTAAGCCATGCATCCTTACTCACCTGAGCAGTTCTTTGTACATGCATACACACATCTGCAGTTTTAAAAAATATAAACAGACATCCACACCTGTTTCTCCATTCTGTAGCAGCTGTGTCCTCTTTATGTTTCCCCAAGAAACCATGTTTTGACACAAAAAAAACATTCCCCCCCTAGCAGCCTGCCTTGAAGCTATAATGAAGCAGGGATGAAGCCAACGGGATTCCAGAGACACTTGGGAGAGGGATGTAGGACATACTGCTAAAACCTTTGAGTGTGCAACATTCACAAGCGCAGACTGTCAGCCTGCCTCTGGCAGGTTCTGCCATTTCTGATGGCAACATGAAGAAGGACATGAAGTTGTGGAACTGATCTCCTGTAGTTGTAACTCCTTGGAAGCTCAGGCTGATAGAAGACAGTGCTAGTCATCCAGGCTCCTTTTATACTCAGTGGAGGGCGAGTGATCCCTCCAGAGAGAAATTCATCCCTTCCTAAAACAGATACCTGAGACAGACAGGATGAATCACCCTCTGAAGGGGCTCATTCTCCACAGAGCAAGTCCCCCTGCCACTGTAGAGGGGCCTCAGACCATAAACCTGGATTTGATGCCTGTTACAAGCCAGATGAGAGGAATCCTTCCTGAAGCAACTCACTCAAAGCAGTGTCAGTGTCAAGGATGACCCAGCTCAGTCCTCTGTTCCACTATGTGCTGTATCTTCCTGCCTCATTATTTTATATCAGCCGTCAGAGACCAAGTTAGTTTATAGCACTGGGAAGTGCAGTGCCTCCATTAAAAAACTGCCTGTGCCAAAGCTGCACCCTATTTTGGCAAGATTAGTTCTCAAGCTTTTTATTCTAGTTACTATATCGCCAAGAAGTCATATTCTGCCCCAAAACATTTCTCCATTGTTAAAAACTACAAGATAGCTTCTTTCTTTTAAAGTTGTGACCAATCTGACAAGATTTGAGTGTATTTTCACCATTTATTACTATATGTCAAGTGCTGGCAAATCTTTCTGGCAAGAAGTAAAATCATTCCCGTTTTTCTCCTGTCCTTCACCATAAGCCTGTCACAAATTAGGAAATGCTGGCAAGGGAAGCAGGGTTACTATATTTCTTTACAGAGGTACTAACTGCTAGGAATACATTAAATAACCAGACTTAATTTTACAAGTGGTGGACATATTCTTTGATATTTTCCACTTCAGGAACCATCTGGTTTCCTCAAGTCCAGTAAGGTATTTTTTTTTAAATCTTCATGACTGCCAAAGGCTTAAAAAATGAATCCAGATATTTAGAGTCAGGTAACAGCAGTGGACACGGCACCAGAAAGCCTGTCTTCTACGGTAAACCCTGCCAGTGAGCTGCTCTGTGGCCTGGAACAAATCACTTCAACTCTCCTGTACTTCTATTTTCTTGCAAATATTTTTGTCTGCTTAAGCATTTGGTTTCTGGGGCAACTCCTGTGGGTTTCTAGAGTACTTGTCAGTATACAGTCCCAAAATCAAGCAGGGTGACATCGTAGTACAAAAATAAGAACAGAAAATTTGGGAAGTACAGGGATTTGAAAGGAAATTTCTGCTTCTTTTTTTTCAGACTTCTGATGTTATTGAGGTCTTCAGATCTTCTGACTCTGAAGGCATAGCAGTTTATAAAGGAATAAGTGTTTGCCATAGATCATGATGAGAAAAAAGTAGTCATCTATGTTTTTACGACTGGCCTCTATTCTACTTGGCTTGGTTATGTTTAATACCTGTGGAGCAAGTAATTTTAATAAATAAAAAAAAGAGAGAAAGGCAGAAAGTGTCAGCATGAGGCTGGATATGGAGTTATTGAGAACAGGAGTGTAAATGTGTCAAGGAAATCCCCAGTGATCCAAAAGGGAATGCAAGTAGCTTTGAAAGCAGCAGAAGCAAGCTGGAATAATTGTACAGGGATCTTTGCTTTGCAGTAAGATTTTTATTTTTCAAACTGTAAATCAAACCAAATTAAACCAAAGTTACATTCCTATAGCACCTTTCATCCTGGGCTCCCTAGATACTTCACACAGAAGGCAAAGCCACTCAAGCATTTATGAGCGCATGAAGTCAGAATAGCTATGCCTTGAGCCAGGGTGTAAAAGCTGGGAAATGGCACAGGCAGAGAGGTTCCTGTGCCACGGGGAGAGGCTGGGAGGGGAAAGAAGTGACACCAGGCCCAATGGGGCCACAGTGTGCAGACCTATAGGTGAGGTGCAAGGCGTTCATAAGCCAGACCACATGTTCTCAGGGCCTTGTAAAAGACAAACTCGAGCAAGGTGACAACAGAAGTCTAAGTCTAACAGAAGCCTAACTGCTCCACAAGGACCAACAGAAAGAGATATTTCATACCTCCTCTATTCCTCATCTACAGAGTATGATGTTGGTGCAAGAAAAGGATGCCTTAAAACTGCACCAGTGTGCAAAGCCTGGTGACTGCAGCCAGCATCTCCTGGGCAGGAGCCCAGTTTTGGTGCACACTGTTTCCACAGCCTGCCCACTTGTACTGCCTGCTTAGCAGAAGCAGCAAACTCCCTGGCCCTTCCCTGGCATTGTTGCAGGAAAGGTAGCAGGCTGATATGTCCCCTCATTCTTTTTCAGATATCAACCCATCTGCTAGACCAGACTAAATGGACATACAGGTACAGCACCCAGTCAGTGAAACTTTCAGCTACCGCGAAACTCTTTGCACTGAGACAAGGAACAAAAAAGCTCTTGGGTGCAAAAGCTGCAAAACCACTGAAAACCTTTCACCAGTGACTCTAGGCAGGCTCACCTTTCTAAGGTAAATTTCATCTCTGCTAATCCTATCGGTTAATATTGAAATCAAATACAATACAGTATTTGATATGACAGTCTCCTTCTTATGAAGTCAGCTGTGGCATTTTCTATTTGCCTATGATTTAATTACATTTTCATTCCAGATATTCCATTCTGTGAATTGTGTATGATTGCAATAGTGGGAGAGATTATAAAACTTTGAATAAAGCCGCAATGTTAAGAAGTAAGGAAAAGAAGCGTTGCCGTTTTAGGAATGAGGCTTCAGGATGATGAGCAAAGTGTATAAACAGCATAGTTCCATTACTGAAAGATATTGAGAGAGATCTCTGCTGCCCGTATAATTTTACAGATAGCCATAGCCTTTTTCTGTAACATACTACACTTTGTTTAAAGGCTTGATCTAACACAATACTTGAGGAGAAAAAGTTCAGAAAGAGCAGAACAGCAGGCCACCTCAAATCCAGGCACCATGCAACTATGGAATTGCTGGACTTAACTCTGTTTCCAGGCGGTGGGCTGTGGGTATGGGGATATCTCTGCCCTGGGTTTGCCAACATGCATGTTTGCTCTGTAATGCTCCCAGGTTAATAAGGTGCACTGGAAATCATAAAGATGTTCTGCATAATCATAGTAAAAATGGAACACGTTTGTAATAAAAGGAAGCAGACAAAGAGTTGGATTCTGTGCATAAGTGACCATTATTTATGGTCCCTCGTTGTGAAAAGCAGTAAGACCTCTCAGAGCCAAAGACTCACTTGTTAGCTGAAGACATAAACACACAACAGTCCAAGTAACCTAAGCCACTTGTAAATAGTAGCACATAATGTAGAATAACTTCATTCCACTCCATTATATGTTATATCAGTTGCAGTTATCAAGTGTGAACTTGATAGAAAAGCTGCAAAAAAGCAGTGATAAGGAGAAGCCCTTAGCTGTTTTGGACACATGGGGAAGGTTTTGGGCAGATGTGGGATACAAAATGGATTCTCAGACCCAGTCACTCATCCTCAAATCCTGACATGAAAAGTTACTAATCTACTACATTTTTCTTTTTGAAAAAGGTCTGAATTTGTTTAAAGACATCCATGTTACTTATCTGCCTACTACATCAGAAATCATTAGGGAAGGAAAATGCTGCATTCCTATATATTCAGTGGATACAGTGGAATGGGTAATGGGAATTATTTCTGCTCTTCTAAGTGCAGAAGATTTTTTTCTTTTTCGTGGATTTTGTTTCTAGACAAGTTCATGATTTCACAGCATTTACTGCCTTAGTTTATCCATCAGTAGGTCAGGTGTAATGATAGCGTTGCTTCTTAATCCAGAGTTCATATTTTCAGTGAGCTGAGGCAAACAGGAGGTGCTTTACAAATGCAAAATATTGATTTTTTCTTTCCCCCCCAGTTTGCACAAGCTCTGGAGCATTACACAGTAGCTAGCATGCTCCTTGAACACATCATAAACTTCCTTGTTTTAAGTAGCAAAAGGACACTCAGAAAGACAGATATTTGCATACAATACCAACTCAGTGTCACACGCCTAGGAGGAATGGGGATGGAATGTCAATTTTGGTTATTTTAGCATTAAAATGCTTTAGCCGTGACAATCTTTGACTTACCAGTCATTGGATAGCACGGCACAATTAAGCTTTCTGTCTTTCTAAAACTTAAAGGGAATATGGTATCTCCTATTCCTCCATGATTACAAGGAATATTTGTCTCTATTGTTCTAGTTAACAAGAAGGTAAACTCGTAATATGAACTTCCAAGTATTTATCCTTGAAAATGATTTTTTATTCATGTCAGAGTACAAAATTATTTGAAGACAGCGCTCCACTGTGCAAAGCTTTCTGTGTTAATGTCTCACTAGCTCTAGGGGCATTTCCTCCAGCGATGAGATTGTGAATACACGGAAACAGAAAAGCAGACAATTGTTTACTCTGATTTATCCATTTCTATAATGATGGCTTTGAAAAGTTCAGGACAAAATTTGGAAAAGTAGTGTTTCCTCTAAGGAGAAGGAAAGAACTGATTGAGACATACATATGGAATAATTCCAAATAATGATGTAGTTAAAAGATGTGAATAGCAGATTTGTTAAATGGCAAGTGATTTTCTTCCTAGGAAGCAAATTCCCAGTCTTGTATTTTTTCAACATCATATCAGTTTCTCTTGCCATTTTGAACACTTCACATTCCTTTTCTGGAGCTCTAATTTGAGTCTTCTATACAGACAATATCAAGAAACTTCTCAAGTACACAGGCATTTCAACTGAGGCATAGTCACCAAGCAGATATGTGCTAAACATAGGCAAAGCAGCACAACCCTTTAATGCAAACACACACAGAGAAACTTTTCAATAAAAAAGGTAAAAGAAATGCAGATTTTACACAGTAAGTTGATAGGCTAAACAGTTCATGCTCATTAATACTCATGAGCCCTTTTTGCACCAAAACTGGAAGTAGGATCATAGCAAAGTGAGAAGTAATGCGTCTAGGTGCTAGGAGAAGTGACTTTCCAACAGCTCAAGAGGGTTATGCAAGTCCTTCAAAGTCCTTAGATGAATATTTGCATGGCTGAAATCCATGCTCAAGGAGGCTTCACAGCTCCTGCTTCGCATGTCTCATGTATGTGGAAAACAAGATCAACAAGCTACATACTTGTCATTCAAGAATAAACCACTGTAAATGAAAAACTGACCTCTACTATGTAATTTCTCAGCCTCTTTTTCCATGCAATGATTTTGCCAGATTTTTTTTTCTGCCAGCACATCAGAGGAACTGGGTTTTCCCATAAATGGCTTCAGTTTTATAACAAGGAATGGTTAGTCTCAACTTTCTTTTTCCCTGCTTCAAACACTCCAGGACACTCCTGCTTTTTACTCTAAGATTGGCAGAGGTGTGCAAGTAGTTCTTGTAATTTAATCATCAGTCTTTAAGACTGCTTCCCAAGGCTAAATGGAAGCCAAATCTCAAAGCTGCATGCATCCTATGGCCTACTGGGATCTAAATACAACTAATTTCTGCTGGCTGAACTGTAATAATGAAGATTGTGAGTGCTCAGTGATAAAATTGGGGAGGCCATATTTGAAGCAATGGAAGTTATACCATGTGCAAAATCCTATTCCCCTGACCAAGACTGAAATGCTGTTGTTGAACGTTGTAAGGATAAGACAGAAGAGGAGTATAATTTATGCATTATAATTGAAATCAAGGAAGCATTTCCTGCTAATGCTGTCATGCCTGCTTTGCAAGGCTAGCCCTAATGACCAACAATTGTACTTTTTAATACAATTTCTGAAGCAAGTGGTGGCTAGGGAATAATCCCATTGGAACACACACCACACATGCCTCCCCTACGTTTCTTCATGTACAATTCACAGATGATTGCTTTGCAAGGCTGTGGATACATGACTGATTCACTCTGGAAGAGTGAAGAGTCCCATAAAAGCATTTACTAATAGATTCTCTGGCAGGAAAATCCACCCCAGTGCAGTTCCAAGCACTCTAAACTTTTCCTAATCACTTAATGAACAGTATTTCCCCTTCAGTGTTGGCAATGGACAGGTAGGTTTGGGGGGAAAAAAAAAATCAATCCAAATCACTGTCTGCAAATGTGACTGGACTTTATTTCAGTAAAATGTAAACACTCTGTGTCCTTCTAGTTTAAACAGGAAGCAGATAGAAAATAATGACTTCTTTGTATTTCTGACCCGGCAAAAAGACATAAGATGAAGTGCCCTAAGAAAACCATGGTGTCAAGATTTTCAGATCACGATTTACAGGTGCTTTAGCTCAATGCTGAAGATGTTCAGGCAGCGTATTTTCTTTGAGGATAATCATATGAAGCAACAAAACCCATCACTATTTGCTAAAGGGATAAGAATGGTCACTACTTACCAGTACTAGGCAGGGTAGCTTTAAAAAATGGGTTAATTCAGCTATAACGTGTATAAACCCTTAAATATCACATAAATCGAGCAAAAAATCATGGAGGACAGTCTGATACTTCACACAGACCCTTCCAACACTCAGGGTACTACCAACAAGACATTTTACCTACTGGCTGATGTTGGTTGCTTTTGCTTAGGCTCATAGAAGTTCTCTTCTCCAGTACTAGGGTACCTTTAGGCACAAGAACCATCATTGGTAAGAGCCACAGCCTCACATTTCCTTCCTTCTTATCCTTTCAGCTCAGCCCTTTCTTCTTTCTCCAGTGTAACTACTTCCAACAAGAGTATTAGCGAATGATGTAGTAAATCAGTGATAAAAACCACTGGTCATTAAAAGGAGGAGGCATCCTGAGTTTAAGCACTAATAAGAGGGCATTAGCACTATAATTACTGCCACATTAGGCCACATTAATGCCACATCCATATCTGTGCCAGCCAACTCTTGGAAACCCAAATCTTTTTTGTTAATTGTTTTCCATGATGCTTTTGTCTGTGATTCTCCTGAGTAGTCAGGCTCTCCCCACCTTAGGAGATCTTATATGACTCCCATCAAAGAAACACACTAAACACACACACATACACAAATTCTAAATCTTCCCTAGTTCTTATCTGCCTTAAAAACACACACAAAAGATTCATAGATACATCCATACTAGTGTTGACATATCATAGAAAGCAATAAGACAGCTAAGAGAAATTAGCTTTTATGTAGCCGTGTGTGCCAAGACTAAAATCTTTTCCGCCCCCAGTCACTGTGAGTTCATAGAGTAAAATCCTTCTTGAATCCTAAACTAGACTGCTTTTGATTTTATTCAGTCTAGTATAAGATTCCCCCTTGCTCCTAAATGTAAAGATACAGGATCAATAATTTCATCATAGCAATAATTTCTACTCTGTGTTAGATAGGAATTGTTGACAGATGATGCTCCATCTGTCACAGTATTTTACAGTAACAAGCCAAAACACAGTAAAAAAATTTTGTAAACTGTGCAGTTAGGAACCATCTCAACAGGGCATCTTGGGTTTTTTTGTAAATAAAAGTTATTACATCAAAAAGTCCTAATTCAACGCTTGGATCCTGGGACAGGTACAGGTATTTAGCATCTTTACACAAAGGATCTGAAATTTAATAGTGCCCAGGAAGGCACTATTTAAAGTGGATTTACATGGACAGACAAGCACATGCCTGATCTCCTCACACTTGGAGCTGGGCATTCAGAAGTCATGCTACCAACCCTTGCATGGTGTCAAGCCCCAGCTAACACTCTAGTTATATATTTGTACTCCCCTGGACCAATATTTAAACCGTCATGTAACGATTTATCTACTTATTCCAGCATGCACAGGGCCACATGCCTTCAACTGGGTTAAGCCAACAATCATGGCGAGTAGGGATGGCAGATGGTATGGAAACAGCAAAGTTTGGAAGGGCCAGAGATGTGTGATCCCTGCTGGCACTCACTAGTACCTGCTGGCCAAATCCTGTTCTCACCTTAGCCCTTTCTCCTCCTTTTCCCATGAGGGTGGTGATAGCCACAAAGAATTCAGCATTTGGTTCCTCTGCAAGAACACGCTTTTTAAAATGTATGTCTCTGTCTAAGCTGAAAAGAGAAAATGAGGCCTATCCTTTAATTTCAGTCTCATTCAAGTTTATAGACCACATGAGCTTCCCCTTCCTTCCCAAACCATCTGAAGTTTGAAGGCAGGAACGACAGATGATCCTGCCCTTGAACTGGTACTCATTTTCCAAGTCAGCTTTCCATCATAGGCTCCCTGCTAAAGCCATTTCCCACTGAAACATGTATACGTGGACAGAAACAAAACAAAGTGCCTGATGTGGTAGAACATCCTCGAAAATAATGCACAAATCAATGATCATTTCAAGTTTAAAACATTATGCAAGCCACACAAATCGGAACCACTCAGCTTTGCACAGTCCTTGATGCTGCTCTCTGTACAAAAAGAAGCAGAGCAAGACAGAAAGGACAGAGAAAAAAACCCCAAGCCTACACAGAAAAAATGAAAAATTACATCAAACTTAATTTATTGTCTGTATTTCCCAGCATATTCCAGGCTTCATTCTTCTTATATCACAGCTGTTTTCTCCCTTTCCACCAAGCCCAGTCCAGTGGCACAGCTTCCTCAATGTTTTCTCTGTGTTTGCTGGGTGAGCAAAGCCTTTTCATTTCACACATCATTTACAGCTCGCTGCTGTGATTTCAGAAAGTCAGTGGGCTTTTACCAAGCTAACAAGTGAGATAAACATTTTGTGTGGCTGTTAATTCTAAAAGTTCTGCTGATTTTCTGACAGTAGGTACCCTGAGCAGTCAGGGAAATTTAGCAGTTTCAATTCGATTTGCATCACATGGCAAACAAGTTTGCCCAGAAGAAGTAAATAAATCGGGAAGAAATAAAGAACAGACTCTTCAAAGCCATATCCTAGTCCTATAATGCAAACCTAATTCCTCTCAACTTTCAGTGTATTTACGTGCCTCGCTAATTTATTCGCTCACTCCTGATCTGAACCACTAAACAAAAGGTAAAAATTTCTTTCACTCTTTACTGTCAGTGAGCCAGACTTGGACATCTTCTCCTGGCATAAGAGAATGACTGTTCATTCAGGGCTAAATATTGGATAATGCATCCAGCTGCTCAGGGTGTCTAAGTTGAGCATGTATTTTCAAGATCAGTGGACATGAAAGAAATGAGAAACTGGATGTCTGATCTGTACATGTAGGATTTTATCTGGTATTCACCAAATTCAACAGCAAAGCTCCTATTTATGTTAAAGGTGCCTAACCAGAGCCCTTTATGTGCATAACTGAGCAACTAGGTGTGCAAATACCAATATGATTTACAAAGGTAAATTATGGGTGCAAGTTAGGTGTGTATTTTATGTATGTCCAAAGCTTTTTTAAATGCGGTTCTGTTTGAACGAAGAGAAACAGAAAAAAGTGAAACTAAACAGAACAGGCATGAATATTTTTTCATGTTAGAAGACTTGAGTCCATTCTTCCGTGCAGCCAGAGATATGATCATTTACAGTCCGTATACCACCTTATATTAAAACAACAGCAAAAAGGCCTTAAAAGGGAGGAAAAAAAAATAGACACAAAAATTTAGCTGCCTGGTTTGTTGTGGGTTTGTTTGGGGTTTTTTTCTCATCACTAGTAGCACCCTCCTATGCACAGTGAGCTTTGGCACTGCAAAATGACTGATTCCTTCTGGATTCTCAGAATGTCATCACCATCAAACCTCAAGATTAAAATTATTAAATGAAAGAATTACGTATATTGTTTATTAACAACAAGAGAAGAAAGGGAATGGTGTAACATTTCAACCTCCAGGCCAGAAACAAGCAGGCAAAGGGCCTGATTCTGCTACTTTAATTTAACTTCATTTAATAGCATAATAAAGCATGATCATAGCTAGCAGAATTGGCAATAAAATGGCTATTCAAATGTAATCAGTATGGGAGAATAAGGACTAAAAAAAGGATGAGGGGAAAAAATGGATGGATGCCTTCTATCTGGCATCGCAGTCCAGAGAGACTGGAAAGTGATGATTGTCTCATGTTCTTTATTTCACACAGCAATATGTTGTAAAGAGGATGGAACCAGTCACATATGTTCTGGGCCTGGCTGGGATGCATCTGTTTTTTACGAGCATGAAAAGAATGTTTCTCCACATTAATAAGGACTTAAGGAAATACAGACTTACATCTTCCAAATCAAGCAAGAGAAAGCCAGAGTGAAGAAGATGCAACCTTCTGAAGCAAAGTTACACTTAAGGTGAAACCTCAAGAAATTGGAAGTGGGAGCCCTCCTCAAGGTTTTAACCTCACATACCCTTTGTCCTGGCAGTGCTCAGAGAAATACCCATATTGTTGAGAGAAATCTCTTGTATGTACACCTCCAGGAAACTAAAGATCTAATTCAGGAAAATATTTAAAATCTCAGACCTTACATGTATGCCCAAATTTAAGAGTGCACTTGAATGTGTTCCTGAAAAAAACTCTAGTTTTGTTGACTCACAATCAATTCATCAGTCCTGAATGGTTAAAAATCGAACCATCAGCATTTCAGTTATATTGCATCAAAGCTAATTTTTAAGTTTATCTTTCGAAGGATGCTGACTGCTGTATCTAAAACATCCAAGGTCTTTTTCTTTTGGAGAGAGAAAATGTAGCAGATCAGGAAAAAATGCACTGGGGTCTACAAATATCTGCCATAGATTGCCATGCAAAACATAATTATTTAAATAAAAAAATTAAATGCAGAGCAGGATATTTCAAACAGGAAACAACATAAGCAGCATCGGTTTAGAGATAAATGATCCTGTTAGTATGGAATACTAATCCAAGTAAGCTTCTTTATCTTCCAAAATATTGTTTTATACAGGGCATTTTGTATTCTTTTTGTTGTGTCTTTTAAAAAGGACAAAATATTTAGGAATTGAACTATTAGACCTCAGAAAGGCTGTTATCTCAGGAAGAGAAGGGCTCATTGTAAGTACTTGAGAAAGACAACAAAACAGTGAAGTGAAAAATGCCTCCAGTGCTAGATATTTTTTAAGATATCATTGAACACTGTTAGCAAAATTAACACTTGCAAGAAAGTAGAAAAGAAGGGCTCAGGCAAATGCTAATTTGGGAGTTTTTAAAATTCCTGTTCAGAGAAGCAAAATAGTCTCCTGGGTAGTGCTTCCCTGGGATTTGGGAGGCAGGAGCTCACTCCTCAGCCATCACTCCCTGAATCCCCAAGTGACCCTTCATGTTTAAAGCCAAGATGTTCCCTGATCTGCAGAACAAGAGCTATGAACTTTGTGGCACACTTTGAGATCTGACATTGCAAATTCTGTGTGAGGAAAAGGAGTTCAAAACTTGCAATTTGTTGCACACAAGGGTAACATATAAAGCAGATCAGACACTTCTACCCCCAGATTTTCTTTTGAAATCTGTTTAAAATTTAAGTGTGCAAAAGTAAGATGCCTGAGCCTTGTCTCCATTACAGCTTGGAAGCAGTGGCAAGTCCTAGTGATGAATTACTGCCTCTAAATTTTCATTTTAGTATATATCAAATTCCCTGTGATTCAGTTGTTCCGAAGGCCAATATAATAATATATTTTAAATTACTTTTATATGAAGCCTTTTCTCTCTAAATATCTTCCCAGGTATTCACAAGTCACACTTCATTACATCCTTGAAAGGCAAGACCCATTAAAGGGGGCTGAACAAATTCAAGTGAAGTAGCTTGCCCATATTGACCAAAAGGATGGCCAAGGCAAAAAATGCCTTCCAAATCCCTGAAATTTCCAGTGAAAGTATTTGCACAGTGGTGCATGAAAAAAGCTTTGGTTCTTTGGAAAAAAATTAAACAGACATTGTGTGTAAATTTGAGGTTGCATCTGTCAAGTGTAGGTAAGAAATAAATTACACAGGCCCTCATTTACACAGTGCAGCTGCAGCTCACGTCAGTGGCAGCCATCCACATACCTCAAGGACAGACTGATGCAAAATACCACATCTTCAAAAGCAGAGGAGCTTCTTACTGGCCTGTTGGTATCCCAGATGGGCACCTGTGAAAATGTAACCCATAACAACAGTTCAGTTGATGTAATCATCCTTTCATACCTTTTGTTGTTGTTGTTAATGTGGACATTTCAAACTTCAAGCAAAATGTACGGGTTAATTTTTCTTCCTCTTAGTGCAATCTACAACGGGTAGTTTCTGAGAGTTCATGGCAGGGGAGAGAGAGAAAGAAATGGTAATTTTAAATTGCAGAAGAAACACTAAGTTTTATTCCTTAATGTGAATGTGGCCTAAATAGTGATGCTTAGTATTAGGAAAGATAGTGGAAAAGGTATTTTAAAGCCTGCCTACAGAATTACTCAGTCTTGCTTCCCTATAGTAGTCTCCTCCCTCGTATCTTTCCAGCTGCACTGAAATGATGCATATTAGAACAAAGATACCATGTATTCTAGGTTGAAAATTAATGTGATCCGTCTCATACACATTAATTGCCAGGAATGGAATCAGAAAGAAATACTGAGGTGAAGTCTAGATATAAGAGCACTAACAATAAATATTCCTCAGCTCTTTTGGCCCCAGACATAAGATTAAATGTCCCTATAATTCTTGGCCTAATATCTCAGCCAGACCTGTAGCACTGTCATAGGTTTACAGGCTTCTCTTTTAGTTTCTGCTCTTTTTCAGCACTCATTAGACTTTGGGACACTAAAATGGCCTTTGTTCCTGCCAGCAACATTCAACTATCATCCAGATTAAGGATTCATGCACTTCCTTTACTGTAATGAGACTTTTTATATCCTGTATAACCTTCTGACAACTGCGCACACTTGCTGTAAAGAAGAGATACTTTCCAATGTCTCTGTTCAATTATTAGTGTCATCTGTAATGAACTATTCCAGCTTAATTGCAGAATTTGTCTCTGTTGTACTATGGGCAAAATAAAACACAATAGAACATTAATTTAAATAGCATAACTAACTTTCACAGCAATACCAAAAAAAATCCAAAGCTGAGGGCGATATTTCAATTTGCTCCATCTGACAAGATGATTCTTTTGAGAAGACCATTAGGCCTCTACACATGATGCACTGTGGGCTTAACACAGGAAGAAACATGAACGTTCATGCATTTGTAATGGAATGGCACACTTCTGAATTACAACACAGCAAATAACTCCAAACACAGGAAAATGTTCAAGGGAGAGTATGATGTGTTCAGCTATGGATAGATCAATGTTTATATCAAGTGATTTGATAAAATTATATCTATCTGGGAGGTAGTACAATTTACATTTAGGGCAGCAATGTGAATAGGCTAAAACTGCTGTATTCTCTTTGATTGCAGTGTACTGGTCTTCACCTTGAAGTGAAAAAGGCATCATTCATGCTTTTTTTTCCCCTCATAGTTGCCACATTTGGAGACTAAATTTATTGTCTTGCACCTGAGTTTTCAACATTGGTCAATTCAAGTCTCCAATGCCTTCAACAAGAGCTGTAGGGAGGCAAATTTTTACTTTTACGAACAAGAGGTTTGGGCACACAGTGCCAGTGGTGAATCTCATATTGCCCCATGTTGCTGATGTGTTTGGTAGATGGCGTGGACAACATTCTACTTTCACACACACTCTCACTTTCCAGTCCCCTCCAAATAACAAACCATTAAGAGTGAAGAACATACTAACCTAAGCACAGAGAAAAGCTTTTGAAAACACTGCCTTAACTCTTCAGTGCACCTTTTGTATGTAAAATGGCCATAATCCTTGCATCATGTTATTTAATTTTACCTAGTGCCTCTCTATAAAATATCCTCCAAGACCCACAGATGACAGGGTCTATAAAACTATATTGTTACCCAATTTTTCTGTTAATGGAGTGCCACTTCTGTTTGTTGTCAGGAGTCCTGCTACACAATATCATGCATAATGCATTTCTGTAGTATGCTGCTGAGCAGCTCTCTTCCACTTTGGAAGGAACAACTTGCCAGAAACCACTAAGACTCTCCACACAAATAACCAGAAATTAAGGCTTTGTAGAGCAGCACATTGTTGTCTTACAGCAAGGACATAAGACATGGGGCTATGGCCACCCATGAACCAATCATCTTTTATCTCAGTTTAGTCAGCTACCTTCACAGCAGCTTTCCTACATTTCTTATGCTTTAATTTCCATCCAGTAAAAGAGCTCCTGTGGCTGAGATACAAGTTCCTTGACACTCATGTCCTGTTAGCACTGTATTGCAAACCTTCAGAAACATGACTGAGCATCTTGTTCTCTCACCATCACCAAAGCAGTAACAGTGCCCACTCTCACATGCATCACCAACTATGGTTAAGTGCTATACCTCCTTAATAGCTCATGTACTTTCTATCCAGGACTTTCCCTCTGGTGTTGTGGCATGAATTAACTACTGACTTGAGTCTCCAATATGTGTAAATTAGCATTTACATGATATAATTCCACATCTGCACACACACTAAAGAGACAAGTATTTCAAAGCAGCTCTAACAGGACATATATTGATTCACACCACACAAAGTCATCGCTTCTCAGGGTAAGGGGATTTGAAGACCCCATGGTACACATGGGGAGGTCAAGCTGCTATGAGCTATGAAGCTGCCTGAAACCTCCTTGGATGTGGAAGGATGGTACTGGCCTCTTCCTCCAAGCCCTGCACCTGCAGCCTGCTGCCAGGAAGGAGTGCAGTCAAGGTCACAGCAACACAGTCCTTTCCTTGCCATTGCCTTGAGTGAAATGGACAAGTCTCTCTGCTCATCCATCCAAGCAGTTTACCCCTTTCTGTAGTACAAGGAGTTTCCCGAGCTTTGCTTTTCCAACACAGCAATGCAAGTGGCTGTATAGGTCAGCCATCACATGTTTCCCTTTGAGTAGAGAGGTTTAATGGTCCTCTCCTGACATCATTAATAAGCAGCCTGACAGGTTATGTGGCTTCCAGGTTTTTTATTGCTATGAGCTGGGTAAAAGCTAGTGGAAGATGGTGGGTGTAGCACTTCATCCTTTCATTCATTCAAAATAAATTCAGAGAAGCCATTAAGGCTCTTTATGAAGCCAGATGTTTGAAACAATAATGATCTCCACCCCAAACATAATCTACATGCCATCTCCAAAAACAAAGACACATGTGGACAGAGAGGTTTCACAGGCAATTATGTTGTGAGGAATTATGATGAAACAAGATCAGAAAAGCTGGGAAGACCCAACAAGACCCCATCACTATTCTGACAAAACAGGAAAGAATAAGCATCTGAATGAGCAGGAGCTGGGGCAGAGACACTGAACATTGTGTGTAGAGATTATCTCTAGCCTGATGCCCAACCCCTCCCCAGGTTCAAGGGAGCAGTTCTTTGTGCATTCTTTGTCATAATACAAAATTTCATCAGGACTATCTGATTGTCTTATTCATTTCCTCTCCTAATAAAACATTGAACTTTGGCTAGCTTCTCGGGTCAGATATGCTTAACATCTAACCTAAAGGACTTTTGGTATCTGTGCTCACATACACCATCTAATGAATGAATTAAGCTCAGATTCTGCTTTGGAGGTTGTTTGTTGCTTTATTTTTAACCACTACACAAGCTATACAAACTTTCATTGTCTCCCCAGCCCTGCACATGTAGTTCAGAAGAAAAACTACCTGGCCCTGGAGGACACTGAAGTCCAACAAGGAAATTTGTTCAATGTTTGGTGATCTTAACTAATTTGCAGTCACAACAACATTTTGTATTTGCTTCCACAAAAACAGCATGTACCTAAGGGCCGCTATGGTGTAACAACCATGTTCCCTCACCAGTAATAAGCAGAGGGTCACCATTTGTTTAATATTCATAATGGTCACATACAAGATTTTAAGGGGAAAATGTGGAAGAAAGGGGAGAAAGGATAACTGCCATTCTGCAAACATACACTGTATACTCTTCATAGATTAGTTGCTCTCATTTGGAGCACTGTTTTTTTTAGCCGCTGGATGGATCCCTTGCAGTTCAAAGTCATTATGTGACTGGTTTTATTCTTCCTCTTCTTACAGCTCAAAAGAGCGCAGTCTTAAGAAAACTAGTACTGAGAAAAAGGAGAGCACATCCCAACTTTAGAGTGAAGTAGGTACAACTGTTGACAACCCTTCTTTCTATCTCACAGTACTAGAGCAACCAGCTTGCAAAACACCTCTTCTTCATCTGCCTCAAAGCATCATGTCTTTCTCAGCTTCTCTCCTACACTAGTGCCTCCTCCCCACATTAGCCACCATGATCTGCCTTTCTGCATCTCCTTTACTTTCTCTAAACAGCACTTAGGAAGAGACAGGACTTTGCTCCTCTCCAATGATTGTGAAAGTAGTTTCCTTGATTTCCAGCTCCTCCCAGGAATAAACCTGGAACCCTTTACCATTTTCCTCACCTCTCAACTAATGCTTCCCGTTCCCAAATGCTGTTCCCTTCTGCGCCCTGCAGTTGTGTGTGTTTATCTCATCACTCCTCTCACTGATTCCCTTCCCAGGCTCTCCCAGATGCAGCAGGTCAAAAAGGAAGCGTAAGATTTTGTCTGCAATTGATTTTAATTCTTTTCCTTGTGCTGCCCCTGCAGGCACTCGTTGCCAGCCCAGCTGTGGCACTGAGCTCAATCGGTTCTCCCTCACGCACAGCCTTCCCTCAACAAGCTGTAACTGATCAGAGAGGGACAAATGCACACGTACATTCATATTCATTTCTTTGCCTGCTCTAGAGTTCTCATACAGTATGCAGCCTATAAGAAGAAAACATCTGCTTTGTTTGTTTTTTAAGGTAACAATTTCCTCTGCAGACCTGGAAATGCACACACCGAGGCACTAGGCCTACTGCAGGAGAGCCTGAGAGTGGCTCTAAACTGAAACAGGTGAGAGCAGCTGAAGTGTTCAAGCAAAATAAAAATGTGGGAAGCTTAAGAAAACAAAAAACAACCTTAGTGGGGAGATGATGGATTTTTTAATGTTTTTCTGGTTATAAGGCCGTAACATGTTGTTTTAAGGAGTTAAATGGGAGGAAGAAATGTGAATTTTTCCTTCTTGCCACCAACTGTCCAGAAGAGTCATAATAATCTATGATGAATTCGCTACAGCAGGCATTTCAGCTTTCTTCCCTTCTAATGCACAGCATTCCCCAAGTCTTCTCATGTATCAAGTCACTCAGCTCACCTAACTTACCACAGTGCTAGACCGTACCTGGTAAAACATCTAGCATGGCTTTTGGCCTGTAAAATCAGTTCTAATCACTCTCTATGTACTAGTGGAGCCTCTTGTATCGTGACCCCTGCCCCATGCCAAATGTTCTGACTTGAAGATCTTTTCCTACAGTTGTAGCTGCACGCAAGGCCCAACATCAGGAGGCACTGTGCAAGTTATGTGCCATATCTCAAAGGAGTGAGATACAGGGAATATAGCAAAAAAGTCAGTCGTATGTATGATACCTGATACATGAGGGTTTACAGAGCTATTTCTTATGATAACAGCTAGGTCTTCTCCACGTAAGGTTTTCAGTAACAGTGAAACTGTACCAAACAAAAAAATGTAAGCCATAAGATAAACACATTTGCCATTTTTCAATTTTGTTTTTAAAAAAAAGTCTTGATTACATGAGCATTACCCATGACAAAAGGAAATTGAGACTAATGCAAGCTAACCACATTAATGAACTTCTGCTCTGTCCCAGAGTGAATGTAAGCGCAGAGCCCTAGAGGACCTGCAGTCAGGGACTAACTGCAAGGGAGCAGGAACATTGCTCAGGAAAGGAACAGGTCCTGCAGTCCTCTGTGAAGCCAAGACTGCAAGGAATGAACAGCAGGAGAAAGCTTGCACAACAAAACCATGTGAGAGCAGCTGAAGGATGCCATTAAAAAGCTGTGGACAGATGTATGGATGTCCAGAACTCCCTACATAATCTGAAACCTGATGCACAGAGCCAAAGAAAGTCAAATGCCTGGTGGTCCTGAACACAGGAGGCCAGAAAAGTGAGTAGCATAGCATAGAATTTGCTTTTTTCCAAATTGGACCAGTGATGTGGTGCTGAACCTAGTAAGTAAAAAATGTAATCTCTGTAACTAGATGTGGTGACACTCTAAAAAAAGCCAGTATTTCTGCAGAAACTAGTGATGCTACCAGAAAATGCTGGAATGACAATTCACCATACTCTGGCCAGTCCAAGACTTGGTCTTCTCAAAGCAAATCAAAAACATGCGTTTTGTAGAGCTCTTATATTGACATCTCATCTAGCTTTGCAAGGTACTAAACATTCTTATTTATTGTTGAAATAAGGAGACATCACAGGAGATCATGGTGATCAGTGGCACAATGGGATGTACATGTGCTTTCAGTGCAAATGTCGCTCTCCAAATAATAAATATGAACAAGTAGATAATTTTGCTACTTCATTTGTTGATCTCATCTCAGAAAGGGGATCTCATGGAGGGATCTTGCTGGACACTCATGGATCACCATTATTAGTGTGATGTACTTTATTCAGCAATTTGTCCAAAGACTCCAAAGAACCTTAAGAGCTTTAAAAAAGGAAACAGAATTTAAGCCTTGTTATGTAGCAACTGTAGTCACTCTGTTTTACTCCTTAGATGTTTACTATTTGAGAGAGAAAAAATAAAAGACACTTCAGGGGAGGGACAGCAGAAATAACAATTTGCAAATCTCTCTGAAATATATTTAAATCACAAATGCTGACATTTTACTGAAACTAGACTTTTCCAGTAGAGGGAATGTAGAAGAAAAGAGGGCTGACCCTTCCTGTCTTGGATGATAAATATTAAATCTACTTGAACTCTAGTAATTTACATAAGTTGAAGCAACAAACAGAAAAAGGTTGTCTGAACCTAAAAGAACTGGAACATTTCTCAGTGCTCTGGGAGCCCTTTCTCATTTCAGTGCAGCTCAGCGTCCTTGGCTATATTTTCTAGCTTTCAGGAGATGAAATACTGAAGCTATTCAGCATTTTGCTACGGTTGCAGAAGAACATGGGAAGTGAAATTACAGGAGCAGAGATGCCTTCTGATATTATGTTTAAGTTCTACTGTAATTTCTCTCCAATTTCAAAGAGCAACATTTGTAGCTAAAAAGAAATCTAATTCCAGCACTTAAAACCAATCAGAAACAAACAGAAAAACATTTGGCGCGAAATCACACAGAATCAAAGAATCTTAAGGGTTGGAAGGGACCTCGAAAGATCATCTAGTTCAACCTCCCTGCCAGAGCAGGATACAACCTTTATCGGAGGAGCAGTTGCCAGCCTTAATTGTGAATGGGGGAGACTAATAGGTGACCCCTAAAATAAAGGGCAATAGACCTTTCATTTGCTAAGGACAGAAATGCCTACCTGATTATGAATTAACTCTATTGCATGAAAACTGAATTTCGTGTTTACCACTGTCTGAGAATTAAAAGAGAATGTGTCCTTAGTGTGTTTATCTATGAAGAAACTTCTCTAGCATGAAGAACCACACAGCAAGATTGTCATTATTAAAGCAAGGGACCCAGTGAGATGTGGAGCAGTCACCATTCCCACAGCAGTAGTTTACCACAGGGCACTCAAGAGGGTCAGTGTGTCCCTCAGGGTCAGTCTCTGAATTAGGATTCATAACATTCTGACATCTTCTGCTGAATGGTTCCCAGGCAATTGGAGCATGGGGATATTTGTGTGCTAGGAAGGCAGCCGGTATGATAGTATCAGCTTGGTATTCCTCAACTGTGGACTGGAAGGTCTGGAATAGCATTCAGTGGCTGGCAGGGCAAAGGAGTAAGTGGTTACCTTGTCCCTGTGAGAACTCTTGCTTATCATTCTACATTCACAGTGTGTCATATAACCCCTACCTGCTACAAACACCGATCTTATTTATGACACATCATACAGCCCCTACAGTAAGTGAGATACTCTGGCTCCCAGTGTTCCATGAAAATCTGTCTTGTGCTGCATTAGCATGCAAAATGAATGAGGCAGAAGCCCAGCTTCAACACCTCCCCAAAATAATATGCGACAATCTAATTAAACTTTATTGTAACTACACAAGCGAGGAAACAGAATTAAGGCTGGGGAGGCAAGCTCAATTTTGTCATTTCCTTAGCCTTTGAGTGTTTGCCATTTGATAGTCTTGTCAGGTAGGGTTTTTAATAGAATTTTGTGCATTTTTAGAAAATAAATTAAATGATGAACTTCTACATTGTTCAGCTTCTGCTAGGCCAGCATACTAGACCAAGGGAAAAACTTGTGCAACTAATTGGGCAAATTCACTGCTTCCTTCCAAGCCAGCTTTACTTCAGTAACTGTATCATGGAGGAGCCCTTCTTTCTTCCTCCGTGCCTTATTGGTCAAAGAGAGAGCGTTCCTAAGCTAGACATGAGAGCATGGCACCAGCATAGTTTACTACCTAGAGAGCAGAATCTGCATACACAGAAAACTCCCTGTGACTACCAGCCAGTAACCTTTAATTGCACCAGAAGGGCCAAGAGATACCTCAGAACCAAACACCAATCCATCCCCACATCCATGAGAACTGTTAAAATTACACAGTTGGAAGCATCATTTTTTTAAGAAATCTTTGTTCTTATACCTATCTCAGCTTACACTTTCCAATTAAAAAATTGCTTCTGGGCTTGATATCAAATGCTTAAATTTGCAGCCAGAAACATGAGCAACTCAAAATAACCCCCTTAGAATGGAAACTCTCATACATCCTTCATACTGCTATGCCTGGAGTACTCTGCCAATAAGATGCCTAAAAAGAGGGAGAGAAACTCAGGGTGGGAGTGAAGGGAAGGGGAATTAGACCGAAAAGGAATGAAAGGGAATCCCACGGGGAGCCAGCAGAAAAACTCCAGATGTTCTGGCAGTTCTAAGAGTTTGTTCCAGGTGGCAAAATAGACACTCACTCGAAGGGGACTTTTGATGAAAAAGGCCTGGGGACTTGAGGGCACGGGCCTTAGGAGACCTGCAGTAACTCTCTGAATCTCTACTGTATTGTCTGCCACGGCATATGATTAGCTTCCTGTGCTGTAGTGTATTGTAAAGCACTTTCTAAAGCGATGAATTACACAGCTGAAGTGGAGTAACCACATGCAAGCAAATACGACAACCATTATGCTCTCAGCAACATCCCCCACACTGCCACAAACATTTGCATTAGCTCCAATTAATCTGAGGTGGTAGAAACTCAGCGAGGCAGAGGATTTGTTCTTTGGTGTGAAGAAGGAAGGGAGGGGAGAAAAATATCCTTTTGTCTTCAGAGAGGAAACATCTGCAGGGGTTTTCAAGGGCTTGGGTGACTTTGTTCAGTGTGGCGCGGGGGAGCGTGCTACAGAGTACTTTGATCTCACCAGCAGGTGACACTGCAGCAAGTGGGAGCAGCCATAAAAAGCATTCTAGGGACAAGTCGCACAACCAGAGAGTGCAAATGTGTTTTTTGCTTCTGACTCACTGTTGCCGAGAAGTGGGAACACGCAGCACGGGATAGGCTCTTGGGTTCAGCTTCTCGTTGTGTACTCATGGCTTCCTTTTCCCCTCACTGCCCCTCGCCACTGCTTTCAAAGGGGTGAAGTGCTGAGTCAGGAAGAGCAATGAGTCTTTTAACCCCGCTGCACATGGAAATGCATATGACTAAAGTGACACCAAGGAAAACTGTTTCAACAAGAGTCAGCAGGAAAGACTTATCCTTTAACATCAGGGCTTAATACCAAGAGGAGTCTACCAGGCATTAAACTACGGGGTTGCATTTTTCCAGCTCCACGTTTCAACCAGCCATCCTGCACAAGAAAATGATGGTGGTGATGATAATGTTTGGGAAACTCAGGTTCTCCTGTGATGTATTTTATTTAAATCCTGTGTTTAATGCAAAAGAAAGTAGATTAAAAACTTGGCAATTAGTAACAGATTTACCTCTCTTGCCTCTCTGTTGTGTCTGGAACTACCAGGTACTACTAGGATGACTGACAATATGTAACCATTGGCTCTGGGACCTTTGTCACAAGGGGCTCAGGGATATCAACCTGCTTCTGTGTTAAAGTCCAGCACCACTAAAAAAAAACCCCTTGCTGCAGCTGGACATCCTATGCACAAAAATTTGCACATACTAACTTACTGAGAAGGCTTACTCTGCAGATCCTGGTGAGATCCATGGCTGTTGCACACTGCTAAGTCAGTAGTCCCTCAGGTGCAAAGGGCATAGCAGAGCTGCCAAATTTTGTTCAGATCCCTGTGTGATATATTGATTTTGTAAATGAGTTAATGAACTAATTTACTACTTTCTAGAAAATTTGCATGAAGTCTTCAGTTGTATTTTCCACTCAAATCATTCTGCTCCAAACAGCAGCAAGGACTTGTTCCCAAATCCTTGCTGCTGTGCATAGGGGAAGCCAAGAGTCCTTCTGAGAGAGCCTAAACACTACTTGCAAACGAAGATAGGAGGCTGCAGGGCATTGGCAGGCACAGACGGGTATCCATGTAAGTTTTATTGCCAGAAGCATTTGTAACAGCTTGCACTGTCAGTTCTGCCAGTGCATGGCTGCTCTACTCCAGGTGTGTTTGGTACAGAAAGAGTGGGTACCTGGTGTTGGTACCTGGCACAATGTGGTCAAACTGTTGTCTTCTTGAAACTCATGTGAATGTGTTAAAAACCAGTTGGAACATGTCAGCCCATGACAGAGGTGCCAAAACCAGGGTGCTGGGCAAAAAGCACAGTCACACGCAGTCCCAAACAGCTCCACAAAGGGCTGAGAAAGGCAAGAATTCAAGGTTCAAAAAGTGTTTCTGAAGTGTTTCTACTTAAATCAGTAAATCAAGGGATATGAGTAGCCCTTCCATAACATTTTACATACATCTTTGGAAATGTTGGGGTTTCCTTATACCATTATCTGAACTAGAATTCTGTAGATCATCAAAACGATGCTCTCTTTGGAGACAGAAGCAGTTTTCAATCTGCAGCACTACACCTTGTTCTGTGTCCAATGCCAGTCCCCACTGTTTTACCATCATGCCTTCCCACCCATGCAGAGAGTCACACAGGACAAAATGACAAGAATAAAGAAACCCAAAGCCGGCTGCAATGAAAGCAGGTATCTAACATAAACCAGTCCAGAACCCACATTTTTTCATTGGTTTCTTTGACTGGGAGCCCTTAGAGAAATTATTTGTGAGAACCATAGGTAAAAAGCCACATGTTGCCTAAAGCGTGACTCCTCTGAAGGTGTTTCCTCTTTGACTATAAGATACAGTGGTGAACTTCAAACTGTTTAGCTTCCACAGTGCAGATGTACCTTGCAATTTCTCATATATACACTGAAGTAGACAGATGAGGCCATAGATGCCCAATATGTTACTTTATGTATATTAAACTACCAGCATTACAAAACTACAGTGGAGATTGCCTACTTTTCACATCTCAGAGAGAGAGAGAGAAAGGAGCAAACGGTAAAAGGGACAAGCAGCATTCCCACCTTATGCATGAAAGGCTTACTGGCAGAATTTGTTCCTAAATTGTAGTTTTTTGGAACAACAGTCTCTAGTCACATAAGCAACACTCTAATTTCCCAACTGTAGTTATTTAATTTCTTCACATTTGTATTTTCATGTCACTTCTCTTCCTTTCTGTAGTTTTTGCTTTTTTTAAACAGTGTGAACACGTTCTGTAATTATTGCTGACAGCCTAATGTTTAATGGTGTTGAGTGTCTTTTATGGCACAGTCAGACATTCATTTGGGAGACAGCTGTCTCTGCTTAAAAAGTCACTGCCCCTACTACTATTTATCTCTGCCCCTACGAGTGAGACATGGCAACTGTCCGTACCCACAAGCAGTTGAAGCAAAGCCTGTTTCCCTCCATGCTGAAACAGCCTGGAAGAGCCCACGGATTTAGTTACTGCATCTCAGCACAGGGGAGCAGGAACAAATAGCTGATCAAGCAGAAACTTGTTAAACCACCACAGCTGTTTCTCAAGCAAACATCCGACCATGCCCTCAGAGGCACACGCGGCGCTGGAAGGGAAGAGGTTCCTAAAGCCGAGAGATGCTGTGGGAACTGTCCCACATTCCTTCCCTGCCCCAGTGAAAGCCAACTGCTGTGCTGTGACCACTGCTGCTCTGCACGCTTGCCCGCTCCATCTCAGAGCTTCCTCCAGGCCTTCAGTCTTTTTTTCCCCACAAGCACCAGAAGTACCATCGGGTACTTGAAGCGCGGCTGAATTTCTCTGGCCGCTTTTATCTGCCAATTCACGGGAACGCGGTCGATATGGCACGCTTCCCAGCTGTTTTCATAGAAGACTGGCCCAGGCAAGCATGGCTTTAGATAGCCTGGGTGTGACTGATTACCTGGTACACAAATCAGGCAGTGATTTGATTGGCGTCGATCCCAAGTAGTGTGAAGTAACACAAAACTCATCTATCACCAAGCAGTACTTCCCAGGTGAACCTTCATGAAGAAAACTTGCCTGACCTGATAATACGGTATTATCCCCAATAATTACGCGATTTAATACAAGTGCCGATTACCCACCGGGAAGGGGAGGGGAGAAGACGATTGCAGCCATCTGTGTTTGTTTGCCTGAACATTCCCATAAAAATGCTCTCAGTGTACAGCGTGCTGGTAAGCGGCAGTCTTGAAAGGGTGTCAGGAAACTGTTCTGTGGGGCAGTGCCTGGCCACTCCGTGTGTTGTCAAACTACGCCGCTGAGACTTTCAAATCCTTGTATCTCAAGATTCTTAGCTCTTACTGTTGTCTTTGCTCTTTTGCTCTTAACTATAGCAAAAGAGAGGTGGAGTGTGTGAGAAAGAGTCTCTGCAGAAGAGAAAACCCTAATCCCTTGCTGCAGCCTTTTATATTGCAACAAAAGCAACTAATACATTTTTGTGCTATCTGTTCCCTTTCTCTGCACTTCGGTGAAGTTAGTTCAGAGCAATTAGTGACTTTCCTGTAGTGTGTGAAAGAGTAGACACTTTCTTGTCCTCTTTCAGCTTACTTACCAGAATTATTTCCTTAATTAATTCCTCCATTGTATCAGCACAGTAGAAGACGGGCCTAGTACTTTCACCATTAGTAAGTCAGCATATGATTTTTTGCAGTTTATACAATGCCCTAAGAAATGAAAACACATGTTCTGACAGTATCCTGTGCAAGTGCTTTGCAGGATTTTCCTATATCATTAAGGCCACTGTGACCATCTTACCCAGTCTCACCTACGATACAGGTGTGGCTTGGGTAGATCAAGTTCAACCTAAATGACTCTAGTGATAGAGTTCACTTAATGCTGAAAAAAACATTTCTTTCAGCCAACCTGCACAACTGGAGAGTTCAGGAGCTATGTTTTCTACCCTGGAAACACTTTGTGCAACATCATCCTTCTTGTGTGTGATACCACAGAGGAATACATCATTGCAACAGGTTCCTCACTTCCCTTTACCTCCCACTGCACTTGACTCCAACCTTGATCTAGGAAGTGTTAGTCCAAAAGTACTGCAATGGGTTTCTTTTACTTCACACTGATAAAAATTTCACAGTGTAGACAATATTCATCTTCTACGAAACTGCTTCTGAAATACAAAGATGTAAAATGACATCAGTATCTTCTCATCTGGCTTTGAATCATCCGAAAGTGGTGTGTGTTGGAGATGGCATTTTGCTTTTAAATCTGCAGGATTTTTCCACAAAGTTCTATATAAGTTTTTCATCAGTTTGCTATAGCTAGAATCAAACTGCACAGCTTTCTCTCTTCCAAAGCAGGAAATGAATACTTTCATTTAATAAAATTGCCATAGGAGATGCTAAGAAGGCCTCTTAAATACGATAAAATACCCTAATAACACATACATTTATAGTTGATGTTCTGTTGTGAAAATTAACATGTGGAAACAAGACTATTTTAGAAATAAAATCTAGCTGGTAGAACTCTGCAACGAGTCATCCTGAAAAATCTGACACCATGAAGTGCTCAGGGCAGGGACTCCATGCTTCTGCCATAGCAATTCTGTAGGTAGCATGTGGTGTATATTAGTACCACTCTCAGCTGTGCCTGGGCATTTAGGAGCATTATCACTATAAAAATCACCAGCATGATTGCAGACCTTTTTAAAAGCCATGGATTTCACAAAGGAAAAGCTAAAAAGCTCCACAGGTATTCAGTTTATTCAGCAGAACAGATGATAACTGATCCCACAGTTCTTATTCAGGAAAGAATCTAATTCCTAAGGGGAATTCAAGTGATCTCCATTATCTCAAATGTTCTTCACCAAATAACCAGTAGCCCCAGAAGACTGGAGACAGACAAAAATGTTTCTTCCTAAAACCTAGTTGCCAAATGGAGCCAGCTGAAAATTTTCAAATGGGATTTCTGCAAGGGCTTAAAATCAAATGTATTTTTGTCTGAGTAGGACAGCAAAATCAGATCTCTAAGAAAGCAAAGAGGCATAGTGACTATAAAAGTGTTGTTATTACTATATTTGTCTAAAATTCCCAGTGTTGTTCAAGCAACAGTGTTTCTGCTGTATGAGACTGCATTTTCAGAAATTGTGTTCTCTGGTCTTGGTGACTGGTCCAGAAACCAAATACTAAACCAAAAGTAAATAAATTATAGATATTTCTGACTGTCTTATACACAATATATTTCTGCAGTATACAGAAAGATGACAGCAACAGCATTGCAGGTTCATTAATATGGTCAGCAAGGAGGCAAAACACAACTGCTTATTTCACTGGTGGTGATTGAATGGATAAAGAGCAACCTTTCCCAAAAAGTTGCAGGACTGAGACAGAAAGGTGTTCTTCAGAGACTAAATGAGTGCATCATCTTCAAAGTGCAAATTAGTAGCAAATAGTAATGTAGGCCAGTCGTAGATGGGAAAATTCTCCAGACCTTACAAGGGTGTCAAGTGCAGTTCACAGAGAGCAAAATTAATGTCACTAGAGATGGCCAAAGTTCACCTATGAGCAATTCTCTGAAGGGTGATTGCTTCTTCCATTTTGCTTTTACAAGCTTTGAGGTGAATAGGTAAAATAAGATCACAGAGTGACTGAGATGTTTTTATAAGTGTGGACAAAGAAGGCAATTTTAAATCTTTTCTGAGGTGTGTATAATTACAAGTAGATTTCAGATGTTGTTAATATGCTTAGGTGCTTAGGGAAAGCAATCTTATATGAAAGATAACCTTTTAATAGATTACTTTATTACAGCAGCACTCAGCTTCACCACTATATTCAGGGTTGAGTTAGCCTCCCATGTTCTCTACAGGTTTATAACTTAGCTGTAAAAGAATCATTTGGATTGAATATTCATGCCAGCTCATAAAATTTCTATAGTAATTGGCAAAAATACAAAGCTGGTTAATCTTTTACAGATACAAATACCTACTGGCTAAGGAATTAAAGAAGCTTTTGGGGTTTTTTTTTTGCTTTTTTTTTCTTTCCTTTTTGGCAGTCACCTAACTTCATAACCATTTCTCTGTAAGAAATGTATTTGGCAAGTGATTAGCATATATTGATTAGTTATTACACAGGAGAACTGTTATTGCAGAGATTTTTTTTTAAAAAAAAACTTAATCAAAGCTTGGATTAGACAACAGATTGCAAAAGCTCCAGAGGAACCATTAATAAAAGCTTTTTAAAAAAATTAAGTGAATTTAGTGCTTATGAAAGCAAGAGATCAGTGGAGCTGGCAAGGGCCAGTGATGCACAGACTTCCTATGGGGCTTTGCCAATACATTACAGTCCTGAACCAAGACTCCCTTACTACTTCAGTCATGAGTCTTCTCTGAACAGACACTGCTGCTTGCCACAAACTGCATGGCATGCTCATGGCATGGGACAAAGAGTTTCTAGAATATATTCCTAGTCTGGGAACCAATCCTGCTTACCTTAACTGTGCAGTAGTCCTCCATGATACCAGCAGACTGACACACGTGACCACAATTTGGCCCCTAACTTCAAGCTATGACTTCACCTACAGCTTGAAGCCAGCTTCCCAGGACAGTCTGGCAAGCGTGCATGCAGTACATCATGTGGATTTTCAGTGGCACAGCTACAATACCTGATAATTCAGTTCTGCAGATATAACCTGGTCTCCTCCCTCTCCAAAGCAGTCTGTTCAAAATCAGTTGGGCTGCTGGCACAGGTAAAGTAAGGCTTTCCTTCTCAAGTTCTCTACTTTCTGATGATGTGGCTTGTCATCTGTACTGTGTGAGGTAAACAAAACCCTGAGGACTTTTATCACAGAGCTCTAGGTCTTTGCTTTCTCTTTTCTATTTGCATTCTGCATTAAGTTTTTTACAAAAATGAGTCCCTGCTGATGATGTCAATTTCTGCACCTGTGTTTGGAAGGGTTTAGTGAAGACTGCCGAAATACTACTTAAACACCATCTCCTGAATATACACATGCTTCCCCTGAGAAAATATCTTAAGTTTCCATAAAAACACCAGCAGTACCTGTCTACACTCAAGTAAATTAAGGACGGTCATCTGCCTAATGGCAACAGTACAGGGTAGGACAGATCTTGACTCCTCTGTTGCATGCGTGTGTCCTGCGTGTTCTGACTAGTCTGCTTCTTTCGGGATTTTTCTCCCCATTTCTAAGGTAAAAGTGAGAGTAGTGTTTCTTCACCTTCCAGAGCCACTGCCATAACTGAAACAAGTATTGTATGATCCCCATGGATCATACAACTATGGATATCAGCTAATCATATGAGCACTTTTCCTGGTATCTTTTCCATCAAGAAAGAATAAGGCGGGTAAAGCCCCTTGGAGCTTGTCTTTTAGTCTCCTTGTAAATGTTCAAAAGAGTCACTGCTGAGTAACTTCTTGGCTTCTTTACCTCGAGACAAATATGCTTACATGTGTCAATACACAGACCTACCATACAGGAGGTCACACTAAGTCTTTTAACATGTATCATTAGCGGGATTCTGAAGTTTTCATATGAGCAGTGTACTATGTGAAAAGGTACTCCAAAGGATCCATTATGTTCTACTGGTACAAATTCACTTTTTACACAAAGGTTTGGCATGATTAATGATCTGTAATGGTCTATTGATTAAATATTACCTGTTACAGAATTGCTTAAATACATATTTACAAGATAAACTGGAACAGCGCACAGTCATTACAGCCTTTGTGGTAATTAATAGGAATGTTATGTAAATACACATTTAAGTGATTTATATAATAGGGCTCCAAATAAGCTGTTATAATCTATCATGCTGTAATGAATTAGCTCCCTTACTGTAGGTAGGTATCTGACCTCTACTGGAGTATGAAAGACCTGCTTATATGTCTCACTGCTCTTGCTTAGCCTCAGTAGAAAACCACACCTGAAAAAGCTGATTCTGGAGAACAAAAAGAGATTAAAAAAGTGCACTAGATAGGGTTGTAGTAGTGAAGCAGGTCCTAAAAAGCTCTGTAGTCAGCTTGGCTAGGGAGTGAATGAACGCCACTTTGACTGTCTCACCTACACCAGCAATGGGCCCAGGAAGAGTGCAGGAAAAGTGAAGCCTGCAGGCAAAGAGTACGCTGCATATGTAGAGGCTGCATCTCTCTTCCCGAAGGGCCTTCCCTCCCCTGCTCTAGAGCACAGCAGTCATGTGGTAGCAGAGACACAAGAATGAAATTGACCTAAATCTTCTGAGCACCATCAAACTGGACTGCACATGAGAACTGACCTGGACCTAGAATCCTGAGAGAGGCAAGATGCTAGCACCCCACGGGGCATAGCTACACTGTGGTCCTGACACTCATAATGCCAAAGTGTGGAGTAGTCTGCACCATCCTCCCTTAGCTAGTGCCTAATCCAAACACAGGTATTGCACACAGGATTTCTCAGGAAGAGCAGGAGAGAAACCATCTTTGGACAGGGACTAAATACGGGGATTTTCAGTCCCTCCAGCAAAAAAGAAAGAATCTGAGGAAGTCATTAAACATCAAAGGATAGATGCTGTAATTAATTTTTGCAACTTCAATTTGTAATTGTTACACCTAATTGCCATTCCCTAGATTTTTGGTATGCCAGCAAAATACCATTACTTCTGCTAGTTTTGGAAGGTCTTGGGAACAGTCTAACATGCAATGAGATGACTAAATCAGGCTCTCAGTTACACCCATGGCTTCTTAGGACCATCCTTTTCTTTGGTTTTTTTCACAAAAGGAATAAAATAATTGTCTATTCTAAGATTTCATGTTATTACTTTTAACACTTTCCTCTTCAAAATGGCCCACAACACATACTCTGAGGAAGCAGTGAAGCTTCCTCTCACCTCATAGAGTATAGACAAAGACTCGATTCAGCTATTATTTACCTTGATGAGGCTATCTTTCATATGCTATTCAACTTGCCAGGCAGTGACTGGAACACAATCATGAACATTATTTCCTAATGGAAACTGGACTCAGAGGGTCATTAGATATTCTATGCAGCTACAGGTCTCCCAGGCACAGGGGATGAAGCACAAGCATGTTTTGGCATGGCAGAAACACTCTCTCACCCTCCAAGATAGTGAACTGAGGTAGTTCACCTGCATGATAATCTGCAAGAAGACTCTGAGAAGGCCCACTATTTCTTTGGGAGTGTGATGGAATCCTCATGCCATTTCTGCCTAATGAGAGGAAAGACAAGTGGACTATATATGACTACATGCATTCACTAGCCACCAACCACTGCCCACACTGCTGTGGATGCAGGAGAGCAGAAGACACTCACTCTTGTTTTTAGGCTCCAAATGCAGCTCTTGGAGCAGCTCTGACAGAGATGAGGGTGGTCCTCCACACAGCTACTTGTGAACTCATCTGAGCTAACCCTGGTGGGGGCAGGTTTGAGCCCTCAGTCTGTAGGCAGGCACTAATGAAATCCATTAAACTGTCAACATTTAGGGAACACTGTTTTACAAAACCACTTAAACATACCATGCAACAGACAGCTGAATTAGGCCTGTCTGCCTGTGTGGAGTCAGAAAGAGCCATGTTACTCTTCAGGGGATTGAAAACTACTTTGCAGAGCAGAACCCTGATTTTTTTTTGTTTTATTTTTAGCCATTATTCAAATGTACCTAAAATGGACAAGAGCATTTTTACTTTCTTCACTGTAAAACCAAAAAAACAACACACAAAAATACTGCTATCAAAGACAGCGACTGTCTTCCAAAAAAGAAACAAAACCCAAAGTCACAGGTACCAAGTGGACTTTGAAGAGGTGGTCTGAAAGCAGGAGAAGAGATATCAGCAAACGGGGTGAATGTCTGTGTGCCATTGGAGCTACACGGGAGGGTGTTGTAAGATGCACAAAAAGAGGTCAGGGACCATGGCAGGTAAAAGATGGCAGTGTAGCCTACTCAGTGTGCGGGACAAGTGAGCTCAGAAAGAAAACTAGGTCCTCCAGGCCACTGGCAGCTGCTGTGCATGTGTGTGTATGTGCCACAGACTGACAGAAATGACAAGCCAAGTCGTCAGAGAGAAGCCAGAGCAGCCCAAGATGCTCCGTAAGAAGCCCCGCAGGACGAGCAGTGGTGTGCTAGCAGCATGGGCTGCTAAAGGAGCAATCTGGCCACCTCCTGCTTTGCTGGAGGTGAGGGACTGTGACTTAACCTGTAGGTCACTTTCAGTAGAATTTCGAGGTGTGGGAAACAAGTTTGAGCATAAAGGAAAAAAAGAAAAGAAGTGAAAGGAGTGCACACCACCTTTCCAGTTTCTGCCCAGCAATGATATATATCAGATCCACTGTCTGAACATGCTAAGCAAAGTTGGTTTTCCAATGGCTGTGGCTCTCTTGTGGTTCATTTTCTACTGGAAAATATACAGGGTGCTTTTAAGGAGCTTCCAACAACTCCAGGAACATTTTGGAAAATACACTATATTAAGATGGATCTTTTTGTCTTGTGCTGTCCTGTTGCTGTCACTTCCCATTCATATAAACCTACATACCAAAGGAAGATGTTCAGTTTTTTTCCTGTATGGTTGTCTCATTACTGTTTCTTCTTTTATCTGGAACCATAGTTTCCCATCCTCCTAAAACTGGACTAGGGGAGTTTCATTTTCCTGGGAGGTTTTGTATTTGAGTTAATACAGAGGTGAGCATTTAGACAAAGAACACATATGATATAGAAAACACAAGGCAAACATCATTGGAGTCCTCAACCCCAAATAAATCTGTGCCCAGAGTAAGGATGTCAAGGAAATGTGTTCTACTGTGATCAGGAATGCTTGGTTTTTCCACAATGAAGTTTTCAGCAGAGTGGCCAAGTTGTGACACATACAGAAAGGCACTGACCATTACATGTTGGCTTTAGGCTCCATGAGAATGACAGCCATCAACTAGCAACAACTGGTGACCCGGGAAAAAGAAAGGTTTTACAGTCCTTCCCTGTCTCAAACAGCATTCAGTCTTACAAACCATAACTTCTGTGGCATCGCTGTTATCTCCCCATCACGGAACAGTGATGTCACAAGACAAGCATTAAAACTGCAGATACAAAATAAACAATCAAAGAAGGTAAACATTGAAAACACACAACCAATTTTCATGCAAATTTCCCTTGTTATAACAAATGAAGGAAGGGGGAAAGCAGCAAAAATAAATGATACATCTGCACAATTGGTTCTAAATAGAATATTTTTCAAAGCTCACCAAGAGACATTACTGACTCTTTCACGTTTGCTTTCCTGCTAATTTGTATCCTGTCAATTTACAAGCTATTTCAAACACCACCTTTATTTAATAAAAATGCAAAGCACAACAGGGAATGTATGTAAACAAGGTTGGCAAAATATCTTTGTAGGACATTCTGGAAAGAGTCAGGAAATGAATGAATTAATGAATGAACATTTTAATAGTTTGGTGTAAGTGGAATATAGTCTAACTGAAACACTAGGTCTGACACTTTATTACCATATAAACATCCACAGAAGTGGACTTTATCAGAGCAAAACTCTCAAATCAACTCTCTGGTGGGAGATCACACCCCTCCTAGATCTTTAAAAAAAAATCTGTTTACAACAGCATTACTAATTACTCTTATTAAGCAGCAGCATCATAAACAAAAAACTTTTCACTCAAAAATCATTAAGCATTTAACAATGATTCTTAAGAGTATGAGTGGAAGCTCTAGGTTTTGAAAAGCATCTACTAATTTAAAATGTCTTAGCCAAGTTAACATTTAAAGCTAAAATGACCTAACTGGTCACAAGGCTTCTTGGAGTATAATAGATAAAGAAGGAAAATTGGATTTCCTCCATGATGGATGAGTCTAGGAAAGCCCTATGGGAATTATAGCCTCGTGTTTTTCAAAAGATTTGCCTTTTGATTTTATGATGGTGGACAAAGGAAGGCTATTCAAAGAACCTGCTTCCGTTCTCTGCCTGTTTAAGCTGTCCACAAGACTACACTGCCCCATTATCTGGGTCCCCAAACTGAGATTCTTGTGCTGGATTGAAATCAACCCCAGCTGACTTCAGTCAGCAACCATTTCAACCCTTCTGCAAATACATCATGGCCACACATGGTGTTCTGGAGATATAAAATTGACACAGGAACAATACTTTTATGTTACAGAGGTCAACGGTACATTGAAAGTACATGAATGGGTGTATTATAGGCAATTTTATGCAGTATTTAAATAAACAAAACAAAACTTGCTAGACATTGAAGCAATTGATCAGACATTTCTAGAAATAGACTACCTCTTTAGTAACTTTGTATGTGTAGAATCTTAATAATCTGTAGTTTATGCAGCTTCAAATTTCAAAATATGAACACCATAACTTCTGTCTCCAGCTCCATATTTAATAAGCAAAAGGTCTCGTCTTCCAGATTGCTGAGTAGTCTGTAATTCTCTTCACTTCACTGGGAGCCATTGTAGACTCAGCATTTTCCAAAGCAGGCTAATTATTTAGTTGCCCAAACATGATAGAAGAAAACTAACTTACAGCTAACTACTTCAAAAGTAACTGTCTTGCACAAAGGTACCCAAATCGTTGTTCTTCACAGGAGAAAGGAAACAAGAAATCTATATCTCCAAGGGCAATAGGTACTTTCTGGAGTATTATCATGACAGGGGAAGTAGATCATCAAATGAATTAGCTTTTTTTATTGAGCCCTGTGTTGCCACAGCCAGACTATTGCTTGGACCCACACTAACCGGTTGAAAGCTACTTCAAGTGTCTCAATTCTGTCACTGTCTCCCAGTTTGGCTCACTCAGTGAGCAAATGCTAGCACCCCTGAAGGGCTGCTCTTCTCAAAGGGAACAGAAATGGGACATGACTTTACTCGCTCCCACATCAGCTGGTGCCGTGTAGGGAGTACATGACTTAATTTTTTTAACCTATAAGCTGCCTTTCTCCTTTGCAGACAAAATACCTTCATATATAACCTTCATATATAACCTCTACCTGTATGTCACTGATACTAGGAGGAAGAATTTGGCTCCTAAGCAGGAAAGATGGCATTTCCAAGGAAGACTTCTCATAGCAAAATTCTTGAAAGTCATAAAAGGACAGAAGGAGCCGAGTCTTAGTGGCCTTTGGGTTATTCTGAGACAGTCTCAAAAGAGTTCAAATCTCAGACACCAAAAAAAAGACAGGTTTCCAATAAAGATCAGTATGCTGAGCTGATTTTTAAGATTCCTCATTTAATACAGTGCCTAAATCAGAGTCCAGCTCACTCAGAGAGATGATACCTATCGACCAAAGTACTCAGCATGTTAACTGCTTTGCCAGATCTTCCAGGAATCTAGTTTCCCTCCCTTGTGCTATCATTACTTCTGGATCCGATGACAGACAGGTCATTTCTGGGGGAGGGAAATTCCTCAAAAAAATGGAAAGACCTTTTTTCTGCCAAAACATAATCCCATCCATAAAGGTAGAGGACACCCCAAACTGTGTCACATGCAGACTATCTGCCCACACAGCACTGAAAAAAAGAAATGCACGATGTGCTTCATGGATGATGGACTCTCACTCTGCATTTGGCGGAAGGGAGGCAGGCCAAGTTGAGACTAAACTAATCACTTACTGTATTGCTTTATCTTACACCTAAAGCGTCTGCTGCTGAAGAAAATTCTGAAAATTCTTGCTGAAGCACACACAGAGTCAGTTTTAAAGCACTCTTTTAAAGTGAAAGCCCTCCTTGACAGTCTTAAGGAAAACTAAGTACAGCAAAGTCCCAGATGCTTTTCACAGGCACAGCTATTTTGTTTCCTCATTTAGTGTCTATTTTAGCACTGAGAGGGCTGATTAAAGGGAGAAACAGAACACTTCCAGCAACAACTTCCATGATATCCAGTTTCCTTTCAGTATCTGAAACAGTGTGGAGTACTTAGTGTGCACTATTACTCTCTCCCATGCTATCTAAGAAGACACAAAAGGATCACATAGAACAGAGCAGCTCAGATAACTGAGATTTTAGATACCTGTCAAAGTGGAGTATGGTTGACTGAGACTGCTCAGGGGTATGGACAGCTGGCTAACAGCATGTCAGGATTTTAATATAGATGCCCAGAAGAAGAGAGAGCTAGCATGTCAAGTTCCACCTGCATTTACCTGTTTGCCTGTCAATGAATGAACCCTGCCACTACCACAGAACTAGGCCTCAGTATCATCCTTGATTATAGTCAAGACCAACCCATAACGAAACATCACCTACAATATTGGTTCCCAAGCAAACATTAGTTTATTCTGCATTCTGTCTGTCTTTTTCTGACTTTTATTTTAACTAAAGCTAACTGTGGTAGCTTTACCACAGTTTAAGCTAATGATTAACCAGACAGATGAAATCCCAGTAAATGTCGTTGCTGGACTGGCTCACATGAGAGACATGAGCAACTTCAGCGAAAGTACTGAGGCTTGAAGAAGATAGAAAAATGTCTTTCTGCCTAAGCCCTTCTTCCATGCTTTCCTGCCACTAGACCCATGCTTGCTTTGTAAAGTTAACAAGTGATGACTAAGTATTAATAGAAAATTTCAGAAATCGGTTCATGTGTCCAAGGCCACGACAGAAACTTAGCTCTTCGCATTAGAAAAACTAGTAGCAAGTTCTGTATTCAGAAGCAGAGAACTGGATTTACTAGGTGCATTAAGTAAACAAGTGCTAACCTAATCTTAGTGTAATGATGCCTTCATCTGTTTTCTTCTTTTTTGTGTGAAGTTATGCTTTTTTCTATCTCTGTAAAAGGGAACTACTTGAAGGGGGGTTGAAGTCTGATTCACCATTCCTCTCCTGGGTTCAGTGGGGTGACACCAGTGTAAAATTGGAGAAAATTAAGTAGGGAGTCAATTTTTTTTTATATTTGAGTGTTTCTGAATATTTTGGCTATTTGGAGAAGACTGCCCATGATAAAGCTTTTTCATGATTTAACTTGATACACAGCATAAGTCCATTCCATATTACATTTCATACCTGACACAATCAATAAAAACAAACTTTGTGAAGAATTCTTTTGGAATCTTAGCCACAAGCAAAGCTGTAGCTACCATGTGAAGATAAAACAGGCTTAAATCCCAATGTATTAAAAAGATATTTCAGAAATGTGTCTGAGTACTTCAGAAAGTTCTTGAGTTGGTCAAGCAAGTGGAAGAGAAAGGAAAACCAAAGAGGTCTCAAAGGAAGATGAGTTCTGTAGCAACAAATAAAAGACAATGGAGGGAAGGAAGGAAGGAAGGAAGGAAGGAAGGAAGGAAGGAAGGAAGGAAGGAAGGAAGGAAGGAAGGAAGGAAGGAAGGAAGGAAGGAAGGAGAAAGGAAGAAAGGAAGAGAGAGAAAGAAAGAGAGCGAAAGAAAGAAAAGAAGAAAGAAAGAAAGAAAGAAAGAAAGAAAGAAAGAAAGAAAGAAAGAAAGAAAGAAAGAAAGAAAGAAAGAAAGAAAGAAAAGAAACCCCCAATCTACAGACAACAGAAAAGCTTGAAGCCGAGACCTCTGAACCCAGGAAGTGCTGAGCCATTAATTTCTCTGAAATGTCTCTGCCTTACAAAAAAAAAACCCCATACTCCATATATATCTAAGGAAAATATTCCCTGCAAGCTTCCTAAAGGAAGGACTCTTTTTTATTGCACCTCATCATGGTTGCTTTTGTAAAATCCACCTTACAGCCTCAATTTAAAAAAAAAACAATTAAAAGAGATAATGGCTTTGTTAGTTCAAAAAATACACAAGTTGTTGTCAGCAGGAGAAAAAAATGTTTGTATTCTTGACCTTTACAGAGGTAAGGCAAAAAACAAGTACTTTTTTCATACTAATAGCATTCTGTGCCCGTCCCTTGTATATTTTCTTTTAAACTTGCCATTTTGCTGTTGCAGCTGGGCTTGTCAGTTTTCAGCACTAATGGGTTGTGATATGGTGTCAGGGGAAGTCAACAATCAATGTTGGAAAAAAGGGCTATCACTGCTGACACAGCCAACGATGGAAACACAATGGCCTCCGTTTTGAGAGAAACAGAAGAAAATCCTGAGTTATATCTTGCTTTGAAGATTAGTAGACATTTAGCCCTCACTGACCAAGCTATCACTTTCACCCCTTCCTGCCTCACCCTATCCTCCCATTGCCCTCTAATGTTACTCCACATCTCACCCAAAAGACTGGTTTTCCGTTTAATGAAAAAAAGTGAAATGTTTTACAACAAACATTTTAAAGGACCATAGTTCGCATTTTTATTTACAGCTGTTATAGTTATTAGCTTTTAAAAATATGAGGAGGGAAAAAAAAACCCCAAACTGGGCTGCACTGTACATGCCTATGGAGCAGCATGGTAGATAAGACACTTCGGATGCCTTTTCCACCGCCATGTCGTGAATCAGATCAGTGCTGAGCCTCTCAGCTCCAGTTGAACTCAACACAAGCAATGGACACTCAGCAGATGTTAAATCAGATGTCACAGATAGAATTATGAAAGATAGACAGTGTTCAGAGGCATTCAACAAGAATAATGGCAATATTATTTATTTCCATAGTTTCATGTCAGAACCTGACTAGATCAGAGTCCTAGAGAGACAGGGAAAGAGTATGATTATATTAGTTTCCAAATAGGGAACCTGTGACAAGTACATTCTTTAAGATCACACCAGGTTCTTACACACAGGCAAGAAAAGAAATCAGCAGTCAACAGCATAAATATGTTACCAGACTTCATAGCTTCCTCACCTCAAAACTATAACTGTCCGGTGTCATTATGGATCTTTCAATATCAGTAGTTAAAAGGTCAAACACTGATTTTCCTCCTCTTTTAATGAAAGAGACTAAGATTAATTTCAGAAAATTCAACATCTCCAAAGTAAACAGAACTGAACCTTGCCTCTTCCAGGCCAAGAAATTAGCTTCTCAAAGATATATAGATAAGCCTGACTCCACAGATAGCCCCAGAATATCTTTTCCAAATATACTTCCTTGTTCTAGCAAGCCATGGCCCTAAATGTGGACTCACATTTACTGTTCTGTTAATTCAAAATATAATTCTGGGACCATGGTCTACCTTCACCAAAAGCCAGTTGCACAGAGGAATTTCTTCAGGTGTGACAGCACGGCAGGGTCATGGCAATAAAAGAAATGTGAGGGAAGAGAGGGGCTAAAAACAGAAAAGGAAGGAAAGTCAGAAGAAGTCAGACACATGGGACAGTGGAAGAAATCAGGAGAAATCTCAGGAGATGCTGAGTTTTTTAAGGTGACTTGTCCCTGTGGGAGGCATTTTCTTTCTGTGGCTACCTTCTCCTTCACTCATAAGACATAAAAAAGAGCCAGGAAAAGAAACATAAGGGAAAACATTTTTCACAATGTTTCTCCTCAATCTTTCTCTTGCACTTCCCTCCACAACCTGCTGACAAAACCTGTCTGGCCATTAAATGCTGTTTGCAGGCAATCACCAGGTACTAAATTCACAACAACATTATTAAGTTCTGCAACTCTTAGAACATTCCTACTACAGTGCAGTTTTGACCAGTCTTTAAATAATGCAAAAAGCTGCTTCTCCAATGTACTTGTTGGTAACACACATTTGTTTTGGCCAGCTGCTACAGTGAAATACAGATCAGCATCCAGGAACATGTTGGCCACAGGAGATCCTACCAGATACAGCAGATGCTGAAAGCACCTCAGAAACAATTGTGAGGGCCTCCTCTCTGCTGGATGTTACATTGCACCAAGAGAGTGGGGGCTTAAGGACCTGACCCCAAGCCCACTGAAGTGAATGAGTCTCTTCCCAGTCCAGTGGGCTTTCAATCAGACAGCCTGAAGGAGAGGTGCAGAGAAAGGGACGTTAGAGGCAACTTCAAGAACACTCTGTACGGTGTGATTCCTCATCACAAAAACACAGGAAATAAAAATGAACCAATTCACATCCATAGAGTTTATTTTATCTACATAATGGAGACATGGCCAGTCTCTGATATTCAAAGCTGGATGAAGTCTGCAGAGAAAAGTGGAATGCATCATCATAAAACAAAGTGCTTAACAGCCAAAGTAAATAATAAAGAGTGGTGTTTGCAAACATGAGCCTGAGAAGCAACAAAGCTTCACTCATCAGGACACAAGGGAAGGAAAACTATGACGACTTTCAAGTGCATAAATGAAAAAAAAATATAAAGACTAGAGACAATTTTGCATTCCAGGTTCATCAGGCAAAAGCAGCCATTTCTCTCCCACCATCACTGTCTAACTCATTATTGCCATCTACGGAAACACAGGGAAGGAACATCAGTACCACCTGTACCATGAAGGAAAAGGAGAAAAGCTCACGGAGCTAAATCCTGTAAAACACTTTAAAAACTGAAATGAGTCTCATACAAAAATCAAATTGAAACTGACTTGAAGAAAAGTCCTGCGACCTGGACAGAAAAGGTGGTCGAAGGACTGTAAGCAGCAGATAATGATGAGAGGTGATGTATTGAGCTGGCTTGCTGCAGGGGTATGTTTTTGGTCTGTTCTTATTTAATATCTCAATTAATGATCTGGAAAAGGAGGTAAATAGCACATTAATGAAATTCACAAATGACAATAAACCAGGAGGCTTGCGAATGCCAGAGAGGATAGCAATAATATAAATGGAAACTAACAAGGTTAGATATGTAGGCAGGCAATAAAATGAGATTCAACTTGGAAAAATGTAGAGTAATACACTGAGGAAAAATAATCAGAAGCATGGATCATCTGTGAGAAAGCAAAACCTGGAAAGCATCTGCACAGAAAGATTTCTATGGGTGACAGTGAAGAACAAATTGAATATGAGTTCTCAAGGAGATATATCAGTTTAAAAGACCAATGCAATTTTGGGCTGCGTATGCAGGGGAATAATGTCAAAAGAGGAAAAGTGCTGTCTATGCATCTGTGAAGACGTCTGCTGAATACTGCATCCACTTCTAGACACCTCCATATCAGAAGGATGCCAGTATGCTGGAAAGGACTTCAAAGAGCAACAAAACTGATTAGACAAGGAAAGGAATTGATTTATTAATCTAGGTGAAAAGGGCAAAATGGCAACTGCCTAGAAATATATGAAAAATGAACAGAGAGAATGGAGAGGAATTTCTTGGATGCCAACATGCATCCAATTAACGAAGAACAAAATTTGGACAAAGTATCATATAATTTCTCAGAAACCATGTGATTCAGTCTAGAAGGTAATTTTCAAATGGATAACGTAAAATTCCATCCAACAAAACATTTGAAACTTGAGAGGGTAAAGCACTCAAAGACAAACTGTGGTGCACTTGCAGGAAGTTGAGCTACCTGGCCTAAGAGGTAATTTCTGTGTTTAACCTCCATGATTCTGTGACTGTCCCAACACACGGCTCCATTAGCAGGTTTCACTTATTACTGAGTTCCCACATACAGTGGTATTTTTCAAGGGACTGCACATCACGTATGCTTCAGTCCTAGTTCAAAGTCTAATTGTAGAGTAAAAGCTAACTGACTGCATACATCTACCACTTAATGAACTCAGAGACAAGTACTTCCATATGAAGTACCTTTTTCAGCAGACAATTTTTTTTAGTGTCATAATACTCCACTGTGAAGTTATTTTGTATATTCAAAGGAAAATGTGATTACGTTTATTTGCTTATTCATGCCTGACGCCTTTCCCTTCTCACATTTTCCATACTTTTTTATTCATTCTCATGTAACACATTGCAACTTGCCCAGTTACAGTAAAAGACTATTCATAGTGAAAAAGGAAGCTTTTAATGCTGAAGTGCATTGTAATGCTCCAAGACCTTGGTGTTAAAAGTAAGAGGGGAAACAAAGACTGAAAGCAGTATGTAAGTTAAGAAATACATAGTTATCATTTTCCTTTTACAGAAAAATGAGACTTTATCAATACAGCAATCTCTGTGTGTGTGTGTGTATTTATCTACCTTACCAAGCTTCCCATTTTTATGCCACCCATGTAAGTCCCCTTTTATGAATGTCTGCCTTGGTCTTTACAAAAACTTCTACCACATTCTTCCAAGGAGAATAAAAAGGTGAAAGGTTTTTCAAAGTTTTCCTGTCCTTCTCACTTCCCCTAGGGGTGGTTGGAGAGCTGAGAAGGAGGAAAGCTTATTGAGAAGAAAGCTCCTGTTTTTACTGTAATAAAAGGTGGCAATCTTATCATGTATAGATGCTTAAATGATGTATAGACAAAGGATGTTTGCAGTGTAGATTGCCATAGGCAAAACAGCAGATCTAATCAGAAGCTCTACATGCAGGGATGTAGCCAGCCAGTGGGAAAGGAAAGCACTTGCAGTACAGAATCTGGAAATGCTGTTCTCTCTCTCCACAGCTTCCCCACCAGGGCACAAGAGAAACCAGGAGCCTTGATGTTAGGGACAGAGAGGTGCCTAGGCATCGCATTAACTCTCTGACTGTGTCACAGAAAGCTATTAGTGTAATAGCAGGTTTACCTTTTTTGTTTGTTTGTTTGTTTGTTTCCTCTTTTGCATGGAAGCACATGCTACCTCCTATCAACAAAGTCAAAAGAAGGAGGTAATGTTTGTATGGAAAGTGCTGTAAAAACAGCTCTACTGTACAAAACAAATTACAGACCAAACAAATATGTAAAAAAATATATATAATTAACCTTTAGAACATTGGCATTTTCAAAACTGTCAGGTGGATGAATGTATGTCTGTCCTCGGGCTCTCAAAGATTATTGAAAGTCAGGGCAAAAACCAAGAGAAGTACTCTTAGCTAAAAGTACTGCAGAGCTCCTCCTTTGCCCCACTGTGAGTAATCTGCTAACCTAGGTGTCCCAGAACAGTCAGAGCTTATTACACAGTCTGTGTGCTCCATGACCTGAGAACAATGACTGAGTACAATAGAAGCATAGCTAAATGTGTTAAGGTACTGTGGCAGACACACCTTGGCATTTTTTCTGTTAATTTCTGTTAACTTGCCTGAGGGAGGAGAGTGTTTTTATCTAGCTATACAGGCAGTTTAAACTGTACTCTTTTCTGGTACTGTCAAAGAACAGTGAGTCTGTAAGTCAATGCACAGGGGGTTTTTGTTTGGTGCTTGGGATTTTTTCTGTATGCCTCTGTCTCATGTCCTTGCCTGCCTTGTCTATTTAAACTGTAAATGCCTTGGATGGTAGGGCAGTACCAGAGTTTACACAGTGCCAGGCACAGTGGGCCATGTGAACTGCCATGAAGCAAGAAGAAAATAATAATCATAACAACTTACCACATATGACTGTTGCAGGATCCTGAAGAACCCATGGGCCAGAGACTCCAAGGGGATAAGCTGGCAGGAGGAAACCTGCCTCTGCCTGACAGGTGATAGCATCTGATTGCAGATGCCTCTCTTCCTCCAAGCATCCCCATTCTTAACATGTAACACAAAACGCATCCCTGGGCACAGACAGCCAAACTAACCCGCCAGATCTACCTCATCTCAGCATGGCAGTAACTGCAGCTCCTTCAGCCCTTCCAGCCCCTCCAGGTGTCAATGTGAAGAGCTGTGCTGTCTGCTCAGTGCAGGAAGACAACAGGATGTTTAATGGCCTCTATGCTGCTGTCCAAGCCAGACACATGAGCTGAAACTCTGTCTCTCCACATGTAACTTGAAATCTGGCAAGTCTCACTGAGACACATTTTCCTCTTGGCCCCTCTTCCTTATTTCTAGGCCCACTGTTCATATTGAAGTGAGAAGAAGGGTGGTGGCAATGCAGGGTCACACCAAACAAAGAGCTGTAGCCTGCAGAGGCCCAGGAAACCAGAGAGAAATGAGGATACATTCTCAGGAAATATAAAACCTGAGGAAATTTGCTCATCCGCAGCACAAAAACAGATTTGGAAGGGGTGACGGGGACTGACTAGCACTCAGTGCCACACCGTCTGAGGCAGGGAAGAGACATCAGGCAGGGGGCTGGGAAGCAGCAACCAGCTGCCCCATATGGTCAGCTCTTGGTAGGTAATTTGATTTTCATTTTCTCCGCTGATTGTGCTCATCCCTGTGGTATCTGGATGGAGAAACAATGGTGGAGATAATAGAACAGGATTGCCCAGGGCATTTTTAAGAGCTTGAGAGCCATTCATTCATAGATCAAATCTAGGCCAGGATGGAAGCAGGTAATCTGCTGACTGTTTGTTGGCTTATATGAAAAGTTCCAGTGGTATTTCACAAGTATCCACACAAAAACTGAATAATTCACAATTTTCTTAGCATTCTCAGCAGACAGCTCAGCCTCCGCAGCCTCTCAGGACTCCACAGCCTCTTAGTACTAATGAGTTGGCTCTACAAATAAATTTAAGCACGCAAGTCTATGCAGGTTCCGGGTGTAATTGTGGTCTATCCCAAAAATGGTTTGAGGCAGTGAAGAGTATGGTAAGGTGTGGGAAAGATGCAGTGATTGTACCTGTTCTGAGAATAAAAGGAGCCCTTCATACTCCTAGGCTATTAATCCAGTGCTTTCCACAAGCACAAACCTAGAACTGCTACTTTAGATAACTGACCTTCCGTTGTCTTCCCTGTGTTTGCAGGGTAAGTGAAAATGGCAGCTCACTACATCCCATGTTCTATTATAGTTTGTCTTGCAGAAACAACAGAATTTATTATTGTTGTCACTATCATTTTAAAATACATGAATTACTTCTAATAGAAGAAGAAATCTTCATACTACCATGAAATTGTCATCTTCAAGTTGTCACATTATCCAATCCTGCCTTTCCACTACTTTTCTTCAAAGACCAACAAAGTAAAGATTAACTAACAAATGGCCAAACACTTAGATAATAATCCAATTTTTTAAAAAATCCAGCCACTACAGTAGGGTTGGTACATGTTTTTGATATACCCTGCCAAATGAGAAAGAAAGGACATTACACAAACTCATTGGTACCACCCACACATGTGTCAATGTCAAATCTGGCCCTGGTACCTATGGTGTACAGCTGTCATTCCTTTAGAGAAAAAGTGATCTTACAATGACTAGACCTCACAGTGGAGTAAACAAACAATTAAAATGGAGGGAAATTACGACAAGTATTTGCCAGAACACCCAAAGATGTGCCCACAAACATTTTTGTTTAAATAAACATTGGGTGAAACCTATAAAGACAGAAAAAACATTCCCCATTTCTTATTCAGGATGAAAATCATCACTGCTGCTGCAATTCTTGAATGAGAATGTTCAGATACCACATGGCGAGACAACATGGCCCATAAGTACCTGGGAGTCAGAAGACTTTTGTGGCTTTAAACAAACCATTCATGCCCCGCCATTTGAAAAGCTGCCTGTTAAGTTATCTGAATGAAGCTGAATCATGTTCTTCATGAGACTTTTAGACACTACTGTAACACAATTAACAGCAACAGTTCTGAATGATGTTGGAGAAGCCTTTAGCAACAACTGAGGAGAGCCATGCCAGAAGGCAGCAACAGAAGAAACAGTAACTCAACAAGAAACTTGAACTAACAGGAAGGTTTCCCATTTAGGTAAAGACGTGGCTGCCATGGACCCTTTTTCAACGATAACAGCCAGTGTATACTCCTGCCAGGAATGTTCATTCTTCTGGGTGGCGGCTCTTCTCCCTACTCTTCAACTGCAATTCCCATTTGTCCGTGTGCATGTGTGCACTAGCACAGGAATGGAAGACAGGCCAGATTTTATTGTAACGCGCAGAGCGGGTGATTCAAGTCTTTGTGTCGGAAATTGACTCACCTCCTTCTGAGAAAAAAAAATGTTCAGCACAATTCTAATCCCCTCTTTTTCACATAAAGTCAGGCAATGCATACAGAATCTTCAACTCCGTATTTCCTAAACAGCGAAAACATGCTTAGAAAGTTTAGCTGTAAAAACCCCATGAGTGCAACAAAACAGGTTTGCCGCTTCGTGTCGGGTATCACGGATCCCTTTGGCTCAGCAGAAAGCAGGAAAAGCGGCAGCGGGGGGGGGGGGGGGGTTGGGGGGTTGGGGAGAGAAAAAGCAAGTAGGCTCGGAGGGGGAGGGACGGGAGTGTTTGGGGCATATTTAATAATGCAGTAGTAAACAGCTCAGGCACAGAAATGCAATGCAGTGAGAACCACTGTTATCCTTTGGAGCCTACTGCTTTAAATTTGCGCGCTGTAGCTTGAAGCATTGCACAAACTCTTGGTCTGCTGACTGCCTCCCTGGAACACAAACACACGGGTGATTGGGAAAGCTGTTTTTCAGCCTGCCCTCTCTCTGTTCTGCTGGGCTGCTTTTGGTGTTTGTTTATTTTTAAACAGGTCGTGTACATGAAAAAAAAAAAACCCAAGAAAAAAAGATCCAAGCCCGAAACAATCAAAACCAACCACACAGCATTTTTAATCAACTCCTATTTCCTTCCAGGACCCTATGATCCTCTATTGATTCCCATTTAAATGCTTTTCTTTTTCTTTGCCCCCTCTGCTGATCAAATTTCAGATCAGCCAGGATATGCAACTAACCTTCCGGCACAACTGAACCCAACTGACTCAGAGAGATCAAAAGGCTTGATGCATTCATTAAAATTTAGCACAGCTCAAGCAGGATCTTTAATGCAGGATCTGCCTTTGCATTGCAATTAATGTGGGGGAGAGGAATTCTTATTATTTTTGTTTTTTGCAAATGTTCTCGCTTTTGATTTTTCAAGGGGGAGGGGGGATAGATGTGGTGGGAGGGAAGGAGAACAAAAGAGATATCTTTTTACCCAAGGATGACGTCAGTTTGGTTTTACTGACAACTATTGATGCACGTGGAACAACTGCGGGCAGATTCCCCCACCCCCTCCCTCCTGGCACTTCTCAGAGAAAGAATATACGGCGTTAACGGCCCGCAACACGTCGAGGCTGAACGCGGAACTCGACCGACGGCGGGCCACTTCGCCGGCCGCCGGAGCCGCCCGCCGCGGCCCCTAGCGAGGCAGGCCGCCAGCAGCGGCGGGAGGGGACGGAACAGCCCGCGGGCACGGGGCGGCGAGAGGGCTCCAGCCCAGGAATGTTGTTCGTTACCGCGGCCTCCGAGGGGACGCCGGTTGAAAAAATAGTCCGCGTCCCCCGGCTCCCGCCAGGCGCTTCCCCGCCCCCCCGCTCCTCACCCCCCGGCCGGCGGAGGGCTCGGCGCGGCAGAGGGGCGGGCGGGGACCGCTGCGGGCGGGGACCGCTGCGCCCCCGCCCGCGCGCCCGACCGGCCGGCCCGCCTCCCGCGGCAGCGCCGCGGCCTGCAGCGGGGAGCGCGGCGGCGCGGCTGCGCGCAAAACCCGACCTGGATCCGCCCGGCCTTCGGAGCGCCGCACGGGGCCGGGACGCGCCGCTCCGGGACGGACGGAGGGAGGGAGGGAGGAGAGCACCTCCCGCCTCCTCGGTGGCGTGAGGGCGAAGGCGTGGGTTACGGCGGGGAATGAGCCCCCGTCGGTTAAAAGCCGGCACGTATTCCTGTCTTCCACGGTCGCTGCGCAACTTCAGAAAGTCACGGCTAAAGTCAGGGCTGAGGCGTCTCCCACCGTGCCCTTCATGGAGCTCCTCACTCGCTTCACTTGGCTTTAACGTCCCTAAATTAGAAGTGCTTTGTATGTTCTGAACCAATGGTCAAGAAGGTTTAAGAAAGAGGAATTTTGCGTTGCAGAAAGCATCTGACATGCCGCAGTTCGGGAGGCCATAGTCCCTCCATCCTCCCCGGTTACACAGCGTGCTTCCCGTGTTATCCCACAGACCTTGACTCAGGAGCAGGGGTGAAGTAGTGCCAGCCCTTTAAGCCTTGAGCTCCTTTCTGAAAATGCATGAGTGCTCTCCTAAATACCATGAAACTCGCCTGAGCCTGCACCAACCCGCCCGTCAGCTCGACAGAGCTAAGGAAGGTGATGTGCCTTTTGCTTGCATGATTTCATGTGAAACAGCCAAAAGCTGTCCACCCGACAGTCACTACTATTACTTGCCATTACCTTTTTCTGGGATTTCAGTGATATGGGTGAGATTTTTATGTGCATCTTACCCCTCCCTGAACCATCTTCTTTCCCATGCAATGCGTTTCTTCCCTTACATATTAGATTTCATCCACTAATTGACAAGTACACATCTTACTTGGAGTTCTGCCCGTTTTTGACAGTGAGCATGTGGCTCTTCTTGAACAAGGTGTAGCTGTGATTTACGCTGGTGTGCAGTTTTTGCTCATTTCATAAATGTACTTTTCATAATATAATGTTGTCAGCTCTCTTCTTTTTTTCTTCTTTTTTTTTTTTTTGGTGTGGTGCTGATGTTCTCTGGTTAGAAATTCTGTAAAGCTTCCATTCCACAAGTCAAGTAAGAATTTTGGCTGTCATCTGAAAGGAAAAAAAGTCTGTTTCTGGTCCTCTTACTTGCAACTGAATAGTTGTGTCATGTGCTGTAGAAGCTCTGGAACCAAAAGGAAAGGAAACACATGTATTATTATGATCATCATAGGTATTGTTTTATTGTAGCGCTCTTGATACTTGTGTCCCTGATTCTTTACAGCCTGGCAATACTTAATATGAGACAGGGATAAATAGACTTGTGCAGCTTACACAAGCCCTTGTTTCCCTGCTTGGATGTCTCCAGTAGATTTTAAGGCATGAAAACTAAGTGTTACTTACTGCTTGCACTATTTACGATTGCAACTGTGACACACACACACAGAGACATGATGTTTTTCTCTGTGAAACCAAGGTGTGTGTCCTTATGTTGCTTTGAGCAAGTGCAGTTCTGGAGGCCAAGTATATGATTTTGTCTGGATTAACACTTTTCTGTAAAAATAAGTAATTTATGATTTTTAACTGTTAATATCTCAGTGGAAGGCTGCATTGTACTAGGAGAGAGGCCATTTTCTTTAGCTAGAGCATGCTGTAGCTTTTCAGTTTGCCATGGGAGAGAACTTCAGGAGTTTTTCAGCCCCTTTTTTACCTCAGACATTTCCATGCAGACTCTACAAATGGAAGAGGTGATTGTTTACAGAGGTTTCTTTTTCTTATCTTAGTTGTCCATCATCGACAGATAGCCTATTGTATCTTTCCATGCTTACTAAGCAAATTTTCCCTTACTGTTTTTTACCATGAGAATATTCATCTGCCTCTCACCTTGTCACAGGCAGGCTAACAATTCCCATGTACACACACACTCATACACGTACTCTTCACCTTCCAGAAGATACTTGGTTTGAGAGGAGTGTCCATCATTTCTCACAGGCTGCCTGCATTGCTGACCTCTTGTTTTGGGACACCTGTCCACTGACTGCCTGAATCTCCCCGCAGTTATAGTCCCGTTTCCCACTCCCTTGTGCCCCCTTCTTTGGCTGGTTGCAACATTCACCTTATCACAGGCTCTAAGTTTTATGGCAGAACTAGAGGAAAGAGTAGATTTGCTCCATTGCAACCATGGCAACACTTTCCAAAGATGCAGCCTACAGTCCTTGTGAGTCTTCCAGTTTTCCATGGCAGCCTTGTTTCTCAGAGGCTATGTCTACTCCAGGAATACGCACGTTGCACAACACAGAAGTCGTTATTCAGTAAAACACATCCTTACCATGTACAAAACCAGCTGAGCTTTAAACAAGAGCAGAGGGCTACATTTAATGCTGTGAACTTTGTTTAAGAATTGAGCAAAAGGGAGAGGTGAAGAGGGTTTGTTTAGCTTCAGTTTCAGAAAGGCCCTGTCCTATTAAGTCAGCCAAATTTTTCAAAAGCCAGAATCTCGGTTGTATTCTGACTGTTAAAGCAGCACAGGGGAAAAAATACTCTTTGGTCTTTATGCTGAATCACAAGATTGGTGATTCCTTTGAGCCCTCTCACCTGGACACCTCTAAAACATTTTGGTTTGCTGTCCCACTATACCAAGCCAAATTCTCAAATTTAGGGAGCTCACAAGTTTTGAGAATGTTCAGGTGTGACTTGAAAGTTGTCTTTGCGTGCTTTAATCCATGCTTTTATCATCTGCAGTCATTCATACAAGAAATGTCAAAGAGTTTGAAATCTTGCAAACAGAAGGATGAGACTAAAGCACTGTGAGCCAAAAATTATTTTGTGGAAGACAGATATGAAGGAAAACAAACTTTTTTATGGAACCTTATAGCCTATAGTATTAAAACTCCCAATATGAGAGCTCCCGCTGCCAGCAGTGGCAGTGGACGTGGGCACTGTTATCTGCAGTCAGTCTGTAGCCTGAAATAATACTGGCTGCAGCAGAAACATGTTGTTTTTTACAATGCCTGTACAGATACTCACAAAATTTGACATCTTGACCCATACTTCTGAGTTTCTTTTGAGTTCAGCAATGGAAAGACACTAGACAGCCTCTTTTTCCTCTAAAATGCTTCATGCCTGGTTTGTGCAGCAGCATCATGCCTCAGGTTTGTTCCACCAGTACCTACTCTAGTTAGCTGTCTTTTAACCAAAGTTGTTTCTGCTGGAATATTTCTTACGGAAACACCGTGTCACAGTTAAGTTAGTAACAAGTTATTTGACACACAGCCTAAATTTTGAACTAAATACAGCAGGATCCCTTTAAACTTGCCCTATCTCACTTGTTTGGAGCCCTTCAAATGGACAGATTTCTTTTTCTCTCACTCAGAACTTGTAGATCTCCGTTTTGTTCAAGAGCAGGAAGTGTCTTTCCAGATGGAGAAGCCAATGCTGTTGCTGTCAAATTAACCGGGAGGACAGTTGTTCTGTGTACTCCCACTGATTGTATGTGGGATGTCTCATTATACTGGGGGCAGTTTTGTTACTTTAAATTATAAAGGAGCTTTATTTTCTTACACTGTCCAGATTCAACTCATTTGTCAATGTGGTGCATTTTGTTATCCTCATCAGCTCATTTGCTTTTCCTGAGGGGGAAAAATGCTGAACCTTGTTTTATTTTATAAAAGCCAGAACTTCTGTTTAGTCAGTGCTGTGAAAGGTGTCCTTTCCACAGTACATGTGTGTGTTGAAGAACATGTCTGGCACTCCAGTACTTTTGTCATTAGCACATTTTTGTTGTAAGATGAAGAGGATCCCCTCGTAAGTCCTGGACCAACAGACAAGCTCCCGAAGGAGAAATTACCCTTTCAAGATATCGCCAAGAGCTGTATCCAACCACAGTGTACTGTAGATGTTACATATTTTTTTGTACACTGCAGCTTTGCCAATATTTGAATACAGGCTATAATTCAGGGAGAGCATAAATAACTTCCATTCAGAGAGATGTATGCTGTGGTAGCAGGCCAAATAGTAAGTCTTGTCAGTGCTTGCATTTTGACTTTATCGACCACACGGCATAAAACGATGCTCCTTATTTAAATCCTCTATGCAGATGTCATACTGGGTTAATTGACAAGCAATTGGATTTGATAATATGTATGACACTGTAGCATCCATTGATTCTTGTGAGTGTGTAGATGCGCATGTAGTGATCATGGGGTTATGATTCTCAGCAGTGGGAGATGAGTAAGTCTGTGGGTCACAATGTAAATTTAAGCTGACAAGGGGTGAGCATTAACTTACATGCCGGCTTAGATTGATATAATAATTCTTTATATAGAAGGAGCATGATTGGCTGTGAGAGTTGTCCTTGTACCTGAATTGTTTTAGAGCAGCAGAGCTTTATGCTGAGTTAACAGCATGCTGTTAAGAATCAGTACCAATGTAAACACAGGGGATGATGGCTTTATGTTGGCCGTTATGTCATGCAGTATTTCACAGTTGTAGAAATCATTTCATTTTCAACCAGGTTGCTTTGGCTTTGTCAGTCTTATCAGCAAAGACTGAGGGAAGTGCAGCACTGAAAATGAAGTGAAACTCCCATCTCTCCAGATTCATAAGTGATGGCACTTCTGTTGAGCTGGAATTCTGTAATGGTGCTTACTAATTCCAGCAAATATAATACAAAGTCATTTGCCGTTTCAATTTTTTTTCTCTGAAGTTCATAGTTACATTGTTGAGCTTTTATATGAATTTAGGCCACAGGGAGCAAGGAAAGGAGGGACGTAAACTAAGGATAACAAGAAAACAGGATACAGAAAAAATATATAACAAGATGAGAATTGGGAAGGATAAATAGGAGGCATCAGGAAACTAAAAGATTAAGGAAGATTTGTGTTCTTCCCGTAGCCCCTGGTGGGACATAATATGCTTATGAACCTTATGCGTCTCCACGATAAGTTCTACAAGCCCCTTCCAGGTAATGCTGTGCGTGGCTGCTGTCCCCAGGCTGCTGCCTGCACAGTGGGCATGGGACAGTAAGCACGGTGGTCATTTGCCACCCCAGCCACTCACAGTACTTAGCAAGCAGCAGAGCTAGTTGCCTCTTCTGAGCTCTAACTGCTGGAGTGGTGCACTGTTCCTCTGACTTCACTTTTCTAATTAGTTTCCAATACCATTGGCTTTTCCTCAGTTTTACAATGTCCTCCATATCTGTTTTGCTTTCAGAAAGCTATGAGGAGTTTAAAAGGAACATTCACAATCTGTTTCCTGTCCTCATAGAGACCAAGACTAGAACAAAATCCATTGGGAAGGTGAGATGCAAAGGTCTTTTTGTTTGGAGTTACAGCTTGTCTTTCACCCAAAAGAGAGGATGTCATTCTTCAGGGCCCTGTAATTACAGAATTGTGACCAGTTCTCAGTGTTGCCCTGAAACATTCTGATTTCAGACACCATTTAATGAATCATCAGTGCCAGTAAATGAACTTACCTACCATGAGGTCCGTCTTGGTTGGTTTCCTGACATGTTCTTCTTTTATAGACATGTTCATTTCTTCAAGTATTTAATCAGGTATTTTTGTGCAGGTAAGTGGTGGGCTAGAAAGACTTAAGCAATCTCTTTGTTTTCTTGGGAAAGATATTTCAAAGTCATTTCTTATGTTTTCTCCTTTCTCTTCTCCCAAATGTTTTTCAGATGGTTTCTTGTCTTTCTAAATTTAAGAGTAAAAGATTTGCTCATATTTCTTATAAAGTAATTGGAGAGGAAATGATTTGTTCTAAGTCAGTTCTCAAATTGTACCATCATTACTTCATTGGTTACAAGTTTGGCTTGCAGACAGCCTTACGTACAGTTTTAGAGTTGTTATGAAATGTATGAGTTTCAGTTCGCAGTGAAAATACACCCTAATTTCAAAGTACCAACTTCCAAGAAAAAGCTGCACTGAACCCAAGCCAGTAACTAAATACAGTGTTCAAATGGAGCACATGAGTAGATATCATATCTCATGAGCTTGGCCATGGTGCTGTAGAATAGTTCTCTTTTTTTACATTTCTTTTGTGGATAAATCGTTTTCCTGTCAATTTTGCTAAGAAAAGCAAAATGTTGCCTGTTTCTACGCCCCTTCTACTCCCGAAACAGAGATGCAAAAGTAGTGTTTATAAAAACAGGACTGTTTACAAATATGTAAAAGGCAGGTGTCGGGAGGATGGAGCCAGGCTGTTCTCAATGACGTCCAATGATAGGACAAGGGGCAATGAGTACAAGCTGGAACATAAGAGGTTCCAAAGAAACATAAGGAAAAACCTCTTCACTGTGACAGCACTGTAACAGGCTGCCCAGATGGATTGTGGAGTCTCCTTTTCTAGAGACATTCAAAACCCACCTGGATGAGTTCCCGTGTGACCTACTCTAGGTGGCCGTGCTCTGGCAGAGGGGTTGGACTGGACAATCTTTCGAGGTCTTTTCAAAACCTTAATATTCTGTGATTCTGTGAAAAGGAACAGTATATCATAGGAGAGGTAGAAACAAACAAAACAAACAAAAAAAAAACCAAGGGAGATGTTAAAAGCATAAAATAGGGGACATTAACATAAAAGATGGAAAAAAAATAATAAATGTCTCATTTCTTGGAGGAAAATTTGAGGGTCATCAGTAGCAATCATACTTGCTGCAAGTCACTGTGTTTGGCTCACACCTGAGGAATACACCTCTATATAATGAGTTTCCCACTTTCATTTTGGCACCTGGCTTGCTCTTGTATAGGACTAGGCCTCCAGAGGTCACTGAGGAGAATTGGTTTCTAATAAAGCTCCTCCATACCAGAGTTCAAAAGCTCTCCCACAATGTAGTGCACAATGAAAATTGACACTGCTAAATGGCTTTAGTTTCCCTCTTTTCTTTTTTTCTTCCTTTTTTATTCCTTGATGTTATGCACTTTTTTTTTGGCATCTGCATTTCTGACTTAAATTTTTCTGCTGAATATTGAGCATGTGGCATGAAGAAGTAAGCTATAACCAAATAGATTTGTATCAAAAAGTACAATGACATAGCTTTTTGTAAGGTGTTTTTTTCCTAATTGTGTGAGAATAAGCAGATGTGAGACGCTTCCTCTGTTATGAACATTTGTATGAGCTGTGTGGTCAGAGGTGCTTAGCAGTGAATTTGGCTCAGGGCAAGGGAACAACAGCAGTAATGTGAGGGGTGATTTACTCCTGTTAACACTTTGCAGAATTGGCAATAAAATCAGTTCAGCGCTCTTAAGATGGAAAGGGCTGGATTTTAAGCAAAATATGGAAGATATATTATCACCCTGAAAAGCAGTTGAGTGAAATGTTTATTATTAATACTTTTTTAAATCCACATATATATATATTTCCAAAGAGTGAATGATAATGAGAAAGCTGCTCCCTTTTCCTAGAAATGATTAAGTTTTCTTTGCTCTTTTGGTTTGTCTGCTTTTTGGCTATTACTTATGTAAAACAGAACACCTCCTAAGCTGTCATTTACTCTACAGAATTTCTGGTTTCTGATCTCACACTACACAAGGTGGTAAATTGTTTTCTGTGTGAGGAGGTTTAAATGTGAGCTTAAGCGAAGGGGGATATTCACCAAACCAAAGACATGCCTCCAGAAACAGCAAAGTAAGCTTGAGCTACTTAGATTTTAATTTTCATACTTGAAAAGTAAAATTCAAACATGGGGGGGGGGGGGGAAATCAATTTTCATTGGCCCAACAGGTATTTATTTTAGTAATTTGTATTTTGCTCTTCACCTCTCTGCAAACCCATGTGGCAGAGTTTGTTAAACAGAGGAGGACAGTTCTGCTCTGAAATGATGGAATGCTTTTCTGAGAGATCAGCTTCCAAAAGTGAAGATCTAGGGGCTCAGCAGGCATGCTGATGGCTCAGTCCCGAGTATTCTTAAACAAGAGGGGATTCTCATAGTGGTGAGCCATCAGTGATGAAGCCATGACCACAACCAGCTGTGCTCACAATAAGAAGGGCTGCTCAGCTGCATGGCTGCCCTTCTGAGATATGTGCATAGGGTGCATGGCATAGGCCTTAAATGGTATACAGCCTTTCACACTTAAGCTTCATTCCAAGATGTTACAATCTCATCTTCAGTCTGCAGACCAACTCCATGCAAAAAGCAGCTGGTTTATTAGATGCAGTTATCCATCCACTGACTTGTCATAAAGAGGACAAGTGCCAAAATGTCTCTATGCTGGATATGGACAGAAGCAGTCTTCTGTGGTAGCCATCAGCTGAGAGAAAGAAACCAGCTCAGTGTCGGGAAATACAGACAAAATTCTAAGTGCAATTCTTGCTTCCATGGGCACTGATAATTCACCTTGTCTGTCATATCAGAGCTGCTGAGAACAGCTACAGGTAAAGTGTTGCAATACAGGAATGACTCCAACTAGTTACTGCAGTGGAATTTGACCCACACCAATGCATTAGAGTTAGAAGTACAAGGCCAAATGGGAGAAAATCCATGGACAGCAGCATATGAGACTGAATGTAGTGTGGAACTGTTGGACACAGTTATTTGAATTATGGTAAATTATTCTCCGTGATGTACATGTGGATATGGGATTAGGACAGGAATCCCCAAGAATAAATGGAAGTAGAGATAAAATGAGGGCATGAATGGGCAAGTTCACTTTGGATCCTGTGCTATAGGAGTTGGCAAAGATCCCAGCTCATTCCAGCCTCATACATACAGGGTCATCACCAAAACCATGCACCGAGCACATGGAATTGCTGTGGGTTTTTTGACTGTGAGATGAGCGGAGCTCTGCCTACTGATGACAGCAATAACTTTATTTGGAGAACTTGAAGAGCCTCCCTTTGTTAACAGGTGATAAGGGTTGTGTCCCATACTCTGAGACTACCCACCTGGCATTTGCCTGGCAGCTGTGTAGAAGGTTGTAGTACACTCTGTGTCATGGCAGAGAATTGCTTCCTTCAAGAAGGAGTATCTTTTACGAAATTAGCCATTGGGAAGTGCCAGAAACGTGCTTAGCTTAGTCAGGAGGACTGGGCAAGGGCAAAGGGTAAGTCAATAACTTTTTTTCAAAGTTATGAGGTAATTGCCTTTTCTCTCTGGAACCAGGCATTGAAGTCCCTGACAGACAGCAATGCCTGAGAAAGCTTTATAGTGAAAAAAAACATTCCTATTTCTTCCTGAAAACAAAACAGGGGAAAAAAAGTATCTGCAAAAGATGCTTCTTCTAGGAACTCTGTGCAAATTTGTTTCACAATTAAGACACTCAGAAAGCACCTAACGTGGTTGTCCAGAACCTGTCTAAGAGAGGGAGAGGGGACTACCAAGTCCATGGCAGAGGAAGGAACCGGGGCTCTCTCATGGGTGATTTACAAACACCCATAAAGGAGCCCTCTTTGTACTCTGAGGGAGTAGAGGCCCAGTTAGTTGGAGAATAAACACAGTCAGTATTTTGTGTGGTGCCGTGTCACACAGAATATATTCTCCCTAGAGAGCTGTGCCTGGTACCTGCATTGTTTCCCTTATTCATCATACACTGGGCGTGCATTAGTGACAGCGCCATAGGAAATGGTATTCTTTGTGCTAAATTGCATATATCTACCTGTCAGAAGCCCACGGGTTGTCCCAATAAGGGCCAAGGCTTAACTGCCTCTTAGTAGTCTGGTGCAGGCGCGCACATTACACAACTAGCCTCTGTGTTCAAACGAGGCAATACTTCAGATAGTAGCTGTTGCAAACCAGGATGGCAGCTGTCTGCGGATATAATCACCACTGAAGACATACTGCCAGGGCTTCTGTGTCCTGGTTGCACAGCTAGGGGCAGAGCACTCAAATATTTCTAAAGCTAGATATGCAAATGCCTCTGGAATGAAGCCTTTTACAGTTCTGCTCTCATTAACCTGATTTGCATATGTAAATGACCTCTTGCCACATGATAATGAGGTCTGCTCATGCAGAGATGTTCAGCAATATAAGGAGAGCGTTTTCAGTGACAATTGGAGCATTTTGGGCAAAGCAGCTGGTACAGGGATGGGACCAAGAAAGAGGTAGGGGCAGGAACCAGGGGTAGCAGGGCAAGGAAGCAGAAGGAAGTGAAAGAAAATAACTGTTGCAGATGCCTTTTCCAAGCGCCAAGGCCATCTGCAGTTCTAGTGCTTTATTGGAGCAGTTTCATGACACTGACAATTGAGAAGTGACCTGTGGCATGGCGCTACCTGGACAATAGCTGGTATCTGGCTGGTTTAAAGAAGCTTCTTACAGCTGCTCCTGTGAGCACCATCACAGGGAATGGAGAACTGGAGACGTGGCAGTGCATCAGTCCTTCTTCAAGAGCGTCGCCACTCTAACCAGTTCTCTGTGATTATCTCCTTATTGCTAGCACAGTCATCCAGGGGTGACATTTCTCACCAAAATATGCTGCTTAGCTTCTCATCAGAGGGATATTTCATACCTATGCCTTGCTTAGAGCATGTGGAGGCAAGACAAAATCCTTCCTAGGTTACCCTCCTTGGACACCGTGCCACTTTTTGAGAATAAATGACTGCTCATCTCCTGAGAAATCTGTCTTCCTACGTGCCATGTTTAACTCTTGGTTCCTGATCCTGCTACAGAACACTCAGCTGCTGAGGATTTGCTGATTCAGAACTCTCCAAAACCCACCCAATCAAGCACCATCCTTATCCAGCTCAGAAAACAAGATCAGTTCCACTCAGATGCCCACAGTTCTCTCAGGTAAGAAAACAGCCATCCTTTCAAAGGACAAAATGGGTGTAGAGGTCAGGTTTTCTCAAAGCCAACTAGGAGCTAGTGTGACTCTCAGTCAATATCTGGCATTGCCAACAACAAAAACAACAACAAAATTGTGGGCTAACTTGGGATTTATGTGCATAAAAGCTTTTGTATGTCCAGTCAGTTGACTGCCAGTTTGTATTGGTACTTGAGAAGCCAGTTGTGGTTTGTCTCTTTTTGTCACTGGAAAAATAATAGTAGTCAGGATCAAATACCCAGGGTCCTGTTCATAGCTGGTAAGCCATCAAACTGAGGTTAAAAAATACATAGTTAGGGATGCATGTCACACTCAATAAATGAGAAGGTGTTTTCCTATCTTTGAGAGCTAGCCAGAGGTAGACAAATTAAGTTTAAAAAAACAGTGAAGGCAAAGCAACTTGGATAATAGATTAATTTAGGAAGTTGATTTTGAGCCTATAGACGAAATTAGTTCATCTCATGACTACTTTTGGTTCACTCCCACTCGTACTGAAGGGAAGATAATGCACATGGCAGGCAGAGAAACATGACACACTTGTATTTCATTACCTGTCCACTGCTGATGGAAACATATGCAGTGTGACTACCAGTAATGGTTAAGTTCAAAGCACTAAAACTTGATTGTGGAACATGCACCATCCTTTCTGCAATTCAGTAGGCAGTTCCTGGAGCAGCCACTGGCCCAAGCCCAACTCATCTGTGTTCCACCCTTCATAATGTGGTCATTACATAGAGAAATGATGGTGTAATCCCTCCTCATCATGTCCACCAGCTAAAACATGAGATTCAATCTTCCTGTATTCACACAGTCGGTATTGTATTTCCTAGTCTGTAGTATCATCCAGACTCATGATTGCCCCTTCCTAAAAAGCCTTTAGATCTGGACCCTAATTTTCTAAGGTTACATCCCAAAGCTCTCTCAACACTGAGTGCTCAGCTTTTAACAAAAGCAACAGTCTTGCACATCTATGCTAATATTAATTTGTTTGGTGGTTGCAAGGAAGGAGTAATGTGCAGAATGACCTACAAATGAGTACTGTCTAAAGAGTATAGTCTAGGCCTGGTGGCTTATTCATATAAATAAATCAGAAGGATCTGGCAGAGCACACAGGGTCCTTTGAGTGTTTCTGTATAGCCTGTCTGAGCAGCAAGCCCTTAACCACACACTCAAACAACCTCTGGGAGCACTCAGTCAATTTGGGCAACTAACAACCTGTCCTAAAACTGAGCCTTCAAGCATTTGCTAGTCAGAAAAGGCTGTCAGTCAACTAAGCCAAAAGCTCATGCAAACTCTCTCACTTACAAGGTGCCATCTTTAGAACACCTTTTCTTCAACTATATTTTAGTTGTTTAGTGATTAGGCTTTTTTTTTTCCCCATTTGTAGGGACTTTAACCAGACAAGAGTTTTATGAGGCTATTCTGAAAGAAGACATTTAATTAATTCCAGACCTTTTTCTTCCTCCCTCTTTTGTTGGAACTTAGGTATACCACCTACATACCTGTCTATAACAACTGAGGTAAAAATCCTACGAGACTTCTAAGAAGCTTGATTCATCTTTCATTAGATCACAGCAGAACTGAACCATATCCTCTCATTGCTAGACATTTTTTGAACTAGGCTTTTCCCAGTCTCACTGGGGTATGCATGTGAGCTGGAAAGCTTCACAATGCATTAAGATTTCATGAGGGCCTAATTCTGTTCTTCCTTACACTGCCCTGATTCTTCAGTGCACAGCACTTGCAGTTGAGCAGCACGTAACTGAGAATACAGTAAGGCTCTGAGTAGCCAACCTCCACTGAATGCATCATCTAGAAACTGGTGTTCCAGCCATCCAATTTTTGATTTTTATCTTGAACAGACAAAAGTTTAGTGTCATTACTTCATTCCTATTAGATAAGTGTTTTGGAGACAGGAAAGACATTTTGGCTTATAGTAAAAACTTTTCTTCCAAATGTGCTCTTTTGTTTTCGGAAAAAAACCCCAACCTTGAAGAAGGCATTTTGAGAGATCTTATTTTGTATCAAATGGTCGATATCTCTTCATTATTTTGGCAATGCTGGGTTGCATCTGGTCCTTCTGTGTAAAGTCATGCAAGAAGGCTTCGCTTTTGGCCTGTCCTATGTCAGTTACTAACTAAATGTTAGTGTTACTAACTAAAATGAAATTAAATATAATAACAACTGTAATAAAAGCAATACTATTAGTATTAATATTAATGAAAAGGAATATAACAGGAAGAAAAGAAAGAAAGAAAATAAACCATTCCAAACAAGTGGTGCCCAATGCAATTTCTCACCATCCACTGATTGATGCCCAAGCAGCCATCCGCCGCTCCCTGCCAACTTCCCCCAGTTTATATACTGGTCATGACGTTCTCTGGTATGGAATAGCCCTTTTGCTAGTTTGGATCAGCTGTCCTGGCCACGTTCCCTCACAGTGTCTTGTGCACCCCCAGCCCAGTTGCTGTCAGGGCAAGGTGAGCAGCAGAAAAGGCCCTGACACTGTGCAAGAGCTGCTTGTCAATAACCAAAACATCCCTGTGGTATCAAGGCTGTTTTCAACACAAAGCCACAACACAGCGCTGTTCCGGATACTAGGAAGAAAATCCACTTTGTCCCAGCTGAAACCAGGACAACAAGACAAAAAATTACATCATAATATCTGTTCACTGCCCCCACAAATAGCTGTGGGTACCTCAGTTTCTCCTATTCCTGTCTGTAGCATACAATTTAGCCACCATTTAAAAAAAAGTGCTGTGGTTTTAAGTGAAGTAGCTGATGGGAAACTGAGTAGATGGAGGCGTTCTTAATTAAGTAATTAGACAAATAAGAGGGGAGAGGATTACATGATACAAAATGATGAATAGAATATAAAAAGTAGGTCAGGAATTTCTGTTCTCCCTATATCGTGATGCAAGAACAAAATGACATGCAGGGAAGTTCAGAGGTGAGAAGCTCAAAGTTAGTGAGGGAATGGTGTCATGTAGCCGGTAATTATGTAGTGGAAGACTTTCACTCCTGATGCCAAGAGTTTATCGAGTTAGCACTGAGACTAAACTATCCAGAACTATCATAGCTACAGATAATTACAGCTTTACAAGGTGAGTTAAACCTTGCTTCTGGTTTTAAACCAGTTTTAACTATGAAGGTGAACTTCTCCAGCTTTGAAATCTTCCTTTGAACTATCTGGTAACGGCCACTATCTGAGACAGGCCATTGAAGCAGAGAGATTGGAGCACGGTGATTCTGGTAGTCTTATGTCCATAAAAAACTCTCCTCTGTATTTGGTCTAGGAGTGTAGGACAAAGTCCCATTCCAGGGACATTTACAGGTGGGGTGGCTCTAAGAGCTACAACCCCCTACAAATGAACACAGCAACAAACAAAATTTCTCTACAGCTGCAGGAAGATTTGCACCTTGCAACAAACATCAGCATTCTCAACAAGATTTTCAGAGGCATCCATGTTACCTGCCTTGGAAAATGGGCCATCTGCCTGCTGATCTTTAAGCTCCTGGGATCATTCTCATGTCATGAGGAGCTCAAAGATCTGATGCCTTATTATTGCTGCCTTTCCATCAGATCAGATTTGCTGCAAATGCACATTTTTCTGCATCTCACACATTATTCCAGACAATCAAAGCCAGTTCTCTCAAGCTGACCCAAGTGTGTTACAGAATCATAGAATCATAATGCCTGGAAGAGACCCTTAAGATCATTGAGTTACGGTGCATTTAAATGTGATGTAAATATAAAATTTGCTGAGGACAAGCTCCTTATATTTTCAATTAAAATTTGGTTCATATTTTTAAGTGTGCTTTGGAGTTTTACATACTTTCATCAAAAAAGATTATTTGATTATTTTCTATATTTATAGTGCACCATTGCTGTGCCTGCATGTTTACAGCAGCTATTAAAACAGATGAAAGTCATCACATGCTGCAGAAGGATTGGGGTGATCACATCCACCAGTGAAACATTAATTTTCAGCCCATTCCAGCCAGAAATGCAAGAAAAAAATCAACAAGAATCCAAACTATTGGATACAGTTGTATTACCTGGAGCACAGGGATGGAGGTCTCTTAGGACCTGGTGGCATTCCTTTTGACCAGGGACCAAGGTGATGACAGAGACTGACTTCTTGTCATACTTGAAAGAGAGATAGCTGTTTAACAGCACCAATGCCAGTTAAATCCAGGTATTATTTTTGTGTTCTTAAATAAATATATTTTCTTTTCTCCTGGAGAGGACCTTCCAGGCTGTGCAGCTTTCGGATTTACTTACATGTAGCTTCCTGACATGGAATGCTGAAATGCAGTTACACAATAAAGAAATAATCTGCATTCTGTATTAATATGAAAACATATAGATTTAACTTAATAGAAGATAAAGCTTAAAAAGACTTGAAGGAAAACAATTAAAGATAAACCACATCTCAGTAAAATACTTGTTGTTAAAAGCCAATGCCATACAGGGAAACAAACAGCAGCAGGAGATGAGAAGGGCTGCAGCAGTTTAAAGAGAGACTCTCACAAGAATAGCAACTGTCGGAGCCCTTCAACCTGAATGGGCACGTCTATAGATGCTGGTTTAGCCTGAAGGGTGTCAGGCCCTGGTATTACAGTGAAACAAATATATGTGCTGACTTCTTGATGCTTCAGCAATCAGTTACCTTCATTAAGTTTGTTTCTCCTGTGGAGCAAAAATAATAACTTTGGTTACTGTCTTCTGTAATATCACAGACTTTCATAGGAAAGTACCGTAGTTTACAAATTGAATTGAGAAGGTATCCTGGCTACGCACAACCAGTATACACAGTGTGCCCCTGAATCCTGTCTGGAAGATGTGAAGTCCACGAGGCCAGATTTTTATGTGCAGCATCATTACAGAGATGAGATTTCAACCACTGTGTATGTCAACTAGTTTTGCTCTCTGCAGTGACTTTTCTTCCAAACTCTTTGAGTGCACATGCTATTCATGTAAGATGGTTTCCAGCAAATCATGGCATTTGCAAAGTTAAATATAACTTCATCGGGGTAAAATGATACCCTAAGCAAAATCCAGACTTCTGTAGAAAATTTTTTAAAAAATAAAATCAAGTAAACCTGATCTAGAAAAGTAATCTCTTCTTTCTGAGAGGTTCTGGCGACAACCAGGCAACACAGTGGTAAATAGAGTGCCATGCCCATCTTCTATAATTCTAAAGTGAATTTCCGCCATTCTGTATCCTCCTGAGTATATATCTGTTGATAACAGCTCTGTAAAATATCTGTAATGTCTTTGCTTTGGGCATCACTGATGTTATGCACATAGACAACCATCTGTACCTTTTATTTCACAGAAGGCTTGGAAAAGGTAATGCCTCTGTTGTGAGCTGCATTATTGGGGAACGGAAGACTTCTCCAGCATTTCCATGTATGATTTCTAGTCCACATAGGATTCATTCATGCTTTCAATATACCCTGGGACAATGTTTAGCCTTAGAAATTACTTTAGCTGATCAAACTATAGTTTCACAAAACAGTTGCTGATCTCTCTTTCTTTCAAGGAGTAGGAAGAAATTAGTATGGTTAACTCATATGGAAAAGCCACTCTAACCTTCAAATTGTGACACTTCAAAGATGTCTTGAAAAGAGGATGCTTGGCAACGAGAAACATGTACATGCATCTCAAAAAAAAAAAACACTAACAAAAAATTGAAAGACTTCACTAAAACATCCTTTTACAATAGCTTTCCATTGCTGTCTGTCTGTAGAAAAATACAAACACCCATGTCCACACCGGGGAAGGGAGAAATTACACTGCAATTTGGGGAGTTCAATTACCCACTGCAATGCATTGCATTCACTATTTTATTATGAAGTAGTACAGTTCTGTGGAATTTCATTCCTTACCAGTCTTTCAATGTCTTCAAATGAGATTTATCTACAAGAATGTATTTCTAGTTTCTAGGCATGTTGCAGGTAGATGTTTGAAGTGAAGCAAAAAGGCGAAAATTTATTTCCTCTTGTTCACATGTAAGTGCAAAATCGGCTTTTCTCTCAAGCACTGGAGATAATCACAAACAGCTCAAAATCTCATCCATGGGCATGGGTTGTCCATTTAAAGAAAAGCTGAAGCAAGAGAGAGAGAAATGAGTGGGAGAGAAATGTTTTATGTTGTTTTATTTTTTATTTTATTGCTAGAAACTGCTGTCCCTTTACATTTTCTTCTCCTGAAAACGAGGTTGCACTCAGTGGCTAAATCTGTCCTCTCAAGGGAGCAGGCATTACAACTGCAGCAGCGGAGGTGGAGGCAGCCCAAGCCGAGTCAGTCTCAGCCAGTAATCAGCCCTTTTCTTAATATCAAGAACTCAGTTCTAACTCCTTCTTGTTTTATTCCTATCTTGTAGCAAGGAAAAGGGAAAAAAGAAATTAAGTTACAAGAACTGAATGTTAAATTATTATTATTAAGTATATAATTACTTATTTAAAGATTTGCTCTGCTCTGTGCAGCACTGTTCATGCTAACTTCTTATGCTGTTTTCATCTCCTTTGCTCAGACTCCAGGTTTGTAGCATTGGAGTTTCCATAGTAGGTTTTTATTAGGTTGTGCTGACAACACCCATTTTTTTTCCTAGCACAGAAACCTCAATCAGTCTTAGTCCTTTAGTTTTGCCCCTATTTTATTCTGATTACATTTCTTACTACTGTAGAAGTTTGGCAGGGTAGGTGATCTAGAGATAGCTCTGAATTCTTCCATGCTACCTTTATTAAATAGAGCAAAATATTTAATTAGTTCATCAGAACTGGCCTGGATGCAGTCTTCATCATTAAGTCTGTCAGCAGACTGCATCTGGAGGAGTACTCCAATGATATTGCTTCCAGCCTCTACCAGCCCACAAGCCATGCCCTATTATTCAGAGGCTTTGTATCTCTGTGCCAATTCCCCTCTTTCTTCTAGCCCTGAAGCTAGAATGACATGGCATCTATGTTTTCCCTTGAACTCCCATCAAAGAGATATTTCCCAGTTAGAAGAACCCATGAAACATAATCTACCCAGATTTACATTATCTCCATGGAGGTAAAATGCACAGAAGGAGGAAATCAGAAAAGTGCAGACTATAAGCAGGTGCCCCACAATGGCAAAGAAAATGTTGAGGTAAGTCAGAGAGACAGACTTTGCTGGAAACGGGCATGAAGTCAAATAATATAAGGAACTGGTAAGTGAATGCAGCACACCTCCCAGTCCATAAGCATTTCATTTAGCTGCAAACGCTGCGGCACCCAAAAAAGAATATGATACAAATAAAAGCCTAGCCTTTGTCCAGCAATGAAGAAACGGTATCATTTGTTCAGTGACACATAGTACATGAACGGACATGAACGGACACATCTGCATGAACGGAGTCCCACATCTGGAGACCTAAAAGTCTAGTAAACTTTCAGACTTTCGGTTTAGTTTTATGTCAGTAAGTTTGATTGGTAAGTCTTTCAGTTTGGTGTTTTGGTGGAGTTTTTTGGTCTTGGAGGGATCAGAAATGTATTGTGATGCACAATTATTATTGTGATTTAGCAGTTAAACTTCCATTGTTTGGTAGAACGTTTAATTGTGAAAGTGGCTGGCGTAATAGTACAAAATCTGGATTAAAAAACCCGAAAATCCCACTAAGGACAGTGGGTAGAAAGGGTGGGCAGGTCTAACAAACATTGATACTCAGAAGTCTCTCTGTATGCCGTCTCCTCTTCCATCTGTATCCAACACTCTCATCAAACGAGTCTGGCTAGCTGTGATGATAGTTGGGCAGCTCATCTCGCAAGCACAGCGCTTGCACGGCTAAAGTGCAATCTATGTCACACAGTCATGCTAATCACCTAAAGGACTATGCTTTCAGAGCAGAAGAAGGGAAAATTAATCTTCACCACAATTGTTCCATTTCTCAAACTTCTTTTCAGCAAAGATATAAATTGTGCCAAATATCTATCAGTTTTATGATGACAAGACCATCAAACTTGTTTCATTAAACACCCTCCCCCCCTCTTACAACTGTCTAAACAAGATTTTTCCATTTAGTACCCTATCAATCCAGAGTTATGATTATTCAGTAACTGAGGGGATCTCTTGTATTTAAATATTAATGTTTGTGTAGTTATTAAAGTATTTGATGATTTGTCCAGGGGCACTGTAAAATTAAATATAGCATGTCATTTATGGTAATACAGAGGAGAATAATAAAAAATCTTTTTCATTCCGGTTTTGTGTCTAGCTCTGCATGTTTCCTTTACTGCTTATTTGATGGTTTGGGGTATTGTGTGTTTTTAAACCCTTTTAAATGTAGGATTTCAGAGCATATTGTCAGGATTTCAGAGCATATTGTTAGGAGCATATAAAAGATTATCTCCCAAGTTATGACTTTGTGTTGCTGTGTATGAACTGTTGTCTGGCAGTTATACCGCTAAAGGGGAAGGCAGTTTTCCAAAAATACTTATCATGTATTGGGTGTAGCAGTACAGTAAGCCCATAAATATTTTGGGAAGCTTGCTTTGGTCCACAATATATTTGCTTTCAGAAGTAACCTTAGCCTACTGGAGCAGAAATGTGTATCTGTAATTACGCTCTTCAAGTTATGTATATTTCAGGAACATTATTTAGGCACTGCACTGTGACTTCTTCATGCTATAAAGAACAAAAGAGAGAGAGCAGGAGGTAGAGAGGCAGAACAACTTATCTGAGGCAAACACTTGACCAGCATTTGTATGTGTACAGGTGTATAGCTTCTTTGTGGACAGGTTTTTGAAGTGGGATAATGGAAAAAAAAAAAAAAAAAGGTGCATATGTTTGGCCCATTTTGCTAGGAAACATCTTTCTGCCTATTTTAAAACAATAGTAGATAAAAATGACTTTGCTAAGGTCACTCAGAGACAGAGCCAGGAATAGAAAGCAGGTCATATAAATCCAAGTCAGAGCACTTTCGATGAGAGCAGACTGGTATTTCCTGCTGAAAAAAATAAAATGAGTTAAAATCTTGAGTGACTGCTTTTACTGCACAACAGAGGGGGTTTGATTGAGGTCTCCTTCAGCTTTTCATATAGGTCAGTGTAAAAAGATGCTGTGGCTAATGATGGACAGCTGTCACAGGAGGCATCTCTTCATGTTAAAAAGGTGTAGCAATCTAATATATTTTTTAAAATATGCCTGGCAAACTGAATGAATATAATTACAGCAGAAGCACTTGCTATATTTAAGGTTGATTTATTATTTTCATTCCAAGCTTATTTTTAAAGCTGATCATAATCTGAGCGTGTATATATATGTATGTATGCATGTAATGTGGCAAAATTACAGTAAAGCAGCTTTGTTTATAAATTGCAAGCATGCCAAAGTCAGGACATGCACTTAGTGTTCTCAATGCACCAATAATTCACCTGCCTTCTTAATACTCAATATAGAGAATTGCCATACTTCACATTGCCTGTGATATTAAGATATAAATGTAGGGTTTTTTTCCACTGGCTTAACTGGAAACACTCCACAGGAGGTTTGGGATCTTTGTTATGTAATAGCAATTTAGAAAATTTTAATTAAGGATGTGTATGCATATGAGACATCCGGATTATGGTTCCAATCCAAAGCCCACTGCAGGCAATGGAAAGACTCCCATCAAGTACTTGAATTGCTTGATCAAAACCCAAATGCTTACACTGAAAATAACACACAAATTAGAGTTACTGCCTTTTTCAAAAGACAGATTAATCTGCACAGACCATTGCTACCACAATGAGGCTGCTTCCCATTTAAAATGGGCTGTATATGTTTACATTACACGTTGATATGCAGTCTGGATACGTGCAACTGCTGTGCCGAGGCTGTCTGGAAGGGCTGTGTCGTGGTTTTGTGTGGAGTCATTTCTGGTAATGAGGAAGGGGCTGTAAAGATGGCGCCTGTAAGAAGTTACTTGAATCTCTCTCCAGCTCCGAGTCAGACCCACTTCTGGGGCTAGGCCAATTAGGTGCCTCCAGGATCAGTTTTTAAGAAGAAGACAATGGAAGACGAGGGTTCTTCCTGTTCCTTCTTGTTTTTCCTTCCTTCTTTTCTGGCTGGCAGTGGTGCAAGGAGTTGGAAGACAGAGAGGAATGACCATGCAGACCCTAAGGTCAGTGAGGGAAGAGAGAAGGAGGTGTGCTGGAGCAGAGAATCCCCTGCATCCTGCGGAGAGGAGTGGTGAAGCTGAGATTTGTTTGCACTTGATAAAAGACCCTGCATCAGGGGCAGTGACTATACACAGAGGAGTCTGTGTCCTGGGGGAGGGACCCTGTATTTGCAGAAGCTGAAGCTGTTAGGAAGAACCCAGAGAAGAACCAGAGAAGTTCGTTAAGGATTGTGTCCTGTGGAAGGGACCACATAATCAAAGCAGGGGAAGAATGTGAAGTGTCATCCACCTCTGAGCAGAGAGAAGCAGCAGAGCCTATCTGTGAGAGACTGACCACATCCCCCATTCCCTGCCCCCTGCAAAGCTGTTAAGAAGGGAGGAGGTAAAGATATCTGGAGCATTGAGCTGGGCCCAGGAAGAAAGGAGGGATGGGGGAGAGAGATCTTAAAGTGCTGGTTGTATTTTTCTCATCATCCTGCCCTGGTTTTGCTTTTTGTTCCGTTCTGCTTCCTGTAGGTAGTAGAATAAACTTTCCTACTTTCCTCTCTAAGTCGAGTACTGGAGTCTGTTTTGCCCGGAACCGTAATTGGCAGCGAGCCCTCCCTGCTCTTGTCTCAATCCACAATATCCTTGGTTATCTTTTTTCCTCCAATTTCGCTGGAGCCTCTGCCATCCTAATGAGGGTGGGGGTGGATGGAGGGCACTGAGCAAGAGACTGTCGTGGTGCTTCATTGCTGGCTGGGCAAAACCACAACAGGCTGGAACGGTAATATGGCAAAATATCTATAGCCTCATGATGTCATGTGGAGAGGGTATTATCATAAGCAGTGAAGAAAGGAGACCACATCGATCAGAGATCAATGTGGTACATAAATCTTCCCTCTGTTTCAACTTGGTCTTAAAGCACATACACAAACACAGTGAGTGTTGTAGCTGTACACTAAGCAAGCGTGCAAGTTGCTTGTGCACAGGACTAAAGTAGCTGCAAATGACAGAACTGAGATCCATGTCATGGAGGCCACAGAAAGCATTAAAGGATGGTCCCCAGCCTCCTGAAGAATTACCAAAAATCACAGAGTTTTCACTGAAGAGTTTGAAAACCAGATGCCCTTACAGCCTTAGAACTGCAACAGCTTCTACCAAACAGCTCTATCAAAACACACCTGTCATCTTCTGTCTTGGCACTTTTCTCTTGTCACCTCACTTTGCTGTCACCACATGCCTATACCTGGCATTTCACTTCAGACCCAAATTCAATCCAGCTTCTCTCTTCAGGGCTTATCCCTGTCTCAACCATCATGTTTCATACAGTAAATTAGAATCCTTAGCTCTCACCTCATTTTTACCAAAGGTGAAATGCTTTTCATCCCATTTTCTTACGAAGGTACTTTCCCCATGCTTCTACATCCACCTATGAAGAAGACTTTGAAAAGTCTGCCTAGTGATTTTGTCATCCTCCTTCAAATCAGTCTCTTACTCTCACTGTTCCGATGACTAAAAAATTATCTGAGAATGGTTAAACAGCTGGTGTGCTATGACCACCACTTCTTACAGTAATTATAATCGTCTCACTGTAACCTCACGATGGCTCTGTCTCTTTGTTGTATCCATCTGTTGTCTCTTATAATATGCTTGGACTACAAAATATCCAGGATAGGAACCAGTCTTTTTCACTCACACATACAAGATGAGCTTAGTGCCTTGCACACCAGTATCCCCACCACTGTCACTGCTGGATTCCCTGACTGTCACTTCAAGCACAACTAAATGATAATGACAGTTTTTGAACAAAATGAATTGGAAGAGAATTATACACACAGCTGAAACACAAAAAGTTCCACTTAAATATAAGAAAAAACTATTTCACTGTGAGGGTGACAGAGCAGTGGCACAGGCTGCCCAGAGGGGTTGTGGAGTCTTCTTCCTTGGAGGTCTTCAAGACCCGCCTGGACATGTTCATACGCGACCTGATCTAGGTGAACCTGATTCTGCAGGGAGGTAGGACTAGATGATCTCTAAAGGTCCTTTCCAATCCCTACCATTCTATGATTCTATGATATCTACTTAGTTTTCATATAAGAAATTACTGATTTTCAATGCACTCATGTCAGTGTATGATATTCCAGATATATAGATACGAGTCATAGATTAGACCTCAGTGCATTGTTTAAGAGTTACTGGAAATCGGTGCACTGTGCACCATTACATAGTTTTAATATTTGGATAGTAATTCTCCACCTCACAAGGATGTTGCAAGGATTAGTTTTAGTTAACAAACTAGTATTTATAAAGTGCCTTGAAGATTAAAAGAGGTATGTAAATGTGCATTTTTTATTATTATTATGAAACCATATTTATTCTAACTTGTCAAAAATCACTAAGTATGCAAAACCTATGCTTTTTTTATTGTTTTTCTACTGCACCAGTGGAGTTCTCTGCATGCCAAGAACTGCGTGGTGTTTTATCTGGCAAAAAAAAGTCTCCCCAGCATCATGTGCCCTTCCTCCTGCTACTTACAAATAGAAAGAAATTATCAGTAGGTTTTATTCAAACTTTACCTCTTTCTCTTTGTTGCCTCTAGAAATGTAACCATTATCAAAGGTTACCAAAGTACCATCCTCTCTGTTGTAATTAGAGCTGTATTAATCCCAAGTTGAGATTCAACAGATGCAGAAGAGACTTAGTGTTTGAAGAACTCCTAGGAATGGACAGGCAGTCAGCATTCCACAGCTCATGCAGGGCAGTCATGAACAGCCTGCCTCTCCAAGGTACCTGTCTCTCTTAAGGTAATTGTAAGGTTAAGCAGTGGGGAATGATGGCATTGCAGCATGTATCATTCTCAGCAGAGGGTAGATGATATAAAGTTAAACGGTACAAGAAAACCAAAGCAAAACAATTTCTAGCAAAGTATGACCTGTCTTCAGAGGTAACTGTCCCCTTTTGAGCCTTTTCCAGTTCCTGCCTCCTGCACCTTGCTGTCATGGCCTTGCAGCTCAACTACCAGCAAGGCTGGTAGATGGATGTGACCCCAAAATGCAGTGACCAGAACGAGCTGCTCCTCTGCCCCTTCCATTTTGAAGTTTGGTGTATAAGCACAGAGAAATTCTGTGCAGAGGACATACTTTTCCTCATCAGCTGCACTTAAACTCCAAACCCGGTACCCAGGGAAGTACCCTTGCTGCTTCTGAAATAAAGCCTTTGATCATGGTATGGTTTTACGTAGCTGGGTAGCAGTTGGGATTATCTAAGTTGTCTAGACTAAAGCTCAATGACGAAAAAGGCTAATGGAAATAAAACATATTGATTAAAACGACATGTTTTGCCCTACCACCATATTATCATGACAGGAGCACTGTAGTAATTTCCATTCACAGACACGACACACACATATACAGAGCCATAGAGAAAGTCAGAACACACATATTGGGTAGGAAGAAATGAGTTGATCAAACCAAACATTGGAGTGAGGACAGATCAAATGATGCCACATGGAAAATTATGGTTTGGAATGAAAAAGTGGTCCATTTAACAGTACATAAAGTCTCTGTAATATGCATAAAATCAGCAGCTAGCAGATGTTTTCTGACACTGTGCATCTGCACAAAGCTGAGGCGTATTCAGTTCCACTGTAGTAGCAATACACAGAGCAGATATAACGGCAGACCTTTCAGACAGATGAAGGCAGTCCTGCCCGTATTTAATAGTAACAATAAATAATAACTTGTATTAATTAGCCATCAAGAATTTAATAACGGAATCAGCTGCAATTGTGGGAGGTATCATACAGAGAATGAAAGGAAAACCTATCATCCACTGGTAACAGAAAAGATGAGGGGGAAAAAAAATCATGAGAGCTCCCTGTTTGATAAGATCTTGCTGCAAATATTGCCTTGGGGTTACAACTCTCCATTCACACTTCCTGGCCAAAGGCAACTTCTTTTAAATCTTGGGAAAATTTCTTTAAACATTTTAAGTCTGCAGAGATGCAAATGCATTATTCTTTTTCTTCACTTAAAAATAAAATGGCACATTTTATTTCAAACAGGTGGCTGAGTTTTTAGAAAGTACCTGTTGTGAGTGTGACAGTTGATTTAAAGAACTGATACATCAAAGACATTTTTCTTTCCCAAGGTTACTTGTTAGCTGGAACCTAGTGGAGGAAAACAGTATACCTTTGTCTCAGCTTCCTCTGGTATCCTAAACAGCCATTAATGCCCATCCATAAAAATTCAGACCACTCACAGTAGGCAATGTCTTCACAATTTGGTCTTTATTCTACAGGAATTTTACCAGAGAAGTAATACTTAATGACTAAGACACTTGAAATGTCAGAATTCATGCTTAATTTGTCATAATTACCATAACCGATAAAAATATGGAAGGCCTCAATACTTTGAATTATTATTTCAGGCCACCTACACACTCACACAGAGGCCAATGTAACAGCATGGTGGAGGTTATCTTAAGAGTCCACCAGCACCTGCAACATGTGAAGAGTGAAGCAAATTGAACAAAGCACTGCACTAACAGCCTGACTTAATCAAACCCAGATGAGGAGCACTAAACCTTGGGCACAATGGCATTGTGTCTTGGGAAGAGTTTGGCCATGTATTTGTGGCTTCCTATGCATCAGGAAAGGAGACTTTAAAAGCTTTTGTCATGCAAAATACTGTTCTTGTAATACAGACTAGAGACCATGTATCCTCTTAAGCCACTGATTAATCACAGTCATTAGACTTTTAAGATTCTTAGCTATTTTCAAACCCTTTCAGGGACAGTTCAGAGTCAGGAATCTCTACAATCTATGCTAACATGACTTCTCCAACCACATCTCTGAAACAAATGTCTGCAACAAGAGGTCTCGCTACAGGAAGCAGAAAGTTGAATATGGAGCTATGTCCCTTCAGAAAACAGTGGAGCAGTCACAGATGTTCCTGCTATGAGACTACTTTTTGACCAATAGCCACAAAGGCAATGCAATATGATAAATAAACAAATGCAATACTAACTGCAAGATATAAATATAAAAAAGTACTTTGTGCACAATTGTTAAAGTATATTAGATATCATGGAGGAAATATAAGCTGCCTTAACAGATACCATGGAGTAGGTTTTACCTTACGGTTTCAGAGTAAGAGAGAGAGAGAGATGCTTTAAAATGGGACACACACGCCCCAGAAAAGGTTGTCAGAGCTAGCAATAAAAAATGAGTATATGTAGATAGCTCAGTTAAACTGAACTTCTTACTATTTTTTTCTGTTTCAGACAACAATCTCTCACTTCTCCATCAGTGTCTGTAAGTATTGCCATTTTTGCACTGGCTGCCAATTGTCAAGGACTTTGTTAATAGAAACTGGAATTATTTTTACTCAGGACTCTTTATTCTTATTGAATGTGATTTACTGTAGTGTTATTGAAAAGGTCTCATTGTCACCTGATCATATCTTTTCACAACCAATGACACTACTGTCAGGGAGAAAGCTGCTCATTCCAAGCAACATTTGGTAATAAATTGATTACTGGCTGAATGCTGATGCTTTACAAAAAGAGCAATCAATGAAATATCTGCAATTGCTCAGTCTTACATTAGAAAGGCATGCAAAATAATCACTAAATGATTGCACATGGTAACTGGGCTTGACTGTATGAAATCAACTTAAGATACACAGAGGAGTATAAAGTGTTTTGCACACACTTTGAAAGCCACAGTCTAAAAATCAATGATTGTTGATGACCATGTATAGTAACTGGGTTATGAAGAAGCCTCTTGCTCATTTTAAGCACGGCATACTCGTTACTGTTTACACTTACAGTGTAATAGTTATTTTTAACAGTCATTAATGAGCTGAAACATCCCACCCCCCTCTTTCACATTTAGTATTCCTTTTCAGATCTACCATTCCACTGCCTTCACAAATTCAGAAGGCCCCTGGGAAACCTCTTCATTGCCCTGCAACCACGCCTGTGGAAACTGCTACTGCTCCTCCCTTGGCACTCATTCCACTGACATCAAGGGACACCATACAGAAATGCACAAGGATATGAACTCCACATCAAGAGAAATACAGATGGTGTGGAAGATCTCTATGCTTTTTTTCATGCCCTACTGTCTAAACCATTGAGAGCTTTGCTCAAACAGCACCTTTATTCCTGAATGACAAAACAGGCTGTGAGACTGTCTGCTACCTCCCAGACCAGAAGTCTGCAAGGAGGCTTCCTCAGTGAACATCCCAGGCACAGATCCAACTGCAATATCAGGGCAGAAGCGGAAAGATCAGTGCTGCTGCTCTGAGGATTCACCAGTTTGCACTTTCTTCCCTTTCTGGAAGAAAGACTGGAAGAAATTCCCTCCTTCTCCCCCCCGCCTTTTACTCTGGAAGTAGGTTGAGAATCTGGGTCTGGCTAGTGCAAGATGAGGCTTCCCAGTCCTCTCTCACTCCACAAACACCAGTTATCCAGAAGCAAGAAAAGTCCCAGTTGTCATCCACTGCCAGAAGAGGTGATTGCTGAATGAGCCATATTGACCATTGCTACTGTGGCCACAGAACAGATTCCATTCAGAATTCTTATTTTCAACTTATTACAGTTGATTATTAATTAAAGATGTTTACTTTATGAAAAAGTGTCATTGCCCAGCCTTTGTGAGAAATGAAGTTCCTTCCTCCCTAGAAACGACAAAATCCATGCTGACTTGAGCTCTGGTTCATCATTGTCCAATGTTTAATTCTCCAATTTGAATATACCAGTGTAATTACTTTGATTTTTTTTTTTACTATTTGGGAAAATCATCTGGCAAACAGTAATTCAACCAGACAGGAGAAGTTACAGAAGGTCAAAAGGCTCACCAGTGAAAGGAGTAATGCAGAGTGCTTAGGGAGTGACATGAAGAGATGAGGAGAGCACCTGCAGATTGTCATGGTAATGGCTGCAGGAAAGGTAGAAAAACAAGGGAGAAGTTAGTTACAGGGTTAGCAGGAGAGGGTGGATTTGAACAGTCACAGAGTTGCAATGAGTGCTCAAATACTAGGATGGGTCCTAGTAAAAGGTCTGAAGATAGTACATTCAATTTGTATACACAGCTGTTCCTAACATGCCTCTGAAAAGAAGAGCAGGGTCAAAAGGTTGATGTGGCTTTTCATAGAGTATAACTGTTTATTTTAGGCCCTGTTTCCAGAAGTGATTTAACACTCCATTTAAGTGCTAGTTTTTAAATTGTAAATGGAGACACACCATTCTCCAGGAAAAGAAAAACACCAACAAGCAAGGAACTCTAGTGCAAGCTCCGATTAGCCAGAACAAGTAGGAAAACAACGGCGGTGAGTCCAGTTAAAAGTTACTGTAAAGACAATAATGACAGAGCTGTACACACGGTGAAGACAAAAGTAGAGATGAAGAACGAGACCTAGTCCAAGAGCTATTCCTGGAGAAAACTGGAATAATCTTTAAATGAGTGATGTATTATTGATTGTGAGTTCTGAGAGTGCAACTGTAATAGTAACAGTAAATTTCTTCCAAGATTTTTTCTTCTAAATGTGCACATTATATATTATCCTTATACACTAGTAGAACAGGGCATAAGGAAGCCAAATGATTAACCTAGTATCATGAACACCACTGACAGACCCAGACTTTGATCTCTGTACACAGGACTCCTGGCTTCCTCCTCTGTTTAGCCATGCTGCAACATGGTGAAAGGCACTGTCTCACAACCGACTGGATCACAGAATCACAGGGGTTGGAAGAGACCTCTAGAGATCATCTAGTCCAACTCCCGTGCTAAAGCAGGTTCACCTTGATCAGGTCGCATAGGAATGCATCCAAGTGGGTTTTGCTCCAGAGAACGAGACGCCACACGCTTCCTGGGCATCCTGTGCCAAGGCACCTTCACAGGTAAAGAAGCTTCTTCCTCACACTCAAATGGAATTTCCTGTGTTCCAGCTTGTGTTCATTACCCCTTGTCCTGTCACTGGGCACCACAGAAAAAAAAGACTCGTCCTATCCTCTCGACATCCACCCTTTAGGTATTTATAATGATGATAAGGTCCTCCCTCAGTCTTCTCCAGCCCTGGGTCTCTCAGCCTTCCCTCATAAGAGATATGCTTCAGTCCCCTAATTATCTTGGTGACCCTTTCATTGACCTCTGATAGATTACACTGCAAGAAGATGTATATTTTAAACTATGTTAATTTTTAGTTTCTCCCATCTAGAAGAAAAGATATCCAGCATGATTTTTGATCTGCTAGTTAAGGATTTCTTAAAAGTATTTGCCCTGGATCTGGGAAGTGCTGAAGCAGTAGGTAGTACTTCTCTCAGAAAGAGCTGCAAGTGCTGCACATGTCTCAGTGGCTCCAGCTGAAGCACAATGATACAAAAACCATGCAGCACTTCCAGCTACTTGATGACAGATATGCTCTTGTGTTTGGCCATACACTTACAATACGTTTATTCTTAGGATTATGTCATTGAGCATGAGCTGCTGTCAGGTATTAGATCATACACCTGGTCCTTCCTCAAATGCTGTTTTAGCCATTTGCTGAAAGCAGCAGTTGAAAGGATGATTTGACTAAGCGACTAATTTGACTGAATGCCTGTAAGACTTACAAACTATTTTTGAGCCATTTAAAGAGCCTCATCTGATAGATTTGGGCAAAAGCTGCATAAATTGTGGGTCAGCACAAAGCAGCAATTCACAGATGGGCCCCTGTAAAAACAAAAATCACACCATTTTTGGAAGCATTTGGTCCTGTACCAATTCAAACTAGTACTATATCCTTTCTTTGCTCTCATGGATAAAATAGGCAACATCTTCAAAAGTAAATACATTTTTAAAAATAGGTAAGAACAGGAAGTTTTCAAAGGTACAAACAGGGGTTTGGAGCCTAAGTGGCTTTTATTGGGAATTTCATACTTGCATTCTCTTGCTTTTTAAACACTGTGCAAATAACACACAGACACCTGGATTAAAAACAAAAGCAGAGGTCTGAGAGCTTCGAAGTAACACCATTTCCTATGTACTCACTCATTACTGCTTTCCATCACCTGAAATAAATTTCAACCCATTTTTAACCTGGGGTAGTCATATTCTGCTCTGCAAGGGGATATAAATTGCTGTCAGTTTAACATCTGTGCTGATTTACATAGATGTTAACATCCAACAGCCATTTTCTGTTGATTCTCTTTGGTTGGTTTGCGTAACTGCAGGAGATAACAAAGAATCAGACACTTGGTTTAAAAACAGGCACTCCATTTCTGGCAGAGGGCAGGATAGCAAGAACGCCTTTAATTTGAGCCTTTGAGTGTATCCATGCAACACAAAGTACAAGCGTGACAGGAACATGCTGATAGTTCTGCATTATCCCTAACAGCACTGAGATGCAACAAGAAGGAAAATCCAAGTGCACGCTGGTTTTGTTACAGAATCTTCCCGTTACAGCCAAACGAGGGTGCCGTTTTGGTTAACTTGGTCCAGCGTGCCCTCTCTAGATGGGCAGTTTCCACAGCAAGTGAGCAACTTCACTGCTTATTTATATCAGGGTTGTGCACAAAGGAATTCAGAATGATTCTACATGCTTGTGTATGTAGTAATAACAAGTGAACAAAATACTGGAATTAACTGTATCACAGAAACATCAGAGTAAAATCAGAATAGTGACTATGTTTAGGGGCTAGATATAGGACAGTTACAGATGGGTTTAGACAATATCGATTGTGAAGTGATTGCAGAAAATTTCCATTCATGTATTAATACCATCTGCAGAAATAAACTTCCCTGCCCAAACTGCGCAGAGAAGAACAAACAGATGTATTCAGCTGATAGCGATAGTTATTCTTTTTGGGGAGTCAAAAGGTAGGGGATTTATCTGATCTACCACAAAAGCAACCGTGGGGCAACTGCAGCTCTATGATTTTGTTCTGTTGAATGCAAGCTACAGGGAGCCTTTATTTTTTCTATCATTTCTCATTTTCAGAAACAATCTAGATTGAAAACAACAGATTTTGTTCTCTGTGCAAGGGGAAACATGGTAAAATCCAGGGCTAGGCAGACAGCTTAAAAGAGCCGTTTTAGTTTCTGAAGTGACTGTTCCTCCCAAGCAAGAGATAGGAGAGAAAAAATTGGGTCTTGACAATACAATAAGTAGATTTATAAAAGGTTTTTCCTTCCAGCTCAAATATTTTGCAGAACTGGAGAAACATCAGGCTCTCCTTGTAAAAAGAATAAAATAAGAGGATAATGGATAAGACATTAAGAAAGATTACTTTGAGACAGTGTCAGAAGAAAGACTCGGAACAAGGAGAAGCGTCCCAGGTTAACCCATCCATTAATTTCAAGACTCCACGAGCCCCCAGGTCAGGCTGTTACCCTGTACCAACAGTAAGTAGCAATATTAATTTACCAGCTTTATTGCTCACTCAAACCATTAATCACTACAAACAGCCCTCAAAAATATGGAGGATATAGAGAAACAGGAAAGGACAGAGATTGTCTCAATATACAAATGACTGCTTGTTGTTTACCTGGCACCCCACGTCTGTGTATCAGCAACCTCAGAGTAAGTGGGCTTAGATTCTTGATACAGTTGTACAAATCAGATTTTGTTTTGGTATTATTTCCAGCTGAAAGCTTTTTCTTTATTCTAGTGGTAGGAGACTTTCTTCCTATTAAATGCTTCAATGGCGGATTTAAATATTTAGAGGATCCACATTACAGGAGAACTGTCTGAGAGCATCACAAAGAAACCATTAGTTAAATCCATTAAGGATCTACTTAAGTGGAATTCCCTGCTGTTATCTCCATGATAGCCACATAAAAAGACACCACTGCAAAGAAAATGTTAGGGAAAATATTCCTCCTCACATCCTGTATCTGTGAAAAATCCAGTATTACTAAAGGATCCCTTTTTGATTGTCTCGAGATTTCAGCTGGGAACTGATATTCTTTCAAGTGAGTTAGAGCTGGGGGAACAATATGGCTCAGTTTCAGTTGTGCTTTTGCCCCTCTCCTTTGTACTCTCCCCAAGTATACTCGGTTCAAACAAAACCTTTTGTTAGAGCAGAAGGTATAGGAACTCTTTTTGTTTTGGACACAGTACAAACCATCAAAGTTGTATTCACTGTACAAGACACATCAGGAATATTAGAGAGTCTTTGTGTTGTCTATTTTTAAATATATCTAAGTGGTGGCAGTATGGATAAGACATATTTTCCTCCAACTCCCAGAGAAAGGCACTTGAGCCATCTGAACTACAAAACTCACATCATCTTTCACGTTGCTCTTGTTTTTTACAAAGGAGAAAAACCGTGAACTCCATGAACTTGTGTTTTCCATTTTCTACAACCATGGGATACACACCCAAGAAGGCAGTTGTATTCCTCAGAATCTTTCTGTTCTTTATCAGTTATGTAACATTCCCTATTTTTGAATGCTCAGGAATCTCTGATGTGATTTAGGCTTATGGGTAAGATGAAGGCACTACAGACAGTACATACAATGCATAAACATCCATAGTGGTTGTAATATTTATATCCCTAATCTATCTGTAAATCAGCACACAGTGTCTCTGATCATTGATTTTCTCTCTGGCCCCCATTTTGAGTACATTTTATAAAACCCAAGAGAGAAAAGCCTGTTCTCTAGTCAGAGTAGTATAGAGCTATTTTATAGATGTAGGAAATTTCTTTCTCAGACATTAAACAAAATATTTCTTTTCTATTGGAGAGGGAGATACACAGAAGTCTTGGTTCGTTCATACATGTAGATGTACATATAAAGGACCATGCAAAACCAGTAAGCCCACTTTATCTTCTCAATTAGACTGTATCTGAGAGGTCTAGCGTAGGAGAGAAAAAAACCCACCTCAGCAAGTATGTTACTTCAGGGGTCAGCATCCTACGGGAGGGACATTGGCAGTTTATGAATGACACAAAGCAAGGACAGAAGTGGGAGCCCTGATGATTTGAGAGAAGTGTCCATGACACAGTCAGTGGCTCCTGGCTCCAGAAATCTGGACACTGGCAGGGCTGCCACATCCTGTAAGGGAAGACATCATCATCAGGTGGCCAGGAGCCTGAATGCTACTTGTGAGCAGCAGTTTGTTCTCACATGCATGACACTCCTGTCCACACACAGAGCTACCTCATTAGGATACAGTCAAGTGTCAGGCAACTACTGCAAATCCAAGGAATTACAAAACAAGAAGTCAGATCCTTTCCAATATTACCTTAATTATGAGACTGAAAAACAAACAATGACTGATTGGATCTTCTAGTATTCCAGCCATTGAGTGGTACACTTCAGTATCATTTCTAACCTTATCACTACACCCACACATGCAGACTTACTTTTTTTTAAAAAACCCAAACATTAATTTCTCTAAAGACTGCAGAACACTGGGTTGCTATCAAACACTACCTGTCAAGACTGTCGAAATAACTTGACAACTAACTTCTTACACAACACAGGACACCACTGCCCCGTGGAGCAGTGGTTTTATGACTTCTTTTCCACCTGCTCCCAAGACCCTGCATCAGGAAACAAACAACGTCCACTAGCTGGGAATGGAGCAGAGACACACCACAGGCCTTACAGATCTAGAGAGAAAATGGATGCATTTTCACAGAGCCACTAAATATCCCGAGAACTCTCATTATAGATTACTAAGGGTCTTGCAATCAAGCTATGATAAACCAAATGCTGTTGTCTAGTCCCTCAAATTATTTTCCATTGGTATTTGTAAACCTCTGAAAACTTCACTTCCATGTACTTTGCACCACAAATATAATGTTCCATCTTTTGTTGTTTTCTCTATTTATACTCCTTCAGAATAACTGTGTGATTTATAATACCTCCTACAAGCGTTTCTCTACAGACAATAAGTTTGCCAAGTCCAATCACGTGGAACTTAAATGGAATGGCTTATCTTTTAGAAACTAAATCACTAACATTTGAGTAGAACAAGAGGTGTATGCACAGGTACGGTGAAAGATATTTCCCCCAAAGAACCCTTGAAGCCAGCATTCCCAGATCCACAGGCAGCACCTGGCACTGCACATCCCCCCAGTTCCAGCAGCACCAGCCTGGTGGGTCTGGCACAGCACGCTCAAAATATGAAAGTGAGGTCAACATCTAACACCTGTGAAGTGCTTCAACTCTCATTTAGTGCGATTACAGTGAGACAGGCACGTGTAAGGAGGCAACACCTGACGAACGGGGACAACGGGGAAGGGCCGGCGGAGAACTCCGCCCCATCCTTCCCTTCCCACAGCCTGTGGTGCGCGACATGGCTGCCGCTCCCGGCAGGCACCGCGGCCCGCGCCTCCGCGGGGCGCCACCGCGCCCATTGGGCGGGCGGCCGCGAGGTGGCGCTGGGCGGAGCGGCGCGGCGCCGCCGGCGCGTGCCCCCTCAGCGCTGCTGCCCGGAGCGGCGGCCACTGCGGGCCCTGCAGTGCACATACAGTGTTCTGGGCTGCTTCTAGAGTCAGGGTCCATCATACCTTCATTCCAGCTGTGTTGCGTTGGATTGAATTAACTGGAAGATACCCAGGAAACTTAGGGTTCCATATAAATACTTCTTTGCGTGTTAAGTGTATCATGACGGCCTGAGATCTGTGTTGTTCACGCTCCCCTAATCTCAGTGTTACAATCACATTCTTTGTGGATAAAATTTGCAACTTGTGAGTATGACTCTGCTCTCGTCTCTGCTGGCCAAAGAGAGCCAAGCAGCATCTCTCTTCGCTGGGCTGGTTGAAGAAGGATCAGTGGCAGGCAGCTCCAAACAGCCAGCTGCAGGTCCCCAGCACTGCCATGGCAAGCTCCACAGCAGCCCCTCCATGGAACTGAATTAGAATCCGTGCTGCTTCTGCCTCCGCTGACAGCTCACCTCTTTGCACCTCCCTGTGTGAGCCCGAATCTCCTGGAAAGGGCAGGCAAGAATGTGCAGTGACTAAAGATAATGATTCACTATTTCCCAGGCTGCTGTTCCTATCTGTGTTCATCTTGGGGTGTTCATGCGGTTTTGAACACCTCATGAAGGACAGGCCACTTGAGTCTTCTCCAGACCTCACAAGTGCCAGTGCTGTCCTTTCTAAGGTGTGAGGCACAACCTTGGAGCAGAGGTGATAAATCTTTTTTCCATTCCTCTACTTCTCCTGACCTCTGGCTGTGCCTGCCCTGGGACGTGCCTACACCCTTCCCAACTCTCTCACCTTCCTGCCTCACAGCCAGTCCTCCACCTTTTCCCAGAGAAGGAATGACACAAGCCACCATGCAGTCCTATGTGGGATGTCTGCGCATGCATGTGAGTCTAACAACTGCTGTGACTGGGGTCAATGCAATGGGAGTGATGGTGAGATAGGTGAGGGAAGAGTCAGGGCTGGAATGCTGGAAATAACAGAAAGAAGAGCCCTGTGGTGAGTGAGTGGTATGAGCAGCACCACAAGGCACAAATGGCACAACAGTACAAGGAGAGAAACAAGCAGTTGGAGCAGCCAGGGCACTTTTCTTCTCCCAGGCCCTCACCCTTAGCTCCCCATAGCACTCCCAACAATCGTTTCCACAATAGCCTCTAAATTGTTTCTTAATGCCATGAGGTTCAGCCTTTGAGTCCTGTTCCTCAGTGAGGTGTGGATGCAGTGAAGGCTCTAGTATGCAGCCAGTGGCTATTTTGACCAGGAGACTCATTGCTAAAGCTGCAGAATCAGTGAAGGAGAAAAGACTACTGGAAAGCTTCAAACAGTTTATTGGGAGGGGGAAAAAAAAGAAGAAAAATAAACATGTAAGAACATATAATATTGCAAAATTTTATTAAAGTAGAGTAAAGGTTGATTAGTGGTCATGCCCTTCCAAAATATGCAGGGCCTAGACATGAACGGTGAAATCAAGAACTGCACTTTTGAGCACCAGCTCACTAGAGACTGCATCTGCCAGGTTGATGCCAAAGCTGTGCACTCATGTCCTAGGAACTCCCTAGCAGTGGAGGCCGTGAACACTGCTGAATAAAGAGTAATGCCCACACCTTGCACAGGCAAGGCTTGAGAGTGGATCCCACGGTCCGATCAGGGCTCCACATCTGGCCTAGGCTTCTCTGCTCCTGGATGGAGTGCTAACTGTTACCACCCTTCACCTCTTCCCCTTGGGTCTCTTCTGAGAGATAGTTTACACCACAAAGAATTTTCCAGTATAGCTGTAATTACTAAAACCATGGGGTCAGTGCAATTTATTCTAGTGTTATTTTTTTGCCAGTATTGTTAAACTTTTGTTTCAAATGACAGAAATTATTTTAGAAAAATATCTTTTTCATTACTCATTGTTTATTCTGACTTTGTTCAGCCTGATCTTTTCACACTCCTCCCTAACAAAACTACTTGGCCAACAGATTTAGCCTGGACTTCTCCTGAAGCTCTGCACTCTCCCCTTATTAAATGCTGTCATGTATGGTGTCACAAAGCTGACAGTTGCAGGGCCAGTTGCATGCCCTTTCTCTGGTAGGACCAACAAAATTGATTGGTTTAGGAATTGTTGAGGGGAGTGCTTTGCTACGAATACTAAAATCCTAAGCAGTATAGTGTGGATACATCTGCACTAGCAAAACAGTATTTTCCGCTAGTAGAATGAAACTAACTCCCACCACTGGCATAAAATATTATTGTTAAAAATACAGTTTTACTGGTGCAACTGCGTCTCTACCAGAGGCTTCTGTTGACACAGCTATGCCTGTCAGGGCTGGCATCTCTTTACAGCTATGCTAGTAGACGTCAGTCCTGTAAACGTGATCTTGGTCTCTCAGAACACACGTTCACCTCTTTTCAGCTCACAGTGACAACTCCATCCCACAACTGCATTCAGTACAGTTACTCTTAAGACAGTTAATGCAAATGAAGATGCAAATACATGTTGTAATTCAAATCAGTGAAACATCTCATTCTGCTGCTCCTTCCTTACAGCTACTTAATGCAGATTCTTAAAATTTAAGGTCAGAAGACACCTTTAGGTCATACAACCTGAAGTATAATATAGGTCAAGCAATTTTATGTAATTAACCATCATGATTCATAAATTAGCAAGCATCTTCTAGAAAATATTTTTAAGTCACAGATGCCTTTTGAAGTCACTGCTTTCCTTACTAGCTTATCACTTTTGCCTCACGTTACTGAATCAGAGCCATAATAAGCCGGTTTGACCCCTGTGATACTGTCTTCCATGCCGGTGCTTCTCCTTGGAGTTCTTCCTCTCTCAGATCCTTTCCTTGACCATTCTTCATCTCCTTCTAGCTGTATTCTTCTAGGTAACACTGCAGTCCATTTTCCAGCAACAGGCCTGCCAGAGCAGCGTAAACTGTCAGGCTGATGCACTTGAGACATAGCCCCCCACTACCTTATGGTGTCCTCTGCAGGGAATCAGGAGAGCACCCTTGTGAGAGAGTTGTGCTCAGTGCATACTGTCAGCTCTGTGAGCGGGGTTAAAATACCATCAGCTGACTGGTGTATATTTTTTCATTTTGTATTTCCTGGTAGCCAAGTGTTTATACTGCACCGATCTCTGCATTGTGCAAAGGTAAAAAACAAGCCTGGACAATAAGAACTGTGCATTTGTTAAGTGTGGGGATATTTCACATATATAAATCTTAACGAGTTTATTAAAAAATACAGATAGCGAGGGTTTTGACTTATGTATATTTACAGGTACAAAGGTGTACATCATTGTAATTCTTATTATGAAAGTCCTTACAAGGAAATCAGCCAAGCAGGAGATGATAAGCTTAAAAGAGATACCAATGTGATTACAGAAAGATGAGAAAAGCAAACAAAATTCCTCCTTATTTTCATTCTTTCTATCCCATAAAGCATTTACGAGTAGCTGGGTTTAACTATTCCTGCCTTCATTTAAGTAATCAATAAAGGAACACCTTGTATAGAGAAGTGTGCATTTTCTGCAGTTATAGTTAAACAGAACAAATTCCTAAGGATACACTTCCATTATTAAAGAAGAGTCTGCATTTTTAGCTCTGCAAATAACCAGCTGAATAGCCTGTAACTTGATTTTTATTAACATCCAGTTGTCTGTCACATACCTCAAAGTCCAAGTATCTCTATGTATAGTGTTCCTGAGTACTTGACATCAGACAGCTGGCAGTTCTCTGAATATGATGTATAACAAGTGACTTTATTGGAGTAATTTAGGATAGATCCTGTAGAACAGGTAAAAGAGTTCTTGACTGGGAACTGTTTCTCCAAATCTATCTGAGAAATGGCTTGCAATCTTACTCATCTTCACAGGTGTTTGATGCCATTGATTTACAATTTTATATTGCAATTCTAACAGGTTAGCTGAAATAGAGCATACATGTATGAAGAACATTATTGAGTCAAATATCTCCAGCTCAGGAGAGTGAGATAGTTCCCCTTCCCATTTAATCATAAATGTTTCTTTAGTGGGCAATAAAGAAAAAGCAATGGCTTTACACAATCACCCCACAATGTTCTGAGATTCATTGCTAAGGAATAAGATTTGCTCAGATGAAAAGGATTCTCTAATACAAGTAGATTTAACATCAGACTGAATAAAGGAACTCCTGAAATGGAAGTTAAAGAAGCAAAAAGGGAAGTCTAGCCTGTTCCACCTTTGTTGTATTTCTAAGTGAATCATGAGTGTGTTTTTACTGAAGAGTTGAGATAAATATTCCAAATAATAGAAATTAGTTGTTTCTGCAGCCTTTCGAGAAAATAGGAGTGAAATACACAACATACTTATAAAAAGAGGCAGATTCTTTTTAAAGCTGGTACAGACACCACCCCAGGAACAAATAACTTGGGTTCAGGTCTGGTCCATAAAAATTGCAGTTTTTTCACCTGCTAACTCGTGATCCCTCTGTTTTCAAACCCTACCTAGAAAGTCAGCTCCCCTTAGCTGAGTAATAAGCTGGATTTATACATCTGTAACGAAACCCACCATACTCAAGAGGCTTGCATAGTGCTTTTAACGATTCCCTTTCCTGCCCAAGTAAAGTTAGTAATAAAGTCTTTTAAACAGGGTGAAGCACTGAATGGGGTGAAGTTCGCAACAGTGAACTTCAAAACAGACATAAAATAGAGATCACCTAATTCATTCATACTGAGCAAACCTAATTAATCAGCGGTGCTCTTCCATACATGGCTCCATTGAGCTGTGCTAATAAGATCGCTGTATAAAAATGATATGTGTTAAAATTAAAGCAGCAAAGTGTTTAGTACCAGTCTCACTTTGCTCCTGATGAACTTTAAATCTGCTGTTACAAGGTAACAGGGACCAGCCCTTAAGTGAAGAGCAAAAAGGATGAGACAATTTTGATGATTTTACATTACATGGCCTTTCCCAGCATGAGTGCAGTCCCCAATTTCAAGCTGGTGAGAGTCACTATGGATAGTGGTTCCCAAATTAGGCTCCTTTCTTCTTGGACATATGCATAGTAAGTTTACACTCAACATAGAATCTGTTGCAATTTAAATTTAAATGCAGTTAAATGTAAAACACATTTGTCCAATCTTCTGGATGAGAAGAAAACAGCTGTAACATGGCAAAAAGATATGCACATATTTCATTTTTATGAAGTCCACTGAAAAGATAAAAAACAAGATTAGAAAAAACTTAATAGTATTTGTATAGTAATTTTTTTTAAAAAGAGAGAGAACCTGGTACTTTTCTGTTCACATACAATTTTCCTAAAATGCACCAAGAGAGATAAAATATTAGGGTCGGTCTGTTTGGAATGAAAAACAAACAGCAAAAAATTAATTAGCTTACAAAGCAAAGCTATTGTCAATCCCCCAGTATTTGCTGCTTCTGACTATAGCATCTGGATTTGTTAATACAGATGACTCACATTGCTAAGTCTTTGTTAAATGACTAGATGAAATTTTGAATTAATGAAATAGTTGTTCTAATTTTAATAATAAATATTTTTAAATTTAAGCAAGAAGAATCTGATGTTTTAAACAGACCAGTCTTCACCATATGATAACTGCTTAAATCTGGCACTAAGTTTCATGGCTTAACAGGAGCAAGGACTGTATGAATTAGTAAGCACTTCCAAGATTAGGCAGTAGACAAGTAACACACTGAGATTTTTAGAGCTATATAACTTGAAGTAGTTTACATCCAGGATAGAAAACCCCTCAAACTTCTCTTAGGTTAATTTAGCTCTTAGCTTAGCTGAAGCGGGGAGCCAGACATGGATGATGTTCTTCTTGAGAAATATTTTAATGAGGATTTGATTGTGGCTTTAACAATCCAACGTGTTGTGGTAGGGAGGATGTGAAAGTGAAGCACCGAAATGGCAGTTGGTGGTGACGTCCTGTTTGCTGAGGACAGGAGCAAGCTTAACACGTCTCTTGGGACTGTGTGAGTAACTGACAGCCACTGCACCTCTCAGGAGCGCAGCCTTCTCCTGCACTGGCTCTCTGGGAAAAAAGCTGTGGCTGCCGCTTCTCCAGCTGGTGTGTAGAGCATCTCCCTGTGAATCCTGGGATCGCAGGCATCTCATCTGCCTCCTCGGCAAGGAGCCTTCCTACCTCACGTGCTTGGGCAAGAATTGCTAGCTTACTTTTGTAGCTGTGCTTGTTTTTGCTGGGATAGAGTTAATTTTCTTCAGAGCAGCTAGTATGAGATATGTATTGGATTTGTGCTGGAAGCAGTGTTGATAATACAAGAATGTTTTCTTTATTGCTGAGCAGTGCTTACACAGAGTCAAGGTCTTTTCTGCTTCTCACACCACCCCACAGCTGACCTCAATGGACCAAAGGGATGGCATCCTGGCTTGTATCAGAAATAGTGTGACCCGATGATTGTCCTCTTGTACTCAGCACTGGTGAGGCCACATCTCGAATACTGTGTTCAGTTCTGGGCCCCTCACTACAAGAGAGACATTGAGGTGTTGGAGTGTGTCCAGAGACTGGCAATGAAGCTGGTGAAAGGTCTGGAGAACAAGTCTGATGAGGAGTGGCCGAGGGAGCTGGGGATGTTTAGCTTAGAGAAGAGGAGGCCGAGAGGAGATATGATCAGTCTCTTCAACTACCTGAAAGAGAGTTGTAGTCAGGTAGAAGTCGATCTCTTTTCTGTAGTAGTGAATGACAAGACATGAGGTAGTGGGTTCAAGTTGAGCCAGAGGAAGTTTAGATTGGATATCAGGAAGAACTTTTTTCCACCAAGAAGGTTATGAAGCATTAGAACAGGCAGCCCAGAGAGGTGGTGGAGTCTCTATCCCTAGAGATATTCAAAAGACACATAGATGATGTGCTGAGGGATATAGTTAGATAGGTGATGTGCTTGTCAGTGTTAGGTTAGTGATTGGACTTGATGATCTTTTCCAACCATAATGATTCTATGATCCCAGATCATACGACATCATGCTCAGCATATAAAGCTGTAGGGAGAAGGAGGAAGTGAGGCGTGTTCAGAGTGATGAGGTTTGTCTTCCCCAGTAATGGCTATGTGTGATGGAGACCTACTTTTCTGGGGATGGCTGAACACCTGCCTGCCCATGAGAAATGGTGAACGAATTCCTTGTTTTGCTTTGTTTGTGTGCACAGCTTTTGCTTTACCTATTAAACTGTCTTTATGTTGACCCACGAGTTTTGTCACTTTTACTCTTCTGATTCTCTCCCCCATCCCACCAGGGTAGGGTGAGTGAGTGGCTGTGTGGGGCAGCTTAGAAGCTCTGTTGAGCCACGGTATGAGCAAAGAGGACAGATCAGCAGTCATAATAAAATCCATAGACTCTGGAGATGTACATACAGTTCAGCATACACTTCACAAGTGTATGGCCCATGATGTAATAATAATAAGATAAATTAAAGATGGTAAACCTCGCACCCTGGAGCTTTTACTACTATAGGCCAGACATCTAAAACCCATCTTCACTGATATGTAATATAACTGTTTCTACATCACTATGACCAATATTTAGGGCCTAAATGGATGGACTCCCTCAGTACTTAAGAAGTTGTTCTTATTGAGGAAGTAACTGCCACCTATCAGCTGTTTATTGTACCTCTTCTGGAGTCTGCTGTCTCCATAGATCTGTGAGCTCACTTTATCCTAATCTTATTTAGGCAAATGGGTCTGAACTAATGCAGAGAGTTTAAATAGTAAGTATGGCAACCTGGCTCATTTAATCTGAAAAGGGTTGCAGAGCACACATACAAGCAACTGTACCAGATGTGATATCGACAGTGGCAGTGGTGATACTGACAAAAAAAGGGGGATGGTAACTTTTTTCACTGGCTCAGCTGGGCTTTGGAAGAGAGCACCTGTTTATTATCTTAGGACATATATTTCTTTCAGCAGTAGCACTGGCTAAACAAGTCCTAGTCATCTCTCTCTGCCTCCAAACACCCTCTTTGGTCAAACAGTAAGAAGTGGGTAACGGCTTCATGGGCTCTGCCCCTTCTCTTCCCCCTTCCTGTTATGCCAGCAGTACTGGTTGGGCCGTTGGGTGAGTCAGTGCAAGGATCTGGATTAAAAATAAGTTTTCTTTTTCCCGCCTTGGGCTACTGGCACACCATGCAGCTGTGCAGACCGTTGCAACAGCAGCCCCAAGGTCCATGCCAGCTGGTGATGGCAGCCATTTGGAGCTGCTGGAGCTGGTGTTGCAGCTGAAAAAATGTTCATGCAGCCACAGCATTCCTCCCTTGTGCCTCATTTCCTTCACAGTGAAGTGGGAGTAACTGGACTTCTCAGTTTACAGGAGTGCTTAAATGTATCAAAGAACAGCTCTCAAACTAGGAAGTTTCCCCCCTGGGAAAGCAGAGCATGTACCAGGTTGAGATGGAGAAGGCTCAGTAAAACTTCTCCTGGCCTCTCCCACCTCTCTCCTCCTTCATTCTCTTCCAGCCTTTGCAGTTGTGCACTCCCCTCCCCAAGAGTGTTCACTTTGTGTCTCCTAGGCAGTGGGGCAGGAGGAAACTCTCACCCAGGTGAACTTTGTAAGAGCTTGAAGGGTAGGATTCATTTGGAGAGAAAGCTGTAAGTGATACCTGTGATACAGTATGACTATACTTCAGGAGGCTAAGGCAGCTGCAAGTTGGGCTCCAGGAATTCGGGGTTACCCAGAGAGTGAACGTGCATGTACGTGTAAAAGAGTGAGGAATGAAGATAAGGTGGGGGAAGGAAGGAATTAGAAACTATTGCATCAAAAGAGAAAGGTGGGGCTCCAGCTAAAAGACTTAGACCTGCTGTATTAGGTATTGCAACTGCTCAAATACTACAGAAATGGGTCAGAAATTGAGCGCATGAGCAAAAAAATCATAATTTTGTCATCCTTGCAAATGTTCAGAATTGCATATACACTATAGTCATAGAAAAAAAATACAGTTTGCAAATGAAAAAAAAATTGCCATCTCCTATTAAAATCCACACATTTTCTGTCTGTAAATAAAAAATGTCCTACAGACAAATTATTTTTCTTGGTGAAGAGATGGAAGCCACAGTGAACTGTTCCCAGAAACGGCAACTGTTATATACCTCAGGCTATAGGTAATATTTGCATTGTGATATACAAAATGTGCAAGTATACCATGGAAAAAGTTTGGGAAAGAAAACCAGGGCTGCTTCCCCCACTCTGCTTTTGAAGATCCGTCATGTTTACAGCTAAGGTACCGATCTCGTCTATTTTATGAGTGTGAAAGCTGTGTATTGTCAGTTTGACTGTTTCTCCGATGTATCAGTCAACCCTGCATGCTACAACCGACAATAAAAAGGACCTCCGACCAACGTGTAGCTAACAGCAAATATTTCTTTTGGATTCTCATGTGTCTCTTGCGCATCGGTAAAGAAAAGATTTGTAAAAGGCAGGAGAAAGGGAAAGAAACATTGGCAGAGAACTCTCTGACTACTGTTGTACTGAATCTCAATTAAGTTTCTAATTTATAAATGAACAGGACCATAAATCATTAATTGAAAGGAAGGCTGGCCTTTTTCTAAATTTCTCCAAAATGCAATGATGTTCTCAAACAATGACATAGGGTCCAGAAATATTAGTGTAACTCAGTTTGAAGGCTCAGATATCAACAACCCCCACTATTGCTGCCAAGTGGAAGGTTTTGATTTAGAAAATTGGTTGGGCCGCTGTCTCACCAAAGTACAGATTCAAGAGCTGTTTTTCCTAGAGGCCTCAGTCCACAGAAGCACTTAATCAGGGCTTAACTTTAAGGAAGTGAGCGATCTTATTGACTTCAATGGATGATTCACATTTGTAAAACTGAGATATTTAAACATCCTATTCAAGTGGTCTAAATCCAGTAAGGAAATAAATTTATAATATTTCTTTTCCATGATAAAATTCTGTATGACATTCTTGCGATGGAGACGTTTTGAAGTCCTTTTGTTTACACATTGCCAGAAGAAATTGATTAAATTGCCCAGGATTAGTGGCTGCTAAAGAATGGATTTTAATTAAATGGTAGAATGTGTCACTCTCTACATGTTTTAGGCCACAATCTGTTGGCATAAACCGTGTTTTTTCAAAGTTCATTATGACCAGCTAGAATAAAATTATTACACTTACCTACAGGCTTTACACCTAACAGATTCTGGCTTACCAGCTGGATAGCAACTGCAATAGTTTACATATTACATTTGTGACTGAAATGTAAATATTACGTAATAAAGAAAACACTACTGTGTTGTATTTACATGTTGACCACATAAGGGTTCTCTTAAAAGCAAAATCCCATTACTATAGCTCCAAATACCAAGCTAAAGCATAAAGCCAAAGCTTTGAGCTGGCTGCTTACTTTTCTGTGATCTGATTTATGCCTTATTGAAATCAATTAAAAGATTTGTACTGACTTCAGAATGATTTTGATTGGATGTTTAACTAGTACAAGAAATGATGATTTAATAAAAGCCCACATACTTCTCTTTTTTTTCCTCATTAAAACTAATGCCAATCTAAAAGAAGGAAATGGAGAATTACGGTGAATTTGACAACTGTCTCATCAAACTGTGCAGTGGATTTAAAGATAAAGCATAACAAGAACCAAACAAACAGAGGGGCTTTTTTTATACATATGGATTTTTAAGACTCTTGTAGGTACACAGGTCAAACGCAACAGGCTCTTGTACCTCTGACTGGATTTTTACCTCACCCCCAAAAATCAAAGTTTTCTCCCTATATCTCTAAAATAGCAACTCAAAGCTATTACAATATGGGTTTGTTTTCTGCATCTCTCCTTAGGGTAACTCTTTGTATGATTTTAAAGCCGCTTCTCTCACCAAGCAGAAGGATGGCTGCAGTACTGCTGGGAGAGGCGCCTCATGCCCATGGGGTCCAGCTATAGACGGGTGGCCTAGGGGGTCTGTATGGATGTTGTAGCCCATGGAATAAACAAATTACCAGCAGTAAGTTTAGAAAATGATGTTGTTTATCCTGGAAAGGGATCCAAGAGCACCAGAGTTTATAATTTATCAGAAAAAATATCAAGAGACCAGGCTTGGTTTATAGAAAAAAATTGAAGAAACAATGAAAATGGAACTGAAGTTGCAACTGCGCACTTGCGATATCAAATATCAACGCAATCATTTTGCAGCAGATAATATGCATGGCAATTAGAGCTTTTTTACATTATATTATAATAAATTCATAATTCATGCATACAATGAGAGCTTTTGGAAAGGCACATTTGAATTTAACAAACACTACCACTCATCATCTGGGCAAAGATGGCAACAGGAATTTCAACATTATTTGCGATCTAAAAAATTGAACCATCGTTGTTGCTTTGTGTTGTGCTTCCCTTGCACAGACTGCAGTGCCTTCTGTCTGCTTTAGGGTGTGGCATCTGCCATTGGGGAGGAAAAACTGGCATGTGTTGCCTTTTATAGCAGACTGATTTCATTGTGCTGAGGGCCTCTATTTTATAGCCTCTTAGTTCCAATCTTGTAGCCGAGTTGCTGAAACAAACAGGAGGAAAAGGAGTTAGCAGTGTGAACTCTTCAGTTTAAAGCCTCATCTTTTTTTTCTTTCCTGACAAAAATGCTTCAAAGTAAACCTGTGTTAAACTTTGCAGGTTATTTTCCTGATCAGAAAGAGTCGCGGAGCATGTCAGGAAGTACTGCGATCCGCAGCTGAGGCGCTATCAATACATCTGATCGGATTGTCAATATATATCTATATATATTTTTTGTTTGAATATCAATGTCTTAAAGTATAAGTATGTAATTGATTTTCTGTTTTATTTTAGAGTACACATGTAAATAAATACACATAAGTAGACATCTATATTTATATTTGCATATGAAAGACTTAAAAAAAATCAACTTATGTGGTTTAATGTGTATAATTAGTGTGCATTTGAATATAGAAAAGAAGAAAATCCAGGAGAAAATGTCAAAAAGGCTCACTAACAAAGATGTAGTATTCTCTTGGCAAAAGCTGATGAATGATTTGGCATGAATTCATCTTACAGTTCTGTTATTCTCTCTCCTACAAAGATGATATACCCCTTTCTAGCAGTTTGCATAGAATTACAATTTGTTGTTGTTACAGACTGTAATGACCCTTGGGTATGCACCTGATTCCCCCCTCTAGAATTACTCACCATTTTTTTCCCCGCTCTGTTTTTTTCTACTAGCCATGTAACATTTTTGCACTTGCGAAGAGTACTGAACAAAATAAAAAGAGAAAAATACGATTGTAGCAGAAGTATTAGCAAGATGTGCTTGACGAGCACTGAGACTTTTCAAAAGTAACTCCGTAATGGAAATCAGATTTCTGACTTTTCAGACAGAACTAAAATGAATAGACACTAGAATCATACTGTTCACACGTTTATCAATAATCTTTGCATGTAATTCAACATTATAGCATGAAGCTTCTGCTCTTTAATGTTTTCACGGTGGATTAAAAAAACCCTACCTACTCATGACAGCATCTTCCTTGATATGCTACTTTTTTCTCTACCTTTATTACTGATTCTGTTTATCCAGTCTGAAATTTGAAAACGTGCTTACCCTTTAACAGAGTAAATACATTCATTTCAAACAATGTGGTTTAGACCTTTACAATATTGAAAACGTTCGCTAATATCCCACTTTGCTACATTCATAGCCAAGTATTTGATCTCCCGAATGCTTTCATTAGTTGAACATAGTGTGTGACTATTACCTTTTCTTATACTAAGGTATCATTTGTATGAAGATAGTTACAAAAACCCCTTCAAACCATTCTGAAAGATGGTTCAAAAATGTAGGTCAGCAGCAGCAGCAGCTTTCTGTTTGGAGCAAGAGTTACTCGGATTATGTGTTTTGTTTTTTGTGTTAGTATGTTTTCATGAGTGTCTTGTGTCTTTTGTGTACTGGAAATTATATTGTTTGGGGAAACAAACATTAGACCGAAAATTTCTTATTCTGCTTGATGAGCTCCTGTTGATCTGCAAATAAGTTCACAGAACATGCTGAAAACAGCCCTATATAGATACATATACAAAGGCATCATCAGATTAAATGATGGTTAGGATTTGGAGACAGATGGACAACGTGAACAACTGCAAAGATGCTACCCCTGCAGAATTTAAGGTTAAATTTTATACCAGTCTGAACACATAATATAGATCTCGGGGGGCAGAGAGGTCGGGAAGTCTTATTTTTCCGTCAAATCGCAAAGGTTTCCCTGCCCTCGGAATACAACGATGCTCCTTTGAAGCACGACACGGGAGGCTGGGGGACAAGCTGCGCGGTCCCCGAAAGTTCGACCCATCAGTCTGCTCCAGCACATCTGCACACGGGGCACCGCACTGCCGGCTGCTCGCTCGCCTCCCGCCCGTCGCAGCGGCTCGCGTGGGGCAGCGCAGCCGCCGCCACCACCCCCGTCCCCGCAGCGGCGGGGCGAGACCCGACACTCCCCTCCCGCCCGCGTCCCCGTGGCGTTAGGCGGCCCGGGGCACCCGGCGGGGCCCGCCTCGACACTTCACCTCGGAGCAATCCCCCCCGCCCTCCCCAGCTCGAGTTCGGCGTTCGGTCGCCTCCGTCCGCCGCGGGGGCCGGAGGGTGCCGGGCGCCGGCCGCGACCCTCGGCGCGTACACGAGCGGGGCCCGACGACGAGCAGGGACACTCGAGGGGGCCGCACCCGGCCCCCCCTTCCCCCGGTCCCGCCGCGCCGCCGCCACTGCCGCTGCCGAGGAGCGGGAGCCGGAGCCGTTCGGAGTCCAGTCCGCGTTTTGCGAGTGCGCGGGAGCGATCGGGGCGGAGGGGGCGATGGCTGCCGGCGCTGGCTGGCTCGCTCGCTTATGCCATGCTGGGCCGGCGCGGCTCCGGCAGCCGTGTGTGCACCCATATCCGGGTTAGAGAGGAAAGGAGGAAAAAAAAAAAAAAAAGAAAAAAAAAGTTTCATTTAAACCTGAACAAAAAACTTTCACCATGAAATCACACAGCAGGAACAGGCACAGACCGTAAGGCGTTCTTACCATTTCTAATCTCAATCACGGACTCGGGGAGGGAAATTTCTGCAATTTGGTGCGTGCGGAGCGGTCCGCAGGGTATACTCTTGGCTCGGTCAAGTCCCTTCCCCGGCCGCTTCTTTTTCTGCCCCTGTCCCTCCCCCCACCCCTACTCGCCCCCCTTTTTTTGAGGCTGGGGGTAGACTTTTTTTTCCTTTTCTTTTTTTTCTTTTTTTTTTTTAATAGTTAACTATTATCAGTTCTAATTTCTCCGGACTCGCAATGTTGCGATGATCATGGCCGCGCAAGTCGCAGCGGCTCCGGCGGGTGCAAACAGCAAGGGCAAAGCCCCGAGCCTGCCGGGCGGCCTGGGCCCGGAGCGGGGCCCAGGGGGGGCTGGGGCCGCCACCGCCGCGGGGGCTTCAGGGCCAGGCCCCGCGCTAGGGGTCGGAGAGGGGAGTCCGGCCGGCGGCAGCAACAACAGCAGCAGCGTGAATAATGTAGATCACCATCTCCTCCACCACCACAGCGAGCCGCTGAACATGGCCAATAACGCGGCTCCCGCCGCTGCCGCCGGTAACAACAACGCCAGCGGCAGCGGCGGCGGCGGCTCCTCCTCGGAGCCGACTCTGAAGGAAGGTGGAAGCTCCTCGGCGTTATCTTCATCTTCTTCGTCTTCTTCCTCCTCCTCCTCCTCCTCCTCCAACCCGGGCTCGGCCATGGAGACGGGGCTGCTCCCCAACCACAAGCTGAAGAGCGTCGGAGGCGATCACCCCGCCGCGCCGCCCCACCACCACCATGCCCACCACCCGCATCACCATGCCCACCACCACCATGCCCACCACCCGCACCACCACCACCATGCACTACAGCAGCAGCTAAATCAATTCCCGCCGCCGCCGCCGCAGCAGCCGCCGCCTCAGCACCATCCCGTGCAGAATAACAACAGCAGCCTCGGCGGCGGCAGCGGCAGCAACAACAACGGCGGTGGCGGTGGCGGCGCTGCTCAGCCCAGTGCAGACATGGAGCAGCAGCAACATGGAGGAAAAGACAGTGTTTTGGGCGCTCAGGCCGAGCCCCCCCAGCAGCCGCAGCAAATGCTGAATAAAGGCGCCGACGAGGAGGAGATGCCCGGCAAGATGGGCGAGCCCATCGGCGGCCGCTACGATCACCCCGGCTTGGGACCCCTGGGCGGACAGCAGCAGCCCCAGCAGCCGCCCCCGAGCGCTGGGAGCGGCGGCGGCGGCCTCGGCGGCGGCGGCGGCGGCGGCGGGAGCGGGGGAGGAGGCGGCGGCCCCTCCGCGGTGGGTGTCTCGGAGTTCAATAGCTATTATGGCAACGCTGCCCCTGCCCCTGCCAGCAGCGCTACGGCGAGCCGCGCCGGGCCTTGCTTTGATCAACATGGCGGACAACAAAGCCCCGGGATGGGGATAATGCACCCCACGGCGGCCCCCAACAGCATGGACCCCCTGCAAAACTCCCACGAAGGTTACCCCAACAGCCAGTACAACCACTATCCGGGCTACGGCCGCGGCGCGGGCGGCGGCGGCGGCGCGGGAGCCGTGGCGGCGGCGGCGGCGGCCGCTGGGGCAGGCGGCGGCGGCTACGGGGGCTCCGCGGCGGGCTACGGGGTGCTGAGCTCCCCGCGGCAGCCGGGCGGCGGCATGATGATGGGCCCTGGCGGCGGGGCCGGCCTCGGCAAGGCTGCTGCTGGCGCGGCGGCGGCGGCCGGCGGCTTCGCACGGTTCTCCGGGCAGAACCAGCACCCGTCCGGGGCCACCCCTACCTTGAACCAGCTGCTCACGTCCCCCAGCCCCATGATGCGGAGCTACGGCAGCAGCTACCCTGACTACAGCAGCCCCAGCGCTCCGCCGCCACCGCAGCCCCAGCCCCAGGCAGCGGCGGCCGCCCCGGGAAGCCAGCAGGCAGCGGCGGGCATGGGCATGGGCAAGGACATGGGCGCCCAGTACGGAGCGGCAAACCCGGCCTGGGCAGCGGCACAACAAAGGAATCACCCGGCGATGAGCCCCGGGAACACCGGACAGGCCATCAGCAGGACCCAGGTAACCCCCCGCGCTCGGTTAATGACGGCTCCCCGTCTCTGTGCCACTCGTCTCGGGGTCTTAGTTTCTCTGTAATTCACTTTTTTCCTTCCACCCATACCCCCAACCCCCATTATTTTCTTCTTTCTTTCTTTCTTTCTCCTTTTTTTTTTTTCTTTATTCCCCTCTTCTTGTTTTCTTTCCTCCCCTTCGGGCCGGTTCTGCCCCTCACTGGCTCCGTAGCGAGGGGTGAGCACCACACAATACACGGCCCCGCTGTGGCTGGAGGCACCGGAGTGCGGTTCTCGCTGCCGAAATTAGGTTGTTCTCAGACCCAATTAGTATTTTTCCCCTCCACTTTGAAACGAAGACGGTACAGGGGTACAGGGCCCGGAGGACATGCAGCTTGGGACGGGGGCCGGGGGCGGGTTTTGTAACCGGCGTGTCGGACCCCGGGGGGCTCCCGGGGGACAACGTCCATTATCTTTCACGGTTTTAGGGGTTTATTTTTCTCTCCTTTCCCCCTCCCCCTTTTCTTAACCTGATGTGTTGGTTTGGGTTTGTTTTTTTTTAACAGAACGAGTTGCGCCGTTGCACGGTCTTAGCAAATTAGTTTGTCACTGAGGGAGTTACCGCAGTGAGACTCCACGGCACGCGGCCGGGCTCATTTTTCCTGTGGGAAGCGCGCGCGCGTGTGTGTGCGCGCGTGTGCCCGCGCCTCTCAGTCCGCGCGGCGCAGGGCGGCGCGGGCCGGGGCGCGTGGGGGGTGCCTCGGGACGGTGACCTTAAAGGGGACCGGCCCGCCAAACAGCAGCGCGCGTGGGCCTGCGCGCGCGCGTGGCTGCGCTCCTCTTCCCCAAACACACGCGGAAATCCAAACCGGCATTAAAACAAAAAAGCCAAAACCAAGAAGACCACAGAAAAGGGAAAAAAAAAAAAAAAAAGGAAAAGTCCTTGGCGTCAGCAGAGGGGCGCGGGCAGCGAGCGGGCCGCCACCCGCAACCCCCTTGCTCCAGCCCGCTAACTTCGCCGGTCGACCGATCGATGGATGGATGGATAGATAGGAGCGATGATCGCGGGGCAACGGGCCGTGGCGCAGCGCCTTTCCGGGGCGGGCGCGGCGGTGCGGTGCGGAGAGCTGCCGGGCCCGGGAGGACGAGCCTGGACGGCTGGGCCCGAGGAGCTGCCGGGTCTCCTCCGTCAGGTTCGGAATTTGAATTGTGGAGGTAAACTGGCTGCAACCGTCTCCAGACAGCTGCCTCCGAGTTGACATCTAATCTGCCATCTGATTGGCTCCCCGCTCGCCATTGGGCACCTCGCGCCGCTGATGTAAATAGAAGTGCTGAGCGGCGCAGTCACAGAAACCCCCGCCACAAATAACACCCGCCAGTCGCGCCGGCGGGGCGAGGTGGCGCGGGCGGGGGGGAGAGCAGAGCAGAGCAGAGCAGAGCAGGGGAGGCGCGCGCGCGCACGGGGCCTCGGCACCGGCACCCGCCGTGCCGGCCATCGACACTCGCCGCGCTCGCCACCGGAGCGGCGGAAAGCCGGGGGCAATCTCCCCCTCCCCACCTCGCTCCCCCCCCGCTCCCAGTTGGGCTAGATGGCGTGTTTGTTCTGGGCATCGATACATTCATTAGGGTTTTTTCTTTTAAAGGGTTTTATTTTTTAGGTCTTTGATTCTGCTCTGATTGGAGGCGGTGGGGGAGTATCTTGTAATAACAGCGCTTGGATGAGGATTCGGGATTTCAAGTTGCGCTCGTGCCTCTAAAAACATTTTGTAACGTTGCAGCTATGGATATTGTGCAAGGGATTAGATTTTTGTAAAAAAAAAGAAAAAACCACCCCAAATCCGAAATTTCATCCAAATACTAATTACAGTTCTGTTAGCTTGATATCTAAGCTGTGCACACCTCTTAAAAAAAATCTCGTTTGCATGTAGCCGCTGTAAGTGAGAAAGCGCCGTGTACTGTACAAAGAAGGGAAAAGGAGCCGTTCTCTCAGAGGTTGCATTTGTTTTCATCTCTGCAACGAATCCAGATAATCGGGGGAAGTGTGCTTTTGCGTTTGAATGGTGGTCAGAATACTCCAAGAAGCATCGGGAGTTGTTGGTCTCATTATTTTTCTACCTGAGTGTGAGATTTGACTTGAATTCTCAGTAGGAAAGTGAATTGTGTTAAATGGAGTAATGCATTAGAATTTTATGGCTTTCTTTTCCCTTCAACAAGATCTTTCTATTAAGAACTGATAAATCTTTTAATAGCTTTTAACAATGAGGAGTGGCAGGAAAAAATGCAGGTGTATGCTTTTGGGGTCCTCAGACGGCTGGATCTTTCTGTAAAATAGTGAACAGAACTGGGAGAAAACATTGCTTAATATTGTCAGCGGTGTATTAATGCTGGAAAAATAATAATAGAAACCCTGCATGGGCTGGCTTTGTGCGTTTTTGTCTACTTGTAGCAGAGTGCTCGTGTCACATTTTTAGTTTTTATTCCATTTCATTTCTATTTCTTCCAGGGAAATAAGATCTTTGGTGGGGGAGAATGTTAATTTTTACCTTTTAAAATAGTTTTCACTTGTAAAAGGGTCACTAGAAGCCCTAAAGTAATGAAGCCTCATGTGCATAACCTTTCTGAATTAATTTTAAAAGATTTGCATTGACTGCTTGCTTTTAAACACAGGTAGTTCGGAATTTATGGCTTTAAAAGCTAGCAGAATCGTCATAAGGTAGATGTACTACATGTTAGTACAGAGCACTATTTCTTCACGATAGAAATTATTTGAAGTATTTTGTTGTTATTGGAGGACTGAGAGTAAATTCATTATGACCTCAGTGTGACCCTTAGAAAGACTTCCTTACATTTATGGATTTACATCTTCTCCTACGGATTTATTTATTTCTTTTTTTGGTACTGTAAGAAGATGCAGCTTGGAAAGAATAGTCTAGCAAGGGCACAATTTCTTTGATTTTAAAGAAATTATTATTATTATTATTTTCATCAAAATAATTGTCATAAAGGCAAGTCATCAGTGTTCTTAATATAAAGGTTTTTCCATCGGACCAGTAAACGATCGAGATAAATTTTCTCAGATTTTAAATTAATATTTTCAGTGTATTGTATTAAGTTGTATCAAATAAAAAACAATTACTTACCATTATCTTACAGGATATATTTGTTTTTTGTACACTATTTTAATATTTTTAATTCCTATACCTCAGTCTCCATCAATATTAGCTTTATCATTAAGAAGAGAAGTTGTTTTCCTTTTAAAAAAGAAAACCAGAATATTCAGTCCATCATTTGAACTGCGGGCTCCTCTGTATTTTTTTTTTTAATAATAATCTACCTGTACACTCTATAAACATGTATACACACATTAGCATACACTCACTTGTCATGTGTCTTTGCAAAGCAGATGATGATTGGCCCCTACACCTGTAAGGAACTATTGTGCTGTGAACAGAGAAAAAGGACTGTCAGTAGGCTACAGCATCAGAGATACTTGTTCAGGAAATTCTTGCCTCAGCATGGATAATTCCAGTAATATGCAGAACTATGATGTCCCACTCTGAACTGTCTTCTGTGTTTGTCCAGCCTATTAAACGATTCAAGAAAATCTTGCTTCCATTTCATTTAATTGCCTTACCCAATCGTGAGCTGAGATATAAGCTTGGAAAAGAGGCTTCTTGTTTCTCAAGAAACACATGTTTTCAAAGCAGATGGATATTGCTCATGCGGATACATCGATTTGATTGTGGAGGAGTTGTGTGATCTAGTACAGTACGTTGTCATTCAGTTATTTTGATTATTGATTAATTCCTTGTCAGCCTACAGGTATTTAAAGTCCTGAGATTCCTTTTATTTTTGCCTTCTGATTTGTACTGCAATAGCTTAATGCATTAACCTGCCCTCTGCGTGTGCTTTATATCCATCTTTTTCCTTTATGTATGTGTGTAGGATTTACATATGCCTACACACAGAGAGAACCTAGGCCTTTTCAGGAGTACCTGTATAGCATAAGGTATAGCAAGTGTTACAAAAAAATCTGTCAGGCTGCTCTTGAGTTTGTGTGAGTATCAGTTGTTTGCGTTGCAGTGGAGAAACTAGGAATATGCCTGAGTCTGCAGCTCTTTTTATGCCAAATAGATTGCCTGTTTTGGGAGTTCTGGCTAAGCCAGGGTTGTAGAATCATGTCCTGTGCTTGAAGGCCATTAAACAGCTGTTAGTGTGGTGAATAGATTCTTGATGTCTCAATGGGGGAATAAAGTGTATTTTTCCCTGTGCATTTTTGAATAAACAGTTTAGTATTCACATAGCTTCTGTTTAGAAGTAGCAAATAGCAATATTCCCAGTTAGTAGCATCTATATATGTATTACAGCCATATATTTGACACTTTGTGGTTTGGTGTTCAGTTATTGGTTTCTGTAGTAGTGCTTATGCCTACGTGTTGAACAGCAGGACCCTGTGTACAAGATACAATAAAGAGAGAGAGATGCAAACCTATCTGCTGTATTATTGCCTCCATCATGTAAGGATTCTACAACTAAGCAGTCGATTACTGTCTTTTTGGCATTCTGATTCAAATCTGTGGGAATGAGAACTAAGGCTTTTAATCCATTGCTAAATTTTTTAGTTACATATGTAACAATTTTCTTGCAATTACTAAACACAGTCTGTTAGGTGATGTTGTTTTATTCTGAGATAATGTTTCAGTTAAAATTAGATGAAATTTGTGCAGTGAAAACAAGTTTCAATTGTCTCCAATAGGTCTTTATCTTTCCTACTTTTGCACCTGAAATATTTTATCGCAGAGATTTTGAATTTCTCATTGTTAACATGAGAATGACAGTGTTTTATTTATCTGTATGTCATTAAGACTATACCTGTGTCCTAACTAGTTACATTTCAGTACTTGTTCCAAATGTGCCATTTATCGGCAGGCTTTGAAGATTCTCTGTGGATATGTAAAGTAGCATTGCCACACTCACTGTGCATGCATGCTCAAGGCTGCAGAATTTCAGTAGCTTGTATTTGTGGTAGGATAACTTGCTAGAATATATTTTAGAATTGTGATTATTAAGGTACTTGGGAAAAAGAAAACCTTTTTCTTTCAATTTTGGGGCTATTTACATAGTGCTAAATACATGTTTTGGTAGGATTGAATGAGGACTCTAATTAAACTTAAATTAAAAGTATACCTTAGTGGTTTTCAAATTTGTTTTGAAAACCAGTAATAGAAAAGTGATGCTAAGCAGTGTTGTTTTTGTATTGCTTGGTGTGGAGAGAAGCAAATAAGTGTAATCTGGCAAAATCTTGTGGACCCAATCATATTTAGAGTTGTTTTTTTTTAAGAAGCCTTACCTGTTAATAAAGGTAAATATTATTTTTGAGTAAACCTGAAAGGTTTCTATATGTCTAATGTGTGTTTTGCCATTCAGATCATCAGGCTGTCATGTGAATGTTACTCAATCGTACCTGTTCATGCCCATTTTTGTGTGCAGGTGCCGAGTGCTTAAGTGTTTGTGTTGAGGGTGAGCCGGAGGATTTCTGTTGCTGTGCTTCCAGTTTTGAGTGTGGCATCCAGTGATACACCAGGAACATGTCTACTCCAAAAGGGCCAGACCCATCTAGAGTGGTGTTCCACTGCAGTCCAGTAATCCCCAGGGATGAATACATCCCATCATACCTATGTAAGTGTGTGAACAGCGCATTTGGGGGATAGTAGATGAGTAACTTGTACAGGATTACTTCTAACTAACTTTATTTTCTCAGTAAAAGCATTCCCAACGTGTTTGATCTTTATCTTTCTAGTGTGCCTTGCACTGGAGTAAGAGACAATTCTTCCTGTTGCGCTGGGTGGGGAAACTGAGGCATGTAACACACACCTTCCTTCAGGCAGGCACACCTTGGCAGAGCTGAAAACAGAAGTCTCTCAGAAATAAGTACAGTCTTGGTGCCATAGACTTTAGCATTTCAATAAATCCAGTCTTACTGTGAACATATTGTGTTCAGAGTGAATTTAAGCTTTACAGGCAACTATTCAAACAACTGAGAGGACAAATGACTGAGCAAAGTGAAGGATTTGTCTGTCGTGTCAATATAGTCACCTTAAACTAAAGGCACCGTCATCTAAAATTCAAGTATTCCTTGCACAGTTGTATCATTACATACTCAATGTCATCTATACAAAGTCACTGGATTTCTCATAGAAATTAAACTCTGAGGAAAATTGAGTTGAACAAGTGCCCAGGAGCTTAGCTGGTGTTGCAGAACTTGCCTTCTGATGAATATGATGTTCAGAGCACAAGTATGTGCTGGGGGGGCATGCGGGGGTGGTGTGCACAGGCTTCCTTACCACCGAGTCTGGTTGTTTGGCAGATAAATTTTCTTTGTTTTTAAAGTGAACAAATTTGATGCAGAAATCACAACTGTTACGCGTTGTTTAAAGAGTAATTTCATATGGAAATTGTTCTCACTGCAAATTAAAGTACTTTTTAGCAAACTTCATATTCTCTTTATAGATGGCTTCATCTGAAGGTACCTGCAACAATTTAGTAAATTGCGTAACCCGAGATCATTATCCTGATACTATTATCAAAATGTTTCATTTCTGTTTATTAAAACCAATGTAAAATCCGTATAAAAGTTTTCAGTGGGCATGATTTGAAAGGATGTTGATATATCATGTGTTTATATTCCTTGTATAGTGGAAATGTTAATTTCTTTATAAACTACCTAACCAAGTCATGAGACTGTTGAATTTCTGAATGAGTAGTGGACAATTTGTGGATACAAAACAAGAGCTTGATGGTTGTGCAGTGTGTGTAAGAAATTGACTTCAGTATAGAACTACCAGTGTTTGATCTACATGCATATTACTTCTTGCATTTGAGTCATGGTGGGTTTAGTAACTGTATCAGAAGGACTGAGCATATGTAGAGAAGTATATAATCCATTTATTAGTTTCCTTTCTCCAGTTTCAATAACTATTAGTTTATTTTTTGCACCTGAACTCACCCGATTGCCAAATGACATTCTACATTTAAGACCTCATTGCTATGCCCAATCTTCTCCGTGCTTTGTAGTGTTCTCAGATTTGACGAGATACTGAATCTAGGTTTGTGATCTGATGACTGTTTATGAAGACATTTATCTGAGTGATAGGCCCTCTGACACTTCCATCTGTAGGGCTCTGTCACTCATCTCCCCCCCTGCCACTTCCATCAGTCTCATTCTGACCATTGTGGGGTGGGGAAGAAATTTTTTGCTAATCTTTTTTCTGCCTTTTTTTCTTCAGAAATTAGATTTACATGGGATTTTTGTTATTTATTTTCTTTACTGTGCTTTAAAAAAAACAATAATAATCATGGAAATGAGGAAAACTCTTAATGTATAACATCCCTCTTTTTTTTTTTTTCTTTCTTTTAGGAGGTAGTGTCAGTTGTGTTGCTAATGGGGACTTGTAAGCTTCAACTTTAAAGTGTTACACTCAGGATTTTTTTTTCCTCCAGAGCTTTGTTTGGTATTTACTTTAGGTATCTGCTTACTCAGAAAAGAAATCTTCAGTAGCAGGGGTTTCTGTTGGATGTTAATAGGCTTTTTAACCCCTTGTTGTGGTTTTGATTCTGCCAAGTTACTGAATCAATTTATTTCTTCTTTAAAGACCATGTGGCCAGGTCCGCTGTTACATTGTTGTAGCTACATTGTTAGGTTCAAGGAATTATTAATTGCATCCTTGACTAATAGCTGTTGTGGCAAACCCCTTACTATTTAGCTTATCATTGGGGTGGTGGTGTATCTGCACTGGCAAAATACCAGCCTTTATAAGTAGCCTGTCCTGAGGGGTTTATGTATATGGCTGTTAAGACACGGCAACTTGCTGAGTTTTTAACAAGGTAGATACTTCCACAACATGTTTTGGTCACGTTTTAAAAGTGTGAAGTGATCTGTGCTACATAGGAAAGAAGGGGCTGTCTTGCTGTAGCAAGGCTGTCCCTGGTACAAGCTGGCTTTCACAGAAGGACCTGAACTTTCAGCATGGTTGGTTTTGGTTTGAGTAAAGGAAAGAAAATTGGTACAGTAAATCCCAAAAGGAAAGAGCCTTTTAAAAAACAATAATAGTAGTTATTTGTGCCATTCCCAGCGTGAACGTGGCTTAATTCATAGATAGACTGAAGTGGAATAGTGCCTTCATTACACCAGCAGTGAATTCAGCTATGATAAGTAAACTATTGTGACTTCAGGAAAATGGTAGAGGATTAGTAGGGGATTGATTGATGCAGGCATAGCTGACTGCGGGTCTAAAGGTAGCTGGTTTCACTGTTGGCCACCCGTTTCCCAGTGTTAAAATAAGGATAATATTTGCCTTATTTAACTGTTTGAGTTCGATGTGCAGTTTTAATTGCAGTATCATGCCAAATAAATAAGCAGCCTAAATTCTTGGTACGTGTGAAAGTACCCAGTCTGCACCATACCTTCCTTTCTCTGTTTGTTTGGACAGGATCTGTGACTAGGTGTTCCAAACATTAATCATGTTATTTGGTTAGCTTGTCAGACTTAGTTGTTTGTAAGCAAGATACTGAAACATCAGCTCTGAAAATTCCTTTTGAAAGCACAAGGACAGGATTTGTAGTTCTTAAATTTTATTCTTTTAAAGTTAAAAATAAAGATAAGGAGGTTTGTTTTGACAGCATCAAAGGAATGTGCTGGTTTATTTGCAGCCTTTGATTTGGGTGGAATGTATGGAGTTCTTTATTTTTTTGTGTGTGTGTAGCAATTTATGTTGTGAATATTTTGGATATTCTGTTTATATCAAATGGTAGTATTGATGTCTTACTTTCAGGCATGATTTATGGAAAATGATTGTGCTTTTGTGATTTTTTTTTTTAATTCAGTGTTTCTTAGTTGCTTGAAATTCCAAAGTAAAAAAAAAAACCTGAACGTGTTCTTTAGAGCTGTTGCTGTTTTAAGATCTTTACAGATGGTCATAGATAGAGGCTATTTAAATAAATGTTTCTGGAAAGATACAGGTAAGTACGTTTGGTAGGTACCAGCAGTAGCAAAATAATTTTACTCATCAGCTTTACTTCCATTTAAAAGGCCTTCCTTCTATAACCAGAAAGGTAGACTAACGCGAAGCAGGTGACTTCACGCTGCCCTGTATTTAGTGGTCACGAAAAGTGCTAGCAATATATAGATAGGTGTTAGGCGGTTGTTCTCTGTTTTGCATAATTTGTTTTAAAGTATAATTTTGCCCGTTTGAGGAATTTCCAGCCTGCAGAAACCCCGGCTGGTGACTGAGGTTTCCCGGCGAGGCGAGAAGAGCTGATTACAAATCGGCGCTGGGGCCGATTACAAACGTGGTATTTGTACCGTCTGTCTGAAAAAAAAAGAAAAGTTTCACACATGAAGCAAACTAGTTAGCTTGTATAGCGTCACATGATCAAAATATTTTTCCCCTTGCCGCTGCCAGAAGCTATCTATTGCTTTTCAACAATCTCGCTTGTCGGGCAGCAGGCCAGGGCGTGTGCGAGGCGGCCCCTTACGTGAGCTGCGCCATTCTTCACCACCCCGGCTGGAGTGCCCTGACCTTCACATATGTAGATGAGCCATGTGCTCCCTCAATGGAAACTCGCAGCCTCGGGAAGAAAGGGTGGGTTGTTTTTCTTTCTTTCCTTTTTTTTTTTTTCTTCTTCTTCTTTTTATTCCTCGGGGAATTTGACAGCCATTCATCCCTGACCTGAGCAGAGGTAACGCAAGGAAATGGGATTCAAATGGCGTGCGGGGGGCAGATGAGGCGGGCAGCCGGTGTGTGCGGGGCAGCTGCTGCCTCACCCGCCTGAGGGCGAGGGGAGCTCGGTCTCGCAGATGAGCTGCTGTGGGAGACGCGAGTGGAAAGGCAGAAGTCTGGGGGATGTTTGGTTTTATTTCGAATGATCGTTTGCTCAGTGTCACTTAGCTGCCTTTTGAAGAAGGTTTTTCTGCTGTGCAATCCTCTGCCTTCACCTCTTTGAAACGTTATCTGGCGTATTTCTGGTGGTTTTCCTTAAGTGACGTTTTCTTTACGTTTAGAATTGATGTTTTTGACAATAAAGAGACATTGTAGTTGTTTTTCTTGTATGTATATTGCAAATCAAAATATGCATCTTCTTTTAAATTCTGAAACGCATCCCTTGCGGTTGTCCTCCCAACCTGGCACAGAACCATTTTCCCTGTTAAAAAAACCTGTTGGAGCCACTATTCAAGTGACATTTTTTAGATTTTTAGCTTTCTGTAGAATACTGTTTTTGTTGTTGGACATGTGGTATGCAAATACAGGGGAAAACAGTGCTGCAAAGTGTTTTGTTGTGGGATTTTTTTTAAGTATTAAAAACACATTTTACTTTTCTAATAAACCTCATAACCAGAGCTTTTCATGTTTTGATATAAATAGCAATTATGCTGAGATTCAGCCACAATAAAAAAAACCCCAAAAAACTATTTGAAGTCATTCAGAAGAAAAGTTCCCAACTTAGTTGAGCTCTTCCTTTAAAAGAGGAGAGACTGATTGGGTAGCATCTGAATCAAACTGTCATATTTTCCAGAAGGGTCGTCTTGAAGCCATTCTAGAGTAGTTACCAATGTATAAAAATTTTTTGCCCAAGAACTAGCGAGGAATCTCAGGACTACTACAGCCTAAGCTGTTGAGAGTTTTATGTATGAATGCTGGTGACAATCAGAACATTTTCTTGGGTGAATTGAGACCCTCAAAGAGTTTTGGATTTAGGTACAGTGGTTAGTTATCTAGTATATCGGGGTGGCATTTAGGGATTTGATTGTTCACAAGGAACTTGCCAAAGGCAGCACTTCATGAGCAAATAGCAGAGGGGGATTGTCTGCTCCAGGAAAGCTGTGCATAGACCCCCAATCCACCTATTAGTTTCTCCCAGCTCATTTTAATAATAAATGAGTAATAATAATAGTAACAATGAGCTTTGTTATTAGGAGGAAGGTTGAGGAAGGCTTGACCTGTTACTTTGCTAGAATATGGTTGCTAGAATAGTGGATGCATTCCTCTACTTTTTTGAAGCTACTAACACTATTATATGTGGGCTCTGTTGTGGGACATGATTGATCAAGACTTCTACTCGGCATTTTCTCTTGCAGGGAGTGAGAGATACATTTGTGGATTTTTTGCTTCTCACTTCTTTCCTTCTCAAAGTTTCAGTACTTTCTTGTGTATTTTTTTTTCCTTCTGTGTCTTGTTATACTTCTTTATCCATTTTTTAATGTTATCTATGAATTCCTATCTTTCTAACTTTCCAAATCGTTGGAGTGATGGAAAAGCCATCCTTATTGTCTTCTGCTGTTTTATGGTTTCATGAGAGTGTGTGGTGTGATCATATATCCAGGGAGAAAACAGCTTTTGAGGTACCCTGGTACCCATTTCTCCCTCTGACTTGCATTTACTCTTTTCTGTCCTCCGAGGTATAAGGGCACAAAAGTTTTTGGGGAGAGACAGTAGTGAAAGAAAGTGCTTTTGCTAGCTGGCTTCTTGTGTAGGCTCTTCTAGTGACCAAAGATCAAGTTGGTTTTGTTTGTTGTTGCTGTTGTGTTTTTGTTTCTTCTAGGTTTCTTTTGTTTGTTTTTTAAAAAAGGCCACTAAAACCCACCAAAAACACCAATCAAGCAAGCCTCCAAATCCTGGCCAGACTTGTCAATGTAATAGGAGGAATCGTACAAGTAGTTGTCTGTGGGTGATTGTGCCAGTTTTTTTGTTCAGATTCCTCTAACACTGATGCTCTAAGTAATAGCAGACTTAGAGAAAAGAGGGAAACAGACAAAGGAGACAAAACCAAGCTGGATGTAAATTTTTACATGCACAGTTTCTTTTTATCTGGCGTGGCAGCTATAATTAAAAATCTCTCTTTTGATATTTGCCCAAAATATGTTTGAAAAGATGTCATCATGAAAAATTTAAGTGTGATGTTGCTGTGTATGGAGAAAGTGTAGAGAACACAGGAACTGAGGAGAGGAAACACTTTGCGTGTAATTGTCTGTATTAGGTACATTTGGTTTGTTTTTTTTCTTTGCTTGGAGTTCATGTCTTCCTTGAAGAGGTGGAAGAAGAATGGAAGTGCTTTTTGTTAAAGGCTGTGTCTGGTTGTGGCATCATAACAGAAGGTTCAAATAATTATGGTTTCTGATGACATTTTTTCTTTCATGAAATCCTTTTGTGAAACTCGCATATTGTTGTCAGTCTTACTAAAGCAAATTGGCTTGGCCAGGATGCTAGGTATTGGTAGAAGTGTATTTTTTCTCTCCAGAATTGGGGTCATGTATCCTATTGTAGACCAAAGAAGACTGTGAACATGACTTTTTTTTTTTGATTATTAATTTTTTTCCTAACGTTTACCTGATATTGAGCATTCAGTAGCATGTTGTGTCTGTCAAATTAATGCTTGGGAATAAACAGGGAATATTTTTTTTAAATCAAGTTTAGATATTTGTCAGAAGATCTATGTGAGTATTTTTGAAAAAGACAGATTTTTATTCTTCTTTGCTTTTGAGAATCATGAGCGGAACAAAGAACAAATCGGCAGGAGAAAGTTTTTAGCACACAAATGTATAGGAATTACACGTTGAAGTAAATAGACATGTGCCTTTTGTGTAGATACCAAGCCAGAATTTCTTCGGGGAAAACTGAAGAAAATTTGAAAACCTGATTTGTTTACATCTGCATTTTTCTGTAGCCTTTAGTTACGCTTCTTGGGCACTCTTTTATGGAGTTTTGTGTTGCTAAATCATCTTACACCAAAGGGTGAGTTTAATGGTCCTCTGAAGCTGATCTAAGACTTCTCTTCTGCTGAAAAGACCAGTCCTACCCTTTTATCAGCTCCCTGCTGCTTCCCTTGTGTCATAAGGTGAGCTGCATCAGCTGGCTGATTTGTCTGAAAAGTAATCCTGCCAAATAAAACCTGTGAATGGATAGCTTTCAGCCTGATCATTGAGCTGATCTGACTTGCAGTGTAATATTTCCAGCACAGAGGTAAGGTAAGGGAGAGTGTGGTAAGTTCAGTTGAGAGTTGGAATCAGGGCAGGACAGCCCGTTGTGGTATAGGCTTTTATCAGCTCAAATTCATTATGAGACTGTATCTTGCATGTGAAATTACTTTGTAAATAATTAAATATATTTAATTTATGAATGTTTCTTTGGAGGAGCGAGTCATTGTTATACCCCTCTTAAAAAGGAAAAAAAGCTGAAGCAGAGAGTAGAAGATCTTTTTTTTTTCCCCCCGCCAAGTTGTTAATTATACAGAATGCACTGACTGCAGTGGCCAAATAAGCCTTCAGTATCTTTGAAATATTAGATTTCAAGGATGAGATTCATCTAACCATATGTATTGTAGGCATTTATACCTGATTTTTTTGTGTGGGCTTTTCTTCTCTTTGGTGTAAAGAAATAGTCATTTCTTGGTATGAATCATCTCATCCTAAAGTAGAAATGTAATGCGGGTCTAATGAATCATGCTCGTAAAGCTACATGCTTTTCCCCTCACTCTAAAGAAGGTCTAAACTGATAAGCTCAGGCGTTGATGTCAAAGGGCAGATGAAATTATTTCCTTCCACTGTTTATTGTGTTTTCCAGTCATACAGGCAAATGACTCCAGACTTCTGTTGAAGTTATGGACTAACCTCTCTCTCTTTATCTTGCTAACCGATTAGAACTAATGGTTTTGATAGCTATTTCCTGTTAAAGCTTGATTGGGTTTTTCTTGTGGTTGTTTTTAGTTATTGTTGTTCTTTTTTTAATACCTATTCAGAGTTTTTCCCACTCTTGCTTTTCTTTTGATAGGTTAAATTTGTGCATGCAAGATCTGTCAGTGTTTCTTTTCAAGCATATTTGCAGACTAGAAGTATACTGGCAAATTTGAAAATATCAGGATGAATTTCCAAATCAGTTGACCTGCAGTACAGATCTGCAAGGCTTTGATTTGGAAATTAGGCAACAGTTTTGTCGCGTAGATGCTGCTTCACAGGCTATTGAAAACTCTTCTGCCTGTTGCTGGCACTTCAGCTGCAGTGAAGTGGGCATCTCTGGGAATAAGCTGGTCCAGTCCCTAGTGCTCCCTGTGGCTGCCCTCTGGAGGGTCACTCCAGGAGGTCTATCTGTGGGGCATCTTAAAGGGCAGCAAACTGGCTGGGGGGGCTGTGCTGGGCTTGGGTAGGAAGAAAAGGTCAGTCACCTGCCACCAAGGGAACTGGGATCTGTGGGAGCAAACAAGATGCATTTGGAGTGCTATGGACATATTCTAAAACCCAAGTTATGAAACCTGATGTAATGCTGAAGATTGGAATTGTTTAGAGGTGTAAAAGAAAACGTGGGGATGCCTATCCTGCAAAGAGCTGATTTTGGCAATACATTTTTTTAATAAAGCAGTTACAGAGGAAAACACTTTCAAAAGAGATTTGCTACACATCCTGCAAAATGTTTATCATAATCCTTAATTATGTTTAGGGTCACTTAACCTTTTTTAGTAGACAGTTTAAAATGCCCAAACTGAAATGTAATTACTGCTAATAATTTCACTGACATCTTTAAGGCAGGATGTCAGTGTTTTCCACTTTTTGGAGGCTGGCTTAACTGATCCCTTTTTAAGGGTTCGTTCTTTCAACCACTGGCAATTTATTTAGCTTAAATTTGGGTTTCTGAGCCCAGTATCCACTGAAAAGTTGCTAGTTTTCAAAATATTCTGAGGACTCTTTTGTGGTTTTGTGGTTCGTATATCTTTTCTGGTTCTCTTTTATAATTTGATGTTCCAACTAGTGGCATGGAGTTTAGATGTAATTTTTCCTCTCCAGTGTGTATAAAGGGAGGAGGAAGAAGCATGGCTTCCTCAAGGTTGACTGAAGTGTTTTAACTTCTATAGCAAATGAGGTGAGAATGAAATTGTCAGAAGGATAGAGACTAAATTATTGAAGCACTTGACTGTTTAAAGTAGCTGGGGATGTACTATAAAAGGTGTGAGTCTAACAGTCAAATGTGTAAACAGCACCTTATTCCCTTCTTGTACCTGATTTCTCACCACCTGCTTTCTATGATGAGAGCCTAAATCAGTGTGGGAGATATCGTGGCCTTTCTCAAAGTGTTAGTTTATGATGCCTGCACCAGAAGAATAATCTATTACTATGTAGGACAGCATGCAGAAAGCATTTTCAGGGCAAATTAATTGAAGTAATTCATCACTTTAAAATGAAGAAGGTTCATCAAGCAAAAAATAAAAGCTAAGTATTTTTATGTGCATCTATTGGAATTTGATAACCATTTGTTTTGCTAGAAAATATATGTGGACTGGGCACCTAGTGCTTGTCTACACAAGGAAATTTAATGGTACGACTATGTGCTGTAATTATGTGCTATAATTATACCAACATAACTCCCTATGGAGACACTCTTATACCAAAATAAGAGTTTTCATAGTTTACCTTATTCTGCTTCCAGAGCACGTAAGCTTAAGTGGGAAGGGGTACTCTATACTGGAGTAAGTTTCCACATGGAGCTAGCTATATTGGTATAATTATGCATTTTTTTCATTCAGTGTAGACAAGTCTCTAGTGCCTTTTCAGCTTTGAACTTTAGTTAAGAATTTCTTGGTTGTGATAAATGTCTAAGCATTTTCATAGTATATTTTTATAATGGGACTTGGATATTTAAACCAATTACTTAGGCCAATTAACAGCTTCCTGGGTTGTGGATAACAACGGGATATAAAAAGGGATCAAAATTCATGTTCCTAGCTGTTTGGATATGGCTGCTTTTTTTCTTCTTCCTTCTGTGGTTTTACAAGTGTGCAGTGTACAATGCAACAACAGGTGGAGTGCTCTGTGGCTGTTTAATGAATTCTGTATTGGGCACTTTTGGTCTCCTGATTCTCATTATTCTTTGAGTTTTGTCGTGCTGTGGCTCTAATTGCATGCGTCTCTATGGTTTACATGATCATATTCAATGAAATTGAAAAAAATGCTTTAAAAATGTTAATTGTTTGGAGAATTGCTGAAATGTGTTGATCTTTGCACAAGACAGTCATGACCATAATTGACTTGCTAGGCACAAGTTGTACAAAGAGCAACTAAACTGTATGCAGAGAGAGGGTACAGGTATGTGATGTATGTGTGGTATGTGATGTAGTTAGAGGAAGGGTGATATTGTGTAGAAAATACATTTCATAGGGGTAATCTCTCTTGCCTGATTCGGTCAGAAGTGGATACCTAGAGAGGTGCTTTGAAGTAGGCCACCTGCCCTGGTTCTTTTCTGTCCTTATCTCCTTTGCTTCTTAAAATACATCACACTTCATCCTTACTATCACACCTCCTCAAAAATAGGATATTTTAGTAGTTTCTGCAAGTATAAACTTAAATTATTTACAATCAATTTTTCGTCTGTATATTTTTTACTTATGACTGGTTTGATTTTTTTAAAAAACTTTTTTTATTTTCTTTTGTCAATATTTCTAGTACATTTGAAGTGTTATAATTGCCATGTTGTCTCATTGTGCTAGAAGTAAAGGATTATGACTTAAAAGCAAATTGCAGAAACAGGAGAAGTCTTAAAATATAGATGATGTAATAACCTCAAAATCATAGAATCGTGGAATGGACATCAGGAGGTCATTTAATACATCCCTCTGCTCTGAGACAGGATAAGACAGACCTATGACAGGACGTTACTCTGTCCTATAGTAGTAACAGAGTGAGTAAAAAGGAATTATTTTTACATCTGCTTCCTCTCTCCCTGCAGAAAGTTTTGTTATGAAATTGACATAAAAGTGGTGTGAGAGGATATGTAGATTAACATACAATTATTTGAAGTATCTGACTTGTTTCTGATTTTTTTTTTTGAAACATAATATTATCTGTCAAAGTGGTCTAAGGATTGTATAATTGTGAGTGTAATCGCCATTTCTAATTTTATCTGGTAAACTATTGTTCAGGTATATTTCTTCCTGAAATTATTCTTTTTTCTGTGTTAGCCAGGTAACCAGCATCTCGTCTTCTCAGGCTTGAGCAGTTTAGTTTAAAGATGTGTAGCATTTCCTTTTCATACTTGAGAGTATTTCTGGTATATATTGAGTTTCAGTTTTCCTTTTTTTGATTCAATTTCTTTTTGTGTGAAATAGCTGAGCAAAAAAAACCTGCAAGTAGGAGTGTAAAGGGAGAAGGGGAAGAATGTATTCGAGAAATCATAGTACTTGGCAGAAGAGCTTGGGTTTATCTGAAATGCCAGGTTAGATATGAAGTTAATAATGTGGCTTTAAGAAATTTTTTTTTTTTTGTGTTTGAAAACAAATAGAATCTATGTTTTGGAGTTATACAAATAGTATTTGCAGTTCTTTAATCCTAAATTGAAGTTTGCAAATGAGTGTCAGATGAAGAACATCTTTCTAAATTGAACAATACCTAAAATTGCAATTGCAGATACTCTGTTGCTAAAATGAGTCTTTTGGCTTGTTTGCTCTATTTTGCCTTTTAGTTGTAGAGAAACGTCTGTCTTTCCTGCTAAATGATCTCTTCTGACTAGGCCAGTTGATTTTGATAGAATCAGCTGTCTTCAGTCATCAGCTGCAGTAAGAGGCTGCTGTAAGTTGCAGCCTTGGAGAAGGGAGAAAGATTAGTTGTAAACATACTTAAATTGCTGTTGCCCTCAGAAATAGCTTACTCAGAGGCACAGGAAAGATTCCTCATACCTGTACTGCTTCAGTGTTTATGAAGGCAGTGATTTCCATCTCTTTCTTCCCATTTAATATGATTGTTAATTTTACTTCTGTTCTAGATTTGATAATTTTAGGAAGTTGGGAATACTATATTTTGGGTTGTGCCCAAGGAGGGCTCATTAATCTTGAATATCTTCTCTGACAAATTAAGGAGTTTTTTTGAAGGGCTTTTAGGAAAAGGTTTTTTTTTTTTTTTTCCATGTGATCTTTACTGTGGGTGCTCTTAAGGACTGGGAAGGAAGAGGTGGGCATAGAAATGGAAAGAAGCCAAGGGTTTTTGGGCAGACAGAACTTGAAAATGATGGTTTCTGCTGTGAGGGGAGAAAATTTTATGAATATGACATAGTCAGATTTCCTGTTAAATGATGTTTCTTTGGGTGAGAAATACTGAAGAAGTAGATCATCTTTTTCTCATATCAGAGATATCTCACGTGTTGATTTTTAATTTAATTTAAAATGGTGTGATATTAAACTTATTATGGAATAATGAAAACACATGCCTTCTTTGTATAGAAACTGAAAATTCTACATAGTAGCTATATTAACACCATGCACTTAATTCTGGACATACAGGATAATTTGTTGCAGAGGAGTTTATACACATGATTAGTCCTACATCCCTATTTTTGCACTTAACTGTGTGCACGTGTTACATGCATGTATTTATTTGGAGATGCTCTAGGATGTCTACGAGTGTTTGTGAAATAATTTGTTACCTGTGTGGTGATTGTGAGGACTTAGCAACTTTTGCCAGTTTTGAGTGAGATGTAGATCCAGCCACTAGAGTTAAACAAGTTGACCTGCTTTAAGCCCCGGACAGATTTTTTTTTTCCTGGGTAAGCTGCAGGGAACTTTGTATTAATACCCAGATATAGTTTTGGAGGTCTGTTCTGTACAGTTCTTTGGGAGTCATTCCCAGACCTTTGCAAATTTTAAAGTTTGTTTAAAACCTGTGGTTATTAGAACACATAATATTTATCTTTTTTTACTTTTTTTTTATTGTTTATTTTGCTTACAGAATGTTTGTATAAATACATGTATATTAATATAAAGAGCAGTATTATTTTCTTGTCAAAGTTTCAAGCTGAACAGATGTCTTAATACTCTGACTTGCTATGCGTCCCTGAGTGTGGTTACTACATGCTAAGTATGCTAATAGATCTGAATTGCCCCCTTGCAGAGTGTTCTTGCCACTACTACCTTTAAAGGGAAATTTACAACTCTGTAGTATTTGTCCTTTTAATTCTAAAATCCAGATGAAGCGTAATCCCAGGAGTGCTGTTTTGCTGTTGCAATGTAATCTTTTTCAGATGATACATGATTTAGTTGGAAACAAATTAGCAGTTATGCATGCTTAAAGAAAGCAATTTAATAAACAAGATTTTTGTAAGACCTAATCAGAATTGTAAAGTGATATTAGGGAATCAGTTGTGTTATACAAAGGAGCTGGTGTGAGTGTAGGCATGTGTGTGAATTCATGGTTTCCAATCACATTGTTCTCTCAAGTAATACAAGGGCTTTGACCTTCAGACTACTGTTTCCTTTAATTTATTACTTAACTGTTACATATTTTCAATGAATAATGAAAATTTCCACTCATAACTGTAGTTTTTGCTGGTGATTGATTTTAATTTTTACTTTACCAACTGAAAAAAAAGCTATTTTCTAATGCTTTTGTTTGTTTTGCTCATTCCTAAAAGTTAGTTTTATGCTCCTGACAGTGTATGTATTGATGAGGAAGATTGTTCTGAATGCAAAATAATCACAAGGAGGTACTCACCAAAATTGTGTTGCTCCAGTTCCACAATGTGAGTGTCTAGCCCTAGATTCATTATCTGTGTCTAGTTGACCCTTAGGCTGAGCTCATGTGTCTGATATGTCTCTAACTGGGACAGTGGATTTTTATAATGTTCAACATAATACAGAGACTGTTATGAGATGATGGTAAAAAAAGATGATCTGGTTAGTTTCCAGGTTACTATTAATATTTTGCACTATTTACAATGAAAGTTTTTTCAGTGTCTACAGGAAACACTTTTAACACAGAAAATATGTTAGAAGAGAAGCATTTCTTGGCAGTTGAAGAAGTGACAGGGCTTCTGTTATAGAGCTCAGTTTGCTTTCCAATTATCCTGATTCTAAATATATCCTTTAGGAATTTTACATATATTGGATCTAGCTAAGGGCTTTCCTCTGTTTTCTTACATAATTAAGACCATTTCTTACCTAATTAAAAAAAACCCCAAGAAGTTAGAGTTGAACGGAGAAAATGCTAGATTAATGAGTAATCTACCTGCTCTGGGGCTAGAAACCAACAAGTACAAAAAGTTAGTGCTTTGTACTTTTTAGTGTCCCAGTCTCTTACCACCTTGTGTGATTAGGATGACTGATTTTTCTCCTTTTCCTGAGCTTATTTTCTTCCTAATGTGGCAGAGAAATATTACTCTTAAAACTCTTCTGCAACCATTTCTCAGCTTTCTGAACTTCCCATAGTTGCAATCCCATGTTATGGGTATGAAAAAGGGAAAACAGCTATCTGCTTTTGTTTGCCAAGTGGAGTTTTCCATGTTATTATTCTTTTATGCCTCTTTATCCCAATAGCCTATCTGTTTTCAATTTTTTTTTTTTTTTTTTTTTTTTCCCTGATTTCATTAATCATGAACTCAGAGATCTACAAAAAGACAAGAAAATTACATTAGAGTCTTCATACCAAAGCAACTTATGCTGTCTGCCTGGAAGAGAGTGGCAAGGCACTTTGCAGAGAGGAGTGAAGATAATCTTTGACAGTAGTCAGGGATGAGAGTAAGAGCTGGGGGGTGGGAAGGGGAGAGGGGCTTTGATTTCTAGAGTCTCCGCTAGATTCTAGTGTTATCTGAACTCTCATTTATTCTGGAATTGCATTCTGGTGAGGTCCATTACAAATGCCAGCAGTAGGTATAATTCATTTTTTGAAGAGTTGTCATTTGCTTTTTTTGTAATAGTGTAATCTCAGAGCATAGCCTAGAAATTTTAAGTATGTTTCATTCAGGAGTACTAGTGCCTAAGTTTGAATTTGAGAAGTTGAGGGGCTTATTTTTGGGCTTATCTTAGAAATAAGTAATTTTCTCAAAGGCATTAATACTATTCCAAGTGATCTAGCAGAAACTTAAGGTGTTTTTATTAAGGTTTCTGAAAAGTTCAGAGTACCTTGTTAGAGCATCTGATGTAATTCTCCTTTTGAAAACCTTCTAGAGTTGCTTTTATTTTTTTTCCTTAACCCTACTCATTTCTGACTTCTACTTCTGTTTCTTGCTGGTAATAACTGACATCAGTCTCCCCAAAGTCTTCACATCTTGTTCCTTGGTAAGAGTGCATATAATACTTGTTATTATGAGAGTGAAAACTCAGTCACAGAAAGGTGAACTGTTGTGCTCATGTTTGCATAGCAGGTCAGCTGCTGAGCCAGGAATAGAAGCCCTGTCTTATGACTCAGTGCCCTAACCGCTGGCCTGCGCCGCCTCTCCCGAGCACTGGTCTTTTCCAAGAATGTAGTAGCAGTGGGGTATAGAAGTAGCTGCAGCAAGCATAGGAGCTTTGCTTGCAATTCTGGCAGTTTTGAGGTTTATATAGCTTAAAATACTGGGGGAGAAAAAAGCTTTCTAAAAGAGCTTCTAGGTAAGTTCTGTAAAGTTCCGGTTTGCTTGCTCTGTTTAAAAACAGCAAAAATATCTAGTTGAAAATAGCTTTCCAGAATGTTGTGGATATGGGGAAAAAAAATCTACACGTTTGAAAGTCAAACTCTGCTCTAGAAATAACCTTAAGAGTGGCCTGTGATTAAATCTTTTGTATATTCAACAACAAACTCGTTTTATGCAACTGCAAATATGATAAAATTGAATTAAATGAACCTGCCTCTAAGAAAAGAGACTGAATAGCTGAGTAGCACGTTATTCAATGAATGGAAAACGGGGAGGCTGGCTGAAAGTGCTGGGAAAAGGTTTTAACATTCGGTCAGGCTAAAGAGCAATTTTGTGGAATCACTGTATTTGTTTCCCCCCTACCTCCCCGCCCTCAATTTTTAAATAGCAGTGCTCTTCATACTGTCAGAATTCAGTGTTGTGACACCCCTACTCAAAAGTTATGACAGCAGTGTAATGACAGCTACTGCCTCTTGAGAATCAATCAGGCAATTAATTTTGTAAATGAAATGCTGATTATACAAAGCTTCACATGAGAGGCCCAGTGATTAAAATCAATTTAACAAATTGTTTCAGGTGGGACTTGATTAATAATTTGCCATAAATGCCGAGGATATATGACCAGCATACCTTTTTGTGTGTGTGTTAATATAGAACTATATATAACACTGGGAGTGGAAAAGATCTGCAGCTAACTGTATGTACTTCTGGCTTGTGACCTAGATGTGATTGGTTATACCTTTTTGTGGGTACACTGTTCTCAGCAGAACAGTTCTCTCTTCTCAGCAGTTAAATACATCCAACTTCTAATGTTACTTTTTCTAATAAAGCCAAGTATCTGAGAAAGTGTATTCAGATCTACTTGAATATTTATTAAGTTTAGGAAGATTTTTCTTTAACATTTGATGTGGATATGGGATTTCTTTCACTTATTCTCCACCTCCCTACTCCAATATCCCCCTACTTAGTAGTTTTCAGGGCTTTCTGCATTTTTCCCCTCCTACTCCAGTAGTTCTCTGCAAAAAAGCCTTCCTGTGGAGCCCCGTTCTTTCTATTTGAGTCTGCTCTCTGCTCCTTGCCTGGCACTATTTTTAGCACATCTTTTTTTGTCCAGCTAACCCTGTGTTTGTGTAAGAGCTGTACAAAGTAGGTAAGGGTGTGTTTTTTTTCTTTTTCCAAGTTCCAGATGGCAACCATGCACAGTGAGTGAAGGTGTTTACTTGTCTAGGAAGCTGAGAACCTCATTGCCAGACAAAATAGAACTGATATTCTAGGTGGGGCTTTTTTTAACTTAGTTAACTTTAACTTTTCTGGGTTTATGAATGGATTTTCTCTTCCTTGTTGAGCCATAGTGTTGACTACTGAGGAGGCCTTAAGGCCATGAGACATCCTTTGGTGAATCTAGTCTGAGAACTTTAAGATACTGTTTTCCCTCGCTGCTTGTCTTGCTCTCCTGCTGTGGTTACTATTTCAGTAGCAGGAGTGTCAGACTGAGAACTCTGCCTATGTCTCACATGCTTCAGTATTGGTGATACAAGGTGTTGTACTGGTGCAAAATCACACTACACTGACAGAATTTTAAGTTTGAGATGATCTTTCAAGGTCTCTCTTAACCCTTAAGAATCTGTGATTCTGTGACTGTAGATGGAAGTAGCTAAAGCAAGGTCAAGATCTGTCACCAAGTAGAATAAGCAGCTGGAATCTGTGACGTGTTGTATGGTTGCAGATAGGCTTACTAGAAGATGTCTGTAAGAACCTCCAAATTCTGCTGCAGTAGAAATTACTGCTAGCTTGCTGAGAAGCGCTTTTGCTGGGAGAGTAGAGCTTCTGCATGCCCGAAGAAAGGTGTTCATCTCTGTATGGAGCATTCGAGTAGGAGAGAACAAATATAAAGACAGGAAGGTAATTCATGAGTACTCCTGGAAGGAGTTTGGAATTAGGAAAGTGAGTTACAGAATAAGGGTGAGTGCTCAAGTGTGATGAGGACAGATGACATACTTTCAGTTAACTTCAGAGTAATCAAGGTATTACCTGGATGTCAGTACTTGGCAGTGTCAAAGGCAACTGGAAGTGCAGCAGTTCTGAGCACTATGGCCATGCGAACTTGTCAGAAACAGTATTGTTTTGGCTTTCAGGTGTGAAAAATATATATAATTGCTTTTTGATGTTGTCTTAACCTTTGCATGCACTCATAGTGGCAACCAAAGAGGTTAGTTGTGTAGACTTCATTAAGAACAGGTTTATTTTCTTTGCTATGTTTGTTGTGATTTATTCTTTCATCAGTCATTTAGGTTTATCTATACAAAATAATAACTAGAGAATGGCTGACTCGCTGACCTTCCAGTTTCAGATTGTGTTAGAGACCTCAGAAGAAAGCTGGAAAACAGGCATACATGCATCCTCTTCCCCCACCCCACAGAGATGCTTGCTTGTATAGTGATTTGCAAATGTTCTAGTAGAGTAGTAGTTTAATTTTGGTGATCATAACTTTGATTTTTCTCTCATTCACCTTTTTAATGATTTACTTTCTGTTTTGAGTGGGAAATTTTCTCTCTGATGTTTCCCTGCAGCTGAAAACAGACAGTGTGCAGAGCCTTTAAGACAAGGAAAATTGCTATTTTGCTTAAATCTCTGCTTGTATATGCTTCCTCATTCACTGGATTTTCCTTCATTATAGGCTTATGTTGATCTTGGCACTTTGCTTTTGCTTATTCCTTGTTGTGTTCAAGCAACTAACTTAATTTAAATTTTAGTAAAGTACAGACAGTAGACTTCCTATTAAAAAAGAAAGGAAGCATGCTTGCCAGTAACCTCTCAGATTTTAATAGTGAGTCAGAATTTAATGCTGTACATCAGTACTTTTTTAATAGTCGTTTGCATCTTTCTTAAGTGGATATTTAAAACACACATAACGAGTTGTGTTTTGAGACTCACGCTTTTGTCGTGTAAAAACATTGGCTAAGGAGTCCTTGTACATGTTCATACAAATGATTGCATTATCTAGGAATGGATTATCTTTCCCCCAGTTGTGTCCTCATGCCAGCTGTGTCATTGTATTATAGTGAATACTTGTGATTATCTCTAGCGATAAATTTTTAACTTGGTGCCTGACCTAGAGCTGAGAGCTCCATGCCCATCTTTCTTGGAATATCGGTAACTGATTGTCAGCTGTCTTTATTATGAGGTTTCAAGGCTTTGGTATTAATAAAGAGGCTTTTTTTTTTAATAAGGAGACAAAAGCTTTGGCTGCAGATCAATGAATAAACAAAGAGTTATTGTATTCAGTAGCTCTAGGAGTTTGAGGGCAAGCCTAGTTGAGAGTGTTGAGTTCATGTTTTGTTATAAGTGCAAATGATGTAGCATTAGTTGTTGGGATGCGCTGTGGATTATAGTCCATTTAAATTGCAATGCTTGCTGTTGTCAGCCAAACCATTTTTTTGGTTTTTTGTTTAGACAAACATAAAAGCACACTTTTACTTGAAAAGTAGCTCTGTCCGCCTTGTCTCACTGTGACCTTTGTAAAGTGTCTCCTCCCTGCCTCGAGACTTCAGTGGTAGGGTTCTTTGTGAGGTCTTTAAATGGATAAGTTGTGTTTTGTAACTGTGACCGGTGGTGTTTTTATTTGAATGACATTTATGAACACAGACTTTATTGTTAGAAGTGAAACGTTCATTGATAACTTAATAATGTGTATATACATATATAATGCATACATGACATGAGTAACGTCCCAAAAGGAAGAGCTGATACATCTTGGTCAGAGTGCTGCTCAAGTTAATCTTCTGCATACCTTGGCTCAGATCTCAGTGGAGACAAAGTATCTGGGAGTACGCTGGTAAAGTTATGAGAGAGAATGGTATAGTTTTTCTTCTCTCACTTCAGAAAAGGTAAAATTGAATCTCTGGGTACTTCAATGTGAAGTGACTTCTTTGATTGTTACAGTTAGAAGGAGAACAGAAGTGGTGGTGATACTGAGTTCACAAGTGGGTGTAGAATATTAATTTTGCCACTTCTGCTTATAGCAGGAATGCAGAGTTTCTGTAGTATTTTACATGAAAGACTAAGAAAAGGAGCAGAAAAATGTCAGTTACTGTTTGTAGGAAGTGTAGGCTTTTCTGTGTCCTACCTTTAATGGCTGGACTGTCAGTCTAAAGACTAGGAATGAAACCTCGGCCAGATTGAAATCATTACCAAACCTGCCGTTGGGTGTTTTAATGCGCTCACAAGGCACATAATAAGCGAAGACTCTTATGAAATGCTCTGTTCTTACAAAACATGATAATGCATGTGCAAATGAATCTGATACTGACATAAGACAGGCACTATAATAAACGAGTTATAAGTTACAATATTACTGTGGACTGAAGCAAAGAACAAGACTGGGGTATTTTGAGGAACTGCAGATGTACACAAAGTTTAAATGAAATGCAGCAAGTTGAAGAGGAGGTGTGGAATCAGAAGCAAAAGGCACAATACATTTAGGCTTTCTGGCAGAATATGGCAGTAACAAATAGCATGAGCAAACACTAGCTAAATTGGTTAAAAGGTAGTGTGTATATTGGGAAAAAATTGGAGCCTCTGTGAAGGAAGAGAAACATGGATATTGATGTCTGCAATGACCCTAAAGTAAAATTTTAAAAGTAGTTAAAACTTTGCAGTACAGCATGTAATAGAACTAAGCAAAGGCACAGAAGATATGAAGATACACACATCATCCATTCATGGTCATACGTACCCACTGGATTTTAGAAGAATGCTATGCAGTTACAGCAATGCAGTCATTTTTGGTAAATGTTAGAGAGCAGGTTTGGAGGGATTGGTTGTTGATCCCTGCAATAGGAAGAGGCTGGTACTCGTCATAATCATCATGCCACCCAAAAGTTGTCTCTGAAAACTGTTGGAACCAATGTTAAAGGAAATATTTGAACTTAAGAAATGTTAAAAGAACATTGAGATAATATTGTAAGATATATTTCTTGACTAGCAGCTCTTTCTAAATAACTTTTCAAAATGTTGTGGTTGAAAGACGAAAAATGAAACTCAAAGTTTAAAAGAATGCTAAAACTGAAAACTGTGTAAACGTTAAATTTGGAAAAAGTTATAATTTTTTACCTTCACTGTATGGGGGACACTGCTTGATGAGCAGCTGTTTTTTCTGTCTATTAAGTGTATGGTGTCAGGTTGTTCTCACCATACACTGTTCAAAGGCAAAATTTGTTCCTTTGTTAGAGAGTTTTTGATGGTATTGATCACAGTCTTATTAAATTCTAAAATCACTTCTCTGATGAAGAGACTATTTTTGTTTTTTCATTTTTACAGGTGCAAAATTTGTAGGAGGTTTGAATGGACTGTAGGTTAATGTTACCGTGAAACATAAAGCTTCTGAAAACACTTTCAAAACACATCTCTCATTGAATTAAAAAGTAGTTGCACTTGTAGATAATGTAACATTTCTTGCAATATAAATCCCATGATTTCAAGTCAGAAAATGAGAGATGCATTAAACTGGTAGATTTTGATATTTTTGGTTTTTTGTTTTGGTGAAAAACTGTGGCAAATGCAGGAGTAGATGCCTGAGCAGCATACAGCTGACTTAATGGTAAGACCATCTTCTGCTTTGTTCACTACCCACATGGTAAGTGAACCATTCAGTCCTGCAGCACATAATAGCCTCTTTGCTGCACTGTTCTTGACTGATCCCTGGAGCAGGCTTATCCTCTGCCGGTGAGGACAGAAGTGTGACCCCGTGTTTAAAGACTGATACAGTTATTTCTGTGAAAGAGACACATTTAATGTTGCAAGGGCAAATGTAATCCCAACAGCTCATAACTCCTGAAATAATAAAGTTTCTTAAACCTGGGGAAGAGGTAGCTATTTGGTTTTGTTTTGCCTTGAAGAAATATGTTGACAGCTAGTTGACTCACTGGTAGATGTTTTCACCATTAGTTGTGCTGCACAGATGGTTGGGATCTGATCTGATGGGAGTCAGGAATAGCAGTGGTGAGTTGCCACCATCTCTAGGGACCAGCCAGTGCATGGGACTGAGATGTGATTTCTCACTGGGTCTGTCTTCTCCAATCCTAAAGAGTATCAGAGTTCTACTTTTTGTTCTTTCCCAAGACCTTGAGGTGAGGAAGAAAGAAGTGTCACTGACATGATGGGTCTCTCCAGGTTGTCCCAGTAATGTACCTGGGCATATTTACTGCTCTCAGCCTAGCTCTTGTGTATTCAGTATCTCCACCTTTCTGAAGTGGAGGGATTTCTCCCGAGGGAGAGAGGAGCAGCTCACCTGGAGAGGACAAGAAGCAAAGAGACAGCAGGACTATTTGGCCTATATCCATGTCACCTCCTGACCTAATTTCTGCCTCTTCCCTTCAATTTGTCCTGCCCCACTTATGTCTCCACTGCTTTTTTTAATCCATTGTCCCTCTTTCTCTGGCAAATTTGAGGCTGCCTCCGTATACCACGTAACTCTTCTGATGATGTCTGGCTGTGGTGCTTTTGTGTTCCTCATGGTCTGGTGATATTCAGGTGCTTGCTCTTGACAGGGTTGCACACATTGCCATTTCCAAACATCCAACGTCACCCTGGCAAATTAAAATTCTCTGCCCCAAAGCATGGTATTCAAGAGGTTTTTAAAATGTTTTATGTAAGAACATAAACGATGTATTTTTCTGTGACCTCATTCTAAGACATAACTGAACTGTTTCTGCTGAATTTTCCAGAAAGTTTAAGCCTTAGGCATACATATGGCCTGGAAAATTTCAGCCTAAATGCTTGAAGTTTGGCAAAGTTTATATGCACCTGAAAGTAGTCTTAATAATGGAAAGTGTCAGACTTTTAACTGTGTAGCTGTCTGCATTGTTTATAATGATACTTAGGTATTGGATGCAGAGCAGAAAATACTGCACTCAAATTAAAACTGAGTTTGAGTAAATATTATTGGGGTTGAGACCTGGAAATAATACCCTGAAACAGAAGAGTGTGTCAAGGAACAGGCTCCATGGGAATCTTGTGAAAGTGAAGACTTGCTTTGAACAAGGATTTATATTTGGAAAGATGAATATGACAGGTGATGCACAGAATGAACATTAAGACACAGAAATAAACATAGATGAAGTGTCTTGGTCTATAGGAGGAAATTTTAAGTTGTCTCCTGAGATCCTGTATGAAGGAATATCTAGTGTATCTGCTGAACCTTTGTATTTGTTTTTAGTTAAAAGTGTGGTGAGAGTGCATGATGGCCTAAATAAAAATAATATGTTGTTATGGGTCAGGTGGCCTGAAGTGGTTGGGGAACCACTGATTTTGAAAAGTGGGAAATATAAGTAGTAAATTACCCAGAGACGTGTAGTGATGAAAAATAGAAACTTCTAATCTGGCCCCGAAGAAGACAAATGATGAAGGTGCAAATTGCTGAGTCATACTTGCCCAAAGTTAGAAGCAATTTACTGTTAGCAAAACAGAGCAGTCCTCAGCTGAAGTGACTAGAGGTGTTGTGTGAGCAGGAGGTTATCATTTCTGCCTCCTCAGGTGTACTGTGTCCACATTTGGAATACTTTATATGCCTTGGATGACATTCCTCGCAAATTGCTATTGGTAAAGCTGGAGAGAGCCAGGGAAAAAGTGAGGCTGTTTGATTTTATTTGCTTGCAGGAAGGAAAGAGTGAGAACAATGTCCAGTGTTAGTTAAACAGTGGCTACTTGGGATAGCACATTTTTTGTGTGTGTAGGGGAAAAAAAGCCATAGTGTGTTAATAGTACAAACACCAATGATGAGAAGAAATAGGGATGAGAGGGGGAAAATGTAATTTATTGTAGCAATAACTACTAGAAATAACTACTACATCAGAATATAATAACCCAAAAGGAGTTGTAGAAGCCATGTTACATAGAGGCCTTTAAAATGAAACTGATCAACAGTACACTCTAGGAAAGCATGTACAGAATGTGGTACCAGAAGGAATCCTGCTCCTGATGGGGGGGAGGGTGGACTGACTGTCAAAATTAGTAGTTCGTTTTCCTAGGGAAGGGTGAAGGAGCTGGATATGTCTGTCTTTTGTGAAGACAAGACTATGATAAGGTTTTTAAAAGCCTTTTTTTTTGCCCCTTTCTTCCCTGAATATCACTGACACTCAGGAATTTTAAAAAAATGGATGTCATATTAACAATACAGGGCTGCGCTTGATGAAGTATGATATTTTTTCTGGTTCAGTTAGTCCTCAGTAATAAAACATGAGAGTAATACCACACAATGGTTGACACCTGTCCTGAAACTGTTATACTGCTTGGTAAGTGCTGCCAAAAAGTCTAAAAATAAATCTTCCCTCCTTTTTCTCTCCCCTCACTCGTCATCAGTGATTGCAGTTTGGATTTTCTGAGGTCTATTAAGGAGCCAAATACGCTTTCATATGAAATGTGGGCTATGACTTGCCTTTTTATCTGGAAACTTACTAATGCATTCAGTAGCAATATGAAGGCGCTGAAATATAACATTTTGTATGTATTGCACTTCTTGGAAACTTTTCTTTACACTTTTCCTTTTTTTTTTTTCAAGATAAGACACATTTTCTTAAGGTTAAATGGTTTGTCCACTATTTGTGCCTGTCTTGATAGACAAGATTTTATTTATGTTTAAACATTAAAGGCAGTGATGCTAATCAGTTTACAACAGTATACTTAATTATTTCTTCATCGGAAATTTACAGGGTAGTTTTTCTGCATTTTCTGTAGGCAAGAGACAACTGTAAGTTTCAGTGAAAAATTTACTTACTTTTTGTCTTCTTAGATGCATTGGAACTTTCAAGCTCACCATTCAAAGACTCATCTAAGTAATGTGAGACCCAGAGTGTGGTATTTAACGTTTTATGTCAAGCCAATGTTTGATGTATAAAGCACTGAGGAAACACATGTGTAGTTTGCCCACAGTATTCATGACTATTCTGGCCTTTTTCTTTCCCTGTCTTAAAGTGTACTTTTGCTTGTGTTTGACAACAGGGCAGTCCAATGGATCCAATGGTCATGAAGAGACCTCAGCTGTACGGCTTGCCCAATAATCCTCACTCTCAGGCACAGCAGAGCAGCCCCTACCCTGGGCAGTCCTACGGCCCTCCAGGCGCCCAGCGCTACCCCGTGGGAATGCAGGGCCGGGCCCCAGCAGCCATGGGAGGAATGCAGTATCCACAGCAACAGGTTTGTGGAGGATTTTTTTGTGTTGCTTTGGTTTCCCTTCTGCCTCTCCTCTTCCTTTCTGTCGTGGTGGTAATACAGGAGGAAAAAAAAATATCATAAATGAGCGTTCCTCCTGCAGAAGGAGGGTGAAGGATTGTTGTTAAAGCAAATCTGTTGACAGCATGAATGTTATCTGAAATCCTGTCAAACACTATCAGTCCCTCTTTTCTTTTCTTTTCTTTTCTTTTCTTTTCTTTTCTTTTCTTTTCTTTTCTTTTCTTTTCTTTTCTTTTCTTTTCTTTTCTTTTCTTTTCTTTTCTTTTCTTTTCTTTTCTTTTCTTTTCTTTTCTTTTCTTTTCTTTTCTTTTCTTTTCTTTTCTTTTCTTTTCTTTTCTTTTCTTTTCTTTTCTTTTCTTTTCTTTTCTTTTCTTTTCTTTTCTTTTCTTTTCTTTTCTTTTCTTTTCTTTTCTTTTCTTTTCTTTTCTTTTCTTTTCTTTTCTTCATTATTTAGCCTTGTATTTTTGTTGTTGTTGTGTTTTTTAAATCTCTGGCTTAGATATTTGAAATGTAAGATGAAAACCTAGAGCTGACATCAGAGCAGGAAGACCAGTATTGTCCAGTGCATACACAAATGTTATGTATTTGTATCAGATGTTTGTTGTTGCGTTCTGAGTTTTTTCTCTCTTCTTTCGACAGAAACCTGTAGTTTTTCCTATTTTTTTTTCTTTACCAAGTCTTTAAAGCCAGAATATTGTTTTTTAATATCAAAAGACATAGAAATGTAAGAACCTCCTTTTATCTACTTGAATGTCATTGCTGATGGCGACCTTTTCTGCCTTTTTCCGTGCCTTTAAAGTTCAATTCCAATGTTCATACTGTATATTCAGGGAGATACAGTAGTTTTCTAGAGGGGGAATGAACCAAGGTTATCAAGAAGTTATTCGAATTTAAAAAAATAAATTAGGAACATGAGTGTAGGCAATGGGAGCTTTTTCATGAGCACAGTGGTGTAATAATTATCAATGGGAAAGAACATTTGTTTTCTGCAACTGACTAGTTGCAGATTAGCTTTATTTTATGTCATTTGTTATTAAATGTAAAGAAGAAAAGAGAATTTGGAACTGCCTCAAAGACAGGTGCCTGGGTAATTTTTACTGTCATCCATTCACCAGGATAGGATGTCGGGACAGTTAATGAAATAGCAGTTTCAAACATAGCTGAGTGGATTGTGCTGTTATCAGCAGTCTTCATTTTTCTTCTTTTCTGTTGTTAAGTAGATACTTACTTATAAGGAAGGGACTGTTTAGTTTAGAAACATCAAACAATGTATTTGGTTGATAGATTTCGAGAGCAGAGCATTTTGTCGGTTGTAAAAGGAGGAGAAATTGAAAAAAGGAGGCTTTATTTTTCTCTCTGTAGCTGTATCCAAAATGAAGTTATTAAACCATATTTTTAATTTTAAAATGAATTATTCTACGTTATGTGGAGATGAGTGGTGAATTTTCACTTCATTTGCTAATTGCTTGATAATTGTAAATTACCCGTCAGCAGGCAGTGACCTGGCACAGCGATTGGCTGCCGGCCCTATCCGTCTTCTCACAGCATTAATGTAATTGGCTGAGCAGCAGCACAGATCTGAGCACTAATGCTCTTTGGGGAAAAAGTGAGAGGATAATTATGACATTGAATTTTTATTGAACGGACATCACCACCTAGGCATGATTTTGTTTTGGACAGCCTCCAAAGCTTCGTGTGTTTGGTTTGTGAACCTCTAATGATCTGAATCCAGTTCTTTTCATATTGCTCATATATTACCACCTTTCTACAAAGGATTAAAATGCAGGAATGCAGGTTTGTAAATTGAATTGCCAACTTACCAGCTGAGTGGTAAGTTGTCTTTGGCACAGGATGCCACATTTTGATTCCTGGCTGGAGTTTTACTCCTGTGACATGAATATTAAATAAGGAGAGCCTAGCTACACTTGTTAAAATTTGCTGTGTAGCATTACACTTTCTTCTAGATATAATATATATATATAAATGAAATAAATAATATTGACAGAAGTTTCAGAAGATGAATCTCAGCACTTTCTGGAAATTTGAGTCCTTTACAGTGTCACATTGAATCTGTCAAAAGCACAAGCCACTTCTGAAAACTTGATCAGTTAAAAAATTCTGGGCCTTATGCAATGCTCAGATTTAAGTGTTGTGCAGAGAGAGCATTGGGCAGATGGACTGTGAGGGTGAAAGTGCTACACTGTAGGACGAGTAGGAAACATAAATGGGAGAGGTTGTTCTCACTGTTAAGTTATACTCTGCCGTTGCGCAAAGATAGCCAAGGGCGTCAGTTCTGTTCCTTGGATGAAACGACCAGGCAGACTGAAGATTTTTGAATTTTGAAGAAGGCCTTGAGATGTTAAGTCTGGCTCTCTGTCAGTGAGTGTTGTGGCTTGAGGTTAGAACTATGGCACTTGACAGATTCTAACTTGCAGGCTCTGCTGCTGGATGCTGCAAATGAAGAAATAAAGATGAAAAACAACACCCTAAAGATCCTGCTAAAATTAATGGAAATGGTAAAACTGAAGATAATTGCCTAGATGTAGGTAGCTGATCTATGTCATATTGCAGCAGAGAATACTGTGTTCCGGACTGCAGCCCAGAGGTGGAAGAGCTTGCTTGTGGGAAGGGAGGCCTCTGGCATAAGCAGTAGAGATTAAAGAGGGTGAAAAAGATGAAAAGTTTTCAGCTGCAGTCATTCAGCATATCTGCAGCATGGGTGTCAGGCATAGTCTGCTGACCTGTTAAGGTAGCGTCTAATGTAAAGCTGCAGACTTTCTCTTAAAACTGCTGTTTGGTCTGGCATGCTTGATGCCAAACAGGAAGGTGCTGGTAAAACCCCAAATATTCTTAACATGCTGTGTGGAAATCACAGGATGTTAAATATGGGAAAGTATGGGATGTGTTCTGTGACATGACTGCAAAGGGATGCTGTGAAGTGAGAAACCAGATCTGCTAAGCGTTTGAGCTTAGAACTCATTTCTCAGGAATTATCAATAATGAGCCTCAGAGCAAAACACCAAGCCTTATATAAGGGGCAAAATTTGAAATGCAGACGGTCTTTTTGCATGACTCACTAAAGATAAAGGCATTGAGATATATATGTATGCATGTAGGAAAGAGAGGTAAAACTGATGAAGCTCGTGGTAATCCAGGGTTTTCTCTCCTCCAATGCTTGACAACAGAGATCCAGATTTATCATGTGGATATGGATGATGGCTTGTTGCGACAAACTTGTTGTCAAACTTCTAAGGGCATGTCCAGTTAACCCAGCGTGAGTCTAATAAATATATAAAGCATTTGAACTGATTTGGGTAAAATTGTCTTAATGGTGTAGGAGATTGAAAATCAAATTATTCTGCACCTGTATATAAAGGGAAGTATAAAAAAGGAAAGTGTTACTAAAAGAGTCATATACTTAATTTATAGGATTGCAGACTTGACAGCTTATGTCTCTTTTGTCAGTATGCATAAATATTTATGGTGAATTAATTACTTACAAAGAGACTTTTATGTTGTTAGGAAACTTTTGGATATTCATCTCTTTCCTACCCTCTTACAGGGGGAGAGGAGGGGAAGGAGACAAGGGAAAACGGGGAGCAAGTTGACCTGTGCCTGTGTTGTTACTTTTCAACTTGATTGAAATGCAAGTTGCAACAAAGCCAGTGTTTGCATCCCATGGTTTTATAATGTTGGTCTTGCATGTGAATTTTAATATTGTTATCTTGTCATCTCTTGTAGTCTGTCTCCTGGCTTGCATGGGATGAATGTAATTTTAGGATTCTTAGCACTCCCTATCCAGTACTTTGGGGGAGATTGCAGTATATAAAGACAAGAGGCAGAAAAAACGTGCTTTCAGGTTTAACTTTGTTTCTAATCTCTTAGATATTTCTTGGAATTATTAAGAGCTAACATCAAAATTGAAAATCCTAATGTGCAAGGATACTTAGTTCCTGCAAACTACAGGCTTAATTTTGCAATACATTTCACTACAGTGTAAGTAATAAGATCTGATTCTAAAGATTTCCGTTTCATTTAACTTCTTTTTCTCCCCTCACTCCTTTTGGACTTCAAACAAGCAAGTGATGATGCCCTAATCAGTTTCTGGCTTTGTTTAGACTACACTGGCAAAATGTTTCTGTACTGTAGTTCTGATGCTGTAGGAAAACCTTCTGGTACTTTGTAAAAACATTTTTGCTGCAATTAAAAATACCTCAGAGTACCTATTAAAATAAGTTTTCTCTGCCGTTGTCTAATGGTGTTGCTTTTTCATGTTAATAGTATGTAATACTTTATTTTGTGCCGACTTTCATTATATGTAAAAATCACCTCCCTGAAATACCCATGTATAGGTTTTCAAAGTTTTCAGAAAAGTCTGAAGGCTTGGTTTTATGAATACATTTGAAAAAATTGAATGGTGTGATGTGCCTATTTAGTCAGATGATCATTGCCTAATTGATTTTTTTTTTAGGATGCATTAAAATTCCATGTCTGCTTGATGGACTGGAACAACAACTTATTGTGTAAATATGATCATGTTGCTATGATGCATAGTAAATTCTTTATGAAAGTTAGTTTCATGGATATGTACAATAGTCATTCCTAATAGCTGTTTAAAATTGAGAATTTCAGTACTCTGTTTCCATACTGACTGTGCAGTTCTCTTACTGCAAGCAGGCTCAAGGCACTATGCCAGTTACACCGGTCTGTTCTTTCCGTCCTTTTTTCTCTAGACACACTATAGATGAGAGAGTACTAATAACTCGTCCCTTTAACATTTTTGATTTCTGCTCATCGGGAATGTAAAAAAAATACACGTTGTCAGTGTACTTATACCTTTTTAAGAGTGGAACTATAAATATATGGAGAATTATTTTTTCGTTCTTTAACGTACAGATTATTTTAAGGATTAAAGAAACTGAGCTGTGCTTTTTTATTAAAGTCTTATGTGGCAGATTTCAAGTTAGAGTAACTTCTTTTTAAAGGGGCAGAGAAGTTGCAAAACCTTTGGGAGTATGCAGCAAGGATTTATTGTAATGGAAACTGCAAGTCAACCAGAACTATAGAAGCACCAACGTGATTACCTCATTTAGGAAGGGGTTTACATTGGTCATATTGGGTAATGTCCCGGATTTGAAAGGTTGAATTTATGCCAAGGAAATCAATTGGCTCTTGGTTTGGCGGGTAGGGTTTTAAAGCTAGCAAATACAAATGTGTTTACCACTGGATGTCTGGTTATGTACGTGTTACTTTCTGAAATAATTTAAGTTCTGGAAGACTGAAGAGTGGCAAGAAAGTGAGGCTTTCTGCCATGTTCTGCTCTGAACCACTAACTTAAAATGCAGTGCATACATACAGCGAATACTAGTCAAGTGATGCATTTCTTGTCTTCTATGTGTGTAATTGCCCTCACCAGCTAGAGAATAGTGAACAGATTGCAGTTTTTTGTGTTCCTAAGCAGCTTTTAGCACAGTTGATATTAGCATTGGTTAAGGGAGCAGACACAGAAAATAGGCAGCGTTTTTATTTCTTAGCAGACACAGAAAATAAGCAGCGTTTTGATTTCTTAGCCTATTTATTTTGCAAGAACAGAGAATGAATCAATATGATTGAATCTCAGAAACAACCAGCAGAGGACAAAACATTGAGATGTGTTGCTTTTTCTTAAAGATTGATAGACGCATTTCGTATACACACGTGAAACACCTTTGATCAGCGTGTGCTTCAGAAGTATGTTTTTTCCAGATTTTTGTTTGATTTGCTTTAGATTTTTTGGGGGATTGTTTTTTGTTTTGTTGTATTTGTGTTTTATTTTGTGTGTGTTTGTTTTGTTTATTTTGTTTTGCTTTTTTTTCCCCCCTCTGGGCATTTGTTTGAAGCTCTCACTAGTAGATTAAGGACTCTTTTTAGTAATTCCTGAAAAGCAGAAAGGTTGAAACTCTTGAAGGTTAATATTTTTGCAACTTCCTCTTCTATTAAAACACATAAATACTTTGAATTCAAATAATTCCTTGGTAAAACTTTGAATGATGTGTCTGCTGTCCTGGTGAACTGCTATAAACTCGCAGACAAAAAAAATAAAAGGTAATACTTCCTGGAGAGCGTAAAGCTTGAATACTTCCTTTTAAGAATCAGAAAAAGGGATGATAAGTCACAGTTATTTGTCTTCCTTGTAAGGTCCTCTTTAAGAATGGATCTTTAGATGGTCAAGTGTTAATAATTGCAAAGAAAAGTTGCTGCTTTTTGTCATGTAAAAAAAAAAAGGAATTTTTCAACTTCAGATTTAGGAAAATGCTAAATACTTTGTTTGTGCAGACTGTAGGAAAATGTTTAGCATGATTCTTTCTTTTTGGTATACTAAGCCTCATTGACTAAATTGAAAAAAGGCCACTACTTCAGTTCATGGCAGGATAAGGCTTTATATTGTATTGTCTCCTTTAGAATTATCCCTTCTATTGAATGTAATTCACTCTATAGAGGGAGGTGAGCACAGATTACAGATAATCGTGGAATCAAATTTGACATAAGTTTGGGGTCTTTATGGTAGCTTAGCTCTTCATCTTAATACTGGTCATCTGAGATTGTTTACCAAAGAAAATCCCTAAAGTAGTGGGATTTCATTATTATGGTAAATAGAAACATTTCAGTAGCTTCTATCATTTCTTTGAAACTGTACAGAAAAAATGTAGGTTGAAAAGGAGAAAGAACTGATCCTCCAGCTGATGAGAGACAGCTTGGAAATGAGACAAGGTCAACATTTTTATCTGTTCAATTAGCATGTACTGATGTTCTGTAAATGCTAATTTTTACATCCATTCTGGAGTAAATGGCAGTCTACATTTGTATAGAAAGCATGTAAGAATCATCAATGTACTATGCCAAATAAAATGTATTTTTGTTACTGCTAAATGATTGTACTTCAGTTGGAATGTTTAATAGCTGTAATCACATTTGATATTCTGCTTGGAAGTAGGGGCATGAGAGAGGAAAACATGCAAAACCTGTGTATTGATGTTCTGTAAAAGGTTGCTGTTAAGGTAGCAGCAGTTATTTTGTTGTCGAGAAGTTGGTTTGCTAGCAGTATGAGCTGTCAGTCCATACTGAAGTTTGGCAAGTAATAGATTTTGCTGAACAGAGAAGTGGAGAACAGAGGGCCGTTTTCTACTTTGCTAGGAAGATACAAAATCATTTACTTATGAACAACTCATTTTACATGGCAGCAGGAGACATAAGTTTATTTACCTTTGAAGTAAACTAAGCATCTTGCTTTAAGAAAAGGCTGCTGCATTACTCCGTTCAACAGCTGCCATATAATGTCTGTGCCAGGAGGGTTTTAAAAGTGTAGATATAGAATAATTAACTGCTATTCCTAATGTAGTCATAGTAGTTTTCTGTTCATGATATTCGTGAAAGAATAATTGACACTGCAAACTACTGAAATGACCTCTAGACATGTCATGTGCACACATGTTAAGATTTTTGGAACCATACTTTGTGTAATGGCCTTGGGGGAAGCAAGGGAGGCTACAGAGTTTTGTTGGGTTTTTTCTTTTTTTTTTAATAGGGGGTGTGTTTCCCACAGCTGAAAATAGGGTTGAAGATAAGAAGGTGAAACCTGCCTGCAATCAGTGGGAAATTTGCTGTGACTTCTGTGAAGTTATGATTACTCTTGGGGGTTACATTGTTGGGGTTGGATGACTTGTCTTTAGCTGATACCAGCATAGGCAGAATCAGCCCTGTAAGTCAATTGAAGAGAATTTCAGAATGAGACAGGTCAGTACCCTTCACTTCTGTGACCCTGGGACAGTAAGGTAGCTTTCTTCTTGGAACAATAGACCTTTCAAGAAATAGCTGATGTTTCAGTAGCTCAAGATTAGACTGTTATTGCTACCAGCAGCTTTTTCTTCTTCTTTTTTTTTTTATTTTAAAGACAGAACATCCTAAGATTTATGTTATATTCAGTTTCATCAAAAGTTAAGTAAAAATTTGTTTTACAGTAACATAGGAGTACTGCAAAAAATCAAGTGTTTTCCACACCTTTTTTACATATCCAGTCTTAAATGACATGGATATAATCAGCTTGCTCAGCAACCTGCTTTAGGTGGGTTTTACCACCTAAAACATTAAGTCTTTTGTGGGAGTAGATGAGTTACTTAATCTTTAACAAAAATTAGAAATCTTGAATATGTTTGAGAATATTAACATTCCTATAGGAAACTTTTTCTAAAACTCATATTTGTTTAGATATTGCAATGGTCCTTGTAACTATACTAACTAGGCGTATATAAAGATCCTAATGTAAATACTTTAGAAGCTTTTGGTGTTTTCTTGTTTTTCAAGATTAATGAAAGGAAGATTTAAGATCTTGATGAATAACTTAAAGCTACAGCTCATTTCATTTTTCTAGGCTTTTGTTCTTCTGCTACCTTTTGTGATCCCATTTTTGGGTGCTTCTCTGGTACTTGTGCTTTTTGTCCATTGCTTTGCCTAAGATAGAACAAATGTGATAAATACTTGACCTCTGAATCTTATAATGTCTCTTGGGGATGGGGAAGAGGAACAAGGAGAAAAACAGTGGCTGTTTAATTTCTTCATATGCTCTATCCTTTTCTTCCTTCTTAGTAGTGCTTTTTGCATTTATATGTTATGGACAAGGCACTTTACACGTGATAAACATTTTAGTAACTGGACAGTATTAGAAAGGATATTTGAATCTTAAACACACCTTTCAGAAAGCGTGTGAATTTGGCTTTGGTGTATATGTCAAAGGGTCAAATTACACTTGCCATTAGTTTGTTTCACGGAACGGTGATGAAGAGATTTCTGTGTATTTCTTGGCAAACAGTAATATAACTTGTCTTTTGAGACCAGAGTCCAATCAAAATAAACAGGGTTTATAGAGCCACTTAGGGAAGATGTTTTAATTATAGAAATAACATTACTTATCTTGAGTCTATGTCATATGTATGTTCTACAGGCCACGTTGGCAAATACATGTTTTACAGGACGGGCTAGTGAAACTGCCTCGTTCTTTTCACAGGATTGTGTCTCTCCGAACCGTTTCGTGCTGTGCAAGTGGTGCTTAATAAAAACAAATATGGAAGAGTCCATGCCAGGAACAGATTGAGCCTGTGCAAGGAGGAAATGGGGAGGGCTGCTCAGCAAGGACCTCTGCTTTGAGCTCTTCCTGCCTCTTTGAGTAACTGTGCTTCTTGCCTCTGCTGTCACTCCTAACTCCCAGCTGGCAGCATTGAAAATTGGCATGTGTTTTAACTGTTCCACCGTACTGGAGAGTATTTAAAAGGACAGATGCAAATTGGCTGGTTTGTGTTTTTCATTGGTTTTACTGTATTGCTGGTTGGCAAAACTGTAGAAAATCAGAGGCCAAGATATCCCCTTGCAGATTTGGGAAGTGTGTACTTAATACATTTATGACCCTTTTACATTTAGAAAGTTGTAGGAAGGAAGTTATTATTTCTAAAATGAACCTCAAGTTCTGTAGAAAAGTGATACTTTAGACCTTGTGTTCAAAAAAGAGAAAACTGTACCTGATGTTGGAGGGCAGACAGGTGGGTTTTCGGTCCTCTGGGGTGATGCTGTGAGAAATCCTCTGTATCCTTCTCAAAATGAAGATTGTTTTAGGACCTGAGTAAATTTGCAGTCTTGGCTGCAAGTGGTGAAGAGTAGACTCAGTAAATGCCAAGACTGTGTGGGTACTTGGCCTTTCTTTTTTGATTTTATACGTTACAAGAAAAATAATGTTTTCTAATATTGCTTTCAGCCTGTAATGTAGAAGTTACAAGAACCATAAAAAGTAATTGAGGAATATAAAGGAAAAGATCAGATATACTTTGGATGTATTGGGTGTAGGCTTTTCTTTCTTCTTTCTCTGGTGTTCTGACATCCCATTTTTGTCTTTCACATGTAGAACTGACTAAAAATACACTCCTATTCTTGGTGTGCATTAAGATCTTGTTTAGCAGAATAGAAATCTGACTAAATATCTGTGTATGTGTGAGCTGCTGTGTTTTTACTGGAGTTGGTTTAAACTTGCTTGCAGGAACTCTTGAAACTTCTGCTTTCTGTAAAGCAGATATAAAAAAAGGAGGTTTTAGCCCAGAAGATAAAATTAGCTATTATTATGAAACCTGGTTGTGAGACTGTTGTTTAAAAGAATGTGGAAAGATGCATGTGGTGTTCTGCTTAGCAGAGAAAACATGTTTTTACTTGAAAAGTTTTTTTTATACATGGACCCAATCTTAAATATTCCACTTCCAGCTGTAGGCAGGAATGACTCTGTCCTGAATCCTTTCAGATAATAAATTTAAGCGTCCTTAAGATCTTCTTAAATATTTACTGACAGAAAGGACAAAACACTTTATCACTTGTTAATTCTGCAGTAATGAAATGCTACAAACGATAGGGGGTTTTTTTACTTGCGTTTTGAGTTTTTGGGTACTTTTTGTTGTCTCAGAGATGCCAAATAATCTGTGAAATTTTCCATTTTCAGTCCCATCTGTGAGAAAGGAGGGTGCAAAGTCTTAAATAATAGTTTGATAAAAAGCATGGAAAGGAGCCTGGGGCCAGTGGAGAAGCAGTATCAGCAGTACTAGCACTGATTGTACAAGGAATGATCATCCGCTTCTCACATGTCAATAAAAATGCAGGAGAGCACCTTTCTTGACACAGGGGTTGCTGAAACATCAGTGCTGTCTTTTTTTGTAATACTCCTGTGGATGTTTTTGCACAAAGTGGTATCTGTCAGAGCTTGAAATATTCTTGCATAGTTCCCTTTGAACAGGTAGCACAGGACAAGTTATAGCACATAGCTGCTTGACATGGGGCCGCCTACCGCGGGGAAGGAATGCCTTGCTTACATCTGAGTTGATGTGCTAAGAACTTTGCCAGTCATTTTGCCGATTACATACTGGGCTGTAAATAATTACTGAACTTCCATTTTGAGTCACGGCTTCTGGGTTTGGTTTTTTTTTTTCCTTCTCCCCCAGTAAAAGAAGACAATAGCAGTGGGAAATATTGAGGATGCTATAACAGTTTGTGATTCGCCTAGAGATATTTTTACAGTGGATCTAACATAAATCTGCACATTTTTATTGCTACACTGCCTTTGTTTTTGGAATGTAGTATTTGCTCTCCTTGTGTTGTTTTCAATAGTACAGTTCATCTAGTAATGAACATGGTGTGGAGCATGTCAAATTACAATTGAAAAAAATATTGTGAATGGCTTATCTAAACGATGCAATAAGAATACTAAGACTTAATACTTTCCTTAAAGAGATGCCTTTTCTTTGATATTTTCATACGCTTGGCAAGAGAGTGTAGCTGATATTTGAACAGTGGTTGAAAAAAGCAAAGTCTTGCGTTTATGTACTTGTTGGAGTTCTTTGTCTATGCTGTTAACATCTTGTTTTGGAAATGGAGCTATTCAGGCACAGGAATGTGATATGCTGTGAAAATCCCAATTGTGCTGAAAAAGGCAGAATGAATTGGGCGATAGAGCTCTTTGAAAGGATGTGAATTCACCCTTGTCCCATAATTTTTCCTGTGGTTGAAGTCAGTGTAAGCGCTTATTGGAGCAAGCAACAAACAGTATATTTGCGTGCCTTGAGCGATTTTTCTCCTCTCCTTTCTTTAAGATTCCCTGTCTTGGGGCAAATATCTCTGTTTAGCTGCAGGTAAAATGAGCCTTGCAAATTTGTCAGCTGAGGCAAAGGTGTATGTGTTTGCCCTTATTGCTATGTTAATACTGTTAGTTACACTATATTTGTTCTTGGAAAAGTAAGGGAATTATGGAAGCCTGAGACCTTGTTCTGCATAGAAGTGTTATGGATGCTTGGTCAGTCTTCTGTTTGCGCTTGTTTCTGGTTGAGAAAACTGTGTTTTGAGGGGGGCTCCCTTTGAAACCCAGTTGTGTTTGGGAAAGTGACCGCTAGCCATTAACTCTCCCATTGGTTTACATGATTTTTAGTGAAATTAGCCTAAGCTTGCACTATTTATGTTGATTTTGCCTTTATGGATGCAGATTCTAACTGGAGGCACAGGACTCTTTCTAATTTGGCATAGAATGCTGCCTTCGCAGGCAACGGGAGAGGCTACCAGCCCTTCCTGCGTTGACCAGTCCCTTCATGGACTTATTTGGTTGAATACCTCAGTGGCTATGAGTTCATCTGTCTCAAGGGTCTCCCTTCTACTTGTGAGACGGTAGAGGTAAATGCCGTGACAATAGGGCTGTGGAAAAATCTGGACTTGTATTACAAAACATACATCTTGATGCAGCTGTCATCTGGGTTGGAGGTATATTTTGATAACTATTGAGAAAAGAGTTACCATGTGAAAATCAGTGTCCAAATGCCAATCTTGGAAAAAAAAAAATTGATATTATTTCTCCGGAATGATGCTGGTGGTGGTGTGTGACTGGCTGATACCATTTAGTGTCATTGCCTAGACTTGAGTCCTTGTCATACCTTTGCATACCCTACAGTACCACTAATTTAGAATATGGTGCTCCCTGAAACCATGCTACGTGTTGAAGCAATGGCTTCTTTTTTTTTTTTTTCCCCCAATACAGAACACAATTACTGTCTCAGAAATGTCTAGGTGGCAGAAATAAGCGGACTAAATCCATATGGCAGAATTGGAGGATTTTGGAGCATTTCTAGCATCACAGTTCCAGTGACGAGAAAATACACATAGACAGACTGTCTCTGACCAAAAGAAAGTATGGCTCTTGTTCTTGAGGCTGCCAAGAGTCCCAGAAAGTGATGACCAAAGGATATTCCCAAATCCCAAAACTTCCCATGAGATAGAAGGAAACCCACCTTTTCCGTTCAGTGAAAGAAACTTAGCACCCTGCATTCCCCTTCTCCTGCTGCATTTGACTGTTCAGTCAGTCAGCTTTGGTGGAAAAAGTTCAGATAAGTAAGGTAGGGGTTTGATGTTAGTTGCCAGGAGGCAGAAGTTTTTTAAAAGTCTCTACCTAGCTGACATACTTAAAAAGCTTTCCTTCCCAGTAAGCAGGACAAAAACAAAGATCCTGGAAGAAGTGATCTGCTGGCAGGGTGAATATTTTGGTGTAGAAAGTTGGTGGTGTGGAGAAGCTGGTTATCATCTGTAAAGGGAAAGGAGTATATTCTTTGGATGGATTCGCTCCAGGAGAAATGTTTTGCTGAGGAGCGCTTGCGCTTGGGTGAGTGGAAGAGCTCTGAGCCAGGGCAATGAGGGTGGAGGGTAAGATTACAGGAACATATAAGCACACGTTGAAATGTAAGTTGTGGTTTTGTGAACAAAAGTGATCAAGGTAGACAGACATGACAAGAAGGAGAGAAAATCTCCACCCCTATTTAATTGCCTATACTCTAATGCTGGCAGTCAGGGTAATAAAGAAGAGGAGCAAAATTTCTCATTTACTATTATAAATTTCATCTACTTGGTATTACTTTAAGTCTAGTGGGAAGGTTCACAGGATTTGAATAGTAAAATAAATGGTTATAACCTATTTAGAGAGAATTGAATGGGTAGAAGGGGAGGGAAAGTGGTACTCTATATCAAGAGCAATATTATGTATTTCTGAACCACTGAGTACTCAAAAGCAAATGATCTTAAATGCTTCTGAGTTACTCTCCTGGCAGAGAAGGCAGGAGATGAGGTTACTAGCTGGTACCTGCAAAATACTGCTGAAGTCAAGTAGAAGCAGCATGACCAGTCCATTAAGAATGTTGATTGCATTGGGAAGGGTGAGGAGACAAGTACTGAAACCCTTATGAATTTCTGGTAAAAACTCTGTGTGTGCAAATGCAGGTGATGGTTTGTCTTGAAAAAGCATTGTATATGACACTGAAGAATTGAAAGGCAAGTAGAGAAGAACTGGTCACAGAAGTAAAATAATTCTTTTTATTTGTAAGAACCATAGCTTGATTTAACTGTGTTGTTTGCAGAAAGAATTGACCTCAAATAAGCAACAACATAAAATCTATAACCATGGATGCATATATATCGACAAATATAATGTGAACACGTATAAACGTGTCTGTTTGTGTGTGTTACTTTCAGAGGGACAGCAACACAAACAGAGGAAGGGTCATAAGCCAAATGAGTTGGGAGGAATTTTTTTTTCAAGACATGATGTTTGGAAATTACTAAAAGGCTTTTTGCTAAAGGAATGATTGAGGAAAAACTTAATTCTCTCCTGCTGTTTCTGTCTCCAGCATCTGTCAAAATTTTAAAACTAGAAGCTTCACTTCTTGAAGCTATTTCTTGTTTTGTTTAATAAGGATGTTTTGAATGTGGATCAAGTTTATTTTAGAGTGGTTTCTTTAACTAACAAAAAGGAGTCAAATTCCTTCAACTATGAATGAGCACTAATTGTGAATTTAAAAAAAAATGATCTGGTAAGAAAGAAGTGTTCTGTTTACCATTTTTTTCTAATGTAATAAGCATGTTAAGTTTAAGAACTGAACAAATATTTGTTTAAGTACATAATTGCTTAAATAAGTGTGTATGGACATTTAAATATGTGTTTCTGGTTAGCAAAAGACTTGCCAAGCATAGTGTAAAAGCTAGAGCTAACAATAAGAGAAAGCAGAATTGTTACCAATTAGTGAAACTAAACTTTTATTTAAAAATAATAACAAAAACAAATTAATGCAGCATAAAATTAAAATATATTGCTTAAAGCAGATTTGTCTGCTTGCTGATTTGAATGAAGATAAGGTCAGACTAATAAACCATACTTTGATTGGAATAAATCCACTGTGATCTAGTAAGTAAAGTGCAGGTCTTGCTTACAGGATATCACTTTCTTCTGGAAAAGCAATGACAGAGACAGCTTTGAAGGTCATGGTAGATAATCAGTTGAGTGCAAGTTCCTTGTGCGTTCCTGCAGTTTAAAAGCATTAATATGCTATTTGACTGAGTAAAGTGATTTTGGAATACTGAATCTGTTTTTGGTCCCTCAAAATGGCTAGTGGAGATGGAACTCAGATAGAGAGCTGGGATGACTGCAGTGAACTGGAGAATGTGGTTGATAGTAAGACTTCCCTAAGAACTTTACAACCTTTTAGGTTAGAAGGAAGTGCATCTCTATGACTGAACATGTGGAACAGAAATTTTAAAGAAGGACTTTACAATCCAATGTGCAGGTATATAGCACGGGCTCTACTTTTCACTGACAAGGAAACCACATTGATTGGAGAACTGTGGCTACATGCAAATGCCATATAAGGCTTGCTGTCCTTCAAGTGTTGCAGAATATCTTCAAGCAATCAAAACAACTCCAAAAGTTATGAAAATTAGCATATTTTTAAAAGTATTGAATGATGTGAATGAGAAATGATTCTTCTGCATTACTGCAGTCAGTGTTTCTTTTTTCTTTCTCTAGTGGATCTCATGTTCCAACAATGTGGTCAGCTTGTTAAACCTTGTAGTATATTGTTAATGGCTTCAAAAACTGGGAACTCTAGTTACTGAACATAATGTAATGTGGTTCTTAATTTTGAAAAAGTACTTTACGTGGAGATGGGTTCTCTACATCTGAGATGTTTACTATCAGGCCGTCAATTTAAAATGCTTGTAGAAGGTATGAAAATGCTTTCTGGTGGTGGAAGTTGTTCTTACTACTTCTAGAACGTGTCAGGTAAACTGTAAGGGTTCAGAAGACTCAGAAATGCTATTTTGCATATTACTTGGAATCATGAGAAGAATAACCACCTGAATACTCCAGAAAAAAAAAGACTTTTGAGACAGCAGCAAGCTGACAGACTGGTCTGCGGGCTCCCGTGGTCTTCGGAGTGTGGGTGCGCGTTATCTGTGAGAAGCACTAAGCAACCATAGCTCGTAAAGAGGACTTCTGAACAGGAGAGGAGGCTCAGTGATTGTGATAAACAGAGGTTTTCCTCCTAAATTTGATTTCGTCCAGTTCCATAAAGCACATTTAAACTGTGAAGCTCTTATTTTTATGAGTTGTTCTTTTTGTCTTTACCAAACCTGTTGTGCTGTAGTTCATTGAGAATTCTTTCAAGGGGGCCGGGTGTGGACTTGTAGGTTTTACTGCATTTGCGTGAGGCACTTCTGGAGAATAATTTTTGCATTTTATGTGTTGGTTAACCATCCATCTTGATTCTCACTGCTTGTTGTGAAATCAGAAAAGTACAAATAAAAAAGAACTTACCTTACCAAATTTCCATGTGGCAGCGTATGAAAGTGTACGCATGCTAAGTACTCCTCTGCATCTGTTCATCTCTGTCTTGGCGTGCTTTGGGAGTAAGGGTTTTAATAGTGTTTGATTAACAGTTTACTTTCCAAAATTGACCACAAGGAAGAAAGTTAAACAAATTCATGAAACTATACAGTAGATTAAACTGTAACTTAATCATATCAATTTGATCTGGCTCTATTAATAGCTAATAAATGGCTTAATATTTTTTAATGCCTAGAAGCCATGTTACAATATACTCAAGTTATTATTTCAGATAATAACCTCTAGTTTTTCTAGACAATGAATAGACAGTTACTAGTTTTTATATCGAATATAATTCTTTACTTTAGAACCTGTTGGGGTATTTTGGAGAATAAATTGAACTTAACACACAATTTATTACAGCTCTATATGTAGGTTTTTAATAGTTCAGTTTTCTTTCAAATTTCTGTAAAGCTAATAAAAATGTAGCTGTAGTTATATATTTATGATAATTTCATTTCTGTGTGCTTTCAGTAATGCATGTATACTACATACTAATGAGCAAATGAGATAACACATTAGAGTTGGAATATAGAAAGAATCCTAGTAATTAGGATGCTTGGGTACAAATTTTGACTCTGCTGCTGAACTGTTATGCTAATTCATTATAAAATGCATGATACTTGCAAATAAGTGATAAAATACCTACCTGGTGCTGCATATTCAGTAGTATTCTAAATAGTGTTTATTGAGCAGAAATTGTCTTCCTGCAAAATATGGAAGCAAAATCCAAGTTTTAAATGTGCTGGGGTTCCAGCACGCTTTGAACAAATGTGTTCTTAGACGTCAAGGGGAAACACTTGTGCTGTAGATGCAATAATTAACTGCTTTTATCTTAATTTGACAGACGCACACGCCTCTATTAATACAGTTTTGTCTTGAAATCTTTTCACTGTCAGTTGACATCAGGTCAAAATATGTCTTGTTGCCATCATGAGAAACTATCCCTCCCCACCCCAATATCAGGGTTCTATATTTGTTTTTAGAGTAGCAGGGATTTGCTGTATTGTGTGCAAGCTGATGCTTAAGACCGTCACATCATAGGAGAAAGTCTGGAGGTGAGCTGGGGAAGCCTTTAAAAATGAGGATGAGCAGGAGAAGCAGAAGCCAAGAGACATATATACAAGGAACAATAGAGTTACTGCAGAGACTCAAGTAGAGGTGTGCAGGAGCATAGGACAGTGGTGTAACAGAACTGGTGTGACTGCACCAGAAAGAGGAGCATTGCAGTGACTGTGACATGAACTGACAAGGGCATAGATGGGGTACATGGTTGTGTAGGCAGAGGAAATAGTTAATATTAGCTGGTGTTACTCTGGATGAAGCATCAGGACTTTGGAAGAGTTAATGAAAGGATTATTGAGATAAGAGTGCTCACTGGTTTATTTAGGCATAATTAGTTTTGTTCTTTTCTTTCGTGATTTACTGACAGAGGATGTTACTGTAGAAGATCAGTATGCTGGAGTGGGCATGTTTATGTGTTTAGCTTGTTAGCATAGTATGTGTGAAGGCAGTTTTAGAAGTTTTATTTAGTTAAGTGAACAAACTGTCTTTCTGTAAAAACAGAGCAACTAAAGCATAAAATTTGTAGTAGCTTCCATTTAATTGTCAGGGGTAGATTGTAATTTTCTCCCCTTTTAGTAGAACAGGTGATGATCCAGAAAAGATGACCAGCAGAAAAGCATCTTACCCTACTATATAGATGAGGAGATCTGGGAAGGGGTGATGTGGGCATCCCCTTCCACCAGCCATACTAGTAATAAGTAAATCCTCAAGAATAATTCATATATTTTTGTCCTTTCTCTTCATTTGGTCCCAGTTTTGTTATATTTTGTCTCCGATGTAATATATATATACAGAAATACGTTATATATGTGCATACAAATATATGGTGGCACATATATTTCCATATCCAGAAACATCATGACAGCATGGATTCCTGGGCAGTGGTAGGCACCACCTCTGAGTAACAGCACTGACTGTTCTTGGCTCTGTCAGCTGTAGTGATGGTTTGAATCTGGGATTTGCTATGACAATTAAATACAGACCATGTATAGCTCACAAATCCACCTCTGCTATGACTGCAGATATTGATTTATTTGATTGGACAGTTGGAATACTATTCAGAATTATCTGTGGAGCAAGGAGCATTTTGAAACTAGTCTTTATTAATATTAAAATGATTTATTGTTTCTTATTGTAAAAATAATTTGGCGTTTCAGGGTGCATCTGATGTTGCATAAGTCGCTTGATAGTAGTAGGTGTTTGAAGAAATTTTATGCAGTTTACTTATTCACTTAAATTTTTTAACAAGTATTCAAAAGCTGCTTCATTTGAAAGGACAGAATTTTCACGCTTACTGGGCTACAGATTTAATACCAATGAACTTCAAAGCCTCTGCCAGCACAAGTGCATGCCTCTTTGTAATGCTCCACAATTTGGTGGTTTAGCTTAGAAATAAGTTGTAAATGTCAGATCTGAAGAACTGCTTGTGTGGCTGTAAATTTTGGTGTGGTCTGTTGTTTGGATTTTGGTTTTTCTTTTCCCCAGCTACATGGGTTAGCCTAGTAAGACATTCTCTCCCCCTACACACACTTTGCTTTATTTATTCCATGTGTGCTGTTATTTGTTTATTTATGTATTTATTTTTAAGTATCGTTTGCATTCCGGTCTAAATGTGCTTGAAAATTACCATCTGCTCTCCTGCTAGTTAGATAGGGCATGCTACAACTGAGGTGAAAAGCTGTCACATCAAATATTTTCATTCCAGCTTTCGCACCTTTGATATCGAGTTACATAATTGCAACGCAGGACCATTCCCAGGGATTCCTTATTTTCTTTCTAACCCTCCTGTACCTCTCCACAGTCTTTACTGGAATTTGCTGCCTTTTGAGGGCATTTCCAGTGTGGATGAAAGTTTGTGGGTGCTAGGAGGTGAGCGCTTAGACTCTCAAGAAGGGCCTCTCCTTTTGGTTAAATATTAAAATTTACTAGAATATGCAGAAATATAAAACCAGAATGTGTCTATGGTGCAAAATGTCTGTATACAGGTAAAACATTGTAGGCATGGGGTGGTTTTGGGTTTGGTTGGCTGTCTGGGTTTGATTTTTTTTATTTTCTCCCCCCCATTGTCCTTTCTCAAACAAAGTAAAATGTAAACGGGTCAATGACATATATGCAGCATACTTTTCCTGTAATGTTGAGGCTTAATCTACTAGTGTTTTGGTGGTTTTTTTGGTTGTGGTTTTTTTGGGTGTGGTATTTTGTTTTCCTGGGTTTTGTGTTGTGGTTGGTTTGGGGGGTTTTTGTTGGTTTGTTTTTTGTTTTTTTTTTGTTTTGTTTTCCTTGGATTTCATTAGTCTTAAGTTCAAGGAGTAAGGGAGGCAGAAACTACTCTCAAAATTAGCCAATTATAAAAATGAACAGGTCATCGGTATTCATGTTGACAGTCACTTCGGGTTGAATGGGAATAAACTGACAGAGGATGGTGTTTGGAAATGAAACATGACAGGAAAGCAGTTAGCACAAACTGCCCGATAATTTCTCATAGCCAGGAAGAGAGCACTGTTAGAGTGCAGGGCTTGTGCCAATAAAATAGCTGTAAGATAAATTAATGGTCTTATATTAAGTACCAGGCAGTAAATTTGGTCCATGTCATGTGCCTCCACCCCACTGGTTAATTCAATAATGGAGTGGGTACTGGCACAGACACCAAATTCCAGGTGTTTATATCTCCTGTGAGGTAGAGCATATTATCTGACTTGTTTTGACCCACTGGGGCTCTGGTGGGACGAACTACTGTTGGCTGCTTCTCCTGCGGAGAGGACACCTTGTTCTCTCCGTGGGGTGGCAGGTGGTTCTATGTACTTCCCAAGTCATCTCCTCCTTGCTTTTCCAGAGAGTGATGGTTATCTTCTGTGTGATGTTGGGTTTTAATTCTGCTGATGAAGTAGTGGATGTAATAACTGTAATTAATTACTTTTACATGGTGGCTTGTGCCTTCTTGTGGCTTACGTCAGAGGGATCTTTGCTTTCATTGGTGATGAGTTGTATCTTTTCTAGCACAGTTGGACATGGTGGAGACTTCGGTGTCACATTGGTGCTGCCAGAGTATCTTGTGCTTATGTGGTGCAGGTGTCTCTCTGCTCTATCCATTAGTGCATCTCTTGACTTGTCTGAGCTTGGGATATGGGATGGAGGAGCCAGGTAGTGGGACAGACCTGAGGTCATGAAGCTCAATCAAATTGTATGGTGGGAATAAAACACTCCCTCTGCCAACCCAGCCAAGTCACCTCTTTTTCCCCATATATTCTGGGAAAAACATGGAGCAGAGATGTTTCAGATGAAGTTGCACTCTCCGTTAGTCATAACTGTGTCATATCAAACCCTACTGTGGTATCTGTGACCTCAGGCCTGGAAAGGATGCAGATGTCTCAGATGGCATCATCCACATGTATGCATGCATATGTGCCACATACATTCTTTTACTGCAGTAGATGAGACATTTTCCCTGACTGTAAAAGCTGTTCCGTGGTTCCAGAGTGCTGGACCACCCACAAGATTGTAAAAAAAGTTGTGTTGAAGACATTGCCAAGATCCTTTTGAAAAGCAGTTATGTATTAGCAGTATCACCTTGAAATTGTTCTTTCATGGGAAACCAAAAATACTCTTCAGCCTTTCTCAGTTGATGAATCCTCTATCCCTTATTCTGCAAGAGGAATAGAGCATGGGAAAATACATGCCTGGCCACTAAGAGCTGGGAACTACATGGCAGAGCTAGGTTTATGTTTTCTTAAAACTAGTCCACCTCCTCTTTGCAAGGACTCCTGTATTTGTGGTAATTAAATGGGCTGCAGGGTACATCGGGAATTGTAGTTTTGCAGTGTTTTGTGCTCTGAAGATTAATAATCTTACAACCCTCTGAGGGAGATAAAAAAAAGATGTTCTCTGACAAATTGTTATCTTGTATTTCAGAAATGTGCTTTGAGCACTGAGCATACCTTCAATTCATCCCTTCAGTTTTTACCTTGATATCCTTAGTAATGGCAATATTTTAAACATCTAAGCTTGTCTTTCTCCTTCATCCCTTCTTGTTTTCTGCAGCTGTTTTGGGTTATTTTGGAGATACTTCACTTACAAGACAGTTGTATCTTTCAGAAGGCTGTTCTTGAAAGATGAAACTTTATTGTTTGGTTTTATAACCATCTAGACATGCAGGGCTCAAATTGAACAAATAAGACGTCAGCCTTTTATGTCTACACTCTGGCAATATCCTAATAACAGGGGTTTAAAGAAGAATTTATATAGTCTCTGGCTTTCAGATAATTTTTGGCTTTCTTCTGCTAGTGGTTTTAGCAAGCTTTTATTTTAAATTTGTTGAGTTTATTAAATACTGGCTTTGGTTTAGCGACCAAGTAAGTTGTTACCAAAGAGTGTTAAGTAGGCTAAATACCCAAATCCAGTTAGTAGTAGTAAGGTGACCGTCTTTCTTCCTCTTCTGTTACCTTCTTCATTCACACAAGGGAGCTGCAGAGATTTTCATGGCTTACAGGAGAACTACAAATTCTTTATTGTTTCTGTGCTTTTAACACATACTTAAAAGTGGCTAAAAATACATACAAGTACTTAGAAAAATGTAACTTTAGGCTGGTTGGTTGAACCAAAAACTCCCGCTGCCTTATTTTTTCTAACACCTTTCACATCCCTCAAGGCATGTTATGACTTTGAAAACTGGATTATATATGTGCATTGACTACCCAAGTGCTTAAAAAACTGCAGTGTGCTAGACATGTTACAACATATTTAGAAGAAAGGAAATGGGAAAAATATTTAGCAAACTACATCAGTAGGAGAAGATAAGCAGGCAAAATGTAATTCTGTGTAGGGAGAGTTTGTTCCAAAGTGCTGAGAATAAGTGGTGGGCTTCATAGCTTTGCCATAGATTTGAATGAAAGATTTAATATGCTATGTCTACTGAAGTGATAGTATCTGTCAGCTTCACCAATATATTTTATACATCATTATGAATTACTTCAGGTTTTCAGACTAATTGCTAATAAAATTCAATGAGGATGTCTATGTTAAGTATAGATGTGTATGTATGTATTTAATGTGTTTTGGGTGTTGGAGTGGGTTTTTTTAATGCTTTGAATTTTTTTTACTCTGTTTATGCTTTTCATGGTAGAAAATACAGTGTGTATCAATCATATCGCTCTTATTTGGCATTTTGCTGGTCTTAACATATCTAAGTTGGAATCAGAGGGATATGGGAAACAGTTTCCTTAACTTTGGACAGTTTTCTGTTCCTTGTGGCACACTGATTCAGATTGGATCTCCTGTTTTCCCTGTGGATCAATATCATGCCTTGCTAATTTTAGTGAAGCTTAGCAGCATTTCACTGAACAGACATGAGACTGTGTTTTTTTTGTTGGGAAGGCGGGGAGGAGGTTTAGTTTTCTCCTGGATTAGTGCATTGAAATGGCTCAACATACGGCCAGGTTGGTGCCTGGACCCTGCAAAAAAAGAAGTGGAGAGTGTGCAGGGAGGATGTAGTGGAGCGTGAATCTCTGGCACTTGGCAGGTAGATCGGCTTGTTTTGCTGCATTGCCACAGTCAGGATAATTTGAAATAAGCAGTAATTTGCTAGTTAAGGCTCATGTCCTTTGCATCTTGGTGACTGCAACTGGGACTACCAAAGCTGTGTTGTTATGCCTTGTGGTCTTCTGTCTAGCAGTTCCATTCTGGACCTAATAATTGTTTAAAAGAAATTGATAAGGTTCCATTATTTTCTTCTGAATTTATAGAACAGCATTTTGTCAAGATGATTTGTCTGACTTCTCAAACCAGATGTAGTTCAGAAGGACAACAACTGACTATTATAAAACAAATTAGCATAGAGTTTTTTTTGGACTGACCCATTTGTGAGAAGTAGTGAGGTCACGGCACAAGAGGTTTTGGCTTTAATTTGGCATGTTTTGGCAGCCTGTTAGAAAAGCATTGTTTGGGTAGGCACTCCTAATAGAGAGGCTAGTAAATCTTGTTTTGTAAAGAAAATATGCTGTCAGCGTGTTTTTGCCTTGTGGACTTGGTCTCTGTGCAGGAGATCCACTCACCAAAATGCTGTCTGCTCCATTCTGCTATTCGAAATGTTATTTTCTCCTTAGATCTGGCAGAGAGAAGAACCTGTACAATATTGATCACAAAGGTAAAAAACAAGTAAAAACCATAGCAGTTGGCCCTCTTGCTACTGTATTTGTAGACATGGGGAGGCTTTTGTACATGAGGAAAGAAAAGTTGCAAAAGTCACTTTAGCGACCCAGATCTGCTACCAGTGTTTGATTGCTCCTCTGTGTAGAACAGCAGTTGGCAAACATGTTTCATTAGATCCATGTATCTGTTAATGAACTTATGTTACATGTACTAGAATCTTAAGACTGGAAAGATTTTTTTTTTTCCTTCCCAAGTAAGTCTTAGCAATCTAAACATCAGGCAGACTGTTACTCGACATGTATTTGTTGTCATATTCCAGATCTGCTTTAGATTGTGGCAGAATTTATTTCATAAAATCTTTCCCTACTTCTCATTTCTTTTTCTTTTTAAATGGCACCACATGAAACGTTGTCCAAAATCTGACTCACCGATGAAGAAAATCTTCAGAAAAGACAGATGGAGAAAGCAAATGTTGTTAAAAATTTTGTCTGAAGTATTGTAGCTGTGCTAATAGTCACTTTTTTATCATATACAGTGTTTGGTTGTTTTTAAATTTATTTTTTGTTCTTCCCTGTTTTGAAGGGAGAGGTGGCATATAGTTGTACAATGCTATTGTTTTGACTGTACTATAACAAATGTCCTCATGGAGTTTCTCAGGTAAGCAATATAAAATGGGAGGTTCTGTCTTGCAGGAGAACAGATTAAGAAACGTTTTTCAAAGAGATTCTCTACTATAATTTTCACCTATATTTTCATGTTTTTTTGCTGTGAGTCTGTATAATTGTTTACTGACATTTGCACTTATCTTTAAAAATCCTTAACTAAAGCATTTCATAGATGTATACTGTGTAGTTAAACTCACAGTACTATGGGGAAAATTATGATTGAGATTTAAAGCGTGTATGGGGAACTGGTAGACTTTTTTTCATGTTTCAATTTATTAGTTTCTCCAAACTCTTTACATATCTGTCTTATTCTATTGATTTTTTTTCAAAGGAAAGGCAGTAGAATTTTTCTTTTACCCATCCAGATAGTGTTTTCTATCAGAAATATTTCTCAACCATGATGTCCTTTCCAATTATAAAATAGTATTCACCTTTTATAGCTGAGTATTAAATAAATTTTAAAATAGTATCAGTATGAGCAAACTAAGATATTTTGATCAAGATTTATTTGTGTGCATACAGAAGTACTACATTTCTGAGTATGGCAAATAATGTGTCAAATCTGAGCCACAAAATAAAATGTAGATGGATCCTCGCAGTGCAGTGTTTTATTGTTACTTTCTCAGTGATTTTTCTTTCATGTAGATTGACATAAAGACAAATATGTACTTTCCTTTAGATATTAAACCCACTATCTCACCTGTGAGGGATTGTAAAATTATATCCCTTTAAAACAAAATACATCAGTCTACCAAAAAATCCATCTTCAAAACAGGGTTTTTCTTATTCCTCTATTCTTAAGTGTATTCAGAAACAAAGAAAAAGCTATAGGATTTAAGTCAGTCTGAAGACTGCATCAAATGTTGTGAGTCCTCTAATTTTGCTATAAAGTTATGTAGCATATTGACGTTTTTTCACACTCTTCTTTTGGCATACAGTAGAGGCATTTCTTTTGTGTATATCTGTTCAACAAGGGTTTTTTTAAAGGACTTACATCAAAGGATCTTACTGCAAATGTAAAAGGATGTAAAGGTTTCTATGGTACCATAAACAGTATAACAAATAATTTGTTGTCAAAGCAGCTTCTAGAACTGGGTCTTTGCGATGGGGAGAAATGTTTAATCTGCGGATATAGTTCTTAAGGGTAATTAGTAGCTATTGAAGTAAGAGTTTAGGTAGAACATTAATTAAAATAATCCCATCCAAGCCTTGCAGTAATAGGCACTGACTGCCATCTATCCATTTAGGCATTTTTAATCAGATCTATCAAACTATCATTAACTTTCTGCTTAGCCTATATTTTCAGTACTGTTTTACATCCTAATACCTGAAACCTTCTTCCTTCTAGGTGAATGTCTAAGACTTATTTGTCGTCATGTGGTACATTGGTGTTTATCTCATTGGCTCTGAAAGCAGAAATACCGAGCGTTTTTCCAAGTATACCCTTAATCTAGGAACAGCTTTATAACTGAATATTGTAGTTTATGATAAATGAAAAAATATTTTTGAAGTACAGGCATCATTGCCTTGTTAATCTGCTTCCCTCTGTCCACCCCCTCTCCAGTTGTTGTCATTCTGTCACTCCATTAAGTACTGCTCAGTCATCAGTTGAAAAAGCACTGAAGATGGAGTGAGCGCAGTTCTGTCTTTTTTTGTGTCTTACTACAGCGAGATGAATGATGAGGACAGCTGTTCCTTTTTACAGCTGTTTGCAATGGTTGAGCTCTTACCATTTCCATCCATTACACAAGTTGGATCAGGGAGTGGAAGGGAATGCAAGCAGTCAGATATTGTTGTTAAAATTTGAAAAAGAAATCCTTCTGTTTTAAGTATGCACTGGTGAGTGTTAGATGAGCTGTATTTATTTATTGTAATGCTTGTTTGATCAGGAATTCAGATGATATCCACACAGGGGCTTTGCTGCCCTGAAGTGGGAGAAGCAGTAGCCTGTGGGGCTTGGGGTTCTATTGAAATATCATCTTTGAAAAAATCTTGAACTGTGCAACTCAAACATTAAGCATCAAGCTACATTACTTTATGGCCTGAAAACATTTTCACCAGTGCTATTCAAGTCTTTAGTGCCTTCAAGTAATTTTGGAGAGGATACCAGTTGATTTAGTGAAATCATACTTCCATTTTCATTAACTTTGTGAGAATGATTTATTAATTTTACTGATGTCTAGATGCTCATGTTGCAGAGAAACAGTTAGAAAAGATCCATCAATGTTTTGGAGCTTGGTAGATGGGGACAGCATTTTTCCACATTAAAATTATATAAATAATCAAAACAGAAATGTTCCACTCTCTGTTTAGTGTCTATCTGCCTATGGATTTATGGACACTGCATATAATAAGATGTGTAAATTTAACTTAGTGTGCTTATCTTTGTGTTGCACTAGTCTATTGTAAGTCTATATTAATTTTATCTATATTAAGGGCTTATTAATTTTGAGTATTTTCCATATTTCACCTAAGTAGGACAGCATACTGCAATCATAGAATCACAGAGTGCTAGAGGTTAGAAGGGAGCTCTAAAGTTCATCTCATCCAACCCCCCTGCTCAAGGAGATCCACTTAGATCAGGTCACACAGGAACGCATCCAGGCAGGTTTTGAAAACCTCCAGAGAAGGAGACTCCACACCCTCCCAGGGCAGCCTGTGCCAGGGCGCCCTCACCCTTACAGTAAAGAAGTTTTTCTTAAGTTTAAGTGGGACTTTCTGTGTTTCAGTTTGTCTATTGCCCCTTGTCCTGGAACTGGACACTACAGAAAAAAGTGTAATCCCATCCTCTTGAAATAACACTTTTTAAATACTTCTAAGTATTAATGAGTTGCCCCCACAGTCTCCTGTTCTCCAAGGTCAACAGCTCCAGTTCCCGCAGCCTTTCCTCAAAAGAAACGTGCTCCAGTCCCCTGATCGTCTTGGTGGCCCTTCCCTGGACTCTGTCTAGAAGTTCCCCATCCCTCTTGAGCTGGGGAGCCCAGAACTGGACACAGGACTCCAGATGAGACCTCACCAGGGCAGAGTAGATAGGGAGCAGAACCTCCCTTGACCTGCTGGCCACACTCTTCTTGATGCATCCCAGGATGCCTTTAGCCTTCTTGGCCACGAGGGCACATTGCTGGCTCATGTTCAGTTTATTATCAACCTGGATAATAAACTCTCTCTCTCTCCAGAGAGAGTCTCTCTCTCCAGAGCTGCTCTACAGCAGGTCAAGCCCCAGCCTGTACTGGTGCATGGGGTTGTTCCTTCCCAGATGCAGGACTCTGCACTTGTCCATGTTGAACCTCATGAGGTTCCTCTCTGCCCAACTCTCAAGCCAGTTGCGATCCCGCTGAGTGGCAGCACAGTCTTCTGGTGAATCAGCCAGTCCTCCCAGTTTGGTGCCATCAGGGAACTTGCTGAGGGTACACTCTGTCCCATCATGCGGGTCATAGATGAAGCTGTTGAACAAGACTGTCCCCAAATCCAATCCCTGTGGAACATCACTGGCCACAGGCCTCCAACCTGATTAAGAACTGAGTGTTAGTTTGGATAACTGTGAAGTGATAGAAAATTTGTGAGTTCTGCCAGGCAATGAACTTTTCTCATAGCTAAAAGAAAATTGAAAAAAAAGAAATAAAATTCTGTGGATTTTTTTTTGGAATAAGGTTTTTCTTTTCACTGATTCCTGCCTCCTGCCTCCCCCCACAAAAAAAAAGAAAAAAAAATTATGACTTGTATGTTCTTGACAGTTATAATCCAATTTTATAACTTCTTCACTTTTCTGTTTTGACATACTTGGATATTTTTGTTTGTGTATTTGTGTAAAAATTGCTTTCATTCTGAGATGAAAACTTCCAGAACTACTCTTAATAATTTCTGCCACACTTTGGTGCTACACTTTATGCAAAAAACCAAAACACCTCAAACCTAACCCACAGGAGTCTTCACATCTCTCACATCTCTGTATCAGGCTTTGAAGTCTTTGCATCTATGTAACAAAGAAATGTTAACTTCTAAGGAAAAAAAAAGGGGTTGTCACAATTATTTTGATATGTCATAGACATAGATTTTTTTTCACCCTCTGTCCTGCACTTTGCCAAGCTCTGAACATCATATTAATCACCAGCCTTACTCTACCCTCTTCCTAAGTTTTTTTGAAAGCTCCTGTGTTTTTGAATTGGAAGTTCTGTCTGGGTTTGCCAGCTCACCTTGGCATGGTAGAGTGGGGAGACATAGTGGCAAGGGGAGAGATACTCTGCCTATGGCTCGAAGGGTTTCTCTCCATTAGCTATGTTGCCTTCTTTTTCCTTGTCTGAGGTAGAGCGGGCTTTGATGGATCTTTTAATATGAGTATCATCTTCCAGCAGAGAGCATGGGAATGGATTAGCCTAGAGGGTATGAGGCTTGTTCTCTAAGATAGTATTTTAAGGAGGACATCACTGACAATTCTGCTTAATTTCCACTTTTCTTGTGTTTTGCCAGCACTATTCGATGCGTGTATTGGTGGCTTTGAAATAATTTTTCTGCTTTTAGATGTTAAAATAGCTAAGGAATACATTTCATAGTCTTTGATACTTTCACTCTTCATCTTATCCTTTCAGGTGGCATACTGCTTGCTTATATGAAGAACAATTAGAGGAATACTTAAATTGATTTGTTTGGGTTATTTCCAGAGTCAGAGGGGCTTTTATTGCATATTTTGGTGTGCATAGTCCTAAAATAGATTCTGAGTAATTAACTAGAAAAAAGAAGGTGGGAGGAGAGGCTAGGAGTTGTATGTGTTAATTGAAAGTCTTATTGGAATAAGTTCTCAGGCAAAACAAAACAGAAGTGGAAAGATAATGACAGGATAAACCTTGGTGCAGAGCTTAATCTGTGATACAGTTTACTGGAATCTACCAGATGATGTGTATGGAGATACTGAAAAGAAATAAGAGGTGGCAAATAATGGTGGTGTGATGGATTTTTTAAGGAAAAAATTGGTTTTGTTGTTTTTCCTAATAGTTTTTTGTTGTCCTAAAATATATTTTTTAAAAGAAAAAACAAAACAACTTTTTGCCAGTAAAGTATAAATTCAGTCACTTAAAAAACAGACTATGTGGGGTTAAATAGCTCATCATAAAGATTTTTGTGCATTGCTGCTTTTGTTGGATGATTGTGAGAAGAGATTGTGACTGACTTCTGAGTTGCAATAATTAATCAGGACCCTTGACCTAAACAGCTATTTTGAATGGACATCTAATGATCATCTTCCTTCCTGGTCATTTCAGTTTGTTATTGGAGAATGTTGCAGACCCTAATGAAGTCTACATAGGAACAATTGACAGTAATAGTACTAAAAGAGTAAACTAAACAAGAGCAGGAAAAATGCAGTACAAACAGATGAGGATCACAGAATCTTAAGGGTTCGAAGGGGCCTCCAAAGATAATCTAGTCAAGCCTCCCTACCAGAGCAGGACCACCTAGAGAAGGTCACACTCCTGGTATTATAAATCTAAAGAGACTATGTCTAGAAAGAGGTCTGCAGAGGGAAAACAGAACATAGCAGTCTGTTTGGCAGTCTTGAGTGCAGCTCTTTCACTGCTTTTGCAAACCCTGCTGTGCAAAGGCAATGTTCATTATACACGATGATGGTGTACTTCTTGTATTTATTGACCAAAGCCTGAAAATTCCTAGTGCAGTTCCGCTGTCAGGAAAAGTTCAAACTTTTCCTGTGTACAGCTGGTGTCATGTGGCTTGTCTTGTTCCATGGCCTCACACAAGGAGGGGACAGCTCGTGTCTTAGGTAGCTTTTGGTGATTTATGTGATTTGGGATTGGTTTGTTCACAAAAGGGGATTCAAGGGATGGTGAATTAACAGTTGAAATGAGCCACATGCTCTCTTGGTACGCACTTGTCTGTGGTTCTTTCAGGGTTTTGTTTTTGTTGTTTTGTTTAGGTGCAAGTTGTTCAGTATAATCTCTTTCCCCTTTAACAAGCCTATATGAAACTACTTTTTTGTTAACATTACTGGTGTGTTTCACTGCAGTGGCAGCGGTGATTACAAGACTACTACGTTTTGGTGAACAAATGCAATGAATGTGATGAAAATCCCCCTGTGTTTTACATTTCACTGCATAACATGTTTATATAACATGTTAAACACTTCTGTCTGAAGGACAGCTTTCTACAAAAGCAATATGTATTTTCTGTAGCGCTTTTTAGAATTGCTGTGAGAATCAGCAATTCCTGCTCACATCTCTCTCCCCACGTCTACATTTCCCAGTGTTTTTAAAATACATGTTTTCTTATTTTCCTGTCATTCTTTGAAGTATGTTTTTTTGGGGTGCCTTTCCATTCTGTGAGGTGAGGGGCTGTTACCTGGAGGATGTGGTTTTCCCAAGGCCGGGGACCTGACGGAGGTGCTGGGTGGGAGCAGCCAGGTCCCTGCAGGAGCATGCCGTCGTGCGAGTGCTAATTTGGCTTTTTGTATTCTTGTCCTGTCTGTTTGTGGTATTTAATGCTCTAACATCTCTCTGGTTGGGTGAACCCATATGTCATTCAAATGGCAACCTATGCTTTGCCATTGGCCCGACAACCGCTCAGCCGTGGAGCAGAGTGATAAAATTATGAAAACTGTGTCTCTGCTCATTGGACCAGTGGAATTTACAAGCATTTCCCCTTGATGTGCCTAAACACTATGTTGCTGTGCCTTGGCTCACATGGCAGATTTTTCTGGATTATAAGCCTTGTCAATAGTGCGAAAGCTCACTTGTATCCTTTTTCTTCCCTTATCCTCTTTTTGCCCCTCCTCCTTTATTTGCAGATGTGTGCTCCTCACTGACAAAATCAAAAGTCATCTGCCTGCTTTGATGATTACAAAATAAATATTTTGTTTACATCTTTAAAATAAAAGCAGAGATATTTTTATGATAAGCAACGTTTTGCTGCTGTTTGGCTCTGTCAATGTATTTAACAGTCAATATGAAAAAATGCTATCTATATGCAGATTCTGTTTACTTCAGCATTATTTATAAAACAATACTGTGTGATGGTAAAGCCATATCTGTAAAGTCATATTTTTGCTCCACGTCTCCATTCTTGGGGTGTGATTCACATTGCAGATATATAATTCAAACATATATGTTATTTGACATAAGGGAATAAAACTCAGCTCATAGAAAAAAAAGAACATTAATATAAACTTGAAAAGCTCTTTCTCAAAATTACCACTGTTGAACTGGTAGCATATTTCTGCTGTAGTGTAGCCTTACTTTTTTGTGTGTGATTGAAGTGTGCTTATCAATTCATCTTATAAAGCTTAGTGAAATACACTTGCTAATATTTGGTAGTGGATCCAAGCCCTGCAATCCTAATGTAAGACATAATTTTGTCAAAATAGTACTGGCTTCTGTTTCTGTGTATCTTGCTTGCTTTATGTACCTTGTTATTGATTGAGTTTAGAAATCCAAGACAAATTTCTCAGTATTTAAAATTATGAAGATTCTCTTGCATCCTTATATTATCAGAGAATTTACTACACTTTCTGCATATGAGGGATAAATTTACTGGCCAAGCCTTGAAAAACTGTAGAGTTATCTATTGGGGTATATATACTTATATATTGGAGAAAATTCATTGCTGGGCTAATTACTGCTTGTTTCTCTGATAGTGAATTTGATAATGCCTCTGAATGCATTTTTTTCCTCATTCTTTATTAACTGAATAAACTTAGCAGTAAGGAAAAAAAAATGTAAGGAAGAAATAGCATAGGTGAAACTGGGTTTGGTTTTGCATTTGTTTGGTTTTTTTTTTTTTTAATGGAACTATTATGGGCTGCTTTTATTTTACTGGACAACAGTAAAAAGATAATCTGAGAATGGCTATCAAGAGAAATTGGTTTTTTATTAGTCTTCCAATTGCAAATTTCTTGTATTATACCTTGTATGGTATATTTCCTCATCATCAGACAAAAAGATTGTGGAGATTGATGTGTTACAAAGCTTTTTCTGGACTTCCTGCTTTGCTCATGGGGCTTGCTGGTAATAGTGTCACAGTGGAGTTGCTGGTAATAGTGTCACAGTGGAGTTATCTTTCACGTTCATGATCTATGAAAATTTTAAACCTGAAGCCTTTGTTTTCTGTTTGCCAGCAAAATTATGTGCTGCTTGGTGAAATGTAGACAAATCCATGTAGACAATATCCATGCCCCAAGGATATTGCTGTGTCTCTCAATTCATAGGTTCTCATGTGCATCACTAGTTACACTAGTGGCATTGGTCGTGTTAAGCTCAGTGACACTACTTCTGATTAAAATTTGAAAATGCATGGCAGTTTCTAGAGTTGGAACCTAAATAATATGTAATGGAAATAAAGACGTGGGTGGGAAAGATGTATAGAAAAGCTTGAAGGTTTTGCTGAGTTTGTAGGGCTTCTTTAGGAAATGTATGCACCTCAACTGGGACTGACTTCGTGGTTTTATTTATAATATAAACTTTAATAAATTATAAGACCTATATAGCAAGTACTTTGAATTCATGTATTTTGTGAATCCAGCTGTAATATGCTTTGTAGGGCTCTGCAAAGCACTGTGCTACATTGAGTGTTTGCCCTGTTCATGCACTGAATTTCTTTCCTACTCCTTTTATATTACTGCACTTGAGAGAGTTTTCACTTGCCTAGTTGGAACAGAAGCTGAAGGGGATCTTTAGGAAAGCACAGTCAAGCAGATATAATAAATTTTGAAAAGCATAAAAACCTACCTCCCAATTGAGGGAAGTAAAGATTTACAATACATCATAGAAATACTTTTTTTTTTTTGTTAGAGCAAAAATCTTTCGAGTTTGCAAAGCTTTTCTTACTGCAAAGCAGTGGAAGAGCCACTTCCAGTGTAGCAAGTTGTTTTCTTTTTGAGTTGAAGATGAAATAAGATTATTTTCAGATCAGTTACAGGCAATAAAGTAGAAGAGGATATGCTTTTAAATAGGTGCTTGTCTAGGTTTTTTTCTCTGATGCACAGAACAGTTAAGTTGGATGCTAATTATTTGATTACGTGCCTTTTCTTCTGGAGAGACTTTGAGGTATACTGCACTGAAGCAGCTTGTCTTTCCTCAAGGGAGCAGGTTGTTGATGAAGTGCTTCCCAGGAAGAAGAGCAAACACTGGTGAAATAAACTAGTGTTTAAAGATAGCACCTAGTAGTATATACTTTGTGTGCCTTGTGGTGTGAGATTATAAAATTAGCTGATTTTTAAGGGTCCTTGTTGACAGCTTTGTTTAAAAAATCCCAAAACCCAATATCCCCCCCCAAAAGCACCACTTACCTGAAACGTTTTAAAAAAAAATTGTTCTAAACACTCCCAAATTTTCAGGCTAAACAGAATATATTCTGAAGTTTGAAGACAGCTTTTCTGCTTAGATTGATAATTTTATGACATTCACCACATATCGGAGCTGGTTGAGAGAACTGGATTATAAAGATTTGTAGATCTCTTTTAACAATATAGACTATTAATTTACTTTACCTTTCTAACATTCCTGTTACTTTGAAATGTTTCTTTTTAAAGAGCTGTTATATTTTATCATAAAGCGTTCCTGCTTTCACTGCAAAACGGTATTTATTACCGCTTCTCTTCTAGGTGAAATGTGATGACGTCATCTTTTCTCCTCTATTTTAAATGTAGTAAAAGGAATGGATTTTGCTAGCACACTGCTATATGTGAGGAAAGGAAGAAAACAGATGGACATTGGAAGTGTTTTGTGATGGGGTCTTACCCAAAAGGGACTTATCTTACTGTAATTGCTATAGAAATTAAGTGAAAATTGCTAATTTCACCTTTTTATTCCCCAAGAAAGACTTTTAAGGCTATTTGCTTCCTTGGTAATATATTTTATAGACTTTTGAAGGTATTTGTGGCTACTTTATTTGTGCAGGTTGTTCGGCTATAGTTATTGTTTTGAATGTTGATACTAGTTTTGAAACAAATGTTTTGTGGCTTTCTTAGCTTACTAAATTTCTTCAAACACTGTGGTCTTGGTGAGCAAATAGTAGTGCATGCCATAGTTCTTTATTTTGTGTGTTTTCTTTAAAGTGAAACATCTTGATAATTTTAAACTGAGGGAATTTAGCTTATTTTTACCACTTGACATGAAAGAAAAGCCAAGTAGAAGCTGAAGGACTAAGCTAAAAAAGCACAGATAATTTAATTTTTTTTTTAAAAAAAATAGTTGGTTGCTTTTAATTGACAGTGCTCCTGTTCCTCTCCCTTTCCTCTTCCCTGCTCAGCCCTCACCCCTGAATTTGTGTGCTGAATATTTAAACCAGAGGTCAGTTTGGCTCCATGTGTTGTTAAAAATGCGCTGAAACTGAACTGCTAAATGGAACAACAGCATCAGCATAAAACACAGAGACTGTGTTAGGACTGAGAGGATGGAAATGTGCATAGGTTATCAATAAATAGCCAAATCAAAGTGAGCTCACTCTATAGATGTATTTTTTTTACAGTGAACTTAACAGTGTTTTTGAGCTCCAGTCCTCTTCTCATCACAGAGTAATAATCCCAGTTCGTGCTGTTTGTGTTTTCTCCTTTTCTTTCTTCTAACTCCCATAGCACAGCTTTTTCAATCCAGCATTCACTGCACATGTTCCAGTCATGAGGTTACAAAGCTGACATTGCAGTCTCAGCAGAGGTTATCTCTTTAAAATTCCCTAAAATTCCCCTTTGGCACATCCAGTTTGGCAGCTGGGTTTCTGTAGGAAACTGATGGAGCCACCCCCTCCCCTTATGTCCTTTATAAAAATAGAAATCTATTAAACCTCTGGCCAGAAGGGCAGATGGGTAAGTACTCCCTCCAAAGCAGACAGTGCTGCTTCCTAATCTTTTCTCCCTAGCTTTATACTCTCAAAAAAATCAGATTTATAGACTTCATAGCCAACTAAATAGTGGAAATATCTGCTTTTAACATTAAAATGCAACTTGCCTGTTGTTCTTCAGGACATGTGAACTCTGTGCTCTGGAGGGTGTTTACAGCTGCTGAGAAATATTGACCTGTTGTTTGAAATATTTTAAATAGTTATGCAACTGCAAAATCAGGAGCTTAATCTTTGAAACTCATGCCTGAACAATGCTGTAGCCAGTAAAATACAACTGGTACTTGGAATGATCTGCCAAACCAAATAGGAGACTTAAATATCTAACTACCAATATAGGAAAGTGATCATTGACCTAATAATATTCAAGTCAAAGTGGTCCTTGCCCACTTGGCATTTTACAAAGTGGCTTTACTTTCATGCAATTAATATACCTGAAATGCATTAATTATTTGTTTCTGCTTTCTGCAAGGAAGGAAGTGAGAGAGAATTGTGTGTGCATCCTCCTCTGTGCATCACTACTTTCCCCCTGGGGTATCTTTGTGGATGAGAGCTACAATGACTGTTTTCCTGCTTGAAGCGGGTTAAATTTTACGGCACAATTTAAGTGTCTGAGTTTGAGGAGAACCCAAAAAGCCAGTGTCCTCCTTGAGAGACAAGGAGAAAAGTTTCTTTTGTAGCTTTACTTTGGGCTGCAGCTTTCTTCTAGCACTTGTGTCTTAGAGGGCTCTGCATGTCTTCTCTTCTGGGGAAGAGAAGGAAGTTGTTCCTTTGCATATGGGGTGCTTTTTTGGAAAGTGTGAGAATTAATGGGAAAACGAGAAACAAAGACTCTACAGTTCAACAGCCAAAGCAAACCCAACTGGTAAATGCAGTGCCACCTCTCTTACATCACCTCTGAGTTCATCTGACCATGCTGAGTTGTTTCTGTGCACTATGCCAGCAGAAGGCTGTCCATTAACTTTCAGCTCTTGTAGTGTGGTGGAATGACTTCGCAGGGGATTGGACCAGCCGTGAGGGGCTGACAGGGTGAGTGAAGAGAGAAGTCAGTAGGACTTCTGAAGCAGCAGACAGATTGGCTTGTAGAATTATGCAAAAAGTGAACCCACCCCCTCTGTGCCCTGCTTTCTTTCCCGAAGAGGCAGTCCTACTTTTTGTGGTGCCTGCTGTGAGGAGACTCCTTCATTTCCTGGCCCCTCAGTGTGCAGAGGTGGGCAGAAACCCACTCAATGGATTAGATGAAGAGCTCAGGAGTGTTTCTACATGGAGCATTTCCTATAGAATAGCTTCGAATGGCTCCCTCCTGAGAACATGTGCTTTTTCCATCACCTTTGGAAGAACTTAGCACACTGTTGGCCCCTCTGGAGAACTGCAACTGTTGTTTTGACTCACTATGCCTGATGCTTGTGATCTCTCTTTGAGGACTATGACCCCTAAATAGGTTCTTCTCATCTCTTTGTTGATGGTCAACAAACAGTGACGACGTGTACCAGACACCTGATCTTAAATGCCATATGAGTTGCACAGAGCACTGCATTTTCTCACTATAACTTACTGTGTCTGTTTTCTTGTTTTTATTGAGGAAAATCTTTGCTAGCATGGTCTCACTGTTTAACCATCTTAGAGTCATCCTGAAGCCCTTTTCGTTGTATGTTGCTTTTTAATGCAATGAAGTGTCCACCTTCTTGTTATGCTTACTATTTTTACCATTCCTGGTTCTCTCACCTCTTATTTATTTAGAGCGTGATACATGTTTGTCACAGGAAACAACAAAAAAGGTTTTGTCCCTGTCCTTCTCTATATCTGCTGGAGTTTGAGAGAGAAAAAAAACCCCACAAACAAAAACCTGCCACTCTAAATTGTTCTGATAAGCTTATACAATGAAAGAATCTGCAAGTTTATCACCAATCCCGGTGAAAAATGCGTAGTGCATTGTGTGAATATTTGTAATCTGTTTCAGTGCAAAGTCAGATGAGTTAATATAGAATTCCCATCTCCACTACATGTGCAGAGAAATTTCTTTATGTAGGAAAAAAAGCTGTTGACAGTCACCTCCTGCAGCCCTCTTTGGAAAAGTGTGCTTCTTAAAAGTACTTTGTAAGGTGAAGTGAGAACGCAGAGGACTAAATATTCAAAGTGTGTGTGGGGAGTTGCAATTACCTTGGGAGTGAACTGCAGAAGATGTAGGGTCCTCACTTGTGTGGTGCAGATATCCTTAATCAGCTTTCTGAATAAGCTTAAGTCTGGATCTCTTTCACGCATAGCACTGTAAGATAAAATCTACCTGCAACGCCTTTATTACACAAAAGCAAAATGAACTATTCATTTTCGTGCTTTTTGGTGACTTTTGATGAAATGCACTGCACCAGATTGCTCCCACCATTCTTTACAGTCTGGGTGCCTTGGAGTAAAAACCCCAAAGTTGAGTGGTTTCTTTGTTTTAAACTGACAGATTTCCCATAATGCAGCTGTTTTGTCAAAAGACAGTCTTCTAGAATTAACAGTTTGGAGGTATTGAATGTTCCTGATGGATCCTTTAAAAGTGTTTTAAAGTGCATAATTGGGGCACTCGAGCATGAAACTACAATTATACACTTGTGTGCTAATTTTGTGTACAGATAGATATTACTTCAGTTTGGCCATAAATAAGAAGGAAGCATTTCATTGTGAGCGTAAGAATTTGTTTTGTGAACTCTTACACAAAATAGATGTTCAGATAATAGTCCCAAATGACCAGACCTTTTGGGGAGAATGGAGCGGTTTCAACTTTCAAGAAAGGGAAGGAGCATGCATGGATATACTGGGGATGCTTGGATGCTTTAAAAGAATAGTAGGTATTATAAAGATTAACTGGTGGAGTATAATACTTGAGTTAAGATTAGTTGCAATATAAATTTAAAAAACCCAATTCCTGTGGGTTAGTAGAAAGAGTGAAGAGCTTGATGGTTGACTCTTTTTAAGATTTTAAGGGGACTCTTTTGAGTTAATCAAAATGCTATTTTTTTTTATAAGTGATGTTAAGACTATAAAGGTTCTTGTTTGTTTTTCTGTTCCATTTTGAGGGTAATGTTACATGAATTAGATTATCTGTATCCAGATACCACAAGTAAGTCTTAGAAATATCTGCTGAATTTGAGTAACTGACATGAGGAATAATTTACAGTAATCATATTATTTTGAGTATAATAAAACTGTGATTATTTAAGAAATTATGATGCACTATGTAGTTTCAACCAGAATTTATGAGATTGACTTTGATGTTTCTGTTGGGGTTCCTCTGATGTTTTCCAGTGCTAAGTAATAGGTCAAATTAAGTAACATAAATGAATTAAATCAAATATCTAAACTATGTGACTACAAGGGGAGGGATTTGAAAGTTTTCTTCTGAAATACCTGCAACAGTATTTGAAATCATAGCTGTGTTACAGTTGTAAGATGTAGCGTTTTATTTCAGAGTACTTACATAATGATCTAGAGACTGACTTGTTTCTTTATCTGTTCCCAATAGAAAAAAGGAAAGAAAAAACAGCACCAAAAAATATTTACCTTTTTGCTTACTTTTCTAAGCAAGTATAAGTACTCCAGAGTGTTTACCTGTGTCGGTGGGAGTATTGCTGTTGAGGATCTGTACCACAGGAATGGGATTCTGATCTTAGGCAGCTAATGTTATGCTGCTGGGCTGGTAGAGATGTAATCAAATTTAGTTGGTTCTGCCAGTCATTCTGCTTGCCTCAGGATTCCATGCTGTGGAGAATTTTTAGTGTCCAGATGAAAAGTATTTCCTGCTGTAGTAGAAGAAACTAGCAGAATTTGGACTGTGCAAATGACTACATTTGTCACAGAAATTGCTGAACTTAAATGATAGCTGTGGGAGGTCACGCTTTTTTCTTTTGTGTGTTGACCTCTTGTACTGTGGACACTATTTGGAGATAGAAATCCATAATGAGAACACAAAGAGTTGTAAATCTGTTCTCCCGCTGCATGTGCATGTTAAGTTTTTCATTATTAGAAGTGTGATAGCCCTTAGAAAGGTGAAGGACTGGAACGGGAGATGACTTGCTGTGTGTAATAGCAACCTCTACTCCTCTACAGTTTGAGAGTCAGGCCCAGGAGGCAGAGCTGCAGGGGCTAACTCAAAAGTGACAATGTCATCAAAGGTGTCCAGGCCAAAACCAGAGGGGTTGTCTGTAAAACACCTTGGCTGTTAACTTTGTACTAAGACACTAAATCAAACTAGGTTTAGAGCAGCTCCATCTTATTAAATCACATCATGGTTTAGGTTGGGAAGGATCTCTGGTCCAACTCCCCTGCTCAAGCCAGGCAACCTAGAGCCAGTTACCTGGGACTGTGTCCAGGCAGCTTTTTTTATATCTCCAAGGATGGAAACTCTACAACCTCTATGTGCAACCTGTGCTGGTGTGCTGGTGTTTGATCACCTTCATTGTGAAAAAAAAAGAGCTAATTTCCTGTGTTTCAGTTTGTACCTGTTGCCTCTTGTCCTCTTATTGACCACCACTGATCAGAGCCTGACTCTGTCCTCTTTGTTACCCTCCCTTCAGATATTTGTCCACATTGATGAGGTTCCCCAGAGCCTTCTCCAGGCTGAACGATCCCAGTTCTCTCAGCCTTTCCTTGTGTGTGAGGGGCACCAGCTCCTTAATAGTCTTTGTGACCTTTCATTGAACTATCAGCAGTATGTCAGTATGTCTCTCATTCTGGGAAGCCCAGAACTGGACATATTGTACCCGAGGTATGGCTTCACAGGTGCAGAGTGGAAGCACCTCCCTTCACCTGCTGGCAATACTTTGTCTAATGCGGCCCAGGATACCATTAGCCCTCTTTGTGGATGGGCAAATTGCTGGAAGATATTCAACTTGGTGTCCTTTAAGACCCTCAGGTCCTTTTTTGACAAGCTACTTTCTAGCTGAGTGACCTCCACCATATATTGGTGCTTGGAGTTGCTCCCTAGGTGCAGGATAGGAACAAAGAAAGGAGAAAAAAAGCAGCTGTTGGGGACAGAGCATGAAGGTCCATGAAACCCAGTAGTTTAGTGGAACAAGTTTGAGTGGGAAGAGGAAGGCATGACTTGATGAAGAATAGAAGATACAGCTTCCTGTGGAAGATACTGTATATTCTCTTGCTATTTTCAAAAAGTACAGTGAAGGACTCTGAATGGTCTCAAACGGTTTAGCTCTGAAAACCATTGAACTTTGGAATAGTAAAGATGGTGTTCATCAAGACTGATACCTTTGGAGGAGCACATTTATGAACTAAAAAGCACCCTTCTCTCTTGGAAGAAGGAAAGAAAACTCAAGAATTTGCAAGATGTTGGAGAAACAGTGTGTATATGCATTCTGCTTTTTGTCACTACTACAATTAAAGAATAACATTTACGTTTCTTCCAGCTACCAAGATAGTGTGGCAGAAGAAGTATAAAGCGAAAGCTGGTTTTCAGTCACCAGTAGTTAAGGGTTGGAAGCCTCTATGCATAAATGCATAAAAATGGAGGATTATTCATGCGGTTAGATTACCTGCTATTCAGTTTCAACCCATACCTCTCATTTGTGTTCCCTGCTTTAGAAGGTTTAAATGGCACCGCAGAACTTTTCTGAAGAAAATCTTTTATCTGCATATTCTTACCTGTATTTTATTTTAAACCACAATTTGAGAAACAGTGGTCAAAACCTGTCACCAGTTTCATGAAGATTAAAAGGCAAATAGAGGGTTTGGGGACCAAGTGTAGTCCATTCATAGATATACATGAAGTGCCCTGTGGGTGAATCATTTATTATATGATTTTTAATCAGGTTAAATACAGGGTTTTGCATTTTTCTTTAATGGCTTCTGTTTGGTAGGTGAGTTTCTTGCTGGTAGTGCAGTGAGGGATGAGGTTTCCTGTGTGCTTTTTACTGAAGCACCAACCATTGGAGACATCATCAGAGATCAGATGAAACTCAGATGATATCGGTTCTGATGTGCCTTTTCTTATGCTGGTTTGCAAATTGGAAATCTGTTACTTGAACAGATTACATGATCCTTTTTAATTGTTTCGGTCACAAAAAAAAAAAAGAAAGGTAGATTGTAAGAGTAGATAGCTTATCTGACTGATTTTAAGTGTGTGTATATATATAGGCACTATGATTTGTCTCTATTTTCAATACAATATATCAAAAAAGGTCTTCTTAAAAATTATTGCAAATTTTCAGTCTTCTCTGTGGAGTTGATCTGAGGAGAGAGATATAAAAATATGGGAATGTCTTCCTAGAAGTTATCATACTTTCATTCCTTTATTAGCAGAAAGGAACAAATGTTGTGTTAGTTCAAACTGTAATGCACTGTACAAATCAACAATATCAGTCTCTTGTGTAGGAAAAATTTCTTCCTGTTGTTTCTAGACTTAGCTGTTTACCTCTCCCTTGAAACTAATTTTAGCTCATCTAAATTATGCAAATTTTTTATTTTTGTTTGTTTGCTGTTTTTAGGTGAAGGTGGGAGTAGGAGATGGTTTTGATATTGGCATAGATTTAGCATTTACAGCAGAGGTAGTTTTCATCAATTTCTGACAAGAGAATCAAAGTGTTCTTTCTTGGAAGGAGAGATATTGCTTTTCCTTATAAATGATTGACTATTTTGTGGTAGTAGTCTTTATTTATTTGGCTCTCATCATGAAGAATAGCAAACTTATTCAAAATCTCAGTACATCAAAAATATGTCAATACATAAAACATAAGTACTATTCCATACTACAGTCTATGCAAAAAACTATGTTAATAAGATGTGAAGGTTGCACAGCTAAGAAGTCAGAAAACATAAATGATAAGATTCTAGCAGCTACATTAACTGAGCCGCATTTCACATCCTCTGTATTTTATGAAATGCCTTTGACAACATAAATCAGAAAGAAAAGGTGCTATATATGTGCAACATGGCTCGGTTAATGTTGCATTTGGAAACTTAACATCTATATTTTCTGACTGGAGAGTTTTTTAATTATGTAATCTTAGTAGTTCTTTATGTTCTTTTTTTTTTTTTTTACAGTTTCTCTTTTTTAAAAGAGAAGAAAATTGTCTGTACTAATAACGGATTAGCTCATGTTGCTTTGATTTAAACTACAGTAGAAAGCACTATATAGAGAGCACCTCATCCCAGGTACACATTTGATGCCATGTACGTTGCATGGACAACTGGTGTAATCATGCTACTCTGAACTTAATGAGGAAAAGGGGACTACAGGCATGTGTTTGAAGTCCTATCCTTTCTGTCCTGCACGTTAACAGTAGTACAGGGTATGACTGCATTGCAGACTGCAGTGTAGCGTGAGCTACTTGAGCTACCTTTGAAAATGAACTGGCTTGCGTACAAGAAGCAGGTCTACAAGAGTGTGGATCTCCCTCTGACCTAATTCAGCCTTCTGTAGAGCACAGCAAATTGCCCTAGTAGAGCTTTTGGTGGAAGCTCCTTCCCATATCTGAGCTAGTTTGCAGATCTGTGTACTGCACTGCAGTCTTCAACATAGACATATATTTAATGACTCTGCAAAATCCGTTACCTTGCAAGGTCTGGAATGGGAATTATTGTGCTGACACAGAAACGTGCTTTTTATCCTTTTGCTTCCTTGCTCTGGGTCAGAGGGTGAACCAGTATCAAGCCCAGTGTTAATATTTTAAAGGCTTTTAATAAGATTTTAAAGTTCATACTTCAATGTAAAGGCAAACAGTCTAGGAAAGACAGTAACATAGGTGAATGCTGTGACCAATGTATTGTCAAAGGGTCAAAGCTAAGAGAGAGGAAGTAATAGGATTTATAGAATGCATGAATAAAATGCCTGAGCATCAGGATTTCTGATTTACCTCTGATTAGTAGCCTTGACATGAACACCCAGCTTTTTACTTGATTTCCTTTTAGAATTTTTTTTTTTTGGTCAATCAGTGGGAAGTACTTTTAGCCTTCACTAAGACTGTATGTGAAAAAACATGCTGGGGTTAGAGACATGGTGATTTCAGAGGGTAGATCCATGCTGCACTGACTGTGATCACTGAATGTGTGCCCAAGTATCTCAACGTTGATAAGTATATTACATTTTTCTTCTTCCTGTGATCTGGGTAAATATACAGGTGAAGAGCCAGGCTTCTGTGAACCTGAAAGTTCTAGCTAATTTCTTTTACGTATGTGGAAGTCGGAAGGATGATTTTCCCATATAACTTTCTGTTAAACTACAGACAAATGCATGGTTTGAATGTTTAAGGGAAAATACTTAAGGTTTTAGCAGAGTTCTAGCTTTGGAAATCTAGGACTGAAACAGTAGCTCATAGAATCACAGAATGGTAGGGTTGGAAGGGACCTTTAGAAACCATCTAGTCCAACCCCCTTGCAGAAACAGGTCTACCTAGATCAGGTCACACAGGAACATGTCCAGGTGGGTCTTGAAGACCTCCAAGGGAGGAGACTTCACACCCTCCCTGGGCTGGGCAGCCTGTGCCAGGGCTCCCTCACCCTCACAGTAAAATAGGGTTTTGTTATGTTTAAATGGAACTTTTTGTGTTCCAGCTTCATCCCATTACCCCTTGTCCTGTTGCTAGATACCATAGAAAACAGTGATGCCCCAACCTCCTGACACCCACTATTTAGATATTCGTAAATATGAATGAGATCTCCCCTCAGTCTCCTCCTCTCTAGACTAAACAGCCCCGGTTCCCGCAGTCTTTCCTCAGAAGGAAGATGTTCCAGTCCCCTGATCATCTTGGTGGCCCTGTGCTGGACTCTATCCAGAAGTTCTCTGTCCCTCTTGAGCTGGGGAGACCAGAGCTGGACACAGGACTGCAGATGAGGCCTGACCAGGGCAGAGTTAGAGGGGGAGCAGAACCTCCCTCGACTTGCTGGCCACACTCTTCTGGATGCATCGGAAAATCGCAAGGTTTACTTGAAGATTGGATTGGAACTGTGTCATAGCGTTCTATATAGTTATTACTGAATGGCCACTGTAAAGTTAAAAGATTCAGGATTAGATTTGGCTATAACATTTTGTTGACTGGAAGAATGTCCTGTTCTACTGTGAAATACGAGGTGGTGGTGTGGGTTTCTTAATCTGAGCATCCCTCTCACTATACATTTTTGTATTCTAATTTCTGTGTAATTACAGTTCTAGAGTTGCTAGGAAAGCAGGATGCTACTGATGATTACGTTTCTGATGACTGTACTTGTTTCACAATGTTCAGGTCTGTTTCACCGTTTCTCAGAAAAGTAGGCCATTGAATTGAGTAGTGTCATCTTTTCTTTTGACTGCCACCCCACCTCTGGAGGTTCAGCTTTTCTTCTCTCTGTCAGCAGGAATTAATACTAATGAGGCCAGACTCACCCTTCCTCCTTCCCCCCCCTCCCCACTTTTTTTTGTATCATAACACTATAGTCCAAGAGTTCTGAATTGTACTGTTACCTGCTACTGACATTATCCAGGATTTGCCTTTGGGGCACCAAAGAGGTTGCAGGGAGAAGCAATGGTCAATGTTTCCAGGACTCTTTCCATGTGGTGAGTGTCCCTCAAAATGACATGGCAGGGTTTTTTGTGATAGGGGACATATAGAGTTTATTCTGTTATTGATTGTATCTAGCCATTAAAATGGTTTAAAAGTACAGTAGCTATGTATTTCTGGTGTTATTAGTGTACCTATGCTAACACACTAATTCTGTTATATTTTAATTTAAAAAATTATTATAGTGACTGTAATGCTGTCTAATGATCCTTCTCTTTTGACATTAGTTACGGATTACGCATGCAAAAATTGCTTAAAACTTCCATTACTATCAAGGTATTACCTGGACAAAGAATGTCTGCCACAAGACCCCTTGTTCAAGCGAGAATTAAAGATAATGGGCTAAGTTATAGGTTTAATTGGATTTCTCCCACCTCTTCATTCTGCCTGCCAATTTTGTTCCTCTTTTATTCTCATCCTTGTTCACGTTCAGAGTCGTTTAATCACTGATGGTCAATCATACTTCTCCCTAAATAATGCTATTTGTAGTCAGATAGGAGGCAAAGTAATTATTACAGTTTCTGTGCTTGCCTAGAAATAAATTTAAACTCAGGTCTGTTCTCTCTTGAACCATCCCAAGAATATGTACATTACCACAGCAAGCTGAAGTTTCCCAAATTTTCATCTCCTGCATTGTGTGGCCACAAAGAATGTGGGCATAAGGGAAAAAGAGAGGGAGGGTTTACCTTATGAAGAAAGAAGATGCCTGGGTCATTCACTCCAAGTGTTTTAAGTAATTGGCTTCAGATTTGTTTTGTTCTGGGGAGATTTTAATTAAGCTTTTTTATATGCTGTTTAATAAACATTTGTCCATAAGCGGTATCTTGTGATCCCCATCAGTAAAGCAGAAGGATTAATTTGCATGTTGTTTGTTATTTATTTAAATAGCCACAGAAATTACACTGAGTGTTCAGCTAAGGCAGCAGTGATAGGTCTCTGCCTGTAGCATCAGGATTATTGTTTCATTTTTGGTGGGTTTTTTAGGGTTTTTTTGTTTGTTTTGGTTTTGGATTGTTAACTTTTTGGTTGTTTTAAAAAACAATTTGTATTGGGAGAATATGAAGGATATTCAAACAAAAATAACGTATGTGTAAGGTTTGAAGAACAGCTCAGTATCAGTGTTTTATACAAATATCTGGAAGCAGATAGGGAAAACATTTAAGAAATTGGAGCAGTCACCTAGCTTTAGGCAATCAAGATGTTACTGCCTCTTCAGGTTGCGCCCATTTGTGTTATAGTACCTCACAGACCAAATGCTTTCTCACAGGACACAAAAATGTATTGCAGAGAGGTGGTTAGAACATAGGGATGGCTGTATCAGGTCAGATCAAGGGTTCCTGCAGCCCTGTATCCTGCCTCCAGTAAAGGCTTTAATTGGATGCCTAGAGAAGAGTCAGAACAAAGCAAGCATGTGATACTTCCCTCAATACTCTCCAAGCCTCCAGCTATTTTCAGTTCAGGGACTTCCTGAGCCAGATGTGACTCTGTATATTTGGTAACCCTCAAAGGATGTATCTTCTATGAACTTGTCCAGTCACAAGCCCACATAAACTTTCAGCTATCATAATATCATTTGGCAAGGAGTTTCAAACATCTGTAACCTCTGTGACTAGAGAACCCTCTTCTCTTGCAGTTTTAAAATTTGTGTCTTTATTTAATGTCCTAATTGTATTGGACAAGATGCTTTTTTAGCATTCCATCATTTCTTTCTTCCCAGTGTTTTTTCCGTACTCAGAAGGTTATAGGTTCCTTGTGTGGAAACTCTTCTCTACCTTTGATTATTCCTGTTGCATTTCTCCGATGGTTTGTGCTTGACTCTTTCTAATGAATCCAAGAAGTCTGTAGAGAGGGATTTTCCTCTGCAAAAGCTATGTTGATGTTTCTTAATTCTTATTTTCCTTCTTGTCTGTATTGATTTATCCTGAACAGTAATCAGTCCTTTATAATCTTAAATTAGTCAAATTTCTGCTTTTTAAAGAAAATCTTGTAAAAGTCATATTCCAATTCTCACTCATTAAGGGAGCTCCTAGTTAGAGGTTATGTACCATCAGTAGTAATTCAGATATTTCATTCTTGAGTTTGTTTAGATCTCTGAGGTGATACTATGTGGTCTTGAGCATTCTTTCCATTCATTTGTCAGTTTGGCCCATGAATAGTCCCATCAGCTTTAGATGCATTAATTGAGTCTCTCACAAAGGAGGACTCCAGCATGGGAACCTCCCAAGATTTTTCCACAGCGCATACTAGTGAAAAAAAATGTGTTAGGTTTCTCTGTGATGGCTTTTCCCTGTTTTCCCTGAACCTCCTTTTATACCTTGATCGTCAGTCATCACTTCAGACTCCCTGGCAGACCTGTTGCTCCTGATGTATCTGAAGAAATTATTCATTACTCATTTGATTCCCTATCCTAGCTGTTCTTCCAGTTCTTTCTGGCCTGCCTTATTACATTTGAAGTGCCAGATTTACAGTCTTATCTGTTTTCTTGATTTGTACTTGGTGTCAGCTTACTGAAGAATTCCTTTTTGCTTCTAGAAACCTGCAATGAGCCATGCTGATGTCCCTTTGCTCTTCTCAGGTCATTCTTAATAGGTTGTGAATATTGGGTTCTGTGCTTTCCACGTGGTGGTTGTTAAGCAGCTTTGATGCTGCCAGTCAATTTTATTTCTCAGAGCTGTCTGTTAGAGCTTCATTTTAACAAGGTTTCTCCTTTTTATGTAGTTACACTTTTTGAAGTTAAGCACAACAGTAGTAGATTCCTTGGGTTTCATTGTTCCTGTAGGGATGCTCAATTTAACAGTTAAGGTTGCTGATATGTAACAGTTCTGTAGCTGTAGGATGCAGAAGCATATGACTCCTCTGCTCAGGTCTGAGCCAAAGGCAGTGGCTCTTCATGCAAGCTCTCTAACCAGCAGCTCCATGGAAACACGTTCGGCAGTTACCTGATACTTTGGTCTCTGCTTTGTAGTCCACTTGCTCAGTCTACATGGGAGGAGTTGAAGTCTCCCTCTACACAATCTTACACTGTGCCTTTGCTGATCTCACTCTGCGTGCTTCTGCCAGTGTTGCCATAGTCTGGGCATGCCTGATTGTACCAGCACTCACTTTTCTTGATCTGACCGAGCTCTAGGCCACTGCTACTTTGTGAGGTGGAGTTTTATTTATTTCTAAACTCTATGTACAGTATAATGTTACTTCATCATCAACTGTCATTCCTCTGTACTTTTATCATAGGAGGATGCAAAAGAGGAACCCAATAATTGTCTCCCTTCTACCACATTTCAAATACGACTACTGCTACTGCTTTTGTTTGAGGCCTGACGTTCCAGTGATCCAGTTTTTCTTCTACTCCTCCTTCCTTTGTGTAGAAGGCAATGTACTGTTGAATTTTCTTCTTGCCACCCTGTGTACTCTGCAGGCATCGGTGTGCCAAGTTTTCATAGAATCACAGAACAGTAGGGTTGGAAGGGACCTTTAGAGACCATCTAGTACAACCCCCCTGCAGAAGCAGGTCCACTTAGATCAGATCACAAAGGAACATATCCAGGTGGGTCTTGAAGACCTGTAAGGAAGGAGACCTCACACCCTCCCTGGGCTGGGCAGCCTGTGCCAGGGCTCCCTCACCTCACAGTAAAATAGAGTTTTGTTATGTTTAAATGGAACTTTTTGTGTTCCAGCTTCATCCCATTACCCCTGTCCTGTTGCTAGATACCATAGAAAACAGTGATGCCAACCTGCTGACACCCACTATTTAGATATTCGTAAATATGAATGAGATCTCCCCTCAGTCTCCTCCTCTCTAGACTAAACAGCCCCGGTTCCTGCAGTCTTTCCTCAGAAGGAAGATGTTCCAGTCCCCTGATCATCTTGGTGGCCCTGTGCTGGACTCTCTTCAGAAGTTCTCTGTCCCTCTTGAGCTGGGGAGACCAGAACTGGACACAGGACTGCAGATGAGGCCTGACCAGGGCAGAGTTAGAGGGGGAGCAGAACCTCCCTTGACCTGCTGCCCACACTCTTCTTTATGCATCCCAAAATGCCATTGGCCTTCCTGGCCACAAAGGCAAATTGGTGGCTCATGGTTAGTTTATTATCCATCAGGACTCCCAGGTCTCTCTCTGCAGAGCTATTCTCCAGCAGGTCAATATCCAGCCTGTACTGGTGCATTCTCATTCTTTGATTCTGCTCAGCATCTGTGCTGGTTGATCTAGAATCTCTTTGTATGTGTCATAACAATGCCCTGCTTTTGAAACATGTTTTCTTCTAATCCCCCTTTTTGAGTTTAAAATGTCACTTTCTCGATCCTTAGGTACCAGTGAGCTGGCTCTCATGTTCAAGTGAACTCCAGCCTTCCTGTACAAAGTATCCTTATTCTAGTTCCTAATGAGTCTGATCTCTTGCTTTGTCACCATCCTGTCAACCAGGCATTGAAATTCTTTCCTAGAGGCACATATTTTGCTGTCATGATAACTGTCCTTTTCTTCCTAGTGTTACTGGAACCCAGATGGACCATAACATAGCTTTCTCCTCAGCATTTCCTAGGAACCATTCCAGGCTCCGTGACCATCGCAGCTGATGGGCAAATCAGCATGTGGTGTTCTGTCAGATCCCAGACTTCAGTGGTCTGTTTGCCTGATGATGTTTCCAGCACACCCATTTTAGTTTGCATTATAACTGCTTCATTTATGCATCAGCGGGGACAGAGTATTTATCAAAAAAGATTACTTTAGTCATAGAAGCATCTAACTGCCTGTGGAATGATGATGAAGGAAATGGACGTGTAAGAAAAGAGGACAGTGCATAAGTGGGGTTATAGTGCTGAGCTTAGGAGTCAGCAAGAAGTAGAGCTAACAGCCTTTGGCAGAAGTAATAGGAGCAGATCAAGTTGTGACAGTAGATTTAAATACATGTATGTGTAGGTAGGAAGGCTGTTTGGGAATTTATATTATTAATTATCACCTAGCAAATATTGGATTGTTGAATAAATGTAGTAAGTTAACTCTGAGTAGAACAGGTATGTGTTTACATGTTGAGTAAAGGGATTTATCAATGTATCAGAGACTCAGTGGGAACAATTCAGAGATGAAAGCATTTCAGATGAGACATTTGTTTAGGGCAAAGGGGGATCCATTCTAGAAGGGTGAAGTCCTGTGTTGTGTCCGGCATCCATCTGAAATAATACTAAATACCAGTGTTCAGGGAAAAAGCACAAGTGCCTAAAACAGGGGCAATATAGACACAGTATCAGGAGGTTGTTGGAAGTGTGCTATTTCATATATCTCAAGAAAATGTCTATGTCTGTTGATACAAGGATTACAAAGTAAACTGATGCAGAAAATTCCATTGACTTTATAATTGAGTTGCTTTTTGTTGTAACTTAAATTCTCAGGATGTGTGTGGGTTTCTCAATGTGTGGTGCATGTGTTATTAGGACCTTAACAGGTTATTTTGTGTTGCGCTGCTGTTTTGTTTTTAGTTTTTTTAAAAAAGATTTATCTTAGGGGGGAGGAGACCGAGAGAGATTGAACTCAGCCAAAACAAACCTGCCAAACCCCATTGTAAAACTTATGCACAGATGTATACACAAAATCTAAAAACCTGAGAGTTGTGGGGAAAACATTTGAGTACTTCATTGCTGAAAAAAGGCATTTCTATTTCAATGTCCTTTTTAGAGTTGAGCCTTTTTTATGATTCTGCTTTTGGGTCAGTACGTCAGAATGATTCCTCTGTTGATTTACCTCAGCAGTGTGCCTATGGAGAGCAAATGTTGGAAAGAACTGATTCTGTATTTTAGGACTGGGCATTATGGGATCACGATGTTGGGAAGCATGATATTTCCCTTAGTTACTCTTTTCAGGAAGAACTTCTATACAGAGCACTCAGGCTTGTTCCTCCTGCTCAAGCAAGAAGATCTGCAGACTTGCATTAACTGCTGAGTAAGAGAATAAGACTGTTGGGTCAGGTGTGTAGCGGAGGGTATCACTTCTAATCAGATTGGCCTAAAGAGGTGACCTGGTTTCATTTCACATCCTCTTCCCCCAACTCATGCATTTGCTTTGCTTGGCTCTTCCAACAGATACCACCTCAGTATGGTCAGCAAGGTGTGAGTGGCTACTGCCAGCAGGGCCAGCAGCCGTACTACAACCAGCAGCCGCAGCCTCAGCACCTGCCGCCGCAGGCACAATACCTGTCACAGGCTCAGCAGAGGTACCAGGCTCAACAGGTAAGCACTGTTCTCCACTACTGACGGTCACGCTGGAGCTGGAAGTATAGAAATGATCTATGTGAAATGAATGAAACTCACCTGCCCCTTTTCAGGGGAGCAATGTTGAAACCAAAATTAAACAAACGTGGAATCAGACAACACCCTTCTGAAAAGTCTTTGGGGATACACACACACAAACACATCTGCACACAATTTCAAGCTTTATTTTATATCAACTTTTTTGAACAAAGCCTGTGTATATATCCCAACAATTATTTATTCTGCTTTTGAAGAGAAGTAGCTGTTTCTTGATCAGGTGTTTGTGGATACTGGAGGTTTTCCATGCTTTTCTTTTGTTTACCGCTCACAAGACAGACATTGTTGAGAGCTCCTGTATCTAACATGGTCACTGCTGTTTTGTTTCTCATGTCATTTTATTGGTTGAGTTCAAGGCATTTTGGAGCTGCTTTGTCAAGGGAGCTTCTTAAGAAATAGTTTTAATTGATAGTACAGCTATTAATTTGAGTGTTGTCAGTTTGCACATCCAGTTAGTGAAACTGCGTAATTCAATACCCATTGCTGTTCTTCAATTGTGTTCTTTATGTTAGCCATTAAAATTAATTTAAAGTGATTCTGTTTTTAACTAACATTAGAAATGATAGTGTATGGTCTGCTTCCCAGAGAGTGAGAAACACGCAGATTTTAGGGTACTGAACAAAATGGATGTGCATAGCTGATGCAGCTGAATGGGTAAGCTCAGTTCTATCTGCAGTCTCAGCTCTGTTAATCACAGAAAGGTGATCTGGAAATGGAAGGATGAAACGAAAGCATACTCGCCATCCTGGGAAATCTAACAAAAGTGAGTTGCTCAAGACTAGGTATTAGTGGAAGCATCAGCACTTGCTGCAAATCACTAGGGAATTCTATCAGGTATGGTTGATTAACATTTTGAGATAATGCTGGTGCAATGTAGAAATCTTAGCTTGAAATAAAAATAGTGTGTAAAATAAACTAACAAAAGATGCCTTAAGTAGCGATGATACAGGAGGCTCCCCTCCTTTGATTATAAAATAAAGCTATGATAATTTCACTGTGTAATTACATGTTAATTTTTCTTCATCTACATTTTAAAATTCCATTGAGAATTAACTTTTTTCATTAAAATGCTGGATGGTTTATGAAATAGAATTCTTAATTGTATCTATGATATTCTCGTAAATGTCACCACTTTCTGTCTTTTGGATTGCGTGTAGCTGCGATTTTAAAGATTGCAGTTGTGTCTTTAAATTTAATTTTCTCCCATTTTGCTTTGGCATTAAGTGCTTGATTTCTCTATGACTTGAAAAAACTGTTAATAAGCATCTTGGTATAAAGTCTTAGCAGAGAAAGTCCTAGTAATACAGCCTGTGAGATAGGAGAAACACAGTTGGTCCAATATCTAGATTGTACAGTTTGTGAATTTGAAATGTTGTTTTTTTCTGCCTTGGACACCTCATCATATATTGAATACTGCCAGTTGACTGTATTAAGTATTTTAGTTTAAAAATTATACAAAACATACCAACTACATCTACACCTTAGGAAATAACAAGATACTGATTTATCCATGTTCCAGTTACATCATTTGTTATCCCAGCCAGTAAAGTGAAGATATATGTAATCAGGTGAGGAGTATCTTAGAGAGGATATTGACAAAATGAGAGTAAAGTGTCAGAGAACTAGGATGAAGAGAAGGCAAGGACAGATTCACATCTAGAATACAGTAGCTTTGACATAGCTAGATTTCTTATTTGAGAGTGCATTGAAGGAGTGTCTAAATCCAGGCTCCAAGGGTGTTACAGGCCTCTCAAGGTCAATAGGCATTTTTGCCTGAATCTGCAAATTCAGATGGTAACGTTAGGTCCTCACCAACACAGTGTTGTGGTTGGTAAATCCTCTTTGAGAATCACACCTGAAATGCTTTGTGGTTTGTTAATAGCTGCTTGGTTATCCTTTTCTTAAGAAGTGGTTGACCTCTTAAGTTTTGAACTCTGATCCCAAGTTCTCAATTACACAGACTGTTCCTGGAGTATTTCTGTGTAGATGGGACTATTTCATATAAATAATAAGCATCCCTTAACACCTTGGGGGTTGCTCCTTTTCTCTATCTCGAGATTGGTTTCATGACTGATCATCCCCCTGTCTCAAGAAGGGTCATGAGGTGTGAACATCTCCACTCTAATGTTTCTCAGTAAAATCTCACTGTTGTGTTCTTCAAAATTATGGGCAGAGACTGGACAAGGGAGGTTACAACTCGATAAAAGAAAAATAATTAAAAGCCACCAGAATTACTGTGAGGGTTTTCAAACACCGGAGGGAACCCAGAGAGACTAGACTCTCCATCCTTGGAAATGCTAAAAATGCAATTAGACAAGGCCCCCAAACACCATGTTGTTATTAGTCTTGCTCTCAACAGAAGTTTTGACTACCTGACCTCTCTCTGAAGGCCTCTTCGATTCTGTGTTGCTTTAATATTGGCTTTACATATTCTAACAGAATTTTTAAATCAACTACAAGATGATAAAATACCTGTTGTACCAGTTGGTGTATCTTTCTTATTTCTGCACTTAAAAATATCAGTACATCCTGTTTATATAATCCTGTGATTTTGAAAGCTAAGGTAGTCTCAGTCGTACAATCTGTCATCCTTTCTGTCTGTCATCCTTAGTTTTGCTCTTTCTTTCCAGCTTGCAAATGAATATCCTCTGTGTTTCCTGTATTTTTAATGACATATTTTCTTGACTTTTTGTATTGATTTTGTTGCTTTTTGCACTCAGCAATGGTGTAAAGTCCTAATTTTGAATAGTCATAACTTTGAGGAATGCATGAAGTCAATTGATTCAGGATGTCAGCCTTGAGAAATGAAGCTAACCTCTGAAGATGGTTTTTCCTCATGCTGACCAGGCAGAATTATGGGTAAACTTTAGAGTACAGGTGTTTTTCCTAGACAGCACAGCTGCATCATGAATCAAGAGATGACTCTTAATAATATTTAAGTAGTTCATGGTAGCCTCAGCTGTGGATCAGGACAATTTATTCTGGTGTTTCTCCAAGTACATAACAAAAAGGTGGTCTTTGCCCCAAAGAGTTTGCATGCTGTTTTGTGCCTGATGGACTGGAAGCTGAACTTACTTTTGTAGCAGGGGTACAGTTGTGAGGTGAAAAAAGATTCACATTGTTTTAGGGTAAATAAGCCGTCTCCATGATTGCTGTCTTTATGATGTGAGTGTGATTGAACTGGTTTTACTAGAGGATGGAGGAGAGAGGTGTAGACTGAAGAAAGGGGGCTTCTCAGTAGTTTGCTGCCTTTTGCTGTACTGTTTTTTCTTTATTTCCCTAGTAGATTTATGTCAATCTGGTTTGGAGATTGTCAAGCTGAAAGTAGTGTTTATTTTGGATGGATGATGAATTTTTTTCTTGCCACCAGTTTCATTTTATGTAAAACCTCGTGGTGTGATATACTGGATATTCTGTTACGGGGAGAAAACTGATAGAACATTTAATATAGATAATGTTTTATTTTTTACTCTTTTAGATATAATGTGAGTGAGCTTCTGCAGTCAGTTGTAACTCATAGTGTTGTGCCTTGGAATTAGTACTTGTCTTCATTTCTCATGTATTGTGGAAGTGTGAAGCCATTGTTCCTTTTCCTTGACTCACTTGCATTCAATATGCAATCTTGTCAATAAAACTAAACAGATAAAATAATTTCTAGGACTGTTCCAGTGACTTGTGACTTTCCATTTTTCTAATAAGCATAAAGAGGAAGGAGAAGTATGGGATTTATTTGAATGTTTGAACTATAAGTTGTTTAGATCTTTGTTGAATTGATTTCATGGTGGGCAGAAAGGGAGTTTCATAAGAGGTGATTTGATAGTAATACTGGCATAGTTTACTATAGAGCCATATTGCAAGCCAGCATCAGTCATTCCCTCTTCATATCAGGAGCCTGCTGTGTAAAAACCATTAAAGGAAGAGCTTTGTTTTAAGCAAATTTATTGCAGTAGCAGATTCATTGATCATTAGATATTGCCAGTAGCTGTAGATACCGTCTTGGGTTGTTTTTTTGGTTTTTTAAAAAACTTTTTGCCTTCAATGCTCTTCAAAAGAAAAAAGAGAAAGAAAGATGTGCTACAGTACTACAGTATTGCCCTTGGCAGGGTTTTGTGTCTTGAAATGGCATATAAATGAATAAATGCTTCAGTTGTTGTTGCAATTTTAAATCTTTTGCCATAAGTAGAAGTGATATTTTGCTCAAGAATGCCATGTAATTGCAAGCTTAAACTGTCATCATTAAACATTATTTTGTTAAGATAGTATGATGTATATTTTGGATTGTGCTTTCCAATTGGCTTTAAAAAGCCATGTTGATGTAGTTTTTTGTTTTATGTAGCATGTGTTCATATATATTGAGATAGGATCATGCCTTTGAGGTTTATTGTGTTATTTTATGAGTTGGGACCATATCACTTTTTGACAGATGAAATAGATCTGCAAAATAATTATGGTCTCACTCTTAGTTAAATGAAAATAGCAATTTTATTCTACACCTGCTACTGTTATCCTGTTTTACGTGTTCCTGGAAGGTTTCTGCATGCGAGTCTCCAGAACAGGATGGTATTAGGCTGATCCTTTTTTTTTCACATGCGGACATAAGTTTAAAAGGGGAAAAAAGTGTGGCAGGTTCTTGAGGTGGGGCATGCATGTCCACTTTCTGTGGTCCTTCTGGTTAACATTGTGCATGAAGAGGCTTTGTGTATGTGTTTTTACATCATTCCCTTGTGGTTACAGTGATTTTGTTTTGTTTGTTTGTTTTATATGCCTGAAAGGAATAGTCAGGTACTTCAGGCTCAGTCTTTAGTCTGGTTTTATTTAAAAGGAGAAAGTGTTTTATAAACAAGAAACAGGACTCTCTCACTGGCAGGTCTTAATGTTCTAAAAGCTGGCCAAAACCTTGTTTCCTACCTCCAGTATAATACTTCGCCTACTGATAAGAGCTGCTACTTGGTGAGTGTTGTTGATTTTTTTCAATGTAAATTGCTACAGGACAAATAAAAGAGTTGGGTTTGGTTTGGTTTGTTTTTGCTTGGAGTGGGCCAGGAGGATGAATGCAGTTAAAGGCAGTAAGAATTTGTTTTAGTAATCCTAGATAGAGAGGTATTCACAGCAGGAAGGCAGCATGTGTGAGGAGATGGGAAGCATCTCTGGTGACACCTCAGTTGATCTCTCTGGGCAAAGGGCTGGGAAGCACTTAAACTCCCACAAGGGGCTGCAACTTCTTTTCATTTCCCTGAAATGAGATCAATGGTGACAATGGTTTGAACTAGTCTCCATTGCAAGCCTGAGATGTTGATGAGAATGTTCTTGTGCAGACATCTGTTTCTAGTGTTGAGTCAGTGCAAGGTAGGACAGATAAACATTTGAAACAGTCTTTGAAAATGTGAACAAAATGTGAAACTAATTAATGTGTTTTCATGTCCAAGCTGTATGGCTGTCATGAAAACAGAACAAATTGTATTGTGGCAAAATGCATCAAATTATTAAAGCGATTTTGGTACAATGAGGATGAAATCTTGTTTTTAAAGTCAATGTGAGCTGCTAAAGTTATTTTAAAAGTGTAATAAGCAGCATGTTAATTAACATTGTCAAGCTGTTTTGGGGTGTATCACTGTACAAAAATACTGTTGTTTTAAGTTAGGAATAGTTGTGTTATATGCAAATACAAAATTCATTAGTAAGTAATACATACAATCCTTAATGAGGCCAAAATTAAGTTTTATACCTCAATACAATTACTCTTTTTTAATAAAATTTTCTCCTTTAAGTTATTAGAAAATGGAACAGAATTATCATTTGACTGTACTGTAGTTTAGTCTCAGATCCTGCAGAATGTAAATTAAACTTACTTAAGAAGTAACATATAATTGCCCATATCTGAAAGTTGTATTAAAAGGACAGAAGGACAAACAATTTTTAACTCTTGTGTCTGTAATCACCTACAACTAGATGAGTGGTTATACTTAATATTTGTTGTGTTAGGAACCACAGAAAAACTGGTAAAGAACAAGCTTATATGTTAATCTGACATTTGCTGCCAGGCATGTAGGAAAGCATTCTTTGTGGAAGTTGGCTATTACAGTTATATGAGAACTCATAATCAAATTTAATGTTCAGAAGATACTGTTGCCTGCCATCAGCAGCAGTGGCTGACACCACTACTCAAGTACCATAAATCCTTCATGGCTTCTGTCATCTGGGCAACAGAGGTGCCTAGTGCCCAGCCCATATTCACACTGTCTTGAAATGCTGGGGTTGTTTTCAGCTTAGAAGCAATAATCTTTTTTTCCAGTGTGAAGAGGTAGAAGGGAGTAGCGATTCCTTTAAACCATTCAACCACAAATTCATGGCACTGAGAACTTTTGCTTCTAAGGTACGCTTGTTGGTTGGCTTTTCAAAATCAGGGCTGCGTGTATATAGTGAGCAGACACATGCCTAACAAGAGCGAGCTTGAGTGAAGATACTTATACAGATACGTGTACTTCTGCCAGCTTTTTCTCATCCTTTCTGTAGGAACTGAAATAAGAGTCAAAGGAAAACAACAGTGTAACTTTTTATGAAGACGTCCGTTTTGGTACACTGAATCTTTTGTTGCCAGCCTATTTCAGAGAGATCGAATAGATATCAAAAGGCAGAATACAGTCCTGACTTTTTGCATCTGTAATAGAGCTTAGCTGGACTTGGGAGGAGGAGGGAAGGGGAGCAGGCTTTCAGCAACTGGCTTCCAAACTCACACACTGCAACTTAAATCCTGGCTTCCAGACAAACCACCAGTGACTAGCACCTCTGAAAGGCAGTTGTCACCTCACTTTGCTGAATACTGAAGTGATTTAAAAACAGGCAGACTGTTGATATACTTAAGAACTGTACTGATCTTGTGCATAAAACTAATTTACCCTTTTTGAGTCTTTCTTAAGCACATTATGTTTTTAGGAAGGACAAATGAGGTTTGAACCTATGTAGGTTAAATGAACATAATTGATTGAAGTCTTTGCCAGTTAGATTCTTGCTTTATAAAATTTTATATCATAGTCATGATGCTATCATAACAGCAAGTGAGTGTTAAGCATATGGCTACTTATCTGTGAGGTAGAGGTTACTCACTCATCTCAGAAGTTCAGTGGAACCGTGACTCCTGTTGCGCTATGTCTTTTCCCAGTAGCAGGGGTAGCTGGTGATTGTCCATTTGGGGAACGCTCTGTTTGCTCAGCATTGTTTATATCATTGCAGGAAATATGTCAAAGCTTTCTCTTTTTCTCTCAGTGATTTATATCTGTATTTATAAGATTATAATAGGTGTTAGCTTGTCAGACTTCGAGAATGATTTTCCAGAGCCAAGTAGCTACCAGGAGCAGAGTCAGGCAGAAAAAGCAAGGATAATTGTCTGTAAACTCACACCTAGGCACGAACAACAAAATTGAGGGCATAGCACGGAGCAGCACTCACAGAGGCGCAGGCTTATATTTCCTGAAGACATGTTGACCAAACCCACGAAACTGCATTTGGATTTTGAGAAGACTTTCTCAAACCTGTTATTTTTAAAGCAGGCATTTACTGACAATGGTGATCAATTTAACCAAGTAAAAATCAGCTCAAGTCTTATTAGGTCTGAAACCTTTAAAGTTAGCATATATAATTACTTCTCTCACATACCTGTCTTTATAGTAACTTGAACTTGTTAAGTGGTATTACCGGGCAAGGATAAGTATTTTATCTTGCAAAGTGGTAATTCTGTTTAGGTATGAAATGTAGCAAGCTTGTTTATGCTGCTGTTTTATAGTCTTCCAAAGGGCTGTCAGTGAAAGTATTTGTTTGCGTGTGTGTTGTCTTCACAATTGTGTGGCACTTCTAGTTTAAAGTTCCCTCATTGTAGTTAAATGTTTTCCCTGTCTGTATGTTCTTTCACTGTGCTCTTGATTTTCTGCTGAAAGTAGGCTTTTCTGTTTGCAATTTGAAGGAGGATTTTGAAGGTCAGCTTTCTTCTCCTGAGAAACCAGCAAGTGCACCTTTTCAGGCATCTGCTGCTGATGGGGGTGTGATGATATCTGGGCATATAGTCAGAGGAGATGGGTCAGAGCACACTGTAAACCTGTTTGGCAGGAATGTGCATGACCACCTGTACCCTGCTGGTTTTTAATTTTTATTCCCGTGTTCTTGTATCATTCTAATCCTAGTAGACATATCACAGCTCTTGTGCTTTTAAGGTAAGCAATGTAGAAAGGCCTGAATCCTGATGAATTTTTCATGTGCTAAAATGAAGTTAGCTTACAGTATCATAAAGAAACTCTGGCAACAGGAACCTCCTTTCAGATAAATCAGAAAGAGAAAATTTAGTCTGGGGGATGAGAAGTCCTGTTTTGCTCCTTTACCTTTAAGTGGTCAGTTACTTACTTGCAATCATTTGTAGATTAGATGGGCAATGACCATAGCAATCATCTCTGCAAAGTATTGTAGTGCAAAACGTGGGGATGCCGAATCATCTTTTTTTCAAACTAAAAACTTCAACATTTAAAAGTAGATCCTGAAAGGAAAAAAAATTCATCTCAACTACAAAAATTGCACAAAAATTTATCACAGATTTTGTCTTTCATCCACAGAGTAGTATTGTTGTGTGATGGTGGTATTATTTGAAGTTTCTAAATTCTGATTTCTCTCAGTATTTAAATCACAGAAGGTTAATTAAAGCAGTTCTTTGTTTTGCGATTGCTTGGAAATATTAACCTCACAAAGCCTGCATTAAATCAGTGAAGTGATAGAATTGCATTTGCTTTATAAAATAACTCTACAAGAGCAAAGACAAAGCCATTTATAGTTCAGTGCCATTAATTGCTTGGCATTTAGATATTAGTGTAGGAGGCTATTAATTAGCTTGATAGTAAAAGTATTGGAATGCAGGCTGATAAAAAAATATTTGTCTCTAGGAGAGTAGCAGTCATAACTATTGTTCCTCCCCATACCATCTACTTATTACTCTATGATGATTTTCTTTTACTGTTATTCTGAGAGCAGAATTAATATCCCAGAAATAATTTTATCCATATCTTTTGAAGTTCAGCAGTAACTTAAACAGAACAGTGAGTTTATCAAAAGATACCTGATCATATAACAGTCATTTACTTTATGATCCATTAATCTGATGGCTGTTCATAGACAAAGTTGTCCATACAAATGTTTTAGAATATAAATATAAATGTTTTAAGAAATTTTAAAAGGCAAATAGTGTAGTACAGTGAATGAAGTGATAAAGTTGTAAAGTCTGAAATGTATTAATAAATCTGAGAGGTAGGGTTTTGTTGGGTTTGGGTTTTTTTCCCCAGTTCTCTATGAGCAGTATATATTCCAAATTTCAGTGGTCTTGTAAATTACACCTCATGGCCAGTTGCAATACAGCAGTATTCTCTTATGGCTTTTAAATTACCACATGTTATTTCCCTCAGAGGTAGGGAAAATAAGTTTGTTAATGTTTCCTGGCATAAAATTTACCACTGTATTTTTTTTATCTGCCCATATTTTCTTTAATAATTGAAGATGTTCAGTGTACATATATTCGGTTTTGTTTTCTGCATTTTGTATTGGGACTTTTTGTTGAGACAATGTATTATATCTGAATATAGATTAGCATATATTTTATATGCATTCATCATCCTTTCCCGTATTTCTCTTTTACTGCATTTCTCTCCCACTGTTGTAGGATTTAGAATAGATTTTGGACCGTGCAGCTGAAATCTCACAGAGTGTTTTAGTTGTTGTAGTTACATATGGACAACAAAGAATGAAGCAACAAATCAAAGTAAATAAAGTACCACTTAAAAAACAAGTTTACATGTTGACTAAACTGCCTGGTGTTTTTGTTGCGGGAGAAAGAACAACTGTTGGTCTTGGTGAGCTGTCTCTTAATAAATCAAGCTCTACAGGATAGCAGTCTCTCTCTTCATGACTTCCTTGCACTTCTCTCTGATTGCTGAGTGCCTGTCTTGAGTATCTTCCACATGTGTGTTTTTAAGTAGAAAATCAAATTGCATATGAGTTCAGAGTGTCTGCCTACTGAATTCATAAAGATTGTACTCCTTCGGCCTTATAGAAAAGATTTATTGTTGCTTTATTGCATAACTATCCTTAACCAATTTTTAATGAACGACACTGCTTTTTTGTTGCTGTATTAAAGAGTAGTCAGCAGTCTGGTCTCAGAGTTTTAAGGTTTTCATCACTTTCACTTTTCTCCACACTCTTACACCCTCATCCCACCACTACCAATACCAGCCCAACTGGGAATACTTTCTTTTGAAAAAGTTCTAGTGTTGGTGATGAAGACTTCAAAGATTAAACTAAAAGCACTAAATGATTAAAGTGTTGTATTGTGCAGTCTGTTGAATTGCTTCTGCTGGTAGGTACTTCCTTCTGGAAATTATTGTTCTCTTGCTGTAAATTACTGATCTCTTTTCACTCCTTGGACTAAGATACTTTTCCACGTGGTGACTGGACTTAAGATTGTTGCACAGATACTCTGTGTCTTGACAGACTTCAGAGAAAGAGAGACTAGTAATGCAGCTAAATCTCTGTCTTCAATAGCCCCTTATGTAAGATGATAATATGGAAAAAGTAAGTTAGCCAAATCTGTGTAGACCAGCTGAGAAAACCCTCTTTACCAAAGTTATTACAGAGTTATTTGCATTTGAGCTTCAATTCCATCTCCTGTGATTCTGTTGTTGATAAAGTAGTGAAAAAACCTCATTTCAACAATTTCTTTTGAGACTGGCATGGTGGAATACTGAGGACTAAGTTACCAGTTGTCACTGGACTGTAATGTAAATGTAATCTATAACATAATAGAGCTTTTTATTGGAGGGTTGGTAGGAAACAAACCCACAAAACAAATGTCGCCGTTCTGAGGGTTTGTTTTTTTTGTAATGTGACCTCAGTGGTGTTTTAGGTGTTGCTTGCAACCCTTTCTCACAGATTTTTGAATTTTCATGAGCCTTCAGATAAGACCTGGCTTTTACCTTGAAGCACAGCTATGGATGTGCCCCTAAGAAGCACCGAAAAACTGTTTCCTGGTCTCAAGCGGGGAAGTCTCATCCTTGGGTACCTAGCTCGATTAGCCTAGAGGTAGCAGCTGCTCTCGGTGCAGCTTTTCTCTTTATTCTGTAAGCTGGCTTCAGGCTTTCAGCTCTGCTGTAAGCTGCGGGCAGTGCTCTGACCTCGTTTCTGCCAGCAAGCTGTATGCTTAGGAGAGCTTCCTCGCTTGCAGCAGGCAGTCTGGGGTAGACTGCTGCGCTCTGGGGCACGGAGCCCCACAGCTCCCTACTTCTGCAGCAGCCAAGCTGAAAGAAATGGCAGGTTTTAAATCCTGCCCCTCTCCTGCATTTTGTTGGGTTTAGCTCTTTTCCTCGGGGAGCGATGCAGAGCTGTTTCTCAACCCAGCTTCATGTCTCAGGTTTGCTGAAGAGATGCGTTTCTCGTGGAGTTTTAGGAAGGACTAGTGTGGCAGGGCAGGACACTTGGATGGCACACAAAATCTGTAAGTCATCGCATTAGTGTGATAGTCTATCCCAGGTGGCTGTAAAGAATAGGACATACAAAAACTGACAGGGTTCTATTTCTTTCTGGGTTGTTTTTTGTTTGTTTGTTTTAAAAATATAGCTTTCTCAGTGAAAGGATGGGCAGGGAGAGGAAGGAGTAGGTGTAGAAAATGAAAGCATGGTGAGACTGTCCAGCCTTGTAGGGTTTTTTAGGAAAATTCAAAAATGCTCTGTAACCATGGGAGAATTCATGGAAATTAAATGCTTACCTCTTATTTCCAAGTTGCATTTCTCAGATTACCTCTTCACATTCTCTCTCATCTCTTCATTCACACTAGAACTTTATACATCTGTAGAACAAAGAAACTACCTTTTTTTGCCTGTAAATGAAGAACTGACAGCTGTTTATCATCAGGCTGTGCAATGTGCAACTGTCATATTTTAATTACAAACATGAAACTTGACTATTTTTTTCATGTGGCACATTACAAGTATGGGAGAAGAAAACTAGAAGAAATGTCTTCTTTCTGATTAAATCCACTATTGATATGCTCTGTGATCCATGAAATGCAGTGGTGGCGGAAAGAGAATAGCAAGATAAGGGTTTCCGAGAATGATTTCATCTTGGAGCTCTTCTTGCATCGCTTGCTTAACATAGTTCCTGGAGGCCATATAGATGAAACACATGTGAAAATGGGCTGGAGCATTTAGAAGGAGAGACCCTTCTGTCTCATTAGTTGGCTCAGATAACCTGATATGTGACTGGAAGATACACTGTCCAAACAGTCTGTTCTTGTAAGATGTAGGGGGCTGTTTTTTTGACCTTGTCTGGGTTTAAAATGCCCTCAGTGTATTCTGCAGGGGAGAAACCTGAGGTAGATTTTATTTGGTGGTCTGAGTTTCTAATAACTTCCTGAGAATTTTGATAGACTGAGTCTCAGTAATATATTTACTTACCTAACTTATCTTTTGCATCAGCTGCTGCCTGCTATGCTGTTTCTTTCTTCTCCCTCTGCTGTCTTAAGACTTAATTGTTTTTTTGTGATAATTGGGATTGTGAAGGGAGAAAATGGTGTTCCTGTTTTAGTGCTTTGTTTTTTTTTTTAATTAATTAACTTAAAAAGAGATCTAGGAAATAATAAGTTGTAGAATTAAACTGCAGATACTTTGGAAGGGAAGGTATTAATATTGAAGAAGAAGCTGAGATGTCTTACTGACAATGACAAGTCTACACCTGAGGCAGGTTTTCCATATTTCTCCAGGTACCTGCTAGGATTTTTCTCTGAGGAGTTATGTATGATTTCTGGATGAATTGTCTCCTTTTGGAAAAGGAAAGGACTGTTTCGCTTTGGCACTTCTCTGAAGCTCTTGACTCCCACTAGTATCTGTAAGGAAGATGAAGACTGAAATTAACTTGATAAGGCGAAGTATCATCTTCTGAGGGCACAATCCTGCCCTGGCTTGATTGTGGGGAAATGATAACCACCAGAAGGAAGAGCAGTCAGTGCTTGCCAGCCCCACTGAAACAACAGTCAACAAATAGCATCAGTATGCTGAGATAGATGCCAGCCTGTTTCTTGCTGTACTGCAGTAGGGCTGCTTTCCTTGTCTCCATTCAGGTTTCGTGGTATTGGTAGAGGGTTGGCTTGAAATGATTTATGTGTTCTGGTTATGAGCAGGGTTTATTCACTTCATCACATAAACACAGACTAGCACATTTAAGAGGATTACCAGAATGCACTGGTAATCCATCTCCAGTGGTTAGCACTCTCTTGCTTTTTTGTTGGTGCAATAGGTGCTGAGACCTAGAAAACTTCTTTTTTTTTAACCTGAAATCACCTGTTCTCTCTGTGCAATAAGAGATTTCCTTGCTCATTTGTGCACAGTGCTCTCCAGCTGCAAGATACCTATTACCTTTTTTTCAAGGCTTAAGGTTTTTGTTTCGATTAGGGCTTTTTTTTTTTTCTATTTCTGGTTCATAAAATTCAAGACACATACATTTGCATTTCTTCTTGACCCAAGATCTTCTACAAGACCTTTGCACAACATCTGCCCAGGACTCATCCAAACTTGTGTGTTCTTTTGTCCTTACTAGATCATTCCCCACAGGACTGCATTCAGTTGGCTGCTTTCATGAGACTCAGTGTTGCACATGCCCCTGGGCATAACAGTTTTTCTCAGTGAAGCCTTACCTACACTATTCCTCTAACAGGTTGTACTTAGTTGTTGGTTTTGTGCTAACAGCAGGAGTATGTAACTTGGGAAGTGACGTGTTAGGATTAGGCTAAGAGTTGACCTATAGAGTATGTCACTGTTCTGGTAAGTGATTAGGTTTTTTAATTGTAGCTTTTTACTGCAGAAGGTGGAAAGAGGGCAAATGTATCAGTATGTATTTCTCTACACAGAATGTACAGATGCTTGGTTTAAGTGATAACAAGAAATGTTTTTCTTTAGCCCCTCATATATCACTCACCTTCTTTCTGTTCTGTAGTATCCCTTCAGAGATGAGTAAAATAAACTTGTATCGAAGGGCTGTGAGCTCCTTTTGGCTGTTATACTCTGTCCTGACTTCCATTCTCAAGTGGCCTGGGAAAAAAAACCCACACATTTGCTTTCAATTTTGGTGTTGTCACATTGCTGTAGCATTCAATGCTCTCACACTTCCAGTCTTCTAAGGATCAACCAACTGAATCAAGAACATAAGCTAAAATAGTTTTTAATGAGTTTTTCAAATCGAAGTCTAGTATATTATTTTCCATAAATTACTTTCCTTTTATTTAACCATCATGGTACTTATCTTCCTGGGTGGTCCTGTTATCCCTCTAAAATCTGCTACAGTAGAAGTGGATGAAGCCTGAACGATATTTCTCACCCAGCCCTTCTTTAAATGTGGTTTCCCCCAAACATTAATATTTTTGCTATGCTTTCATTTTCCATTAAAAATAATTTAAATTACTTAATAATTAGATGTTATCTTCTTCGTCAGAACTTATTACAAATGTGCATTTCATCTCTATGGTTTCAAGCATTATCAGCACTGTATTCATTTGGGTTGGCAGAAAACATGTAAATGTGGAGAGACTTCCTTGTTTTAAACTAGGTCCAGCTAGAGAATGAAAGTGTGACACTAATTAACATTGCACATCAAAGGGGAAAAGGTTGTCTGTCTGTGGCCAACTCCAAAGTGGTTGTGGGACTGGGCTCCTGGCTAGCTGCTGCCAAAGGAGGGAAATTTCCTTCCTCCTTTTGCTTACCCAACCCATCCTGAGGCCAGCTCTGCTCAGTAATCATGATGAAGCTGGGGAAAAGGGGTTACTTTTTTGGCAAGTGTCAAGCTGCTCCATTTCACAAAGTGAAAAGACCACTGACGTGAACTAAGGGGATGTATGTCCAGCTGCAGGAATCAGGAGAGGCAGAACAAAGGGCCTCTGCCTTTCTTGCAAGTTGGTACATTGGCTCACTTGGTCGCTTTAAATGTCTGTCTTAAGTGAAATCCCACACTAGAATTAGAAACTTTATGTTTGTAAGATGAATACAGTCACAGAGAATAAGAGGGAAGAGAATACCTTGTTTCCTCCTTTACTCCTCAGACTACAGAAATCTAGAGCTCTATGTACCACAGTTTGCAGAGCAAGCTAGAGGTGTTCGTGAACAGGAGGTAAATCACTAGTCCTATCTCTGGGGTTGATAAGCAATTGGTTGTTATTATTACCCAAATGTAATAATTGTATATGGATTGGTTTCTGAACAGCTTAGTACATAGGTTTTAGGCTGTGCATATGTAGGCATAGCTCCCTTTTTTATTTTTGACTACCTGTTTCAGAGCATAGACATTTTTTGAAAAGTCTGAAAAGTCTAAAGTTTGACTATTTTGAGTATATGTTTATGATTTGCTGATTATTTGTCCCCGAGCCTTTCCTAAAATCTGATGGGGGAAACCCTGCTTTTAGTTGTTTTACAACTTTGTTGACAGTTTGTGCTATAACAGCTATGATATGATTGGGTTTGTGCCAAGTTGAGAAGTTCTGAGTGGAAACTTGTAGCCTTCTGTTTATAAAAGCCTGGATTTCTCTCTTACGCACATGCTCTTCTTATATGGGAGGAAGGGTTTTCTGTGATTCATAAAAAAATCATAAGCTTTGCTTTCAAAGTCAATACCATTGGTAGATGAAATATTTGGAGTCATAAGAAAAAAATCAAGGATCCCAGGAGAAGATTGAACCTCAGTATCAGTGGGGCACTCCTCAGTCTATATGACTGTAGTGCAGTGCCTGTGTTCCCTCTCTCCAGTCCCCAATAAACCTATTCCTAGGTGCTAGAAAGAAAAATGACCTTTCAAAATTGAAAGTGGGAATTGCCAATTGCATGCGTTTCTTCAGTGATGGAGTTTACTCTAATCTTTCTGTCCTTATTTTTTCATTTTCTCAAAATCTGTTGTTTCTGTTCTGTAGCATGCTGTATATTAACAGAATTTCCTAATGCAGAACTGAAGAAAGGTAGTAGAGATTTCCTCTCTGTTTTTCAGTGGAATTGATGCTAAGCACTATTTTGGTTTTGAAGCCAACCTCTTAGTGAAATATGCTATTGTTTAATTGTCATTATGTTTAGTATATAAATTGACTGTTTTTATTGGACAATGTATATGTGTAAACACATAAAATTATACACACAGCCCCACTCATATTTCATCTGGGAGATTCCCATGCCTGCAGCTTACTGAGAGCAAACTGATTCTCAGCTTCTCAAGAGCTGCTTTCCAAGTTAGGAGTGATCCAAGTATCTTAAATGGCTTTACAGAGAATATAAGAAAGAGTATGTGATCTCAGTCCCATTTGGAGTGCACAGGTATCTGCATCACAACAAACACAGATGTCTGCAGTATTTGTAAAGCACTGTGAAAGTGGTGTGTTTTAAAAAAACAAAGGGTGTAATGTCTGAGGTTTCTAATGTGCTCTTCCCTGCATGGAAAGACATTTCATAGGTAGTCTTCAAATACCCAGGTAAAAGTAAATTTCACTCAACATGCAGTATTTCTCAGGAGAAAATGTGCCATCTTCTGCCTCTTCCACTCTGTTCCGCTTGGAAATTTCAGTAGGAAGAGACGTAAAGTCTTGCAAACGTGTGGCAAAAATCATGCTTGATACCGTGTAAGGAATTAATGGCTCTTTATTTTTCAAAATACCACATTTTGCTTCCCAGCAAAATCTTGTAGTGTCTGTTTTGAAAAAGGAACAATTGTGTTTCTAAAATGACGTCTCCTAAATTGACTGTATTCCATTTAGCCATTTTCACCACTCTTGGTGTTTCTTCTCGTTGTTGTTTTAACAAGTGGTTCTTATTTGGTGTATTTTTTCTAAGAATCAGGAAGGCAAGAGTCCACTGCCGAACTGGAAGTTGAAATCCGGAGTTGCTGGGTTTATTGTAGATGCTTACGCAGTGACAACCCCGAGCCTGCGTGTGTGTGCGTGTGCGTTTTTAAATAAAAATGAAAGCAGAGGTTTGCTCATTTGTTTGCCTATTGTGAAGCTGTCCTGCACCTTTCTATTCCTTTGTACTGGGGTGAAGGCTGTTGAATGGAGGCCTTGTGCCATTTGTTGATTTTAAACCTCACTGTTAATCCACAGGAACCTGCTGGTGTGCACAGCAGGAGAGCTGTGTGACAAGTGGAAATCTGGGCGGGGGGAGCGCGGGGGGTCACAGGGGATAATAATCATTCAACCATCAGCCTTTGTCACCCTTAAGCCTAATTGTTACCCTCTGCTGGTAACCACATTGAAGTGCTGGCCTTTTAAGTGTTTCTTGATTTTTACTTGGCACAGGCTTAGGGATAGGATCGTTTATTGCTGGGTTTACACCATATTGGGTTTGCTGGGGTTTGTTTTATTAGCCCTGTTGAATTTTCAGTGTCCCTTAATATAATTTGGGAGAGTCCAAAGTGGTGGAGGGGTCTGAATGGAGACAGGACGACTGTTAACAAATTTCCCTCTGTCAGGAGCTGGGCTAAAAACAGACAGAAAGTTTTCTGGCTCCACAAGCCAGCTGCCTCGCAGACTCTGTGTATGAGCAGTAGCTGTTGGTAAGGTCACTCAGCTGTTCTAACGTCCCTTTAGAAGCAGCAGCAAGGTGATGTTCAGGCTGTGGTGGGATGGAGCAGAGGACAGCCTCCCCTGACCCTTTGCATTGGGAACACATGTGTGCTTTCAGGTATGTGTCAAAACTGACAGGGAGAGGGTGGGTAAAGCAAATTGAGCTGGTAGTAAACTGGGGAGGGGAAGAAGAGAAATAAATGGTTTAAAAACAACAGAGAAGAACCTTAAAGACAAGAGATCTTTTCTAGCAGTTGGGAACTGGTTCTTCAACTTTCCTTGCCAGTTACACTGGTACTGCACTTGGTGTTGTTTACCTCAAAGAAGTTACTGTGGAAGCTGTTAGAGTAGCTAAAATGAAGCCTGAATGCTCAAGGCTTCACAGTGGGCAAGTGTCCATATGTGTGAAGTAAGCTTGTGTTGTGGGATGTGAGTTGGCATGAGGGAGGTTGTTTCCTTGTTCACCTCTACTTGTTTGTGGTGAGTGTTGTGTTAGGCATTCCCAAAGACTACATGGCCTTGTGTGGAGAGGAAAATCCCCAAGCTGCTGGTGTATAGGCTTTGGAGCTACACTTGATCAAATACATTCTACTTACAAGCTACGGGACACACAGTACCACCAGGAGATGAAGTGATTGTGTTGTGTGCTATGGCCTGATAAGCAAGTGTTTGGAAGTTGTTCCAGTACTAGTGATGGTAAATCCAGGGTTGTTACAGGAGCCTGATCACACAGCATGATTACAATTTTATTTCCAAGTCCAGTCTCCCACTTGGCTCAGTACTTCATCAAAACCCTTGAGAACACATCTCAGAAAGGGACAAATGTTTTGACCACTTTGTGCTTGCTAGCCTTTTATAGTGAAAGGAGGTCCTTCATTTAGCAGGTTGCATTTGTGTGTCTCCTCATGTTCCAGTGGTATGATTCCTGCTGCTTGTTGGCCTCTTGCTCTGCTCTCTGAATATCTTTACAAACGGCGCAGGTCATAGTGGTACCTGTGTGGGCTTGGTACTTACATCACGAAGGTTTAACTAGTAAAAACTTCTAATTAAAAAAACCCATTAGCGTTCAACTGTTGTATTTTCACCTTTCTGTGATGCAGATTTGATTGTAATTACTGAGTCAGGCTAATAACTGTTACAACTGTTGTTGCAGGACATGTCTCAGGAAGGCTATGGAACCAGATCTCAACCTGCTATGGCCCCAGGAAAGCCTAACCATGAAGACTTGAATCTAATCCAGCAAGAAAGACCATCGAGCTTACCAGTAAGAACTTAATGTTTGTTTCAGTATTTTGAAATGAAAGCACTTTGTATAGCATTTAATTGCATCTAGGATGAGCAGATGAGAAATATTGGGAGAAGAAATACTAAACAAGGTTGGTTGTAAACTGTTCTTAAAAATAGAGTGAGAACAAAAAGCTTGTATATAAGTGGACTTTGCTTAGGCTTGTTCTGGTTCAAAATAGCACTGTTTATGTTCATGCATGTTTTGTGCTTGTGCACATGTGTATTTGCATAGAGGAAATGGATTGAGTTTTTTATTTTTATTTTTTTTTAAGCTTTAGGAATTCCATACTTGCACAAAAAATATCTGGTGAGGAAGTGGCTTTTTTTCTGTGCCCTTTTCAAAGGATTTCAGTAGATTTCTGGTTTTGAGTACTGTTGCTAGGAGTTATTTGCTCCAAACCCTCAGCATCAGTATTGAGTTTGATGTGATAATTCCACTACTGTCTATTACTATAGAAATGCAGAAGTGGGAATGATAGTTATACTTGGGCTAAGTTGATCTTCTGGTTAAGAGATTATTTTGGACTAACGTGTCTTCTGAACTCTGTGCATTCTGCTATGGGGGAAGCAGCACAAATTAATATACTTGGAAAAGCTGCTGAAGGTATTTGCATCTTCAAAGGTCTTATTTCAGTATAATGGACAAAGTACTCCTTAACCTTGTCTCTCTTTGTGCCCCTCATGGTTTGAAGATTTTCTTGTTTGTTGGTAGTAAAACAGCATGAATTTAAACCATCTATAATATGTTCAGCTTAAATGATGAACATTTTTTCTAAACTGTGTCTTCTAGCTTGGAATAAAGTTATCATAAGCATATAGAGTATTTTCTGCAGTTCACTGGGTATTGTATGAATTTGCAGTTAGCAGAGGGATCTCTTTGAAGAGTTTACCTTATCAGGGATACCAAATATATTTGTGAAATCTGGTAGTATGTTGTGTTTTATCTGGCACATGGCACTATTGTCAATCCCTTAAAACAGGGCAATAAACATCATCACAGCATTTTAAAGTTACATCTTTGGCACTAGGAGAGTATATGTGCCATAGGTCCTTTACATGATGTTTACATGATCCATACATGAGACATGCATGTCTTGGGAGAAGCTATGGAAACTGGTGTGAGAAAAGTTACCCATTTGCTTTGAACCTTGTATTAGTTTGACAGTTTTTCAGAAAACTTTAAAAAAAAAGAAAAAAAAAAAACCTCCAAACAAGTCTCAAAAGTTAATGCTGGCAGTTACCAGCTGATGTGGACATTGAACTGGTTTGGCAACAACATCTACTCTAAAATCAGTGACATTAAAGGGGATTCTTACCTCCTGGTTTCTCATGAATAGTATTTATTAGGATAGAGAAGTTATGTGTCCACTAATCTTCTCCTAATTTGCCTCTGTTTTTTCTTAAACAGTTGTCCTACTTTTAATCCATGCTCTGTCTTATCTCTGTCATCATGATATCTAAGCAGAGTATTGGGTATTATCTGTGTCCCTGAGTGTCTGGTATATTTAGTAGTTCATTATTAGTCTAGGTATGAGTAAGCTGGTAGTATTAACAGTGAGTGTTAACCATTTTGGCCACATAACTTAAACTCTTAAGCTGGTCCTAAATGCTGTTATTGAGACATTTCATTAATGAAAAGCTTTTATACATAACCAGACAATGCTTTATATACTCAAACCCCCTGCTGTTTGGATATGGAGAGCAGTGGGAAGTATTATTTTGTATTTGGGTTTGGTTTGTTTCTGTTTTGGTTTGGAGTTTTTTGTTTGTTTTTTAATTTTAAAAACTGCATCCCTTCCTAGCTGGTGACAAGGCTTTTTTTTGGTTGTGTGAGCAAATGCCCCATCATCTTGCATCCAAGGAAAATGTCTTGGAAATTGGAACCATTCATACGTTTAAAGCATGATGTATATGCTAAGTGTAACTCTGCTTGGGGTATGAATGGCTTGAACATACGAACACAGTGTTTTTTCCCTGGAGCAGAAGAGTTTTGTATTCAGTGGTGGACTGCTAATGAAAACACAGGATCATTATTCCTTGTTTAGTATTCCTAGTTATAGTGATACTTCAGGATACTAAATATGGCTTCTTAAGCTTGTTTCTAAGATAATGCTGGTCTTCAGGGTAGTAGTAAGTCGTCTTTGTACAGTGAAGCTTGAAATGATAGCAGTGGTGTTACGCTTTTAATAAAATTTGGTTATGTTTTGTTTCATGGTATTCTGGTATTTATACAATTTTCCCGTTATCTCTTTATTTCTTAAGGGCATTGTGTAAAATCACAGCAGCTACATAGCAAGCTTATACAAGTGTCTAAAAACAACAAAAGAGATGTAATACTAAATGGTGAATAGTGCTCTCTGATGTGGCTTTGCAAAAAGAGTTTCCTTTTGATGGATTTGAAGAGAAGCTGGCCACTTTCTGCAGCACTGAATGCTGGCTTGTGTCATCCTTTGGAGAAGTTTTTTTCAGCAGGTTTGTGTCACAGCGCAGCTAAACAGCTCAATAGTTTCCTTCACACATTGTATATAAAAGTCCTGGCATGAATGTTCCCATAAAGTTCAAAGCGGACAAATTTGTAATGTGGGTTGGTTAAAAACAGCTACAAACAAAATATGGCTTTATTAGCCACTTCTAATGGCCTGTCAGATTCTAAGCAATGCTTGCTTTCCTTCTGCTAGCTGCTCTTATATCTGGAGGCTTTGACCTGTGGGTGTCTGACCGTGTGGAGACACTGGGAGCCCAAATGAAAAGTTGCCCAGAACAGTGCTCCGAGCACTTTTGTTGGGGTCACAATTAGAAGGAAATCTCAAGCTTTTGAGAAAACGTGGGAGTTAGGTACTCTGTGAAGGAAAGGAAGTCATAAACAGAAACTGTTCCCTATTAGAGTAGAGGAATAAAGGGGAAGAGGCCTGAATGAAATTGTCTGGAGAACAGCTACTACAGAATATATTTATTGAGACTTAAAGGATAATCGCAAAATACACGTTTCTGCTATTGTGGAAACGCTAGAGCAGACTTAGAGGAAAAAGCTTCCAAATGATATATCTGCAAATTTGTTGTTGCAGTAAAGGAGCTTGTGTCAGCAGTAGGCTGTGTGTGTGTGTCGATGAAGACTAATCCTTTATTTTGTCTTTAATGAGTAATTTTGTAAATGTTCACATTGGATTGTGTTCATAGAATGAAGAGCAGAAAACACACTTTTTTTTTTTACTGGCATTAGTTTGAAAGTCATTTCAGATAGGCATTGGTGTTTTTGCTGTTACTGTTTCCTTAGAAAAAGGTCCTTTTTCCTCTAGTGTCAAGTGTGCTCGTTTGAAATCTGAGGTCAAATGGCCTACCCAAGATTGTCAGGCTTTTGAAACATGGGTTTCTGCTATTTTTTTCTTTTCTTGTTAAAACCTACAGGTAAAGTTTTGTGGCTGCTTAGACAATTGTTAAGCCAGGGCGACTGCAGTCTTGCCGTGTGCCCCATGGTGTACTAGCTGTGATGTCCCGTCTCTTCCACTGCCACTCCTGGACTTTGCCAGTAATGGCCCAGGTTTAACTCGTGGCATTGAAACAGCAGAGAAATAATCACTCTCTTTATTTCTGGGTTAGTTTTTGACTGAATCACTGTATAATTGCATGGGCATCAGTGGAACCTCAGAAGAGGAGATAGGAGTTGGAAGCTATGATGGGAAAGGGGACAGTGGGGACTGCAGCAGTTTTGATTTTAGCCACATTCTAAAAGACTGTATGATCTTGCTGGAAGGATTTAAGATTCTGTCATCCAAGATATGGCGGCACTTCTTTTTGTAAGGTAAGTTTTCTGCCAGTTTATGTCCCCAAGCTGTTTAACTTAGCCAGTGAATGCAAGCCCCTAGATGTGATCATGCACATCTGTAGGCTGTGGGGAAGGTGGGCTTGTGGTGACCCTCAGCTACAGTTGCAAACTGTAGGAAAATTGTGGCCTTGTCTTACAGCTTAGCTCTGGTTCATCTTGTGTTTACTGGAGGTTGGGCAGTGCTGAAGAGAGAAGATGGTATCTGGAGTTGAGCTCATCAATGCTTTACTAGGTCACTCGGAATTCTGAGCTCAGGAATTAATTCTATGACATCATTTATTCACTGGGTCTTTTCATGGAGTCAGAGCAATTTCTGTGAAAAACAAAATAGCAGCCAGCAATAGTGGTAGAATGTCACTTGTATGTTTTGCAATTCCGTGACCTGGGAATTTTGGCTGTAGTTCTGTAACGTCTCTACTTGTATGAGCTTCAGTGCCAGGTAGGTCTTAAATAATACATACTGTTGCTTGGACAGATAAACTTTTTAAGACGCCAGTTGTCATGTTTGATTATGCTCGGTACTCTGGGAAACAGTACATCAGCAATCCCTTCCTGATTTTATTAACTGCTTCACAGTTCTGTTTCACTTCATTTTAACGAGCCTCTAAAGGATGTTTTGAGTGCTGGACGGTCATTCCTCTGGTGGTCACATATTTTTCATTGTAGAAGGGTACTGAATTAGATTTCAGGAGACTTCTGTTGAGTACTAGTAGTTAACCAAATGGATATACTTGGTTCTTGGAACAAGATCATTTTGGATGCATCTTGATAGGTGTAGGCTGTAAGGAAACTCTATGGGAATCCACATTCCCTCTCTCACTTCCTAGAGTATGAAGTAGCTTGGAAAGTCATTTTAAGTAACAGCACTCAAAACAAAACACTCACAATTGCCTTTAATGGGTGAAAACAGTTTCCAGCATTATTTGAGAAACTGTGCTTGAGAATTAGCAAGAGATCCCTCTTCATTTCTCAGAGGTTAAACTACTGGGACAAGGGACTCTGGTGACATTTACACAGAGCTTAGTCCAATAACCTCTAATCATTATCAGGGTGTGGACATTACCGTAATATAGATACTAATTTCCACTGTAGCCCCTCTGGTAAGGACAAATCAGTACTAAAGGAGAGGTGGTACAGCGACCCTCTCTTTTTTGTATTTTTTTTCTTGGATTCTTTGCAGGTAAGCAGATTAAACAGCTTGATCTAAATTTAAGTGATATTTTTAAAATCAAGAATATATCATTTTATTTGAGAAAGAAAGGCGGAAGGGGAAAATCTGTAAATGGGTTCTTGGTAATTCTTGGGAGGCAAATGCAGTTGCCAGTTAGTAGATAGATGTGTAGTACATGATAGTAATTCTGTCCTGTAGTTATTCACTTCTGTTCATGACTCCATATGAAAATAACTGCTTTGGAATATGTTAAACCAAGAACAAGAAGGAAATATGAGTATGCAATACTAGTGAATTAAATTTCTCCATTGTTTTAACACAAGTAGAATAAGACTGGTATGCCTGTTTCCCACTTTCCCTTCTTTTTCTGCAATGTTGTAAAATAACTGAATGATCTTGTTTTCCTTTGTTTGGGTCAAGAAATTTTAGCTGAAAATTGTTACTCTGTGAAAGAAGATTATTGACTCAACAAGCCTTCAATTTTCAGTGAATAACACTCCCACCCTCTAGCTTCAGGAACATGTGGTGCATGCATTCTATTTTAAAGTACAGACTGTAATTTAAAACTGAGGCAGTTTGATGCCCCACTGAACTTTGTTTAAGCCTGGAATAAAAGGAAAAAAAGCTTCAAGTTGCAAAGAAGTGACTAAGCTTTCTCAAAGGCTTTTCTTAGCCATTATGCAGAGAGTTGGAAAAAGGTGCTATTTTTTTTCCAAGTAATTTTAATTCTAGATCAAGTGCAGTTGCTAGTTGGGTTTTTTCCTTCATCTTGCCATTCCTTGTAATAAACCTGTAGCTAGAAAAAGTTTCACATCACATATGTGTATAGAGATATCAAGTATGTGCCTTTCAGTGTGTGTCTGAAGTGCAAAACATGCTCTGTTGTTGGTTCTAATACGCATACAGATTCTGTATAGGGCCTCCTGTTTGTGTCGTCGTGTTGGTCAGAATAGCAGGTAAAAATCCAATGTGAGCCACTGCAGTGTCACTGACATCAGTGATGTTATCAGGGGAGATGAGCTTACACTTAGTGTTATTGAAAATCGTAGCCCACTCAGTGTTCATGCATGTTTTACATTTTGCTTCAGTGAAGCCTGGATTTCACGTAGGTGGTCAAACTGATTCAGTGTCCAAGACTCAACTTGTACAGTCAGTGAGGTTTTGTTGTTGTTTGGTTTGTTTGTTTTGTTTTGTTTTGAAAAGTACAATGAAAGTAGTGCAGAGCAGCCCTGGGCGTATATTGTCCTTGTAAGGTTAAACTCAAACACTGAAACAAAAATAGTTGGTTCTTAAGTATTTGTTGCTATTAAAAATTTGTAATTGTGGTGGTTTAACCCTGTCTGGGTGCCAAGTGCCCACTCCTGCTCCTCAACTGGATAAGAGAAATATAACAAAAGGCTCACAAGCTGAGGTAAGGACGGGGAGATGACTCAGCAATTATTGTCATGGGCAAAACAGACTCAACATGGGGAGAATGGTTTTGATTTATTAAGAATCAATCAAAACAGAGTAGGGAAGTGAGAAATAAAAAACAAATCTCAAAACACCTTCCCCTCATCCCTCTCCTCAGTGGCACAGGGGGATGGGGAATGGGGTTATGGTCAGTTCATCACAGATGGAGTTTGCCACTGTTTCCTCTCAGGGGGAATACTCCTCACACTTCCCACTGCTACAATGTGGAATCCTTGCCATAGGCTACTATTCTTCATGAACTGCCCCAACATGGGTTTCATCCACAGGGGAAACAGTCATTCAGGAACGAACTGCTCCAGTGTGGGTCCCCCCACTGGGTCACAAATCCTGATGGTCCAGTGTGGGCTCTTTTCTCCATGGGTTCCCAGGTCCTGCCAGAAACTTGCTCCAGTGTAGACTTCCCACGAGGTCAAACCCTCCCTCAGGCACCCACCTGCTCCAGTGTGGGGTCCTCTGTGGGCTGTGAGTGGATCTCTGCTCCACCGTGGCCTCCATGGGCTGCAAGAGGCAAGGGCTGCTTCACCACAGGTCACAGGGGAATCTCTCTTCTAGTGCCTGGGCACTTCCGCCGCCTCCTCCGCTGACCTTGGCGTCTGCAGAGATGTTCTGATGTTTTCAGTCCCTCCTTCTTCTGCAGTTTTGCCTCTGCACGGCAACTTCTTCCCCTCCTCACAGATGTGTTACCTCCATTGCTAATGAGCTCGTCCTTGGTCAGCAGCAAGTCCATCTCAGAGCCAACTGGCACTGGCCCTATCAGATACAGGAGAGGCTTCTAGCAGCTCTTTCCTAACGAAGCCACCCCTGTAGTCCCCAGCTACCAAAACCTGGCCACACAAACCCACTACGTTAACGTGAAGAGAAGGTCCTATTGTTCATTTGTGTTTTGTGCTTTATAGGATTCCTTGGTTTTGTTTGATAGATTGATTATATTTATTTTAAAAAGAAGTTAGGTTGTTACTGAAGTATAAAAACTATTTTTGCAAGGTTCTCTAAAAAACATACTGGGGTATTCATGACCTTTTTGTTTTCAAAATATTTTTACAATGTTTACAATATCCTGTAATGAAAAAAAGAAAAAAATAAGATATAAGAAAATTTACAAATGCAAAAAGAAATATTTAGTCTGACCTCCACATGAAACTAATGTAGGAAACCTGCTAAGGGATTATAGATCCCAGCAGTGGTTAAGGTTGCAAAAACTTGTATTTAAATAGGCCAATGCTGTCCTAAGTGGAATGTTAAAAGTATTAGTAGCCTTTTATCTGCAATGTTTTTTGAAGCCATAAAGAGTTGCATTGATGTATCTTAAACTTACAAATACAAGGACAATATTGGTGTCAATTCAGCAATTAAAGAAATTAGATTTAATCTGGGTAGTTGAAGGTTGGTGTTTTTTCCCTTCCAGTTGTTCCCTCTCCCAGAGGCTCTTGCTTCCATAGCCAGCAACTGAACTGCACTCGTGGTAGCCCTTGAACCACCAAAGGCTGCAGCTAGAAACAAGAGGCATGCTGAAAGCCCCCAAGGTTACTTTAATATGCCAGACTGTAAACTATAGTAGCATGACTGCCTCTGCATGTGTGGCTCAGATGTACCTGCTGTAGGGGCACTAACTGCACTAGCTGTCTTTTTAATCTGTCTAAATTTCCAAGTCTGTGCCTTTAGGTTTTGCATTTGGGAACCTAAAACAGCAGGGGGGTTAGGACTTGGGGATTAGTTGTTTTTTTTTTTTTAACATTTTACACATTTTGTGTACAAATATATAGTGTGTATAAAAGCATGCATGTTTCATCTGCTTGGTTGTTTGTAAATTTTGAGTTGATAGCATACTATAAATTCCAAAGCTTAATGTATTCACTGGTGCATATCTTTGTTCATGCCTGTGTGAACACTGGGATTACAACACAGAAAGTAAGACAAAAGAGTATTACTCACTTGAATACCATTTCAGGAAGTACCTGAGACACTACAAGTGTTTTTTGTGTATTTTTACCACAAATATTCCTGTAAGATAGGATTTTTTTTTTCCAGAATGACTCCTTTACTTGTGCTCACCAACCCTTGTGAAGTGTGACCTCAGCTTCATAACCTTGACTAAACACAGTAACTCATTCTGACCAGCAACATCTGAAACCAAGCAGTAGATGCCTTTTCTTTTTCCTTTTACCATTCATTTCTGTTTGCTGGGAATGTCTTGGCTTCTGGGGCTGTTGTTGCAGCTTTCATGTAAAAAAAAAAAAAAGTTACTAGTCTTTGATGTGGAGCTCACTTCTGAGTGGTCCTGGTCAGCTTGCTGTTTCTGTGTAAGCAGATGTTTGTGCGGTCACGGTCAATAGTGTTAAGATTAGGCCAGGTTTCACAGTGCTTTATCTGATTGTTTATGGTATAGCCATGATTGCTGGGAATTTTAGGTACTATCATATGTTTGTAACATATTTGTTTTGTGTTTTATGTTGGAGTCGCAGTAAAGTCAGTCCTGTTGTGTGTGAGACTATTCATGTGTTTGGTTTTTGGTTGGGGGTTTGGTGGGGGTTTTTTTGGTAACGTTTGAAAAGGTTTTTAAATTTCTCTGAAATGTGTTTTCTTGAAACCTAATGTCTTATAATGCTTAAGCTTCTGAAACCTTCTTTCCTCTGCTGGAGCCTTTATGAAATCTTCCCTTGAAGACAGCGATTCATGGTGTTTTTTTATAGAATCTGTACTATAACATGCTGTATGTGAGAGGTGCTTCTGCAATGTGTTACGTGTAAATAGGCTTCCGTTATCAATTTACCTTGGAAAAAAAAGTTAAAAATACACACACACCAAGTGAGGGAGGTTTCTTCTGCATTTGTCTTTGGAAGGTGCTATGCTTCAGCTCACTGCATCAGCTTTCCTTAACATCATGCAGATTATTCTGTGCCACTTCCCACACAATTCCAAACACTGTTCTGCTCCCATAGAACTTTATAAAGAGGGTCCTGTTTGAATCGGCAATGTAATTTCTGGAGGTGAACCATCATAGGGTGTTGAAGTAAAGAGAGAAAAGCTGGTAACACCAGGAAAAGGCTACTTTCAGTTCCTAATGTTGAAGCTTTTGATCTCTTTACTCTCATGCAACAATTGTAGATGACCCTTTTAATCATCTCAACCTGTGCAATGAGACTTACTATGTTAAATTAGAATCTGAATTTTGAAGCACATTTAAGTAATTGCATTAGTATAGGAAAATATGCCATTCTGGATCATTTATTTCACATCATCGTTAAGTGGCATGAATTTATAACTGAATATGTGGTGTTGGATTTGAGTTTTTTGTTCCTCTCTTCAAGGTGGAAATTCACTTAATAGTTTATCTTCAGCCATACTGTTGAAGTTATAATTTTGGGAAGTAATACAAAGATAAGCATACATGAGTGTTTCTATTTATATGTTTGCATGTAGTAACACATTATGCATCAGTAAGCTTTAGTAAGGTTTGCTTGAATACACAGTAGCAGACCTAGTTAAGAGAACAAAGCTTGTTTCATGTCACAGCATATGATGTGTACTCGTATGTACATTTATAGTATCACAGATGATAAATTTTGCCAATGTGTTTTGTACAAAGGCAATGAAAGAGATCTAAGTCATTATTTTTGTTTGGTAAATTCCAGACTATACAATGTCCAGTGCTTGTTTTTGAAAAGTATGGAAATAAAGGAACTGGAAGAGATCTAAGATTTTTAGACTAATGTGTTAAAATCAAAATAACTTAGCAAGATTATATAAATAAAATGGTGTATACATTAAGTACAGGCATTGGCCCTCATGATCTAATTAATTATGGCATGGGTTAAAATTTAATGTAAACTGTTATCTATTGGTTTTAGAATTTTATAGTGAACTGAAAGCCTTACCAGTTTTTCATATGATGCTGCAGCAGAGATGGAAGAAAAACTTCAGATTATCTCTTCACTTAATTTACAGACCATGTCAAGATTTTAATAATGGAGTTTAATGAAAGCTTCATAAAAACTTTTTTTTTCCCCATCCTGTTTATTGTATCATTAGATGCCTACATAAAAGTAGGAAAAACAGTAAAGTTGTTTAGTGCAATTGTCAGTGCAGTTCTTCAGGATTTCTCAAAACAAGGCTGTAAAATTTTAGGATCTGTACTGGATATTTTTGTGTGTGTTTTGGGGTTTTTTTGGGGGAGGGGAATTATTTTAATAAGTAACGTAGTTGTGGCTTCATTTCAATTCTCTTGTAGCCCATTTTTTCTCCATCTTCATTCCTTTCTTTTGTTTTGCTTGTCCCTTTAAACAAGACTTAGGAAGACAGTATATACACACTACTGGTGTTTTTAAATGAGTGCTGATGCTTCCTGCATGGCTTGTTAGACTTTCTGCCTCGTTGGAAGTCACACTAACAGCCTTTTTGTTCCTGTTCTGAAGTATGACAAAATACAAGAATTTTTGTGGTTCTGGAAGTCCTCAGCTGCTTCTGGACAGAGGGTTATTCCAGTGCTTAGATCACAGCTCGGCATGAGAGGGGCCATTCTGGCTACCTACAGAGTTGTCTTTCTCCTCTGCAAAGAAATGGAGGTCAAATATCAGATCCTATGAAATGCTGAGAAATGCACTCAAGCACATACTCACAGATACTTACAAACATTTTAGGTCTTTAATTTTTGCTGGTTAGAACCAGTGATTTCTAGGGCTTGCTTTTGAATGTCTATATTCACAGTAATTCAGGTCAGATTGAAGTCAATCTTGTAGGTACTTAAACTTATTTCTGCCAGAAAAACAAACTTTCTCTTCCTGTATAATAATTTTGATCACTTGACCTCCATTTCCATGGAGATGTGATCAGAGGGCTATAGTTGGCTAGCCATGCAGGCTAAGAACTATCTTTTGTCACTTTACAATGTGCAATGAAACTACAGATTTGAAGAATAATTAAAGGACCTATAGACTGACATGTTTTTTTTCCCCACCACCCATATCCATTAAAAATGTAACTTGGAAACAAAACATGTGATCAGCTATGCAAAGGGTTTAAAAAAAATTATTTAAAAAAAGAAGCAGACAACAAAGAACCCCTTCCTTAGTCTTTAACTTTTAAAATTATTACTTTTACAGCAATTTAAGACATTCTATATACCTGTCTATGTATGTTTCCATTTTCCAGAGACTCCCAATTCCTGTGTTCTTAATTTTAGATTACATGGACAGAGTGTTGTTAAAACCTGAACGTTGTAGCCAACAGAACTCATGCATTCATGATTGAACAAGTGCAGACTGGGCAGCTAATGCTCCTCCAAGTTCAGCCTGGGGTTTTTGGTTCAGAGTCTCACAAAGGTTCCCAGGTCATGCTTGTGAGCAGTTATGAATCTCCCAGTCTTATCTGGGTGAGTGACAAAACCTAGCAGCAAGCACTGGCCCGTGTTTTGCCTTGGACCAGGAGAAAGTGGTTCAGGGTAGTATGCTTCATACTTGCTGTATTTGGGATTTAGGTCTCCAAACGCTTCTGGGATGTCAGGTGGGAAGATGCCTTTCTGGCAAGGATACAAAAACTCATGGTACTTTGTGACCTGGTAAGATGGAGCAAAGAGTCTCAGTTTCTGTAGTACAGGGTTAGATTTCCTTTGGAGTAGGTAAAAACCAGGCTATGGATGCAATGCAATTTAGAGATATGTATCTCTGTCTATATTAACATGAAAAAAACACGGTGTTGCCTTGATCAAGGTTGTGTCTTTTCTGCTGCTCCTCTTATCTCTTCTCTTAAGGGGTTTGCAGGGTAACCCAACTTTTCTCAACCAAAAGGCACTATATTACTTTTTATCTTGCTTTAGGCACATGGCTGTGATGCTGTAAGAAATATGGCACCTAGGAGCAAAACTACACTCTTTTCCAAAGACCCAGTGAAGTGGTTTTAAAAATGAAACGTGATTTTAAAAACAAGATGCATCTGGACAAAATGCATCTGAGCTTGAACTCATGGCTTCCTGAGCAGTGCACCATATACTGGTGGACGATGAGGCCTGCTCTATAGATTGATTTCTAAGTGGCTATTTTTGTCATGCTTTATAGGAGCATATCGATGAGACAAGTGTATGAGCTCAGTTAACGTCTGGTTTTTTTCTGCACTACTGTTGCTCTTTATTGCCAGAATCTACAATTTCAAGGCGAAACCTGAAAGTGAGCTTTCCCCTGTGAAGGTTTTCTCCACTGAACCAATCTTGCGAGTATCCCTGCTCTTTTCACATAGGACGAAAAACTGCAAACGACGTTGCTGTTGTTGTTGTTGGAATGACATTATAAAATGAAAAGTGTGTTCATGTAGCAAGCTCAGGTTCTCTCTCCTGGCCGGATGCGGGGGCTTGGCCTCCTCGGCCTCCGCCTACAGCGGCGCCTGGCAAAGGCAGCAGCAGGAGCGCAGCGAGGTGGTTTCGGGAGGCCCAGGGAGCCATCACCCAGCTCCGCAGCCCCGCGGGCATGTCGGAGGGGAAGGGCGGTGGGCGTCGTTCCCGCTGTGGCGCCCATCGATCGGGCGCGGAGGGCCCCGCGCTCTGCGCCTTCCCTCGGGCCGGGGGCGGGAGAGAGGGCTCCCCCGCGGCGAGGCGGGCGGCGGTTCAGGCTGCCTCGAAACCGTCGTGGACGTTTTTATAATTGATCATCAGCTGACACCGCCCGGGCAGAAAGCTCTCACCGCTCCCTCTGGCTGCTGGAAGTCTGAAATTACATCTTTGTCTTTGAAGTCGGGCGCACTGTTAGCGTCGCCATGGCGACGGGGCGGGTAATGGCCTCTGCCGAGCGCAGGCTGGTATTTAGCGCTGAGCGCGGCCCTGCACAAGGCCTCGCTCTCCAGAGCGGTTGCTGAACTGTCCCCTCTTAGAAAATGTTTAAAAACTGCGTTTTTACATGGCCTTACCAGATTAATAGTCATGGTTTATTTCATTTTAACTGCAGGGATAAAAGCATTATTCCATTAAATGAGTAGCTTTTTTCCCCCCTCCTTTGGTTTATGCATTATTAACACAAGCGTTCCTGTTTTGCTTGTAACATTTTATAGGCTCTTTCAAACATGTAGTCAGATTTGCTCTGTTGCTCTTTTATTTTTCAGGACTTAACCCTTTCACTCCTTCATTGTGTCTTCAAAAACTTGGAGGCAAGCCTCTGGCAGTTCTGGTTGCTACCATTTGACGTGTTTAAAAACAGAAAAAGGTGCTTTAAAAAAAAACACATTAAAGAAACACCTTTTTTTTAAGCATTCTACAAAATGCAGATAGGTCTGTTCTTGTAATTTAATTGAAGAGATACTGAAGTCACATGTGAGCCTTGATAAGGTTGTGAAGAGTTTGTGTTGAGGAGGCATTTTGGTCTTGCATTTTAATTTCTGTGTCTGTCTTTTCTTCTGCCCCTCGTGCTGTCACCCCACTTTCTGTACATGTAGCATTTTGTTGGCAGCCTTCGAAAGAGATGTGCCTCATGCTTGAAGGACCAAAAAAATCCAAAACGATCTTGGGGACGTGATATTTACCGTCACAGTCTTCCTTGTTAACATGGAGTTGGTGAAATACATCCTGACAAGTAAAAGTATTGTTATAAACATGAACTGCAGGCTTTGTTTCACTTTTCCAATGCTCTAAAATATAGCTTTCATTTTAGTCTCTAGTAGGAGGCATATATCCAAGTGCAGTCAAGTGCTGTGGATACAGGGATTCAGTCATCCCTGCAGACACAAATGGTCTCTTAAAAACTTGGAGGCTAACAAGCAAACTTGGAATCCACATTTCCCTCAATTTGCCTCCCCTACCCACCCCCCTTTTTTCCCCTGTGAATTTGTTGTTACGAGGTGCTTACTGGCACCTTGTTTTGTTCATCTATATCTGTGGCAGATCTTGCTCTCGTAAGAGCTTCCAAGAATATCTCAGGAAAAGATGAATATTCCTCATTTTTTGTCCTTTTTTAACTGATGTTGTGTAATGATGTTGATATAAATGGTACCCTTTGTAGGATAGACTTTCAGCTTCCGCACAGTGGACTGAAACTTTGGGATTTATTTCACCCATCCAGCTGGATTATGGCCAGGTCTCCGAGCAAGGAGGTTGTGTGTGCAATGCTCTTGCTTTCCCCCCATGCATCCGTCTTTGGTGCTCAGGGTCTCAAAGCTCTGCATTTTTTCCTGCGCATAGGTTTCTCACCTGTGTGACCCCCACAGACACTTTCAGTAAATAACACTGTTTCTAGAACTTGAGTGAAATACATTTCCTACCTCAAGGCAGCCCTGGGGTAGATGAAAGAATGTGGATAGTCAAGCCAACTTCCTGACCACCTGAGACCCGCACGACGCCCATCTCTACTCTTGGCCAATAGCAACTGCAGGCTCTGTTGTGGCCCAGCCTGGAATCAGCGTGTTGTAGTATTGGTGAATGTGGCAGTAACATAAGATTCTGTGAAGCTTTTTCCTCTTTTTTTTTTTTTTTTTTTTTTTTTTTTTTTTAGGAGGCAGTTCTGGCAAATCTGCTCCACGTGTGGATACAGTATTGTACAACTGCATGTATTAAATAGGCTGGGCTAGAGGTTTACTCTCATAGCCCGATTTTGTAGGTATAGATACCATCCTTTGAGTTGCATTACCCTTAAATCTGCACATTCTGGGAAAATTGGACAAAACAGTTTACATCCCATTAATAGAAAATTGTTAATTGCTTATAAAACAGACGTATCTTTATCTACACAAAGCTTTTTAAAGTTACTGTTTAATCTTTTTTCTTTTTTAATTCACTAAATAAACATGTCTCAGCAGCCACTGCGTGTGAAACCAAAACCTGGACGTGGACAAAAAGCAAACAGGCTACACTAATTTTCATTAGCATATCCTATCTCCTAGAACATTTATTTTGTCATCTCCTTGTAAATTGATTTTTCACGTGCTTGTAACTGATATTTGAACTGTGTGTTTGTAGTAACTGACTTGTGTAAAAGCCAGGTCCTGAATCTCCCAACATGAATATATTATGGAGGTGACCTAGGGGGTCCATAGTTAAGGTTGCGTAGAGTTTTCACTTAAAACGGTGTTTAAATCCCTTAATTAAACATTAAAGCTCACACGAATTCTCAAACATGGACTGTTTCAATAAAGAGGATAAACTTTAATTATTGAGGTACTCAATGTTCTTCTTAGCACTGTATTTGCAGAATTGAGAACAACTTAAATTTTTTCTTTCTGTTTTTTCACTGAGTTCCTGGTGTTTTCCCTTTCTGCGTGTTTTTTTTTTTTAAATCTTTTGGCTAAGCCTTTTATTGCTGTAAGTTCTCATATCTCTGACTCCATAAAAAAACTGTGATCATTTACATAAAGTAATTTAATTGAAAACAGTTCATCTTTTAATTGCATGATCCCAAAGAATGTATAGAAGACATAAGACAAGAAAGATGGAAATCATATTACCTTTTACCATGGGAGTCAAACGGTATATTGGCTATTTGTAACCGGTACCAGTCCTTGAGAGTAATAATTTGGAACAAGAAGAGAAAACTAGGGAGCCTATTTAAAAGAGAAATACATGGAAGCAAAATCCATACTCACACTTAAAACACCCATAACATCTCTTATGGTTATATCTGAATTGGTCGATGAACAGCAGCTACAATAGTCCCAAACTTCCCTCTGATTTCCCCCATCTCCTTATTCTTTGAGGACCCAGTTAAAACTTTGTTGAAATACTTTTTTCCATGGATTTCATGGAGGTTTGGTTTAAGCCTATTCATTCTTATGTTCATTCTACCCCTGTTCCTCCCTACTAACATCTGTTTTGAGCCTTGTTCTTTGGACAGCCTTGTTCTTTGGTCTGTGAACCTGTTGTATACAGTTGTGTATGCTATAACTGTAGTGACCATCAAATGCAACTCTCCTTGGTGCATTTGCATCCTTCTGAGCTTTGATCATGGTCTTCAGCACAGGTGGAAGCCCTGCTGAAAGCCATATTTTTGCAAATCATACATAAAAGAAGAAAACTTACTTTAGAAACCAGTCTTACACATATAAATAGTATCTTTATTCAGGCCCCCTAGCCTCCAGCTATTCCTCTAACTACATGGGAATAGAGAACAAACTGGAGGAAGAAAAGCCCTACTTCTCATTAGCTTATGGTTTATGGAAACTTTTTTAAGTCTTTCACGTAAGGATCTGTGTTTTCCCATCATTTTCAGCTGACTGCCACTGTGGTCATGAGTGCTTATTAGTTCAGGTCACTTGTCCATTGAAACACCTCAGCTAGTACTTTTATTTTTGAAAAAATATGTTGTCCTGTTAGCACCAGCAGCTGAGGTGTACAAAAATATATAATAGAACATTGTTTTAAAGTATTTTTGGAAAACACAAGCTATTACACCCTTATATTGCATGCCAGTACCATAAAAATCCAAAATTAGTTATTAATTTGAAGAGTTGCATATTGCTTTGAGCATTGTGTGAAGAGTGAAATTCCCAAGTAGTTCTTGTCTCCAAGGTATGAGTACCTTGTCAAGCTCTTCCAGAACAGATTGATACACATGAAGTGAAAAGGTGTGCTGGATTTGCACCCTGCAAGGTTCAAGTGGAAAGCCATGTGAACAGAAGCTACTGAGCCTGCAATATTCCTTTGTTGATGATGTTCTTTCTTCTCACGTTTTACTGACTCCTCTGTGTGTGAACTTGAGCAGTTTGAAACAAAGCATAGTGAGGAGGAATACATAAGAGCTGCAAGTAGTGAAGTAATGCAGAGAGTGTAATATGTATGGGCTGGAATCTTTGGCAGTAGTACCATATTAATGGTGTTTTTATTTTTGTTGTGGGATTTGCTAGCCTGTGCAAATTGTCTTCATTCTTTTTTTTTGGGGGGGAAGGGGGTAGTGGAATGTTAAAAAAACCCAACAGATCCAAGCACAGTAATTACATTGTGATAGCCAAGGGTTAAAGAGATGTAATTGTGCATTCTTCAGTAAGTGTTCTGCAGTCAGCAATACAGCAAAAATTGTGTAGAAGCTTAGGAAGGAAAAAAAAAAAACCTATGGAGACTATGGAGAGAACGTCAGATCAAAGGATTCTCCTAGGGTTTTCTCATGCTTGCGTCTCCTTTGTGACTCTCTCCTGGTAGAAACAGAAGAAAGCATTATGTCCTGTTAGTTCCTCCTACTAAGGAACTTTTTGCTTTATGGTAGTGGTAGAGGTGAATTTATGGATTTAGTTTTTGAAGGAGTTCTCAGCCATCTCACTGCTTGCCGTGGTCCTTGTATGTTCTGCAGCTCTTGGTTATTAGTGAGGTGTGTGTTGAAGCCTTGTGAACACTTGAGCATTTCAACAGACACTGTTTCTCAGTGGTGGTTCACCCATTCCGTTTGAGAGAATTTGAATTTCCAGCAAATCCATCTACTGGAAACAGTTTGATCTGCACCTTTTCAGATGATTTAGGTGGATGAGTGGAAGTTTTTTCACAGTCAGTATTTCAGGCTGAACTGGTCAGTAAAAGTGAGCTTTCATCCCTGCTGACTAAACCTGTGAGGGACCAAGGGGAAAAAGTATGGTAGTTTATTTTTCTTTGATTTTTTCCCCCCCTACCATATATCATCACATTGTTCTTCATAGGTAGAACAGGAGGTTGTGGAGTGTTTTGGAACAGTTGCAGTAATGAAGCAGAGCATGTAAATGGGCAGAATTTTTGAGATATGGGCAACCCTCTTTCTTCCACCCTGTGAGTTAGCCTGAGGTCTGACTTGCTGAGTCACTCAGTGCACCAGATCCTTCTTTTTCATTGAACTAATTTAATTTGCAGTTGAGTTTCAACATTACAGCAAAATGTTTCTGGGAGGTAGTTGTGTGTTTGGTAATCCAGTAGTCTGAAAGAGGTGGGGTTTGGATTTTTTCCCCCTTTTTCTTTCACATGATCTAATTTTCTTTTTTTTTCCTCCCTTTAAATTAAATGGAAAGAACTGTAGATAAGTAAAGGAATGACATTTCTCCCCTCTTTGTCATCCTTCTCTGATAGGAGAAAAACCCAAACACCCCACCCCAAAATAGCTTTTGTTTTGGGATAGAGATCCTTAGCCTTGCCATTGACCTTATGGGAGCAGGCTCTTGTGATCCCCTCCTTGGAGAGAAGAGAGGATGAGTTGGTAAGTTTACATATTGGTGCAGAGTTCCTTGCAATGAGAACCTTTATGTTATGTTAGTTAATTGCATCGCTCTTCTGAAATGCAACATTAGGGAACAGTCTGCCTCTAAGGACAGATGATTTTTTTCCTCCCACCTTTATTAAACATGAGTTTAAAACTCCTGTTTTCCTTCCCCTGAAAAAATGAAAGTTAAGTCCCATCATTTTTCTTCTCTCTCTCAGTTTTCTTTTTTTCTTTGGTGTCTTTATCATTTTAACTCTGCAGAATTCTGAAAGGACTGCAGCGAGGAGGAAGGACAGTCTGTTAAGTGTATTTCCTAAAGTGTATTTCAAGGTTTCTCTTATGGTAAGGTTGAACTGTGCTGATGACTTGGATTGAGACAACAGGAGAGTAGTGCGGAATACTTTCTGCTTCCGATAGCTCTTTGTTGATCTAAGAGAGAGCACTTAGAGAGTGGTAGGTCATTTATGTGATTATGAAGAGCACTTGGTTCTCTCTTATTCAAGATGGAAAAATAATAGTTTTTGAATAAGAGGTCACTGTCAAGATGACATTGAATGTGACTTCTCTTCCCTCTTCATTCCCTCCCCCACTAGAAGAAAGCAGCACTGGAACTACTCATGATAGAGCTGGATTTTTCCAACTCCATGTCACTTTCTCTTTTTCTTCTATTCTTTGTTCTCGTTATTCCCCACCATTTCCTCTGTGTGTAATGTTTATACTTCTTGGTAGTGTCTGGATATTTATGGTAACTAGAAATTTTAAAATCAATGTAATGCATGTAAGACTTTATATGTTGTTCAAAGTCTTGATTTTCCACTTTGCAGAATTAAGCTGCAAATGTGTGATGTGGTATCTTCTTGGTGACAGATGTCCATTCCTGAATGAGGCTGTATTCCCTTTGTGCTTCATTTATAGAGTGATTTACTTCTAAAATAATCTCTTTTATCTTTTCCAAGCTACATTTCTGTATGTGCTCTTTTTACATATGCCATCATTTAGGGTAAGGGACTAAAAACTGAAATTACTCTTAGAGCTTTGTTTCTAAAGCTGATAATAATGATATAACACAGTCATGTTTGGTTTGGTGTGTCCTTTCAGAACTAGGTTGTGTAGTTTCAGTTTGTTCTGCTCGTTTTTTTTGTGTATTTGTTTCCAGTAGCACTGCCATAATGAAATTGTATTCTAATTTCATTCACTTATCAAATGAAAAGACTAATTTGTTCTTCTCTGTGTTCAGTTTTCTTGTATACCTCAGAAAAGGAGCTGTGTCTTCAAATTAGGATGCAATTGCTCAGAGTACAAAACATATTTTATGAAAATAATTAACTGTTACTCTAGGGTTAATTTACAGTGATGAACATCAGTGAACACTCTAGTTCATCACAGATTTCCTTTTAGTAAACTTTACCAAATGTGGCTGTAGTTTACGGAAGGGATGATCAGTGGAATTATGTGTGATTCCTTACAGCAGGAAAGGCCTTTTTAGATTCTCTTAATTACCATCTAAAATTAACTCCATGTAAAGTGTGTTGAGATTTTCAGTTGTCTGCCTTTTGACACACTGAAAAGAACTCATCTGCAATTTCTGAAATCTTCCTTGTTGAAAACCAAAACTGTTTAGCAGCCAGTTTGGGGAAAGATAGCACTAAAATATTTCGTTTCTGAATGGAATACTTTCTTTCTGAACTGTTTTGTTGGGGCGGGTTTTTGGGTTTTTTTTAATGTGGGTATTAGCGATGAAGAGTAATTTGAATTTATGACTAACACACCTCAAAATTAAAAGAGAATTGCTGAGAACTTGCATGGTTTTAGTAGTCAACCATCTGAAAATCACAGAAAACTGTGTGCAAGCCTGAAAAAGTATAGCAGTGCAGATCTTCCATTAGAATAGTGTGGAAACTTTTGGAAGTTGGACTTCTCATAGAAAGTAATCTCACTAACTTTAGCCTCAGTTTAGAATTTTTTGGACAGTAGTATTCCATAGTGCTTTTTCCTACATATGGGAGCTCAGGACCAGTCCAGAGTACAGATGCTATGTATTGAGCAATCGGCCACTGAACAAAAACTGTTATTCTGACTCTGGCAACTGAATTCTTCCTGGGGGCACTTGCTGTGCTGCGGCTCTCAAAGTCCACAGTTTTTTCTGGAAATCTTCTTGATTCCTCTTAGGACCTTACTTTACAGAAACTTGGCCTTGCTCCTTCAGTGTCTGCTCAAGCTGTTTCGTACTGAGAGGGACTATATTAACATTTCAGTTCATATCAGGGGCAGTCCTTTGAAGCGTCTCTCCCAGTTGAGCCCCAGTTACCATATTTTCATTCACATTACCCAGCAGGCAAGGAGCAAGCTGAGTTCCTTTTGGATGAAACAAAACTGAAAAATGTGCCCCAGGAGCCTGCCTAATGCACTCCAGCTGCTTGCAGGTACTTGATCCCTGGGATAGCCTGAAGGACAGTCATCCTGCCAGGGTAACAGCATGGGTGTTGGGTGCTTGGCAGCAAGCTCTCCCTGCCTGCGCTTGTTCCTCACCGCTGGCTCTGTCAGGAATAGCCTTCCCCTTCAATTCAAGATGCTGCTGGGCTGCATCTGGATGTTTTACATACGGACTGGATCCAAAGTCCTTTGAAGTCTTTGAATGACTTCCATTGACTTTAATAGGCTTTGTGGCAGGCCCTAATGATTTGGTTGTGATCTGAAAAGGGATGTTCAGAGATTTTTCTATAATGAGAATATGTTACCTTGTAAATAAGACTGAGTTCAAATAGTCTGATCAGTTTTCAAGTAGAGGTGAGCTGCTTGCTATCTCCTGGAATCCTTTTGTCCCTATAAAGAAATAAAAAAGGCAGAAAATTGATACTCGTTACTCAAGTAAGGTCCATGGTTCAAATTAGCAGAGGATTGGGTCATGGATTGAACTGCACTGACAAGCAGTGGAGAGATTTGCACAGCATATCTGTCTGCTCCTCTCAAAATTGTGTGGTAAGCCCCTCATTCTCACCATGAGTTGCTTTGCTCATAGTTCTGTAAAAAGACAGGAGAGAGCAAGGAAAAGCTCAAAGTTCCTTAGTACTAGTATTGTTCAGCCGTGAATGATGCCGTAGGTACAAAACCAGTGCTAATTTTTTAAAATCTGAAGTCTGTTTTTAAAAGTGAGGATGGGACAGAGGGCATTTCACTGTTCTACTGAGTAACAGCACTGCTAGTACTTTCCATTTCCCTGAATCTCACATTTTCCCTTCTAAATATTTTCTTTCTTCCAGGGGTTTCTCATTTTGTGTGTGTGTGTGTGTACATTTTTTTAATCACGTAAGGTGGTGTTTGATCAGTGTGCAGAAAAGCTTTCCTTTTCCTGGCTTCCCCTGAACCCTTTCATGTGAGGTAGGAATCAACTTACTGCTTTAACAGATAATGGGGACAGCTTGGATCTGTTGAACTTCTGCTTCTTTATTTACTATATTATTTGTTTACTTAGTCTTCATCTTCCCTAAATTGCAGAAATCTGTACTCTTTTTTTCTCCAGAACAGGTGTATGCTGTAATAACGATGATTAAACAATCTAGGAACAAAGTGTAGCTCCATTTCATTGTTGGATGCAGGGATCTAGTTGAATGTGCATTTACAATTATATGTAATTGTGTATGTCTTCTGGAAATGGTTTGTCTTAATATTTTTGTTTGTACATGTGCATGGGAGAGTTCCTCTGAATTTGCACTAGGACAGATTGATCTCAGTTATCCTTGTTTTACAGCTGTGTAATTACTTTGAAATCATTGAACTTCTGCTGATACAAAATTGCAGTAGTGGTGAATTAGGGTTGTATCTTTGATGGTGCTTTTTATTCCAGTTGAAATACTCTACTGATCCAGGTGAGGATGAAATGTTGTACTAAGCTGGGAGACGTTTCACTGATTGGGTTCATGCTGCTTATCTGTCAGCACTTCCGTTCTTAGGAACTCTCTTTAATGCAGTTATTTCTGTGTGCCTTGGAAATGCAAAGGAGCATGGAGAAGAGTTAAAGTAAAAAATCCTCACTTTTCTAGTGTTTACATGCCAGCTGTAGCCCAACAAAGTGATACTGAGTGTCTTGCACCGTATTTTTGGTAAAGGCATTATTCTGTCCTTCAAGTGCATTATCTTTAATAAAAGAAAAAAACCACCTCAAATAACAGAGACCTTCTTTAGACTCTTTTCATTTTTCTAATCTGCTTTGAAGCAACAAATTAGCTCATTAGAAGAAAAACATAGGTTAGTGTTACCAGAAGATGCTTTGTGTTGTCGGAAGGTGACGGGTGCTGGTGACATTCAGGATAAAGAAAGAAAATGCATGGACTAGTCATGCCTGTGGTTTTGTCTCCATCAGCCATTCTCAATCCCCATCTTTCTCTGATCTCTGAAATCCAGACCTTGGAAGTCATGGCAGGAGACTAGCTGATAGTCCTCATGTAAGCTGGCCCCATGTACCAGTCTTTTGTTTCATTTTTGAAAACTCTTCTATCGGAGGGAAGCAGCCGCAGAGCCTTCGTGCTGTCGTGCAGATCTGGAGGACGTTGCTTGACGCCGGGGCCCGGTGTTGCCATGGTCGCGGTTGCACGGCTTATTCACTCATCCTGCCTGGGACCTCTGGCTTCCTTCCCTGATTGGGAGTCATCAGGGCGCTCCGGGCCTGACCCTGGGAGCCTGTGCGGCTGGAAGGGGTGCCATGCCACCGCTGAATCAGCTTCCCCTCCCCCCACCCCACTGCCTTCCCTTCAAGATTAAGAAAGCAGGTGTTAAGTCTCATTTTGAGAATTTATTGTTATCTGTTGCTGACGCTTTAGAGACCACTTTGCTTACCCGCCTAATAGCCAAATGCAAGCTAATAGTCTGTACAGGCCATTGAAGCCTAAAATCCTGCTAATTCCTTCCTCTAATGAATAATCCCTGATCTCTGTATGTGCCTTGACTACAGAAGGGCTAATTATGAAATTCATTGTAAGGAAAATTTCAAACTCATGATTTCTCTGCCTGGGATTTGTAAATAAATAATGTGTCTGCGTGTATACCGTGTACAAAGTATAGCTTTCATATGTAAAGTTAAATATCCCCAAAGAAATTTAGTTAAAATAAATGGGATTGTAAAACATTTCCTTTGCTCGGTGGATTAATCACTCATAGTTTAGGGAATAGGTTGCCTGTTCTGTATGAAAGGTTGTTCGTTTTTTAACCCTTAGGAGAGATATCGTATGTTGTGCTGGTGAGTAAATTTGTTAATAGCTTTGAAGAAAGAAGCTTTTTCCTGATGCAGAGTGGGAGGTGGGATTCTGCACTGGATCCTTGGGGCCCCTGCACTAGGGCCCAGAGAGCCTCTTACTCTCTCCAGCAGGTAATTCGAAGAAAGTGGAAATGCATGAGGATGGTGAATCTGGTTGTTTGGGTTTGAAGAAGGCTTGTAAGAAACAAGTCCAGTGATCTTTTAATTTCAAATTTAAAAGAAAAAGAAAAAAGAGGGAAATATCTAAGCAACTGAAGTATTGGGGTAGAGATGTTGCATAAATTATAATGAGCACCAGAGGACACAGGATGTGTTCATTCCCAAGCTGCATGATTATTTCGTGTTGTGAAGGGTTAGCTTTTCAATTGCAAAGCTTAATCACTTTTCAAATGAATATTTCATAACAGTTATTTTTTCATCAAATATACAACGGCATGCTTATTTTGTGCCTCATGTGGTAGACATTAGTTTTCAGCAGCTTTAAATTTCTTTTATTTTCCCTCATCTCCTATTCTTGTTTTTAGCCATGGATGGGCAAGAAAATACTTGCAAATGTTTCCTGACGAGTAGCTAATCTTGTGACTGAGAGCTAGGCAGATCTGAGAAGTTTTAGTAACATTAATCCCAAATTCTTAAAAACATTATAATTTATTTCGTGCTGAGTGCCGCTTATATGACTGATTTTAAATATTTTAAACTTAATTTAAAACGAAAACATGACTGGTAGAGACCTCTGCCACTACTAGTAAACCCTGTTTAGTGATACAGCACAGCTGTACTACTTCTTACTGCTTTTTGTTTCTGGATGATGAAAGTTACCATAAAAAATGCAAGCAGCTGATTACCCTTAGTACAGTTGGGCAAGAGGGACCTACATAGTTGTGTATATACCTCCCTAGTGATCTGTATTAGGTACTTGAGAATTGCCCTGGCTTAGGGCAAATTTTGGATAGCAACAAGATGGTGTGCTTCCGCCGTTTACTTATCGTTCAGACCCTGAAGTGGGGGATTTTCTGTAGCACTTGTAAGTTGGCTCATGACTGCTTTCTGGATCTCATGAGTGCTTTGGCAGATGGATGAAAATTAAACAAACTCGGAGGTTTTGAATTATACTAACGGGCCAAACTGGCTTGAAAATAGAAGAAATGTAAAGCCGACCTTAAGGCACCTTTGTTTCTTTTTCTGTTCTTTTAGTCAGGAATTCCTTTGGTACTCACCTGTCCAGTCTACTCAAAATTAAGATGTATTCTTTCTTTGAAGTATGCAATAAAAGAAATATTTATAAAAATATCAAGTGTTGTTTTGACTAGACTACCTTTCTTGTCTAGTTATTTTGTTTACATACTTTACAATATATTTCATACTGTACTTTGAAGCCTACAGAATATACTATTTGTCTTTTTTCCCTTCATAACAAAAGTAATAAATCTTGGAAACTTGTTTAAGGACATATATAAGACAGAAGATAGCCTGGAATTGAGTGTAGTACAGTGCATTGTGCCTGCGCCCACGTATACTGAAGCGGTGGTATGAATTTGAGAGCCGTGCACAGTTGACACTCTTTTTAGAAGGAGTATTTTAGTGAATTTTCCAGCTACATACTGGTTTGTGTTGAATGGCAATATTCAAAATTTAAGTATGCAGAGATCTTTCAAATCTTAGACAGGCTGTTTAATGGCAGTTCTGTCAAAAAGTTATCTGTTGTGTTTGCCCTCTTTTCCTTTCATGTGTAGCAATGCCGTATTTGCCAGGATGGCTGTCACATTTTCATGGTTCATAATCAAGTATAGGATCTGCAAACTCCATGACACAGTTGCTCTTTATTTATGTTCCCAAGTATAAGTCACTGTCTTCTGACTTTTGTCCATGTAGCTGAAGTTGTCTGTGGGACCATTTTCAAAAGGAGTAATTTTTTTGTTGTTTTTTAATTTGTGGTTAATATAGAAACCCAGGAATGATTGAATACTTTCCGAACAGCATAAAGTCCATACTGTTAAACCTTGCTATTATATGCCTGCTTATAAATTCTATTTTTTTCTTTCTCTGATTTACAGAATATTTTTAATGGACACTTCCTTTGTCTGTCTTTCTATACACATAGGAAAAACAATATTTTATATGCTAAATTTACTTGTGATCTGTAATTTTCTTCCTGTATATTATGCCCTCCAGTTCTTTAGTTAATTTTTTTTTCACTTCACAGCTATTTTTTAAATCTGTGATTGTCTATACACTTAAATGGTTTCTGAATGTAAAGTACAGATGTCTCTTGGATGTCTGAAACACATACTTCTCCAGTCAAGCACACAGATATGTGATAAAGGCTTAAGAGTTACGAACTCTTTCCATTTCTTATTATGTGGTTGGTGGTTGTAAGCTGGAAGTCCATAATAAACCATTATTGCATGCTGTCACATGGAGAAATCAGGTTTTTACATAATTTCAGGTTCTTTAGTGCATAAAACAATCTGCAGAAACATTTGCCTTGCTGTTTGGAATTAGGTAGTGTTGGGCTGCTGCTGTTAGTACTCTGACGCTATAAACAAATTGAGTTAATATATATGACCTAAGAGGGAGGAAGTTGACCTCACAAACATCAGCGAATTTCTTCTCACAACAGTCCTGGGAGGTAGGAAGTTGTATTATTACTATCCCTGCTGAGTATCTATGGCACAGAAAGATTAATTGATTTGCCCAAGGTCATGGAGGAAGTGAGAGGCAGAGATGGAATTGCATCCAGATATTCTGTATCCTGGTCAGATGCCTTAATCACAGGATTGTCACCCCTTCATATTTGTGATTTTTGTTTGCTTAACAGAGTGCTTTTCGTGTGGTGTCATAAAAGCCTTATTTTTCCTTTTAACAATCTGTGCACTGTGTGCCTTTTTTCTTGAATAGAAATTTAGTGGAAAAGATTTTTAGGGACTTCAGGTTTAAGTGTAATCTATTCTTTCATATATGTTAACTATAAGATTATAGATAGTTGCACTGTTTCATTGAGTAAATCAGAACACAAAAAATGCAATATAAGCAAGATACATTGTGGGGTTGTTTTTGTAATTAATATCTTTTCCCCCCAATGTTTCTACTGGAGAGAATTCATCACAATAAATGATTAAACTGTCAAAAGAATATTAGCTGTTAGTGGTGTGTTGATTCATTATATGCTTTCTTGTGTTTGGACTCATCGTGCTCCACAGCGAGCAGAAGATAGGACTGTCCAAGGGGAGCACCGCAGTGACCATTAGCAGTTGATTAAAAGGGAAGTATATGCAGTAAGGAACTGCTCATAAATTATGTCCTTCCAGCTGGAGTTTATCTGTGTAAAAGGAACTGCCAGCATCCTTATTTGATTTGGCATCTGAAAATGTGTGTGTAGGTAGCACATCGTAGTAAGTATCTGCACACAGTTGCCTTGTACGTGCTACAGATACGTGGACTACTCAGGGGGACTTCGTCCCCCCATGCATCCTGTGGGAGAAGTGGATGTGGAGCAGCTGGTAGGACTGGGCTGGGCGCTGGCCTGTCCCCGAGTTCTAACTGCTTGTAGGACCATACAAGAGGTTCTGTCTTTCCTGTCCAGACAGCGAATGATTTGCCTACGGGGAAATCTGCTTTCAGTCTCTGCAGCTCGTGGTCAAAGTGGGTTTTCAATCACTAGCCCAAGGCACGCGCTTAATATATTGAGTGCCTTGATGTGGTGCCCTGCTTTGCCACAGACACGTTTGAACCTCAAAGATATATCCTAGCTCTATAGATGTTAGAGAACAATAATGTCGAATGATTCTTTTCCCCCTTCATTCAGTATTTATATTCGGTTTCCCTTTACACTAAAAAGAAAGTACAGAAAAGTTACATGAAGTGAATTCAAGTCAAAGGTGTTTAACGTATGTGAAGGAAATGAAGCTTAGATTTCAAGCAGTGATCAATGAAGTATAGTATTGTGTGATCATTACCAAGCAATAAAGCAGGAAAGGAATTATCACAGGGATGTATATGCCATTCATCATACCCTTTTAATACCTCTCTTTTTGTCGCTTGCTTCCTTTTTATTGTCTCCTATGTTTTATATTCTTTGATCCTATATATGGGAATGAAGTTTCCTCCTCCTCTCTGACATTTTCACCTACCGTTACACAGTGCCAGCTTAGAAGAGTACTTCAGGGGAAGAAAGTCTATATACTCTGTGCTTTAAAACTCTGAATAGAATTAAAATACCTTATGCTTCAGGTTTTGTAAATTTAGTGAGAAATACTGCTATGTTGCATTTATTCTGAGCACTGTCAAAAGTGGCTTTGCTGAAAAACAAACGCATTGAAAACTGGAATAAAACATCAGTGTTGTATTTTTTTGCTCTACATTTGCTGTAGATGAAAAAATGCATAGTATCAAAACGTATTGTACGTTACTTTCTACAGGAGAATGATGGTAGGAGACATCAGGGTTTCTTTAATTTGGTTTTCTTTGTGCTCTGAATAGTGACACAAGATTGGTAGATGTTTACCCCTGTATATCCTGCAAAAGTAATTAACTACTTATGAGCTGTTTTGTATATGAAGAGGGTTGAGAACCTGAGATGAAAAAGCAATGTTATAAATGTCCTTTTATGGCCTCTCAGGCCAGCCCTCCCCAAATTTTGACACACTATGCTCAGATCTGATGGTAGTGTTGTCCAGTGAGACTGGTCATCAGTCTCTGAAGTGATACATCATGGCAGTCCTTCTGCGGAGGCACTGTGGTTAATAATGAATTTAAGGCATGCAGCGTAATGTCGAGTAATGCTGAAACTGAAATATACAAGTTACTAAAGTTTTTGTTTGACAGTGAGGAAATGCATAAGCCTGTTCTCAGAAGGAAGGGTGACTCAGACATATTCTTGATGTATCAGATTTCAGTGACGTCCTAAGATTTGACAACAAGTCTATTAAGGAGGAAAAAAAAAATAGTAATTTATCATTTCTGAGATAAATTAGTACTTACAATTATACACTGGGAGGTTTTGAGGTGGGTTTTTTTTGTGGTAAATAGCATTTGTGTAGATATTTACAGTGTCATTTCAAATGAACAGAATTTGAGGAATATGCCTTGAAATGTTCTTAATGAAGTTGCAAAAAAATTTTCTCTCAGTGCATTTGTGTAGATATTAATCAGTGTAGGTGGAAAATGGGAATATACATGATTAGTGGTAGTATTTTGCCTTCAAACCTTGAAAACGGCTTAAAATGAGACACTTTTAAATCCCTTGTCACCCCCAAACAATATAATGCACCATTTTGACTCTCTAATTACTAAGCCTAATTTGTTAATTTCAAAGGGGAGCACAGCAGCCTATAAAGGCTCACAGGACTCTTTGAAAAGAGCAATGTGGTATAATTAAAATGATCAAGTGGATCTAATTCTGGTTTGGAGGGGGGAGGGAGATGTCTTCACTCATAAGGTTACTTCAAATTGAATTGGAGTTGGCATATATAGCCTTTAATGAGGTAACATCCCCAGATAAAACATCTGACTTGCTGTTTATTTTAGTCTACGTTTATTTGCAGGCTTTTATAGTAAGAGAGCTCTGTCTAATGGTCCTCCCAACCTGAGTGCTCCTTCCAGCGTAGCAACTGGTCTGCAGCATGGCTTTGGGAGAGCATTATGCTCTCAACAGTGAAATTGGTTTATGTATGTTTCTGCTGCATCCATCACTGTGACAATTATGCTTGAGAAAAAGCAAAATGCGGAAGGGATGATCCTTGTATCCCTTTCCATGGGTAACAGTTTTGAAAGCATAAAAGAGGACATTCCCTTCCACTGTTTTGCCTCCATGGGGTAGCTGTGTCATAGCCAGACTTAGGCTTCGGTTGGATTTTGGACAGAATTTTCATAGTGAATATTTTCCAGCCATATTTTTCTAGTCTAACACAGATGTGATTTCCCAATGGACCCCCATCTTCTCAAATGTTACTGTTCATTTAGGGGCTTATAGGGCCTGGCTGAGAGGTGGCCTTTGGGGGTGGGTTTCATTATTTTGTTCATCGTTTGCAGAGTGAGGGTGTGTTGGCAGGTTTGCTTTAGTGTGTCCGTCTGTGTGTGTGTCCCCCCACCTCTTGCAGCTTGGGTTAATGGGTATGTGTCATTCTGGGCTTTAAACTCTGGTATGAATATAATTCTGTCTGTTCTGTGTTAAAAAGACAAAATGTCTAATCTGGATAACTTACTAATCAAAACACTTTTGACTGACTACAGTAGGAGAGTTTCTTGTTTTGTTTTAACTCTTCTGGGTGTTTTATCTTATAAAGCCCTGTAATAATAAAGCCATATGAATCCTCAGCTTATTATTCATATTCCTCAGTGTGCCACAAAGGAGACATTATGGAGCCTTGCGTTGTAAAGTAAAACGTTCTGTGCAGAGGATGAAGTTTCTCTAGCGAAGAGCCTTGATGGTGAATGCATATGACAAGAGGACAGCAGGGAGAGGGAGGGAGTGAATTGGCTACCCGATGGAGTTTGGAGGGGGGAGCAGTGCAGCTCTCCTTTTGTTTCTGAGAAGACCTTTACACTTACATACCCCCAGTCCGCCACCCCCTCGACTGTTTTGGCCCATCTCCCATCAGGAGTGGGTAGGCTGTAATTAATAGCTATTTGAGGCTGGGGGAGACAGAAGTGAATGTCTGACAGGTGCTTTCCCTTTTAGCTCGGTGGTGCTTTTGTATGGAAAGACAGTATTAATTCTGTGACCATTTGGTATCACCTGGGAGTGCAGAGGTTAATGTTTCAAAGGAGGAGGAAAAGCTGCTTGTATGCAAGTGACATTGAAAGGAGATATGAATATTTTAATACCCGTGGTCAGAGCCAGTGGGTTGTACTACACGCACATGTTCCATTTTGGCTGGACCCCTTCTGAGCGCCAGTTGTCTGGACTGTGGAAACGTAGCAGAGGTCTACATTAACAAGTACATTATAATGCTCCTCTCTTCCTTTTCTCATGTACATAGTAAAACTTCTATAAAAGAAGGATCTAGAAAGAATTTGGTAATGATACATGGGCCTCATACCATAATTATCTTAGCAAGCCACTGCTACTTGTGATGTCTGATACAATTGTAAACTAATGCTGTGTTTCTTATGCAGATTGACAAATGCAGAATCACCAGCATCTGTAAAGGTTTTAGAATTGCTCATGATATTTTTTTTTCTGTTGATCTTGAACAACATTAGCAGTGTTCGTAACGGAAAAGCAATCAAGAGTACGCATGAAAAGGAATCCTCCTGCTTATGTGGTAGTGGTGGTTCTTTTTCTGCTTTCTTGGCTTCCTTTTGTTGTATCACACTCAAAGACACAGTTAAAGAAACAGTGATTCTGTCTACTGCATTCTGAAATAATTACTTTCACACTGCTCAGTAAAAAGCTGAAACGGGTAGCTGCAGTAAAACAAAAGTAAAGGGGGAGAATATTAGCAAACATTTCTAATGTGCTAGTCCTGCATCCACCAGCCATTTATTGGAAACCTTTGATGTCCAATGTCCTCCAAATTCCTAGTATAAAATCTATTAAAAGAAGCACAGGTGGACAGAGATACAATAAGTATGAAAATATATCTGTATAATTCAGTAGCTATAACATTCAGTGGATTTAGAGATCATCTGTAGTATAATTCAGTGCAATGTACTTATTTTGTACATTCTGTATTTTGTCATTTCTTGTGTGCTATTTGATATAGGTAATAACGAGAATAATGTTTGCAACTCTGCTTAATAGTGTAAAGCCCATACTTCTCAGTAGGAAAAATGCTGTGTAAAGCAAATGGATCACACTAACATTTGAAATTGATTTTTTTTTTTAATTTAGTTTTTTGTTTGTTTGTTTCTTTAACATGTCTAGCAACTACTGAGCCAAGTGTGTAGAAGCCTTTACCCTCCTAGGTCAGATTCCAGCAAAGCCGTGTTGCTTTTATAGAATAATGCCATACGGCAAACTGACTCAGCTTTAAGCACTGCATATGGTCCCGAGGGGAGAAATTACCCATCCAAATGACGGGTGGATGGCAGGCAGGCAAGTTAGGATGTAGCTGCAGTGTGCTCATATTCTGTTTCACTAGGGCTGCAAACATTCAGAATAGCTGCTTGGTGTATTTGAATTTGATCCTCATAACAGTAAGGAGCATGAGGGGATTGGAAATAAAATAAGAACAATAGCTATTTCTCTTTACACTGCTTCTATAAAGTACTTCTGATACATTGAAGAGAATTAATGTCTTTTGGCATGGTTTATTTCATTTTCCAGAGTGGATCTGGTAAGTGAATGGGAATCAAACACAATTATAATAGCCCATTTCTCTTTCCTAAGTAAGTTTAGTATGCTCATATTAACTCATATGTCAGTAGTTGCTTAGTTCACATGAGTAAAAGTCAGTTTATAATAGCGAGGAATTTTACTTTATTTTCTTATACTGGAGGTTTTCTTGGGAACCTACAACAGCAGAGAATCCTGGTTGGATTTCAGTCCACGGTAAATGCATAGAATAGCGGAAGGTGAATTTATGCGTTGTATGCTTTGAAACAAAAGTAAAAATCAAGTACTAAATGAGATGTTCCAAAAGAGAGACAACATTTTAGGGTAAAAAAACCTAGCCATTTTGTTAATTTGACAATTCCATAACATCCTGTAATTACCATTAAATTTGAATAAATCCAGTAATGTTTAATAAATTCATTAGCTGAAGTGCATTAGTGATAGCTGCCCTGCAGTCTTGTAGTGCTTCAACAGTATCGCTCATCCTACCTGGGTTTGGGTTTGGAGTGGGGGTTTTTTGTTTTGGTTTGGATTTGTTTGTTCAGGGGTTTTTTTAATTTATTGTTTGGAGTGGATGGATGTGTGTTTTGGGTTTTTAAAAATAATTATTATTTGATTTTCTTACTGTGAAAGTGTAATTTGGGCGAGCTGACAAGGTGCTTACTGATTGTTGTCTAAAGGAAATTATGGTTCAGTGAGGGGCAGAATCAATGCAGTTGCTGAAAGACTAAGGCTGAAGTCAAGCTTTTTGGTAGAGGACTGAGAATTTGAGTGTGAAGAAGGCAACAAAGTTGTTCCAAGAGGGCTGTTAAAATTTGAAAGGTTTAATAGTGGCACTGCAATTTGCTCTCTTCCATCTAATCTCAGTAGAGCCACTGGCTCTTCAGCATCCCTGTTGAGGAGCACCCATGCCTCATCCTTGCAATATACCCTCTAGAGTCCATGTGCCATGTTTGTTCTTGTCACAGGCATGACCAAGTCTTTCAGGGGATTTTTGCTTTGAAGAGCAGTTTATAGAAAAATTGATATGCTGCTTTGTTTTGCCTGCATGCATTTTCGTTTCCTATACATCCAGTCTTGAATTTTATAACCAGGCATACTGACAACTGAAAACCTTGGGTTCATCATCTATAACAATGTTGACTCCTCCCAAAGTCTTAGAAAGTGAAAAAACAGTGGAGTACTCTCTATATTCTTTTAGGTTTTTAAGAATTTGACTGGATGTGAGTAGTGTTGAAACATTAAAACAATTTACATCACCTATTGAGGGATAATATATAACATACCGTTCCTATTGTGTTGTTTTTTCAACTAGAAAAACACTTTTGCATTCCATTTATTTATTCCATTTAAATGGAACACAAAAAGTTCCATTTAAACATAAGAAAAACTATTTCACTGTGAGGGTGAGGGAGCCCTGGCACAGGCTGCCCAGGGAGTGTGTGGAGTCTCCTTCCTTGGAGGTCTTCAAGACCCGCCTGGACATGTTCCTATGCGACCTGATCTAGATGATCCTGCTTCTGCAGGGGAGTTGGACTAGATGACCTCTAAAGATCCCCTCCAACCCCTACCATTCTATGATTTATGGTCTGATCTTGTCAAATCCTAGAATTAACTGGGAATGAAGATATTTCTATTCCTAAAGCTTTATACTGAAATGAGATATTTGTAGGTATTGTTGGAAACAACACAGGCTTCAGTGCAAGCTGAGCCAATCAACTTCATAGTCTTGAGTTAATAACTGAATCATACTGGTGTGGATCTAATTGAAAAAAAAATTGTGCATTGGGACCAGCCTTCTCAGTTTTCACTATTCATGAAGGTAGCAACATTTTCCCCAAATTTAATATGCTGTATTTCCAGTGAAATGAGCAAATTCTTGAAATAATGCCATCATATACAAAATGTAATATTTTTAATTAATCTATTCTGAAGAATGTTGTTTATTGTAGTATGTAGAGTCTTCTAGCCACTGAAGTATCAAATTTAGGCAGTAATAATCATTCAACACCCTTTTCCTCCTCCCCAGGCTGCATGCTATGTGGTTCTTTCAAGTACTTGTGGTACATATTATTGTGATTACAAAGTATTTAGATTTTCCTCCCATGTGGTGTTGTGTTGGCCTTCCTGTATTGCCTGTACCAGTTCTTCTTTTGAGAAGAAAAAAACCCAACAGTTCTCTAATTTCAGTACAGCACCTACTTGAAGTAGCATATTTTCTGCTTACCAAAGTAAGGCGAAAAGCTGGTAAGAGAAGTCTTAAAATCCTGTTTTAGACTGAGTACTAGATTATATGCCTGAAAGGATGTGAATAGGTATCTTTTACTGGTGACAACCAGGACAGATGGAATTCACTTTCTAGGCTAACCTAGTTTTTCAGGTTGCTTTCAAAAAAAGGCACTGCACTTGGAACCATTCAAAATATTACTGACCAAATCCAGGGGAAGGAAATTATTTGTATAAAAGGAACAACAATAAATGACCTTTTATAAAAAGAAGAAAAGCTGTTGGGTTGTCTTGTTTTGGGTTTGTGGTTTTGTTTGATTTTTTTTTTCCTTAATTTGATTTCATTTACTGCTTAAACCTGATGCACTGGAACCTAAGAACATCTCCAGACTGTCCTGGGCTCTTGGGTATTTTATTTACAGTTTAGATAGATGGTAGGGAAAGAAAAGAGCAAGACTTTCTGTATAAATTGCAGAATGTGCTAATTCTGGCTTAATGTCTGCATTGAAAACCCTTGTCTTTTAATTTCCAAGCATTTTAAGTTCCAGTGGGTTACTTAATATCCAGTACTGATGCTTTCATGTATTCATAGATTATTTCATGCTTGTACATAATGATTACTATGAACGCTGGGTGACTGATAACTCCTTCCTCTTTCTCACCTTGAGAGAAGTCTGGTAATTGCCAGAGCTTTTTATTTGTGTTCCTATTTCCATTCAAGACTTAATCAAGGTCTTTTTTGCATGTTTGGTTTGCATGCTCTCACATTTCTGAAAGTGTAGGTACAGTTAGTGTTGGACAGAATACATCTTCTATTTTTTGAAGGAATACTGTCATTTTTTTCTAGGAAGGACTGGAGACTGTTTGGACTCCCTGTGTCTACACTATGTGTGTCCTCTCATTGTTAGTGGCAACTGGAAGAAGACTGTTAGTATCTCTGTGCTACAGATGCTGCCTTTGACCTAAGCCTGTTAATACTGTCTCAAAAATCCAGCAAAACTGGTGTTTTTCAGGAGAGCTTGACATGAAGCCCATTTCTGTAGGGTCTTGCATAAGCAATCTCTCCCTCCATGTCTTCTGATTGTCTTCTGACAATCCTGCTTTGTTTCTACCAGTACCTGCCTGATTTCCACCCTACCTTACTCTGTGATCCTTATCTTCAAGGTCTTCACACAAAACGCTGGACAATTGTACTACCAGACCTCTGTCTGGCTGATTTCTAGTACATGCTACCTAAAGGATGGGATCTTGAGCAGATTCCTTTGACGGTCAAGAGAATTTTAAGCCTGATTGTCTAGGCCTGATGGTGACTTCACAAGAAAGTTGTTCTGTGTCTGTTTGTAGAGAGCACATTTATTACCAATATCAGCATTTCCCTTTTGGACAGGCATTGTGACTGTTCACTGAAACACAGGTCTGCTTTTCGGCTCTGTGCCTCGTGAGCTTTACAAAATGGGGGTTCCTGTGGACACTTGGTACCTTTGTTCTCAGTGTTATGGTGAGTGACTGACCAACTTGGGTAGCTGACTTCTTTGCAGTGGTCATGATACAGTTCTTGAGAGAGGAATATGCTTTTTCTGTAAAATACACCAGATACATTTCTGGTTCATATGGTTTACATTCAGCTGACCACAGATTTCAGTTTAGGGGCCCAAAGAGATGATTTGAGTTGATGAATTATGTAGTGTCTTTTAAGCATATTGGGAATCTCTGCCTTGACATTTTCAAGCTTAGTGTTACTCAAAGGATCTTTCCACAGCCTGAAGCAGAGATTGTCTGAACACCCTCCTTGCTCAGAAGGCTAGTAGTGTGTCTGCAAGTAAACCAAGCAAGCGTCTAAGAATATCTCTCCTAAAATGCGTTGCTTGTCTGTATTGTTGGACAAATTAAAATCTTCCAGGAAATAATCAATAACATAAAATTAGATAATCGCCTCTTTTAAAACTTACCTGTTTGGATGGTAGCATGTTTGAAAGAGCCAACCCCCCTGCAAACTCCACACCTCAAGGACCAACAGGAAAGGGAGAGAGGACTGTTTTTGCAGTCATGAGCAAGATCCATATTTTCACTGTCAGTTTAAGTAAATTGGCAGTTGAACTTGTTTATGAATATAGAAAGATGAAAAGGCCGGGACTGGTAGTACAAATCTTTTCTCTCTTGAAAGAATGGTATAGTAGACACTGTTTGGTTTCAGTAAAAATATAGTCCTCCCATTCTGTGCTTAATCCTAGTGAAGAGCTCTGGCATAATCCTATGTCTATAGGGCCTGCAAGGCAAACTTACCTAAGATGCTGTAGTTAGGGGCGGGGGAGACCCAAACACCCTAAATTCTCCTTTTGCATCTTCTTATAAGGATTAAGAAAAATCAGAATTTATGCAATTTAGATAGCTCTGTGTTAGTAGCGCACAGTTTGCTGGGCTTCCCCTAATATTGTTAACATAAAACACCTATCAACTGCATTTACTTCACCTCCTGTAGGCTGAATTGCCTGTAGGAGGATTTGTATTGAAAATAAAACAACCCCAGAGATGTTTCCACTGCTTGATCTGTGTATATATTCTATGAGTACTTGTTAGTGTTAGCTTTTCCCTATGTGGATATTTTGTGAGCGTTGCACAGTGGCCAACACTTGCCTTTCTTTCCCGTCATCGGTATGTTTTAACCTGTTCTCCACAAATTGTTGGTTTGGGTTTTTTTTTTCCCCAAGACAGGAGAAGGAACAACACTGTTGATGGGTGCTTCAGGAGCTGGTTTTCCCTGTGAAACTACAAAGCATTGTTAATGCTGAATGTAATCCGTGTAGCTGCTTTGCTATTCCCAGCTTCTGTATTTTGAGACTGTGGCTCTATAGATTCCATCCAGGCAGTATCACTCAGAGGCAGGGTATGAAAAAACAAACCTTCTTACCAAATATGCTTTTTTTTCCCCCCAGACTTCCATTTTCATCTATGTCAGGATGTTTTTTCATGGTCAGCAAAACACCGTGAATTTGTGCTAATGCACATTGTGCCTTTTGTCTTTCAAGGTTTTAAGCTGTGAGGTGTTTTTTAGAGGGAAAAGGTGAACAAGAGCTCTGGCTCGTCTTCTAACAGAAAAGTTCAGCATATGGTTTTACTAGTCATGGATTTGCCATAGGAAGAGGTAGGTAGAACTAGCAGATAAGTGCTACCATTCTCCTAAATATTTAGAAAAAATAATAGCAAAAAGGAGGAAGAAATCCAAAATTTCGGAGTGGTGCTGACAATTTATGTGAGGAAATTCAAATTTCAGAAAAGTGAGGAAACACGTGCATGTTTGCTAGAGACAACATAAAGCCTAGAAAGAGCAGAAATTAATCTTTCAAATGTAATTGTAAGGCAGTCTTTTCCCATTTAATTGATATTAAACATTGGCTAACGTGGATCTTTGCCATTTAACTGACATTAACAACCTTGGTTAACTTGGTTTTGAGCTTTTTATTTTATTACACTGGTTTGTTTGTTTTATGTTAATTTCACTTTAGTGCTTGGATCCTTGTAAAATCGATTTTTTTTCCTTTTTAAAAACAAACATCAAACACCCAGAATATGTTTTGTTTTAATATTTAAACATTTACACACATCTTGGGTATAATTGTATATGCATTTTATGGCATGAAAAAGCGAACTGTATTGATTGTAAATCCTAAACATCTGCACTGCAAATCAAAACCATACTTCTTTGTGCACCTTGCTTTTGCTAAGTTTTCCTTCTAATCATATTTCAAATATTTCATTTTTGGTTTTTAATTGCTGGCCTGACTTTTGGCTTATCCCACACATCTTTTTTTATTTTTCTTTTATTCCTTTAAGTTGTTTCTCTTTGCTCCTCATCTGTTCTCTGCATCAATAACTTGTTTGGAATAAACAAACCTTAACACAAACTTTTTGACCACAAGTTTGTTGTTGCTGGTACAGTCACGTAGGTGCAATGAGTGGTGTGTGGCAGCTGAGGGGTTCTGCTGGAGGAAAGCGACCTCTTCCACATCTGTGTCTTCCCTGCTCACACGTGCAGGCACACTGCCTGACTGCAAGGCATGAGCTTGCAATAGGTTTCCAAATCTGTGGACATGCAGTCACCATTGTTACTTTGCACTGTCACTGTAGCCCTCCACAAAGGAGGGTAAATGACTCCCAGTATGTAGCAACTTGTTCACACATCAGTGCTTTGCTTTCCAGGGCTGGGCAGTGGAATTTAGTTATGTGGCTTCTAATTGACTTTGCAATGGGCAAAGAGAAAAGTGCTTTCTACCTTGTACCACCTGTACTGCCTTAATGTCAATCAGCTGTTAATGATAGCGGCAGCTGTATCTTAGAGTACCGTTGGCAAAAGGTTCCCTCACACATACTAGTCAGTATTCTAGCTTTTCTGTAAAGCAATCCCTATGTTTTCCTGGATTTAGCAAGCTTTGAGATTGTCACAGTATTTTAATCATCTGGGAAAGTGTTCACTGCAAAGGAAATGACACCACATAAAGCCACTTCACACCAGCAGCAACAGTCTGCTGCCTCAGGACACCTGGATATGGTGCTTATCATGCTGTCCAGTGTGAAGAAATGTTCCAGAATTTGCCAAGCAGAAAAACAAAACACAACTTCACTTCTTTTCTCTCTGTACAGACATCGTCTTTTATCCATCAGTAAGCTCAACTGCAGTTGAATATCTGATTATATATTTGAAGTTTCATTCATCTTTCACCAACTATTTTTCACCCAGGGTTTTGAGAGCATTGGGTTTTGTGGTTTCTTTTGGGATCATGTATATGGATTCTTGCATACAGCTGTAGTTACAAGACTCAGTGAACTTGGAAGTGAGAGAGAGAACATCAGTGTGCTGCCACTGCTCATTTGTACGGTTTTGGTTGTGATGGAACAACTGATGATGTTGCCACACAACAGCAGCTTTAGAGCTGCCTGAAGAAATTTAATTCTCTGTCATTTCTCTTCTTTTCTTCCTTGTGATCTTCTACAAGCTTAGTCTATTAAAATGACACAGAAAGCCTGTTTTGATCCATTCAGACGTAGAAGCATGAAGACATCATGTTTGGATGTGTTGAACTAGCAGAAGAGTGATGGAAACCGAAGACCACTGTAGACAGCTAGATCATACAGGCCTTTCCATAGATTGGTTGAGCTCATTTTAAAAAACTGGTTGCCTTATGTGCACCTGCTCTGCTCTGTTTGGATAGCTGCTCCAGTATTTGCCCAAACCCATGTCTTTGCTTTTCTTTATATATATTTTTCTTTGAAATAGACTATCTGTAGTCTTCATTGTGAGCTATTGTTTGTCAACACTAATTAGGCTTCTGTAACAAGCAGGAGTTTCAGTGCATCTGGACTTTGAGCATTTTAAGTGATGCAGCAGTGTTGGTCAGCTCTGCGTGTTTGATGTGTCAGTGGGTGAGAACTACTGTATTTTTTTGTAGGTCCTCTGTTCTTGTTTCTGCGTTGAAAGTGTGTGTTCCTCCTCTGTTGAATTTGTTGGTCATATTTATTAGTGCTTCTGTCAAGACTTAACTAGGTCAGTGTAGTATAAACATTACATGGCATGAAGTGTCGATGTACAGATGCATTCTGCACTTAATATACCCTCTTCCCTCACAAATCCCAAACAAAACCAACAAACCCCTCCATTTGAAGATACTTTCTTGGTAAATTTGTAACCCTCTGTGTTGTAGAATTTAAAAAGTGAATGACCAAGATCTACAGATGACACATTTCTTCAGAAGTTGCCTAGACATAGGCATTGAGTTTGGGCAGGTATCAGAAACGTTTGTATATGGCACACAGAATTCATAAAAGTGTTTATAAAACATGGGGTTAAGGCTTAACTGATGAAGTCCCACAAGTGTAAGTAAGTGTATGGAATCCTAATCACTGTTTACCTTCTTTAACTGGTCTTTACCTGGTCTAGAGGGTTTTTTAAGTAATTAAGTCTTTAAAACAAGTACCCCCACTGAATATCAAGACACAACAGTGTCTTGAGAGCACCTGTTTCCTGTGTTTCCCGATACACAAGTGTCCTTGTTGCAGCAACAAAATAAGGCAAAGTTTAGGGAGAATACCACCATTCAGATTTGTTGGATGATTGGTTGTTTTTGTGATGAACACTTTTTTTTTTTCCCCTGTTGAAGACAATTTTTCATAGACTATTTACTTTTAAACACACTTTTTAAAAATGCTGTTTACTTCAAATGCCTGTGTTTTTATTTAAGTGTTGCTTTTGAATATGCCAAAATATTTTTGTGTTCCTGGTGTAAGAGTTACAATAAATTCTGTAGTCCTTTATCTTGATTTTATACTTACTGAAAATCCTTAATGAGAAATAGGGTTTTTTTTCAGGAGATGCTTGGTAAGCTTTTCCGATATGTTTTGATGTAATTTGCTGAAGCTGTGTCAATTTGTCTTTAGAAGTAGATACTGGCCACTTTTGCTTATGGAGTTGGACACTGCCTGAATAGATTTGTAGTCCTGTTTTCCATATACTGAAGGCAGTTATTTAATTTTTGGAAAACACATCGTAAGAAAGCTGTCCTCAACATGTGCTTATATTAGAGTACAAAAATCACTGTGTTTAAATGTAAATCAAATAGCCACTTTTGAGCTGGATGAATAATTTATAAACTATTCTGGACATCTTGACTCAATCAAAGTTCAAACATGTTTCATTGCAATACTTGTTACTAGCTTTCTTATTCCTTAATATTGTATTTTGACTTCTATGCACTAAATATGTTTTCAAGTTAAGGAAGTTGTGAAATTAGTTTGAAGCTGCATTGACTAGTTTGGGACTATATTTTTGGAAACAGAAATCAAAAGTGCTGATGTTGGTTGTTACAAGGTTTATTTTGAGTTCTAATAGGAATTTACCTATGAAAATGTAAATGAAAGTTGATACACCTCATGGTGCGCAAGTCTAACTTGTGTAAACAAAATTCTGAGTACTTTGTTTGCTCAGAGATAGGCAGCTTTTTTGAGTTGAAAAAAATTTTATCCTACAGTGAAACAGCTTTAGACTTAGGTTGGAATATACTTTTATGTGAAACTCCTTTCATGAAGCAAGAGAGAGGGGGGAAAATTGAGGCTTTTACATCGAAGGCTGGCAAATTGTAGCACTTCTTTCTAAATATTGTTCGCATTTATGCTCAAAGTGAATTGTAGACTCATGAGATGTAATAGGAGAGAAACTATGTATATTGATATATAACGTCTGGTACAAAGTCCCTTGCAATGAATGTAAAGGCTGCCATTGACTCCGCTGGGCTTTTATCTGGCCATATTACAGCCTGTTAAGAGAGTTTCTTTCTTAAATAGAAGCAATGTGATTTGCTTTTTTTATACTGCTGTGTGTAAGTGTTGCACATACTTCAGTATGGCATAGTCAACAGCAAAGTGTTGGGTTTTTTTTCTGGCAGTAACTAGGTTTGAGGGGGTTTTTTTGACAATTTTCTGTTTCTGTGATTTCGAAAACATTTTTAATTTTCATGAATACAAATTGCAACAGTAAAAATTGACAATGTTTTCGATCTTGTTGCAACCCGTTGCCTCAGATAAAATACCAAGTAGTTCTGGAGTAGGTCCATGCTTAATGACTTAAAATTTTGTCAAATGGACACTATCTGCCTGTCTAAAGATGGAAGTTCCATCTGCTGGATCGAGTTGGGATATGCCTTCTTTTCAATATCTTTGACTTATGTAGATAGAGAAACCAAATTAGTTTGAACTAATCTCTGCAGTTTGTTGTCACTTCTGTCTTTTGTGTGTCTCTCACTACAGTCCTGATGTATGCCAGTTTTAATTCCAGCAGGTAATTCTGTGTGGAAACAAGTGTCAGCTGTTAGAAATCCTCCCAGCTGCAAATTCAAACAAAAATGAAGCATTTTACCACAAGTAGCTTTACTGCAGTAAACCAACTTGCTCTTCCAGGGCAGCTCGCTTAGTGTGGCTTAACTTAATCAGCATCACAAACTGAATGTCTGTGTTTGCCGCTTTGGGGTTTTTTGTGTCCTCTTTCGTGTCAGCGAGCGTGGGATGAGCAGAAGGCCGGCACGAGGGCTGTGCAGGCTGTAGCAGGAGGCTTCTCCAATGGGCTCCCATCTGTCAGGGCTGTGCACTGATAAAGCTTGTGGCAGCTGGCCTGGCTCGATGCTAATCCATTCATCTGGGCTGTGGATCAGAAGGTGGCCTGTCCCTTCCCGGAGGCCTGTGGACCTCGGAGAGTTGTTGTAACCCTCAGCGGTCCCACTGGACCTGCCAGCCACTATAATGATAGGGCTCACGTGACTTGAGCGAGGGGCATGTGTGGCGGCTCTAGGGCATTGTGCTGGGGACAAAGCCGGTCACTCTTCTCCAGACTGACCTGTTGTATCTTCGTCAACAATAGTGTGTTCACAGTTGAAGTGTTAGCTAGGGGTGGTAGATCTATATGAATGTATTAGTGGGGAAGGAATTGTGAAGTCCTGATGTATTTTCCTGCGTATCATGCAACTTGGTGTGCACGCAGGCCGCTGAGTGGAGATAGCCGCTCGGAGCTCCAGATGGCACCGACAACTGTGAGACACCACTGCTGTATGTGATCTTTCCTTCTGCTTTTTGGTGTAGGCGTATTATTTCTGTTACAAATAATTTATGAGTATAGTAGTTATTTAAAACCATGTAGTAGGTTGTGTTTCCCTCCCCTGTCAAGGCTACATAGCTTGTTAACTAACAAAAGTAGTGAGATAATTCCTGCCCTAAAAATTTAGAGCCTTTTGTGCACAAAATCTGTCGCTGAGCTGGGAAGGTCTGAGAGGAGGGTTGCTGAGAACGGGAGACACAGCAGAAGATAAAAAGTTCAGAGAGAGAACAGGAATAGAAAGATGATGGGGGAGTGTATGTGCAGCAGAGCAGCGTAAGAGCTGAAACGCTGTAAAATGGGCTGGCAAGTAAGACCTTTTAGGTGAGGGATGTGAATCTTCAATCATCTGTTAGAAGTTCTTTCTTATATTAAAGAGGACCTGAATATTTTGGGATGCTTGTGAGACATGGGATGGCCATGTATCTGAACAATAAAAACGCAAGATGTAGACAGGAATGATTAACTGACTTGTCCCCTGTCGCAGTACCCCAGGCAGCAGAAGCAGTACATCCTCAGCTACTGCATGTATCTTGCAACTGCATCAGTGGATGTGTAGCTTGTCTATTTATTTGATAACTTCTCTTAAAAAAAAAAAAAAGGAGCAAGCTAAATCCCAGAAGTCACAAGGTAATTAAACAGCTCAGAAGAAACTGATTTTATCTCACAAAAGTAGTGCCTGTAAGTTTAACAGAATCACGATCTAATGATTGGCATCTGTTGCAGCAAACACCTTTGGGGCAGTCTAGAAGAAAAATGGACACACTGCTACTGCTTGATTTGATTCCCCAATTGATGGTTGACATGACCTTCAGTGCATACGACATGTTAGAAGATGCAGGACACAGCAAATTGATCTGGCATGGAGGATGCAGCATAAACAAAATAAAAACTGCTCAGAGCTCTGTCACAAGCTTTTTATGCCAAAGTTTTGTGGCAGAAAGTTGCAGAGGCTACAAGAAAAGCAGTATTGTGTTCAAAAGTATCTTTATTTGAACTGAGAGGTGGCTCATCTTCACAGATGAGTTGCTTTAAAAGCATATTGAGATGAATACTTATACAATAACGGAGAATAAATGGATTTTGTTCTCCCTTTTTATGATGAGACCACTCTTCAGAAGGTATACTTTAAATGAATCATTGTGTTGAAATCCTCAGAAAGGGAGACTCAAGTGTACAGAAAATGAAAACAGAGCAAGAAATGCAAAATCTCCGAGCAAGAAGCTTGGCTACGAGAATCACATTCACAACTCGGTGGACTGGGCACCATGGTTTTATAGCTTTATGATGAACCCAGCTCTGGTTTGCCTCAAACATGGAAATCTATCTAAAGTAGCTACTTTGCAGTTCAGATTTACACGAACAGTTAAACTCTCAATACCTTAAATACACTGTGGAAACATGGATAGATGAAACAGAATGTTAGATAAAAATGAATTTGACATAGTAAATTTATATAGACTTTTTAGATCTGTGCTATTTCTGTGGGATGCTGTTCTGTTTTGAATCTAATTTTAGTTTGGAGAGCTCATTTGATTTCCCTTTTCACATCCATATGTGTTCATATGGTGAATTTATAGTCTTTTTACTAGGTTTTCATTATGTTAACTCTAATTATTATAGCATTGTGGAAGCTGTGCCATAGTTCATACTGAGACCAAGTTACTGCATTTAGTCAGTAAAAGTATTTTTTGTTTTGGTTAAACATTCTGATATCAGGACTTAGGAGTTTAAAACAGTAATTTTTGGGGGGAGTATGTTAATGGATCTAAGAAGGCGGCATGGTAAAATTAGTGAAAACATTTTTTTTTTCCGGATCACTCAAATAATATAGTTTACTGAAATTTACTGCAAGTCAAACCTAGCATTTGAGTTCATATACTCTGCAGATGCTGAAAGACACTATTTAAGTAATAAAGTTTAAAACGGTCTAAAAATAGTGTCCTAAAAGTACACATTATCCTGTTCCCTTTTAGTGATTTGATGGCTCCCAGTACCTCTCTTCATATGAGATCTTCCACGTTGGGCTCGTCCGTGTGTGTTATTTGTCTTTATCTTCTGTCTTTAGGAGAGACTGGAACAGGATCAGCAGCTCTGACAGTGGCTTTTACTTAGATATCAGTGACAAGGATTAAGTTTCAAGTGCTCTGTGAAATGCCATGTTCTGCAGAGAGTCTGGTATGAAAAGTGCAGGATTTATACAAATACAGCTTGACAGTTACATGTTTCTCTAAAAATACCGACTACTTTCTCCTTATTTCAGTTGTCTTCCCTGTTCAGTGGTATTCCCCTCCCCAGGGCATCAGTCTTTGGTGTGAAATGCCGTGTCCAAGACTCATAGGTCAGTCTTGGAGAGAGGACAGAAGATGGGAAGTCTCACCAAGTTGCATGTGGAAGAAGTTATTGGAGGTGGGGTTGACGTTAGGAGGACATGGACATGGGAAAGCCCCGGGATGAGGAGGATTAAAGAGGAAGGCTGCTGGGGAAGAAAAGCAAGAATGGGAATGTTTTGGGCTTTGATGAAGTCCAAAGAGCTTCTTGGTGAGGGGAGTTTGAGCCAAGATGCAGCAGCAGAAGTTTGTTTAGAAAACGTGAAGGGTGAAAATGGAGGAGAGGACATGGAAAGGCCTGGTGAAGCACGCTCTCCGATCTTGTTGCTGAAGGAGAAATGAAGTATTAGTTGGTGAGTTGTCAGGTAATTTTATTTATTTGCCATGTTGTGGAAGAATAAATTGCATGTCTGTTGCTGAGGACTTCTAATACTGGATAACTCTTCTTCATGGTCTCTGGCCTCTGGTTTCTGCCAAACCTCTCCCAGTTGTGCTGCCACCAGTGCTTGCGTCCTAGAGCTTTTATTGAGTCATTTTGTGACCTGCTGTAAGCCTGACATGTGGCCTGGCAGTGGTCATGTTTGAGCACTGCAGGCCCCAGGATTCCCCCCAGATGTAGTGTGATGAAGACTGATTTTACTAAGAGAATGACCATGTGTGGGCAGTTTGCATCAATGCATAAGGTAGCGTTTGTCACACACTTTACAGTAGTATTTTTGCTGCTCCTATGTTTGTATGGGTCATTTTTACTGTTAAACTCAGGGAGCATTTGTGTTTCGTGCACTTCTGAGCCACCATGGCACTCTTCTTCTGGCCTTACAGTCTCTCCTTCCTAAGCAGTGTGTGGAAAAAAGTCTTTATCATCAGGTTTTCTTTTTCAATGAAGAAGTAGGTGCAGGGAAGTAAAAAGTAATCACATATTTGGTGGGCAGGCTTTGACCTGAGCTTAAAAGCTTAGATGGCTAGAAAAACCTACCTGTTGCTGTGTGTGTTTGTTTTTTAATTAAAAGCATGTGAAGGGAAGACAACCTATCCTGCTGCATAATTAACAAAATGTGTTTAACCTGAAATATAATAGACAACATAAATGGATGCGCAGAAGCAGAAACAGCAAGTCTTGCAAAGAAATCACCCAGGACTTGTGTCATTTATTGATACTTAAAAGGAATCTGATACAGTAGCAGTAGATTTAGGTTTTACCCTGAGGCTGAAGCACAGATCTTGTCACCATTCACAACTTTTTAGAAGGAACCATTTGTGTCTGCAACATGCCTTTGAGGAAGAACAGGCAGAGTGAAGTTGTGTATGTCATTTTTATATTACTTTAAAAAAAAAAAGTCTGTAGAAGTATAGAAAGCCATATTTTGTTCCAGAAATAATACTTGTAGTTCAGGTTGTACGTTTCCAGGTTTGCTTAAAATATTTTCTTAGCTTGTCTTTCCCCGTGCGTTTTCCTCTGCTGCCTTCTTACCCTTCTATCTCCCCTTCCACCTCTAACAAAAAGGGAAAAATAAGAGAAAATGAGAAAGAATCCAAGGAAACACAATTGGTTTTCTAATGCTTGTACATAGACTCTGAAATAAACATGACAATGTCAGCAATATACACTGTAGTGATACTGTGTAGTAAGTGCACATTGACATTATCACTGGTGACCGAGTTTTTTCAAGACACGCATGCAATGTCACACAATGGGTCCAGCACACCATTATCAGCAGTTACTCTCTATGTGTTGTCTCGCCAAAACTTTACTCCTGTTTGATTATTTCATTAGAATTACTTCACGTAAGTAGTAGATACCTTCATAGAATCATAGAGTGGTAGGGGTTGGAAGGGTCCTCTAGAGATCATCTAGTCCAACCCCCTTGCAGAACTAGACCGGGTCACCTTACTGATGCTAGGTTGCCCAACAGATAATTTTCACACACTGTGAAGAGTGTGAAATCCAAGAAATACCTGTTTTAGGTAACTGAAGAAAAATCACAGATTTAAATTTGTTGTGTATGTAAAAAGGCTAGGCACCTTCATTTGCAAGTTCAAGTTCAGTATAGTGACACTGCTCCAATTCTTGGCTTTTGAGGTAAATGGCTGATTCATGTCTTTTGATCTTGAGGTTTCTGGTTTTACACAGCTATGAGAACATTTCCCAGAGGCTTTCTTTTGTCTTAGGATGGGCAAGACCAATTCTAATTCCAAATTGTCTTCTTGTCTGCTACAGTGAGGACCTTAAAGCTATTCCTACCTCAGGAGAATTCACTATCTTTTTTACTTTATCTGAACAACCACTTGATCAAAGAATTTTACAGCCTTTCTGCAGCAGCATTTTATGCCTTAAGAACTGGTAGTATAAGGATGAATGCCAAGAAAACAACAGGTTAGCTCCATCCAGGCTTTAAAGCTCTTTGTAGAGCATCTGGATTCAGTGGCTCAAAGGTCTTTTGGCAGCAGCAGAGATTTTAGACCATTTGTTGTTTGTCTTGGTGTCTTGACTTTTTTTCCCTCCCCCAGTCAATATGTTCTTGTGCAGCCCTTCTAAACCGTGTAGGTTCATAAATGGGCGTAAAACCTAAAATCGTGGGTTTAAGCTATTTCCTCATTTGTGAAGAATGGTTGATTCCCTTAACATGCAGAGACAAATCAGTTTATGAACAACTGATTCACATCCTAGCAAGGAATTATGTTCTTTGGGGCTGGACAGCCCTAACACTAGACACACTTTGTCTGAAATTAGTTGGGACAGACACTTCATTTTTAACAAGGAGGGCACGTTTTGGCTGTGAGTGTATGAGGCTGAGGGAGCAGAATTTTCTTAGCCCTGCTTGTGATGACAGGATCACATGAAAAGGATAGGCATTTCTACTTTATTTTAAAAATTATCTTGTATGTGTGGTAATGTATAAACCTACCTCCAGGTACCTCTTTCAGTTCTCTTTGGCCCAATCTTCAATCCACAAGAATCCATTTATTTCACTTTTATGCAAAGGTGATGTTCCTTTTGCTGTCGTCTTTTCTGGGAAGGTGGAAGAAATCCAGGCCCTTGCTGCTGATCCTTCCCAGACAGTGCCCTGGCTGGACAGGGTGCTCCTGTATCCCATTTGATACAGGTACAAATCACTGCAAGGTGATTTTTTAATTCCTCTTAAACCCACCTGTCGAGCTGCATATTTTTAGCCAAACCACTTACTTCCAATGCCAAGGCTCCTCTTCGTGTCCTCAATATTAAAAGGCTCATTCTTCCTATAGTGATGAAGCAGAGTCCCTAAGGATATTTGAAGCAAATAATGAAAGGACAAAGAGCATAACCGTATCTGTGCAGAGACTGTTCAACTGGATAATTAGATGCGTAAAAGTCTCTTCTAAGACTGTTGAGGTGGAGTTCCCTCCGTCATCACAGCATGCTCAAGCTACGACTGTGCCTTCACGAAGGAATACTACCATTCCTGATGTCCTTGAAGTACCCACCTGGAACTCTGTTCTGCTGGGTGCAACCCTGGGCACACAGTGTGCTGGGGGAGGAAGCTCCTGCAGCAGTTTCTCACCTAAAAGATTCTTAGACCTACCAGGTTTGTGACTGTGAACAAGGCTTATTCCTGGACGTCTCTACATTTGCCCGTCATGAATGCAAACATGGCTTTGAAAATGGATACTACTTCTTGGTAACTGATGTTCTGTACAACGTGTAGCCTGTGTGAACATTCATAGTTTGCACTCTTCTTCCTCTTTGTTCCCTCTCCCACCTGAAAATCCTTTTGAAATTCCTGTCTTTGGGATAGCGTAGTTGGATTAGAAACAGTCATGGCACAGAGCATGTTCCAGCTTACATGGACAGGAGAGCAAGCGTGTGGGAGGAACACACTGATGTGCCAGACAAGTACCAGTACAGGGCATCTGTTTCTGAGTGACAGTCTACCTGTACCTGCTGTGGGAGCGTACCTGTGAGCTGTGAATATCAAAGAACTGGAGTGGCAATATATAACCTTTCTTTTCCTCTTGAAATCTCTCTCTTCTTTGTCTCCCATTATCTTCTGTGAAGTTTTTCCTGCATTCACGTTTTAAGTTCAGGCAAGTCTGTCATCGGTTGTTAAAATGTTCCGTTGATTTTAAAACAAGGTTCTCGCCTGTTCAGAAACACACCGTCCCATTTACTCCAACATGCCTAGCCATGTTTTTTAAGCTTCACTCATGTTCTTCTAAATGAAAATGTCACACTTCCTTTTCTACTGAACTGGTGAAACCAGTCAAACTAGACTGACACAGCAGCATAATATACTACACTCGCTACTTCTCTAGCTTTGTAGACAAAATGCAACCTAACAATGCCTGTGTCTGGCTCAGGGTAGATTAAAGCATGTGCTTTCTTGTAGGATAAATGATGTGGAAATCTAGCTCACCTTGATGTGTCCTCTCTGTCTTTTTCCTTCTCTCTTTTCTTCTCTCCCTCTCTCCTTTTTTCCGCTGCCCCTCATCTCTTTTGAAAATATTGGAGACAAGTTCAAAGAGATGAAACTCTCTTCCGCCATGTGGAGTGAATAAGGAGTGATAGCTGGGGGAAATGGAGAGAAAAACACAGCTCATGTATTGATGTTGAGGTGGCAGCTTTATCTTCTGTCTGTATTTTGAGCCTGCAAAAGATGGGAGGAGATAGCCCACTAGGAAAAAGAATCCTAGTTTGGGTCACTGGAGACCCAGTGTACTCTGGAGTATTTTGAGATCTTCAGATTTGTTGAGATCTTGCTAATGGTATTTACACAGTTTTCCTTTCTGACTGCTTAACCCAGGAAGGTGAAGGTCAGAGGAGCAATTAGAATCTGCAGCCCCCTCATTTCCCATTTATAGTCTAGAGCAGAGTAATTCCGGGATCCCCATTCTCAACAACATACATTTAATTTCTTGGTAATCCATTGTTTTCCACTCTCTCCAAGATACTTATTTAATGTACCCTTATGTTACCCTTTGTCCTCTCCCACCCAGCAGTACATACCTTACAGGCACATTTGTGTAACTCAGCAATATGTTAGAACTAAGATCCATGATGCGATGATAAGTGAAGATATCCCTTCCAATTACAAATATCCTTTGTAAACTTAAGTATGTAGGGATGTCAGAAATTGCTTGCTTAGCTGAGGTATGTGTAAGTATAGAGATTCATGTTTTAGAATAATATAAAACTGAGAGAGGGGAAGGAGTAAAAAGCAATGTTTAGTTCTGAGGACAGACTCCAGAGCAAGTTTCTGAGTAGAACAGAAACTTTCCACATGTGATGATCAAAATGGCGATGGCAGTGAAACAACTTTTAATTCATAGAATGGTAGGGTTGGAAGGGACCTTTAGAGATCATCTAGTCCAAACCCCCTGCAGAAGCAGATCAACCTAGATCAGGTCACATAGGAACACATCCAATTCACAGACTGAAGAATGACTACGAAAAATATCAGCTAGGATTATGAAGCCTGTTGTGGATATATTGTAGATAAAAAAGAAAAAAATGTAGACTTTTGCCTAATTTTTGCCAGACTGCTTAAAAAACAAAGCAAACTAAAATGGATGGGTACACAGGAAGTATACTGAATGGTCACATAGATATATTTATATATTTCAAGTATATGCAAAAAATACTCTGCCCCGCCACTACCTCCTTTCACTTCAAGGTAATAGTAAATAAAAAACTCTCAAGCCTTCAGTCCTGTGTTCTAGTTTATTAAAATTTATAAAAGCTAAATAGTGTTTCTTGCTGTTTGTTTCATGTTCCCAGGGCTGGCTTGTTTATCCCCAGGAAGAAGTAGGAGTGTCTCTTGGGATGCTAGCCTCACAGTCTGAGTCTGGGAACAAATTCATCTTAACACAGCATTCCTAAATTAAAAGAAGAGTTACTGGTTGGTGGTTATGGAAATCTGTTTAGGTGAAGATAAACCATGGCATCTGAATTTAATTTGGAAATTATTATGGGCAGGCGTGATAGCACTAATATTCAGGATGTCTGACATTTCCTACTGCAAGAGCCCGTTTTAAGTTGCTTAAAGATAGTTTTTGTAAATGCTTAAAATTTCACCAAATGGTTTTAGGCATATTAAAAAACCACGCCACAGCCTCTTGTCTTTAAACAGACCTTTCAGTCACTTTCTTTTTAGAACAAACTTAAATATGAACTGCTGATGTGCTTGTCATGTAGGGTAGATCGCAGGGTAGAACTCAGGTAGACCAGAGTTCGTAACACCACCTGCTTGATTCAGGAGTGCCTCAAAGAGCCCTCCCATGTGTCATCAGCAATGGGCTGTGTCTGACAATGGAGAAAACAAGCTGCTCTGAAAGCAGAGGTGAGGCTTAAGACCTGAGCTGAGGATGTCGTTCAGGGGGATCCTTTGCAGCTTCAGGAAAGAAACAAAACCTGTTGTAAGGGCAAGAAGAGAAGATGACTGGCTGGAATAAGAGGCAGAAGTAGGAGAAAGAAACCAAGGTGTGATGGAGAGCCATGGGTAGGCTGGAGTTGCACCATGGTAGGGCAGGAGCGAGCAGGAGATAAGCCTGAAAGGTGATGTTGGTGCCAGGGTAAGGCAGTGAAGGCTGGACACAGAGAAGGAGGAGGGATGACACTGTGTGAGGGCAGGGGGAGTTGCAGGGGGTGGGGACTGAAGGAGAGCAGAGACTGGTAGCTGTAGGGAAATTCAGGGGAGAGGTGAGTGAAGTGGTAAGACCAAGAGCTTCAGATACGAAGGACAGCAGGAACTAGGATGTGAACAAATGGAAGTGTGACAGGGAAAGAAGACCACATCTGAGTTGACTTCATCAACCTCAATTTTCACATCTTAACTTTTGATCCTATTTTTGTGACCTAGTAAAACATTTTAACACACAGGGTTCTGTGCGTAGGGGTGTTAAAAATATCTGACCTTGTAAGAATGTAGAATATCCTTACTCCATGAGCATTTGTAAAAATGCAGCCTCTATTTCATAAACTACCTACTTCAGCATCCATGACCTCCAGTGCTCATATTCTAAACAATCATGACACACCTTGAGGTTTGTGCATATTTTTTTAGAGGGAAAGGTTCACTGAAATAGGCTGACTGCAGTCTGAAGCAAATGTATATGAAATTTTCCTTCATGAGAACTATACATCATTTTTAGCAAAACTTTGGGTTTGGTTGGCTGTTTCTACAAAGGTGCTTGTAAACTGACATAGAGATTAAAGTTACCAAAAAAAAAAGGTTACCAAAAGGCTTTTGGAAGGTGGGAAAGCTGGGCGTTCAATGTGATCAGCAGACTTATTGGTACCGTTTTGAAAGCTAGCTATGAGTCTTACTTGATACTGTGCTCCTCCAACTTTCAGCATGACTTTGGCACATGAAACCTTTTGTAAAAGAGGCAGGATTTCATGCAAGCTTTTTTTCCTCTTCCTTACGAATGTTAATATAGCTCCTTTCACTTCTCCATGAAAATTTTAAATATCTTAAATATTCCACTGGTAGGCTGTTATTCACAGAGGGAGACAAATTAATCTGTGCTCATGAAAGCTCATTGAAGCAAATACTTCTGTCAGGAATGGTATGGGCTCAAGGGTTAACTGTTGTCTCTGTTAACATCTGTTACACAGAGCAAAAGGAGAAAACTTGGTCACTTTTGACTACAGCCTTTTGTATAGGAAGAAGCTCTTTGCCTTTTTAAAGAATCCTTTTTTTTTTAACCTTTAAAGCACTTGACTTTAAAGAAGATATCCAAATACCTATTTGTGGAGACTGAAAACAGCCTTTGTAGAAGTATATTGAGCAGTGCTAATAACAATAGTTTCTCGCAATTGCAAAATTGGGATCTGACCAATTTTAGTAAAATAGTGGCACTAAACCCACCGAGCTTGTCTTTGAAATGGTGTTTCAGTTTGAACTGAGATAAAGTGATGTTTTAAGAAACAGTTTTGGAAAAGATAGAGAGCTGCTAGATGAGGTAATGATCTGTCTTCATGTTTGATGCCTTCTTTTATCAGTCTAAGGCTTTTCACTGAGTCAGATCTATTGATTAGCATTAGTTTACTTCTCAGGAAGCCTGCTTTGCATTGAAATGTCATGGGCTTGGGATAGTAAATGCATGCCAAGCAAGAGCTTGAACTCTGTTGAATACTGCCAGGTAAATTACATGTTTACTGAGTGTTTAGCAAGGGTAATAGTTTTGCAGCCCCCCAAAATGTTAAATGGGATCGTTTTTGTCTCCTGTGAACAAATATTGGGGGAGAAAATAACAGGGTGACATGAAGACACCCTGCACTTTGCTTTGCTTTATGTAGTGTAAGTTCACAGAGTTGTAGCGCGAGTGGCACTCCAGAAAGCTGGGGGTAAAATCTCTGCTTCACAATAACTGGCGTGTCTATATTCAAAAGAATGATAATAGGGGAGTGGGAAGAAGACTACATCATTACTATTAATGAAATTAACTTACCTCTTTAAAAAAAAAGTTAAATTAAAAGAACACACAGAAGCAACTTGGGGAGACAGGAATTTGGTTGAATGCAATGTTTTAATCTAAAATACTAGGAGGCTTGTTTTGTTTTTCGTATTTTGCTTGCAGGGTTCCAGGTGCAACACTCTAAATATACATGGTCACTTTGAAAGCAGAAGCTTAAATATAACACTGCTCAGTAATTATGCTAACTACATTGATAGAGGTTAGCAGAAAGCTAATTGTAACCTTGGGGAGAAGGAAAGTAGTCTGGATATACTGAACGGGATTTTTAACAACCTATTATTTTATATTTGTTTTAACTTTTTCTAAGATGTGTTGAAAAATCTAGTTTTTTTCTGAAAGTTTCAGAAAATGTTATTGTTGTTAAGAAAGGCTGGAATGTATATTTGGTTATTTAATCCAACACTTCGTCTATTACTTTATTGTAATTCTTGCGTGTGTTCCAGACAGTTCCCCTTCTTTACTGTCTTTCTGTGTTTCCTCCAGCTTCTTTTTGCAGACAAGTTCTTACACTTCACCATGCTTTGATAAACAGTAATAGATTGAGTCAATGTCTAATATCTACTTTCTGCACTACTTATAAATAAGAAACTAATATTTTTCAAACTTTTTAGTTTCCTTCATGTTTTAAACACAGAACATATTTTGTTTAGTTGATCATTCTAAGAGATTTACTAAAGATACACTGTAGGTGATACTGATTCCTTAAAACATGGCAGTATCCTGTGTGTGCAGTGTTTCTTTTATGTGCTTGTACAATGTTTAAACCCAGGAACAATGTTATATGCTGCACAAATGTGCAGTAATTGCTTTACAAAAAAAAAAGGTGCTTGCTTCCATTTAATACTTAATTTTAAATAATAAAGGGCATAGTGATATTTAGCTCAGAGATAACATCGCTGAGAAAGGTGGCCATTCATTTTAAAGAGAAGAGGTGATCAAAACGGAGAAGAAATGGGAAGGAGAGAGCATCTCATGATGATTCTTGAAAGAAGATGCATCCTGTTCTGTGTATCTGTAGAGAAAAACGAACTGCAAATGCTGAAATTTCCTAACAGTTTTAAAGTGAAGATAATGTGTGGCATGCCTTGGCAAGCAGTATCTTGCCAATTTTTCTTCATCTCCTCAAGCATATGCCTTGCTTGCATAACCAGTTTTTTAGCCACATGGATTCAGTGTTCCACACTGCATGGAGGCTGTGCAAATTTATCGCTAATACTAAAAGAACATTCATGTTAAGTTGTTTTGAATAGCAAATTGGATCTAAAAAAATATCCTGGGTATTACTTTAAAAAGTAAATAATTGATCTGGTGAGCAGTGTGGATATGCCACAGTGTGCCATCTATCTCTGCTGTCATCAGCTCTGCACTCTCACAAAGAGAGATCTTTCCATTGTGGTAAAACTCTCTCCACATCTCAGACTACCCCTAAATGGTCTTTAGCTTGGCCAGAATACTGAAGGCCATATGGCCCTATAACATTTTGTTAATGCTCTTCCAAATCTCAGTAAAAGCCTTTCTTTCCAGCAATGCTTTATTCTTGCCTGAATAAAATTAAATTTTAGTTTCTTGAAAGAAAATGTTATCAGCCTTCCTAGCAGCTGTGAGAATTGTGCTATGCTGATTAGATGTGACACATAGAAGAAAAACTGCTCTAGCAAGTGATATTTGTGATTCAGGAGGTGACACTTGCCTCTCTAAACCCATGCTGAATCAATGCCCCAGCACCGTATCAGGGGACACTGTACCTTTTCCTGGCCCTGTCGTTCAGATGAGATGTAAAACCAAAGTCCTGGCTACTTGTAGTCATGACAGGTTCCATAGTAAAATAAAACAGAAGTTAGGAGGTTGCCCCCGCACTCAAGTTTGATTTATTGATGAGTCAATGTAATGGAAAATGCACCGTGACAGATAGGCATGGTTCTCTCTCTCTCTTTTGTGTGCTGTACACAGTTACTCCGTGCTGCTCAGCTCCAGGAGTACATAGGACACTATAGCACACACCTGGCAGCAGCGATGCATTGTGCCGCTTCTGAGCAGTGTGTTAATAAATAGGCTGTCCGATGCATCCAGGAAGGGAACTAGGACTTCTTTGTTGAAGAAGGAGGCCGAAGAGTTTACTTTGAGGTTGGAGAGCAGTTGCCGTTTTTATGGAGTTGAGGATGAAGGTTTCCTGCTCTTAAGCATTGAGCGTTCTAGGTGCAGCAATCAATTTTTTCTGTGACATAAGCTTACTCTTAAGTTCTTGGTGTCTTCATTTCTTCAACTGTAGAGAACTTGCGTAAGAACTTAAAATGAGGCCAGGTTTTTAGCATTTGTATATTGGAAACTATTAATTGACAAAACGATCAGTACAGGAACAGGAACTATTCTGAAAAAATACCTTCTCATTTACTTTAAAATTGATAATAGATTTTGCATGAACTTAAAAATTTTCAGGCCATTTTATGGAGTTCCACAAAACTGCTTTGGGCTTGATTTTTTGACTAAAAATGTTAGTGTGAGAGTGCCACTAGTTTTAAAATACTCAGAAATTGTGTACTGAAGTATAGTTGGTATTATATGCAGAATGACAAGAGAGAGCTGAATTATGTATTTTGTAGGAAGCTATTAATCTTCCTTGGGAATACCATATGCAAGCAGGAATACTACTAAACCTGAAGCAAAATGTAGATACTGTATAGTCAAGGAGGGAAGGCTAGTATGAGTTCAAAACACGTATAATAGCAAAAAGATACAGAAGATTACATTCTCACATATTACAGCATTTTACTATCTCAAAGATTAAAGCTTATTTTGTTACATTTAATACAGAGCATATGTGACTTACAGTAAGTATAAGTCTGTAAATTTCTCGTTAGAAATGCAGTGTAGTAGTGTCTTAAAGAATTCATCCAACTTGTACTTGAATTTCCAAGGATATTACTCTTTTCTCTCCCACAGTTTGATTCCACTGGACTCTTTCTAACAGTGGACAATGAGTGGACTTCATTTATCCTGAACCTATTGTTGAGTTTTTTGAGCTAGGGTTAAATCTGGGAAACAACAGAAAAGAAACTGAACTAGAAATTCACCCCACCCCCCACCTCTTTTACATGTATTATGACAGAGACCTGACTGTAGTTAGTAATGGAAAATTGAACATTAAAACAGTGAGCATGGTGAGTGAAGTGACCTCCCCTTGCACTCTTGGTTCCATAGTTGTAGAGGTTTCTCAGACGTATTTCTTACGTAACTGCTGAAAGATATTATAGCAAAATAAAGGATGCATGGAAAGAGGAAATAAATGAAGAGGGAGGTGGAGAAGAAGGAATAGAAGAGAGAAGGTGAATTATGCTTTGATGTGAACCAAACTGGAGAGTTAAAATGGCTCTACCCATGCCCATTGTGTCTATTAAAATCTAAAAAGATTAAAAAATCAAAGTATGTCCTCTTTCTTCCTCCATCTGCACACACACTTGCATCCGAGTTTATTACTGTGGTCACAGCATTGGTTGCTTTTTAGTAAGTGACTGAATAAAAGCATGGTTGCTCTTCCGAGATCAATTTGAAGTCCTAAATTGCTGTCTAATTCTGAACAACATGCATGCACTACCCACCCTCTTGTCCACAAGAATTACCATGTATTTCAGATGCAGCCAAGCTTCCCATCAGTTTAGTTAAAGCAGCTTGTGCAAATTTATCTAAACCAAGCGTGTGTAGAAGCGTGTGCATGTGTGAAAATGAAAAATCTTTTCTCTGAGTAGCTAATCCTCAGTGGTGGGGGACTAAGCACGGTTTCTGTTGTTTTTTCTATGAAAAATAATCAGTGGTGTTTCCCTATAGGCCATTTTCCAAATGCCGGGGAAGAAAGGAAACATCATATTCCTTTCCCTACTGTCTCTTCTCTTCCAGTATTTCGTTATTGCTGCTGCTGCCACTGCTGTTGTTAACAAGTACAAATAACAATGTTACATTATTTGGCTGCCTTGGCTTTTTAGGAAATCTGCAAATTATGAATAATGAGTATTAAAAAATAAACAACAAAAAACCAACCTAACAGAAAATGCAAACCCCAAACAAGCAAACAAAACATTCAGCTTGGTTATCTGTTAATTGCTCTGTTTTTTTCACAGCCTGAAGAAGGCCCCAAGGCTAACATGCCACTTACAGCTAACTTTCTACTTGCAATGTGTGTCTTACAAGGCTGTCTTCCTATTCTGTTTTCATTTTCTTATCTGTTTGCTGACGCAGTGCAAGGGTAGAGTCAACTTCTTTAGGGATTGTCCTGTGGGAAGATACCAAGATGAGAAACTTTTTTTCTGTTAGATTTTTTTTAAGTTACTGGAGTAAAGGAATTAAGCCTACCAAAAACCAGTCTGATAAAGGACAAATAGGTTTGGTTGGTGTTTTTTTTTTTTTCTGTGATTCTTGAAACATGGGGGCTCTATAAGCCAAGGCATCACGGGGCACAGATATATGTTGGCTCCTTCATGTAGGTTAGACAGAAGTGAAGTTCAGAACAGAGCACTCTCCTGAGCCCTCAGCCCAACAGTGTGCATGACAAGGATTGGTTCCATAGAAGTCTTACATATAGCAGCTATAGGTAGAAGTCAAGGTAAATACCAGTGCCATTTAACCCTAAGGAATTGATTTAATTATTGCTATATAACAAAAAGTATAGAAAAAGACAGGTTTTAAGGCATAGAGATTGTCAGAATATTAAAACTACTAGAGAAACATTCTTCTTGGGGAAGAGCGCTTACAAAATTCAGATGATAGTTTCTGCCAGCAAGTTTTCATTTATTAATTGCATATAGTTACAGCTCAGATGCTGTAGTTATACAGTTAATTCCAAAGGCAAACAGACATCCAATAGCCTGTCATTTTGCACTAAAAATAAGTATTTTTTTCTTTTTCTATTTGTGATTAAGCATGTAACTTTCAATGTATCCCTGTTTATGGGAATGTGTTTTCTAACAAATGCTGCTGCAAAGTGAGTATGAATGAGTTGCAGTCTTGCCTTAACCTTTTTTCTCTCTGTTTCCTTCCTCTCATTAATGGGCTGCCTTACTGGGTGCTATGTGCTGGTCACTTTTGTGCATCAGCTGGGGGGTGTATGTGTAATGAAAATTAAAATGTTGAGGACTTGAAGCAAACTGGATCGTTAGCAGAACCTTGCCTCTTCATTTTACTCTTCAAGGCTCTTGTGTGAAAGCAAAGCGGGAAGATTACGTTTTCTTCAGACTTCATTAAGTGAAACACAGTAACTGCACACTTAGCGTAGGGGGAACGGGGAGAAGAGAAAGTGTGTGTTTACACATAGACACACAACTGGACAAGAAAAATGGAAAATTCAGTATCATCAGCATCTTGCAAAACTGTACTCCATTGCTTTAATACATACCAAAGCACAAAAGCAATGCCAGATATTAAGAGATTTAATAACTTTAATGTGTTGGACCTCACTTTGAAAATACCACTGATTTTAAACATAACAGCTTTTGTGAATAATTGTGAAAACTTGTTTTCCTGCCTTTATGATTGAAAACTGAGATATGTGACTTGGGATTTTTTTTTTATTAGTTGCAAATACGCTTTTTCGTGTATCATACAAACAAAATCTGGTTTTACACAGATTTACATTCAAGCTATAACATACAAACTCTATAGAAGGCCTGGTGTTTATGTGTTGGGGTTTGTAAAATGCAGCAGATCTAGCCATGGAGGTCTGGATGGTTTTTCAAAAAGACTTGGGACGTACACAGCTGGTACTGAGAGATGCAAGACAAGTTTTAGCCCTTGAGAAGTGAAGGTTGATACATCATGAGGTCTGAGGTCTGTTGAGAAGAACTACATATGTGTGTGTGTATACAAAAAAGTTATTTTGCCAGTAACCTAACATTTGTGTTCTGCATACAAACTAGCTGGGCCAAATGGAGTTAATTCCTGTAACTGAGACTCAGAGCTTTGTATTTGTAATGTTAGTGTCATCTATGTTTTTTGAAGATGAGTAAATTATGTGCCCCGTAGATTTTCCACTGAAAGGTAGCTTATGAGATCCAAAGCCTAATTTAATGTAACTCTCCCTCACCTTTGCAGTCATAGTTCTTCCCTACCTAAAATGCCCCTCAACCCATGAAGTGCTTTGAACGATAGTTTCTGTTAAAAGAACTGCATTAAAAATTATTTTTATATGCATATATATAGACACAGACACAGATGCTAATGCTGTGGAGGTGAGAAGACATCTGCCTGATAGCTCTGAGCTGTCATAGTTGGATTTGAATTAACACTGTTTCTGCAGTAAATTTTCTTGTATTTTACTCCTGTTTTGAAGAGCTTGTCTTCATTACTAACCCAAGAAGCCTGACCATATAGTTCAATAGTTATTTTACCCCTTTAAAATAGGATTAGGTGAAAGTTATTGTCATCATATTCAGCAAGCCTCCTTGAAGACAAGCAACACAAGAAAGAGACAGCAAGTTTTCTTTTCTTCCAATTTAATTTGACCTAACAAATAAAAAATTTATTGCAGTTACTCTTGATAAAAGTATAACTGAGATGGGGGGGATTGAAGTTAAAATAGAAGTCTTTGTTAACTGTTTATAGTAAGTACTCCTGTGCAATGTCTGTCAATGGATAAAATTGCTAAATCTATGTGGGTTTTTTTCCTTTTAAGATGGCTTCAGTTTGTCTGGGTTCTGTTTTGGGTTTTTTTTAATCTGGAAAACATCTTGGAATGAAATATTGGTAGATATTGCAAAATTTTGGTAATGCTTTAAGAGGTATTTACCTTACATTAGAAATAATGCTGAATTCAGACAGCACAATTTAAACAAAGTAAATTGTATTCTGCACTTAGTTGATTAGTGCATGTTTAATCAAGGTATTCCCAACAAACATTCTTCCTCTGGTAAAGCAAGGGTGAGTTAGTCAATGTAACCAGTTTTGGTAGTTGTTCATTCCTTTCTTCTGAGGCCAAAGTTGAGATTAGTTGTTTTATCTCAAATGCCAAAGTGACTTAACCTTTGAAACTGCTTTCCAAGACTGAAAGGCCGTCTTTTCAGTAAGAGGCTTCCTGGACATAGACTCTGTCCAACAAAGAATGTAGTCTTCATACTTTCATACTCCTCCCCCAGCTTCTTGGCATGTGTTTTAGGTTCAGTTAGCTTGTCGTAGGAGCACCAAAATGTTGGGGTGCCCGTTTCCTTGTTCACAAATGTTGCTCTGGCCCAGCTCCATAATGAAAACAAATGATGGATGCAGGAACTGTGCTATACCTGGAATCCTCTGATTCCCAGGTAACATCTGCACAGAAACAGTCTCCCTGCTCATACAAGGTATAATTTTTAATACATCTTTTTGTGTGTGCCTGTTTGTGTGTTTATAGTATACATCAATACCAGTATTTGCTTGGTTGGCCAATAAGGGACACTTCTGAGGGAAGAATATCGAGTGCTTATGTTCATGTTTTTGCACTGTGGGACCAAATGTGGATGTACAGGATGTTCTTGTATCATTTCAGGAACACCTCTGAAGTCTAGTCCCACTTCTGTTGCTTCCAAAACAAGGTAGCACGCTGAAAGTAAACAAGAAGAGCCAAGTTAAGCTGTAGACCTCTTTGCTGTTGCAGATGCAAGAATAGTACGTGGGTTCAAAATAAAACTTGGACAAATCAGTGGAAGAAAACTCCATCAAATGCTGGTTTTTTTGTACAAAGATCTGTGACCTCTGGTTCAGCAAGTCTTGAATTACAAATCACCAAAGATTGGGGATATATCCTAAATGGATGTATACAGCCAAATAAACTACGTGTTTCAGCTTGGTGGGTGGCTGAATTTCTGAGTGAACCCATATGCATGCACAGAAAGCCAGAAAATTTTATTTCCTCAGCAGTATCTGCCGAGGAACAAAACAAACATGACCTTGTTTCAGGTTGCTCTGCCCAGTATTCTGGATTACTTGCTTGAGCTGAAAAGAAGTGGGCCTCTGTTAAGTTTGCTCAGGTTGCACTTGCTCTCCTGCTCTGCCTGGAACTCACAAGTAGAGATTTTCTTGGTGCAAACTCACTCCACCCTCTGGAGATCACTGAATGATCTGTGCAACCTCTTCTCTGGATGGGGGGAAGTAGATCCTTCAGTGAAGCATCAGTATCAGCCTTACCTTCTGGATTACTCATCCGTTACAAGCAGTATCCACCTACCCTTTTATTTTTACAAAGATAATAGTTGTCTTCATGTCTGTACAATCTTGGCCAAAGGGAAAGAAAAACATAATTTACCATACTAAGTCTAAAAATTTAAAAGCAATGACAGTATTTAAATAAGCAGATGTAAATGCAGTGCCTATTTGTAAAGTAATCTTTATGGAAAATAACAAAGTCCCAACGTTAAGTAAGAGAAATCCAAGGCTTTGTGGTGGACCGTTAATTAAATACTTTTTGGGCCAATGTAACAAGGACACAAGTGGGTGTTTTCTCTTCCATTTGAGTTTTACAGTTGATCTTCTGATGTTTTCCTCTAAGGGCCTGAGGCTTCCTTTTATGTCCTTGAGGGTCGGTTAGGAAAATGGGAGTCATGTGATGACCCAGTCATGCTCCACCATAGTTCAGGCAATGCCAGCACATTTTCTCTCTCATGTTTTTTTTCAGCACATCACCTAGAGGTTTAAGGGGTTTTTTCATGTATTTACCGAGCTTTGCACCCTGTTAGAGCCTGGATGATTAATGGTGGTTTGGGGAGAGCAGAGCTTCAATCTCCCATGGACTCTGGAATCCTCCTTTAGGTAAATGGTATTTATGGGAAGTACAATTTGGAACTCACATGGAGAGACATTTAAAGGAGATAGAAAGGTTATTTACTTGTACCGTTCTGCCTTTAAGGCATGTTATTCTCCTGTATTTTTACAAAGCATTCTATTATCTCTTTCCTTGGAGTTTCTGAGAAAATATTTCTCAGGTTAGGAAGTGAAGGGGAGAAGCACACCCCATTGATTTCATAGCCATATGCAGGGCAGGTAGATGGGGTCATGTTTGTCTCCCTCCTCTGCAGATGCTGCTGAGAAAATACAATTCTTAAAGCTTTCTGTGCTTGCATATGCTTTCACTCACAATGAGAATGTACATGTAGACAATATTTATACAGGAACACTTACCTGTAACTATAAAAACAGTAAAAAAGCAATTATTGAAGAATTTTATGCTTGAACATTTTAAAATAAAAGCCATGTTTATGAAAGGTTGTGGGGAACCTAATGAAGGATATTTCATTCTGATGGAATAAATTATCTTTGTTACAGGATTCTATGGTTCCTTGTTTCAGAAATTGGTCCCATTGTGCTGTGGAGCCTGTAGAGCTCTGTGTGTAAATCTCTTAATGCATGGTAGAAGATGAGAACTTCAGTAGGTTGCTGAATCACTAAGCTGAAACTTCTTTATCTTTCTTCATACTGATTTGGGTGTCTGGATTTTGCACAGTGTTAAGACAATCCTGGTTTCCTGACTCTGAAGAAGACTCAACTTCCTCCAGTGATCACAAATACTCACTTTCACTATGCTATGCTATGCTATGCCATACAGTTACTATGATAGTCTGGGTAGTCTATATATAAGGATTTTCTGTGCACAGTGGATTGGTAAGGTCAGCAAGTAGTGTGTTTTTGTGTTGAGAGTGTTTTCCACCCTGATGTGAACAGTGATGATGACTACAGTTCACATTGGGGAGGAAAAAGGAAATAGTCGCTGGAGAAAAAAAGGAAATATCCAGGAGGAGTAACAGTTCATCTCAATGTTAGTCTCTTAAAGTGCCCAAGGTTCTATCTGTCTAACCCATCTGTCTACTGCTTGTGTTCTGATCATTTGTTACTGAAGATTTTTGAGACACTTCAACTGAATTGTATATAAACCATTTCTGTATCGTTCTCATGTTTCTTTTTTACCCATAACTTTATTGGATGTGTGTTTTTAATGTTCTGTAAGGTAAAACCAAGTATCTTTGCATTTATTTCTTCAAGAATCGTTGTCCACTCTGTTAGGTTTTAGTTCCTCCACTTAGAAGCAGCCTTTCAAGCAGTTTTCTTCTGATATGGGTTGCATTTGGAGGACTGCATTAACTGGCTTAGTCTCCTGTTTCAATCTTGCTTTATTAAGTTGATGATATTGGGACTGACACTCTGCTAATGACAATTTCATTTAGTGGTAAAAGGAAGGGAATGGAAGGCAGCACTCATCTAATCATACAGGCATTCCTCTGGGTTGGCTCCTTTCACATGTTCTATATTTTCATACGTTTTAAGAGGATTGGACCAATATGTCAAATATTTATGCATATATACCTTACTTTCCCTTTCAAGTGTTCGTTCCACAGCGTGGAAGGAGATGTGAGTAATTCCTATGAGGCAGTACAGGCTGTATTAGAACTTTTTAAAAGCATTTTTTCAGAGCTTTGTGATTGTGTGTGTGTCTGTGTGTTAAATGTTGCTATTGGATCTTGGAAGATTTGGAAATGGAGATTTAGTTACCAGCGAGGGAATTTTCTTGCTTTTCTAGAGTTTTGGAAAGCTTATTTTCAAGGAATTGGGGCCACTTTCTGTTTAACAGGCACTGAAAGGAATGGCATTTGGTTTTTACACTTTGTATCTCATAATGGTCTCATTGGCAGTTTTAGAAAATCATACCCACGAAGCATTAGTGTTTTCATTTGAAAAGGCCATAAGCCAATATAGTCTATGTATTAGATGGGGTTTTTTTTCCAAGTATAAGCAGACCATTTGCTTTCTGTATGTGAGCTGTGGTTGCATGATTTTTCATTTTTTGTCACTGCACACATAGCACAATACTGAAAATAAATACCTTTTTCTGCCTTTCTACTTAAAGTTACATCTGCTGTTTACCCGTCATTCTAGCTGAACTTAAACTTGTCCGTATTGAAGTACTGATAAAGTGCAGGTGTTCTCTTCCAAAAGACAGTACCCATTCATTTGTGGTTCCCCCTCATGCATTAAGAGAACCTTACTGGATTTTTCTTCCTCCATGTCTTTCAGTTCCTGAAGCTCTCCCCCTCCCCCTCTTTTTTTTTTCCTCTGGCCCTTAACACTGACCATTAGTTGAGACAGTCTTAGAGAGCCTGCAGAAGCCTACAAAGCCACAGATGATGGTTCCTGTAGGGTCTGCCAAAGCTGTTTTGGGGAAAGCCAAGTACAGTGGCTGAGATCCTGTGCTGTGCCTTTAAGGACTTGTCATCAAAGAGCAGCATTCTTAACAAGTGAACTACCATGAGGTAATATGATGAGGATGAGATAATTCGGGTTTTTCAAACAATTTAGCAGGTCAAGGTAACCCTTAGGTTCCTCTAAGGGTTTCAACTTTGTTAAATCACGTGAGAATCACCCAGTTGCGGCTAGATATTTTGCTTTATGTTGGCCACCCTCAACACAGCACAGAGCTCGCTCGCCCTTGTATGCTGCGTTTGTTCCCCGATTGCAGCAGGGCTGGGACAGGATTCCTGGAAGAAACCCATAAATTGTCTCCTGCAATCTATATGCATAAGAGGCCTGCTAACAAGAAGGAGCTCTAGGACCTTTAAAGCCGCTGCAGTTGATCTTTCCCTACGTAAAGGACCCAACGATTACAGCAGGGCACCGGATTCACCTTTTTTTCTTGGCGAAGGGGGCTGCAGGAGCGGCTGTTGCTGCTGCCCTGTACAAAGGAGAGGCAGAGGCAGAAGCCTGCCTCTGGGGAGCCTGCTGGGCGTTCTGAGTCAGGAGTTTGCTTCAGGGTTTTCATGGGAGGGTATGGAAGGGAAGAGAAGATGAGGATGGAACAGGGATTGGATTTTTGCTTCTTTCGATAATACAAGAAAATGAAACGACAACAACAACAAAAGCCTCCAGCCTCCACATTCCAGTGCTTGTAGGGGGGCATTTTTTAGCTCTTGTAAAATGGAGGGGGAGGGATGTGAGAATAAGGATCCAAGTACCTACTACAGGTTCACAGACTAGAATCCCAAGTTGTTTCCTAGAGGTTTCACGTGTTGCAAAGCTATTTTTCCTTGTTTTGAGCCCAAAGACAGGATTTTTTAGTGCTTCCACTTGGTAAAACTGACTCCAGTTCTGGCAGAAGGCGAGAAACGTTATTATTTTTGGCTTCTTTCAAGAATCTTCCCCCCGCCCATTTCTAATACTACTCTCTGTAGCCATCCCTGAGCCTTGCTTCAACTTACAGAAAAGTTAATTTCAAATTTTGGGGAGGAAACAGCCCTTGTACAGTTAGAAATAACAGCTAAATTAGAGTCAGTGTAAGTGAAGCAGGCCTTAACCCAGTTTGCTTTTTCTCCTTTTTAATGCAGAAATGATTTCCACCCCACTCCTCCTTAATTCCTTTGTGGGAAAAAATGCATAAAGTGTGATTAATATGGCTAAATGTTTGGGGTCAGTCTTGACAATTTGTAAACGTGAGCTTTGTTTTCTGTTGAGGTGGGAGTTGTTTACATTAATTCTTTTCCAAAGCAATAACTGGAACCAATCTAAGTATCAGATTCTAACACAGCCTTGAGTATTTTTAATGTGATTGTCACATAGCTTCTGTAGCACTGGATACCATTGCCCAGTATCTACATTTTCCTTTTATGGTCTCTATATTTAATGTTTAGTAATTATGTCAGTATTAGATTGCAACTACTTTTAAGACTTTTTTTTTTCCTATTTCAGAGAGACAGAATTTTCAAACCTAGGTCAAATTTAGATATGTAATGGCCTAATTTTCAGAGATGTGAAATTAATTGGAAATATGAGTGCTTATCATTTCTGAAAATTAGGCCAATTATTTCAGTGGCTAAATATGAACATAGGTACCTAATAGTAGGCAATCAAGTTTGAAAAAAAAGGTAACATTAGCTTTTATATCTCGGAATCAATTCCTTGCTCATCTACGGTGATCTCAAGTGCTAAACATCAGTGAAATTAATTTGTTATGGTGTGTGCACAGGAAAATGTTTGGACACTTTAAAAATAAACAGCTACAAGGGATTAAAGTTTGATATGACACTTTCACTAGCAGAACAAAGAGCACAAATGTTTATCTTCCACCTTTGCTGGTACAAACAATTAGTACTTTATTTACCGAACTTAGCAAAAGTCTTTCTTTCCACGTGCATTTTATCTGGTCTCCTTTTTCTTCTTCCCGTTTACTGTCAGAACAGTAGTAGCCTGTCCTTCCGCCCCAAGCTTCAATTTCGAGTTACTAGTAAGGGGGTTTATTGAGGGCGGGGAGAACAGGAGAGCTGAAGAGCTGCCCTCGTTTTTAGCTTGGAACATTTGATCTTGGCTGACACGTCCTTGTTGGCTCCGGGTTGGCTCTACAGCCTTTCAAGTTTTAATTAATTTCCGTGGTTGTTTGGGGGGTGGTGGTTTGTTTTTTTCCTTTGTGTGTTTTGGTGTTTTGGTTTTTCTTTTCCACGAGGCGAGTAGCACAGGCCTTACATTTAAGGCGAAAGCGAACCTGTGTGTAGAAGGCCCTTTCGGGAGAGCGGCGGTGGCCGGCGATACGTTGCAGCGCGGGCGCCTCCCGGCGCGGGCCCCTCGCCGGCCGGCTGTCCCCGGCCCGGCCCGGCCCGGCCCGGCCCGCTGCCTCTCGCCGGGCCGGCCCGCGCTCAGAGCCCGAGTTAATCATTCATCGGCGCAGGAATTTATTAATTTGTATTGGTTGCCAGGGCCGGCTTTTTGAAAAGGGACTCAGGAAATGTGAGGGAGAGGGAAGGACAACCACCCCCCGCTCGGATGTGCTCATCCCCTGCAAAATGTTATCGCGTTGGAAATCTGCCGTCGGTTTAAATAACCGGAGTGGTTTAAATTAACCGTTTACCTTTTCGAGGAGACGGCCTCCTCGGGGGGCGGTGGGGAAGCAGAGGGGGAAGAGCGCCCAAACCCGCCCCGCAGGGACCCGAGAACTGCGAGGAATTTTTGCTCCCCTCCCCCCAGTTAGCGAGATTAAAAGGGACTTTTGGCAAAGGCTGTGAAGGGACTCTTTGACAGGTATGAGCCCTCGCTACAAAGGTTGAATTTCTTTTAAAAGCAGAGCCAAACCCACGCAGCCCCACAGCCGCCCGAGACGGATTGCGACACCGAGCGCTGCCTTGGGAAAGCGAGACCGAGCACATTCCCGGCAGGCCCCGCGCGGCGCGGCGCGGCCCGCCCCTCCCCCGCCGGCTCCGGAGGCTCCGCTGCGGCGCGGCCTCTCCTCTCTTCTCCTCCCCCCGCCGTTCCCGTTCCCGCTCCCCCTCCCCCGCACGTACGCGCTTGGAGGGGGAGGAAAGGAAAAAAAAAAAAGGGAAAAAAACCAGCGCCTTTCCAGCCTGACTAGAAAATCAGCCTTGTTTCCTCAGAAACCGCAGCTGCTGCGAGCAGAAAACACGTCAGGCTGGCCCTCCAACACGCACAGATGTGCCTTTGTAAATCCGCATAAATGCTGAGGAGGATTGCGTGCTGAGGGCAAACACCCTCCCCTCGGAGGACGGGGCCGAGGCAAATGGAAGGCGGCTTCTCCTTGCCGAAGGCCGCCTTTTCCCCTCCCCCGCCGCCGCTCCCTCCGCGGCTTTTAGTGGCCCTTGTCTAATTCCTCAGAGCGGCTTAAAGAGCAGCGAAACCTGGAGGCGGCCTGAATACGGAAACTTGGAAACTCGTGGGGAGAAGCCCGCGCCTCGGCGGCCGGCCTCGTCCCGCCTTGCCTCGCCCTGCCCGCGAGGCTGAGCGCAGTTGGGAGGCCGCGGGGGCTGCTTCACCTTTGGGGTTTTTTCCCTCTTTTTATCTATTTTGTTGGCGGGGTTTATTTGGTTGTTTATTAGGCCGTGAGTTAAAAGGGATAGGCAGCAAAGATACGGATTTCTTGTTCTTTTTTTTCCCTGAGAGGACTTGGGACAGTGGGAGGAACACGGAGAGGGCAGTTTCTGCTGACCTGGAAGGAAGCTTAAAATAAAACGTTGCATTGAAATTTACTGTAAGGCAAGCAGCGTTGTTTATCATGCCCTCGCCGGCTGTAACTCCACCCTCAGCCGCTTTCGCCCTGTTTCCATCTCCCTCTTCTCTGCCCCCACCTCGTCTTTTCCCCACACTCGCGCACTCAGAAGATTTTTAATATAACTTTCAGGCTGGATGAGTTGCAACTCGTTCTGCGTAATTAAAATGAGTGGATGATGGTTGAAAAGGGATGGAAAATAAGGCCGCCGGGGGGGGGAAGGGGTAGGAGGAGGAGGAGGAGGGCGGCGGGAGGAAGCCGGGCGGGCTGGAGCGCTGCTGCTGAAGCAGACAAAAACAGGTCTGGTCGCGCGGCGGCGGGGGAGGGGCGCGCGGGCCGCCATTGGCGCGCGGCGGGGCGCGGGCGCAGGGCGGCCGTTACTGCGCCGGCACGGCACGGCACGGCACACGGTGGCCATTTGTGGCCCGGCACGGCACGATGTGAGCTCGACGGGCCCGGCTGGCGGGAAAGCCTGCTCGGGGTGTCCGGGCAGCTTCTTTTGGGTTGGTTTTTATTTTCAGCAACGCACAAACGAGGCTCGCAAAGTGCCCCCCTCCCCCCGATTCCAGTGTTGTTTACTTCCTTCTCTTAACAATGGCTTTACAGAATTGTTGTACATTATTTTGGTACTTCCTGCAAATATGTCAGTGATGGCTTGCTCGGAGAAAATATTTCTTCCCTTTAACAAAATCCAGCACATGCCAGTCAGTACGAGTTACCTACAGAAAGATCCAACCTACTTCAGCTCGTTTTTTATGACGATTTAATTAGGAGCTGGCCCAGCTAACTTTGTTTTTTTTAATCCCCTTTTCTAAGGTGTGGGTTTAGGAGCAGAGCTACACTTGTCCCTGTAGCCATAGCAGCCTATAATCTATGATCTGCAATTTGAATTGCATTCTGTTCAATGTGTGATTCTGGTCATATTAATAAAAGGCAGCTGAGTACATGAGCACGTAACTGAGAGCAAGTTCTAATGCACACCTCCAGCTTCTTGTAGGGTGCCAGAGAAGAGGAAGTACCTGCCTGCACACGTACCTTTGTTGCTTTGGTAAGGAGAGACTCTGAACCAGGTTATTAATTAACGTAACGACGTTTGAAAAGACAAAAGTTGTATGGTTAAAACTTCAGATGCATCTAATTAGACTTGAACCTAGGGCCAATGTTTCCTAAGCTTGTTTATTTTTATGGTAAGTAAAAATAAAGGGGCTTATCAGTTTGACAGAATGATTTCAAGCAGTTCTTCAGGAAGTCATTGCTTGCTAGTACAGAAACAAGTTTTCAAACTGAGCTCTATCAAATACACCTTTTTAAAAAAAATAAAAGACACAAACTAAAAAAAAACCCCAAACCCTAACCAACTGGGACTCTCCTTTTCTTGTCTCCCCATGTGCTATACTACCCACCCCCTTCATTTAATGAGTAGGAGGGACAGAAGTTGTGACAGGGCAGGTAATGATTAGTTGCTGTCAGTCTGCGCAGATTAACACCTATTTTTAGGTTTTTGAACCTCTTGAGTAATGCTAGTTAAATTGGCACAGGTTAATAAGTTGGGGTCCATAGAGCCTCTTAACTGTTCACTGTGAAATTTGAATTAAAGAGACAGTCTCACTTGGTTGAAATGATGAAAACTGTTTATATAGCAAACATTTGCTGTACCCTCTGTGTTTGTGTGCATGTGTGTAAGCACACAGAACACACATTAGGTCTGGAAAACAAGAATTTAAATTAATTACTTTGGACATGTCAACACAAACACATGCAAAGTTAGAGGATCTTTGCAGAATAAATGTGCAGTGAAATAGGCACTGAAAGGAAACGTATTTCTTCGCTTTTAATATAAATGTGACATTTTAAACTTAATCTTTGTTTTTTCATGCATGCTCCCCGTGTCCTCCCCCCCTTTATATCATTACACTGTTACACTGACACCCACTGGTAAAAGCTGATCTGAGATTGTGATCGTAAATTGGGCTTCTTGATGACTGGACAACTATTACTCAGTAATATAAAATAAAATGAGGACTGAAGAATAGGTTCTTCCCCCGCAAAAAACAAACAAACCAACCAAGCCTTGCAATGTTTTTTATTTGGTTTGGTTTTTTTTGGCAACTTAGTATGTCGATGCTCCAAACATAAGAAGGAAGGTCACAGTGTTTTTGTCTTTAAAAAAAAGGTAACAACGTAGAAATAACTGCATTAGAAGCAGTCTATTTCTAGACATTTCTGTGTTTGGGGACAGACAACAGGCTGTCATAGAGGAGCACAGGAGAAAGTAATTAGTACGTTTGTAACTGCTGTGTTGAACACTGTTTACCAGGTAAAACAACTCGAAGAAAACAAGAAAGAATGGTCACACTAGAAATATATTTGTGTGGGCACTGACCTGATTGTTTCAAAGCAGAGATGAATGCTAGCGCTGTGCAAGTCTTATTTAGTCTGTTTACCATTTAATTCAAAGTTGTCAGTGGTCTTGAAAGCCACTTGTGTCAGAGAAACAAGGCTTATTTTATTGAAATGTACCACGGCACCGAAATCTGGTTTGTGAGTGTCGTTCCATAGCCCTGCCTAGCACAAGAACAATACCATGCAATTACGCTGTTTCAGGCTCTGAAATAGGCTTTCTTCCAAAACACCCTCCCCTTATATTATTAGACATGTTCTTATTAATGAAATGAATGACTGAAAAATCTTCCTGTGTTTACGTTGCTTGGGCAGCAGTGGCTCCGATTTCCCCTGTCTTGACCAAAATAGTGGAGATGCATGGGACAGCTGTTTGTAAACTCAGAGTGGGACATAACAAATGAGCTGCAGCAAAACCTACCCATGACTCGGTTTCTTATAAACCCAGTGATATGTTCTTTGTTTTAAGGCAGAAGGGGAACCTTAGTAGAAGTAAATGCAGAAACAAAATGGACTCCAGAACACATGGAAGCATTGAAAAGACCTGCCAAGGCTGCACAGTGCAGAAATTAAAACTCTTTGTTTTTCACCTTTAAGATTGTAATTCAAGTATTTCTTTACATTCTCAGTAAAATAAATTTAAAGTAAGAGTAGAAAGCAGTCTGCAGGATTTCCAGGTTCCTGTTACAATTGATGCAGATACTGTAATTGGAAAACAAGGTGAGTGCTGTGGTTTAGTTCTTTGGGAAAAGTTGCAGGAAAAATTACCAGTGAGGTACTTGCTGTATCTTTTAGACTAACCCATGCAACATTTATGTGCATAAAGAAGAAATCTTTATAAAAACAGTCACTGAAGTCAAGGATTTGTACAAGGTTCTCTTGCCTGAACATGTACTGCTGTTCCAAATATTACTGTATATGCACACCACCTTACAGAAATGCTGTTTAGCAAACTGAACGAGGCTGTTAGCATTTGATTTGTTTTACCGTTTGAATTAATATAAAAGCAAGTATAGGGGGCTTACTTTGAAATTGAGACAGACAGGAAAAAATGCTAACTTGTATCCTGTAATTACCCAGAAGCACCCTTGTAGACCCAGAATAAAACTCACGGAGCAGGCATATAAAGCACAATGAAGAATCAGGGTTTGTGAGGAGGTGGTGTGTCAATAGCCTGCCACGTCTCATCTCCTTTTCTCTTTCCCTGACTGTCATTCTTGTTCTGTTTGCATGAAGAAACTGCAGCAAAAAAAATAAGGAGGGAGGAAAAAGAACATTTATCGTTCATATTGCAGTATTCAAATAAAATACTAAAAATGCTATAAACAGTTTTATAGTCATTGTTTATGGACTCTAGATTTTTTAATATCCTAACATGTAATTGAATTCTGAAGCCAAGATTCTGCAATTAATCAGGCTTTTTATATGTGAGCCACTATTTGCTAGAAGTAACTTTGAGAAGTAGTTGGACTTAATTTTTTTGATGGTGATGGTTGATATAGCAGAAAAGTGAAAAGCTGAAGTGGCCTGCAAAATGGTACATTGTGCACCTGCTTGGGTGAGCAGAAGTCCTAATTTGTGTAAGTAGTGCAAGCATTTGAGGAACCTAATTGTTTGATTCCTGTATGCAAATTAGGGCTTTGTGCATGTAAATCGCAGGACCTGTGTTTTTGGAGGACATGTTTTCAGGGCTTGCGTTCACTTTTCTTTATTATAGTGGACAGAGAACTCAAGTAAAATGGAAAAAACCCACAACCACACTGTCAATTTAACTAGGCTTTTATTACTATGTGGCCGGCTTAGGACTGAAGTGACTTCAAGGAATGTTTGTATTTTTGCCCGCCTCATTGAAATGTTCAGTGTAAAGCTCAACTAGATGTGAGAGACAGTTTTTTCCTTCACTTCTGAGTATTGCTATTGTGAGCTGGAGGCGTGTGGAGGAGTTATAGCACTGACTGGAGCACTTGTTCTTTCCCATTAAACTCTTAAGTTACTTACTGATAGCAGAAGGGTTAAAAACTGGCCAGCTGTGACATCTGAATAATTTTTAAAACAGCTAATCCAGTCAGAGTGTTTATCCATCTTTATACTTTCTGGATAGGCCACGTGGATGCAGCCTAAAATAATTCGAGTAATTTGATTCAACTGATCTTACTCCACAGATCTACCTTTTCAGGTTATGGTATGAAATACAGAACGTTATCCGGGGGATTCTTGGCTACTTGGCAGAGGTGTTGATGCTCATTTGTGCAAACTGTCCCCTCCAGACCATTGCTCTGCATCTGTCTATGAATTGCCTGGGTGGTGTCAGGATGCGTGGCATGACACTGATATGGGAGGAGGGCAGGTTAGGAAGAGCTTTTTTGTCTAGTTGAGAAAGTAGGGACCAGGTTCTAAGAGCCTGTTACATCCTGCTGGCAATTTCTTAGGCCATTTCCCCACCTAATTTGCAGTTGCCTGGATTACCATGCAACCGTGATCTGTTGTTGATCATATCACATTCCTATAGCAACAACATTCATTTAGGAGAGCATACTATATCAGACATGCATTTAGTATGTCTTAATTATCTTCAGAGAAATATGTTTCAGGTGCTTCTTTTGTGTAAAGGTGTAAGCTTTCCTTGCTTTTAATTGTTACTCATCTTCTTTACGATCTGTTTTCTTTTTTCCTACTGAAGATGAAAAGGGTCTTTTTTTTACTGTTAACAGGTTTCCTCAAAATCATGCCTTAGAAAGTCTATCTTCACCAGTCTTACGAGGGAAGGTGGAGGAGGGGGCATAAGTATAATAAAGAATTGGTTTCTTTTCCTTACTCAAAACTAGGTTTTGAGCAAGTAAAACCATATACAGTCTAAAAAAAAGTTAATAAAAGCATAAACTCTTATGTAGGGTAGATCTTCTGGTGATAAATTTTGCCTTGGTGTGATTTTTTTTGCTGATTGGTGTTTTAGTCTCAAAAAGTACTATTTTTTTTTTTTTACTTCCCCCCCCCCAACCAAAAGGAAAAATGAAAGAGTCCTTGTAGGGCAGAGATTGAAAGTACTGTGGAGGAAAAAGGTGCTCAAAAAAGAGATGTTCTTTCTCTGTTATTTTTTGAGATTCACATAGGTTGTGCAAGTTACCCGTTTCATTAAAATTAGGAATAAAGAATGCAATTTACGGTTGGAATTGGTTGTGAGACACAATAAAGGTTTTGAAGTTAAAACCATGTTTCTCAAACGGAGTGCTCCCTACATTGTATGCCTCCTCGCCTAAAAAAAATAAATAACTCTTTTCAACCCAGTACCCAAAATGATGTTGACTAAGGTGCAGGAAGCGTTTTATTCTGAGCACAATAGGAATATGTTGAATCTTTTGAAAACAGTTTCTGTTTTTCAAACACCTTTTCTTTTTCAACATAGATAATTAACGCCTTCTTCACAGTGCTTGGTGCCCTTGATACATCTGTTACCTTTGACAGATCCTTTCTGTTTGCCACCTCTTCCGAACATGCTTCCAAGATTTTCAGCACAAAATAGCTTAGTGTCTTTGATCTTGGTTGTATACCGACTCAGTTAAATAAGAAAGCTGCTGACAGAATGGTGTAGAGTTGAAAGTTGAAGCTTTGTTTCTGTAAAGATTTTGTCCTTGGTCACTTATCCCATTTTTGCTGCAAATCGTTTGACTTCTTTTAGGCAAGATTGTTAAGATGTGCAGCTTTAGCTAGGACTGTATTTGCTTCCACTTTTATAGCTGGTATGTGCAGTAATTATGTAGAGAGGTAGAAAAAGGGAGCGGGGAAGCACTCTGCATTTGTGGTCTTAAACAGCAAAAACCCACTTTGCTGGCAAGAGTGACTTTAAAACGTGCCTTTCTGCAACTTTCTGGAAAATTTAAAAGCATTATGACACTGCAGCTGTTCAGTACCACCCTCTAGTTGTTGGTGGATGGCAACTTGTATTTAAGCAAAACACCCTGGCTTGGTCGGAAAAGAGCTATTAGGGGTTATTCAGGGGGCCCCTTGGATTGCTGGCAGTGGGAGCCCTGAGAGCAGAGGGCACGTTTTTAACCCATTTTGGTGTTTTCTGTAGCAGGGTACCTGTACAGCCTAACAGTGTGGTAGTGCACAAAGGAGACTTCTGTACCGACCCTTTATAGTGGACTTTGGTGGACAAGGTTTTAGGATTCCCAGTT